>NW_026294540.1:20096699-20749199 GCF_007827085.1 Peromyscus californicus insignis
ATTTATTTGTTTATTTATGTCTGTCATGCCGGAGATTGAACTCAGGGCCTTACACTCACCGCAGAGTTACATCCCCAGCCCTATTTTTAATTTGAAACATTCATCATTAAGCTGCCCAGGCTGGCCTGGAACCTGGGGCCCTACTGCTTCCGGACCTCAGGCGCATGCCACCACCCCCAGCCCCAGCTGTCATTACTGCTGTTTAATGGGAACGCCCTGCGCTTCTAGTGGGGAGCTTCTGAGCGCACAGGGTAGGGCCCCCTGCTCCGACACAGAGGCCTGTTTGGGGTCGCCCCACAGTTCTGGGGGTGTCTGCTGTCTGCCTCCCCCTGTGCCCCGCCACCCCTCAGAAGTCCTCCTCCTCGGCCAAGGAGAGGAGCACTGCCTTGGGTGTGTTCTCGAAGAGGGCAGCCCGATTCTGCTGCTGCCCTTTCTTCACCCAGTGGCCGTATATTCGGAAAGCGTAGGCGTCGATGAGCCTCCGTAGGGGCCTCAGGGCGTAGGGGTCCCGGATGACGATCTCCCTGGTTACGGGCTTCACCCGACGGTACTGGTAGTAGATCTTTACCGAGGCCAGCACGGTTAGACAGATCACCTGCAGGAGGGAGCACTGAGAACCCGCAGCCCAGCTTGTCAGAAAACCCACGGTGGCTTCGGGGACGCCCTTCAGGATGACCCCTATTTCCAGACCACACGTAATGTACCGGGATTTAGGCTAACAAGGTCAGTGGGCTGACATTCCCTGCAACCAGAAATTTGATTTGGAACAGTGGATACAAGAAGAGGGGCAATTTGCCCGGTGGTGGTGGTGGCGCATGCCTTTAATCCCAGCACTCGGGAGGCAGAGGCATGAGGATCTCTGAGTTCGAGGCCAGCCTGGTCTACAGAGTGAGTTCTGGGACAGCCAGAACTACACAGAGAAACCCTGTCTCAAGAAACAAAACAAACAAAAATAGAGAGAGAGAGAGAGAGAGAGAGAGAGAGAGAGAGAGAGAGAGAGAGAGAGAGAGAGAGAAGGGGAGGGCAGGGGAGGGGAAGGGAGGGGAGGGGGAGGGGAGGGGAGGGGAGAGAAGAGTAGAGAAGAAGAGAAGAGAAAAGGAAAAAGGGGCAATTCTAGAATCCTCCATAGTTTAAGGCTCCAGGAGCCTGGTGTCAGCAGGTGTAGGAGCCAACAGCAACCTCCCCCCAGACCCCTGGGCCAAGGTAAGTTTCAGTACCTTGAACTTGCCCCGGGGACTGAAGTGTCGCACTTCTTCCACCACATACTGCTGGAAGAAAGGGTGAGCCAAGGCCTCCTCTGCTGAGCAGCGGTCCTGGGGTTTCACCACCAAGAAGCGAGACACCTGTGAGAACAGAAAGGCGCTGAGGATACCCGGGCAGCGTTTTGGAAGACGCCGGGTGTGATGGTCAATCCCTATTGCCAACTTGGTAGGATTTAGAACCACTATGAGAACAGATCTCCGGACGTGTCGTGTGAGGGGCGGGTTAGAGGGGTGGAGGTGGGAAGCTCCACTCTAAATGTGGGTGGCTCCACTTCGTGGGCTGGGGTCCTAGACTGAATAAAAAGGAGAAAGTGAGCTGAGCACCAGCATCCGTCTCTCTCTGATTCCTGAGTGTGGATGACACGTGATCAGTCTTCTCACACATCTGGAGCCATAAAGCATGAGCCAGAATTAACCCTTCCTTCCTTAAGCAGCTTTTTTTTTTTTAAATTTATTTATTTAGCTGGGCAGTGGTGGTCCACGCTTTTAATCCCAGCACTTGGGCAGCAGAGGCAGGCGGATCTCTGTGAGTTCAAGGCCAGCCTAGTCTACAGAGTGAGTTCCAAGATAGCTAGGACTGTTTCACAGAGAAACCCTGTCTCAAACAACCAAGATTAAAAAAAAATTATTTATTATGTATACAGTGTTCTGCCTGCCATGTATGCCTGCAGGCCAGAAGAGGGCACCAGATCTCATTAAGGATGGTTGTTAACTACCATGTGGGTGCTGGGAATTGAACTCAGGACCTCTAGAAAAGCAATCAGTGCTCTTAACCTCTGAGCCATCCCTCCAGCTTCTGAAATAGCTTTTGCTAGGTCTTTTGTAGCAGCAATGAGACAAATTTCAGAGGGGTCCCTCCTGGAGATTCCTCCACTCTGGGGTATTCTCCCGTACTGGGGTGTTTGCCTCTGCCTTGACATCCGGGGAGCTGGTGGGCGTGGCCTCTCACCAAGTCTTTCACTGTGTCTGAGTAATCATCCCATTCTGGCGAGCCAAACTGGTATTTGCCATCCATGATCATCCTTAGCATCAGCATCTGCTTCCGGTGCCAGAAGGGTGGGGAGCCAGCCAGCAGTGTGTACATGATGACCCCAGTGCTCCACCTGGCGGGCAGCAGGGTCTCACGTCACACTTAACCTCATGGGTAGGGGAGACATGCAGAA
Source organism: Peromyscus californicus insignis (assembly GCF_007827085.1). Classification (NCBI taxonomy): domain Eukaryota; kingdom Metazoa; phylum Chordata; class Mammalia; order Rodentia; family Cricetidae; genus Peromyscus; species Peromyscus californicus. The sequence goes on from NW_026294540.1 coordinate 20,099,125, forward strand.
GCAGCTGACTATAGTTTCCAGTTTCCCTGGGGTCGGGCCACGGTTGGGACCACCTCCCACATCTGCCCAGATCACTCACATGTCCACCTCCTTCCCGTAGCCAGGATGGCTGTCGTCCATGGAACACTGGATGATTTCAGGGGCCAGATAACTAGGAGTCCCGCAGACCTCTGCAGGAACAGTCATTATCAGGACAGGTTGACAGGAGCCCTCGGGAGAAGTTACCCAAGAAAGCCAAGAGATGGGACAAGAAGAGAGCTTGACAGGACTCTCCTGTTCCACACCTGAGGGTGGCATCAGGGTACACAGGCTCAGAGAGCCACCTGTGGGTTCCTAGGTCCATTCAGGCACCTGGCATGGCACTCAAGCTGTGGGAACCTAGGTCAACAGAGTCGTAGGGAGAGGACTTGAGTCAAGGAGACATCTAGCCTCTGAAGTAGGATATTTTTGGGATTAATTTTTATTTTAAATTGTGTAGTTGCCGGGCGGTGGTGGCGCACGCCTTTAATCCCAGCACTCGGGAGGCAGAGGCAGGTGGATCTCTGTGAGTTCGAGGCCATCCTGGTCTCCAAAGTGAGTTCCAGGAAAAAGGCACAAAGCTACACAGAGAAACCCTGTCTCGAAAAACAAACAAACAACAAAAAAAAGTGTGTAGGTATCTGTATGTGGATATGTACACATAGGTAAAAATGCCCAGCGACCAGAAGAGAGAGTCTGATACCCTAGAACTGGAGTTAGAGGTGACTTTGAAAGTCTCCCTATATGTGTGCTGGGAACTGAAACTTGGGTCTTCTACATAAGAAATACATCCTCTTTTTTTTTAAAAAAAAAATAGATATGGGTATCTTGGCTACACTCATATCTGTATATCATATGTGCCTGGTGTCCAAGGAAGCCAGAACAGGGTATGAGATCCCCTGGAATTGGAGTTACGGAGAGTTGTGATCAGCAATGTGGATGCTGGGACTGGAACCTAGGTCCTCTGAACAGCTCATGCTCTTAACTACTGAGTCATTTCTGGGAATTTTTTTTAAAGTGTGTGTGTGTGTGTGTGTGTGTGTGTGTGTGTGTGTGTGTGTGTGTGTTGTGTGTTGTGTGTATGTGTGTGATGTGAAAGCCAGAAGTTAATGTCAGGTGCCTCCCTTGATTGTTCTCCCTCTTGTTTTTGAGGCAGGGTCTCTCACTGGCCTGGAGCTGGCTGATTCAGGTAGACTGGCTGGCCAGCAATCCCCAAGGATCCTCCTAGCTGCCTGTTCAGTGCTGGAGACACATGGGTTCTGGGGATTCAAACTCAGGTCCTCATGCTTCTGTACCCTGTTTTACCCACCAACCCATCTCCTCAGACACTGAAGTGGTAGTTTTTATTCTGGGGTGACATTCGGGCCACTTCCATCCCTGAGGCCCCTTCTATGGGCCAAGGCCATGGTACCAGACCTCGGAGCCTCTCTCCTGGCTGCAGCTGGCAGGAAAACCCGAAGTCTGTGAGCTTGATGTTCATGTCATCATCTAGAAGGATGTTCTCCGGCTTCAGGTCCCGATGGACAATGTTGAGTTTGTGCAGGGTGCTGATCACCTCCAGCAGGGCCCGCATGATCTTTCTGAGGAGGCACATACATGGCAATGGTTTATTTTTATTTATTTTATTATTGTTGTTGTTGTTTTGTTGTTTTTCGAAACAGGGTTTCTCTGTGTAGTCCTGGCTATCCTGAAACTCACTCTGTAGACCAGGCTGGCCTTGAACTCAGAGATCTGCCTGCCTCTGCCTTTTGAGTGCTGGGATGAGAGGTATGTGCCACCATGGCCAGTTTATGCTTCCTGCTTGCTAGGCAAACACTCTAGCCGCTGAACTATGGTCTAATCAAAACAAGGTGTCACGTGCAACTCATGCAAGCCTTGAACTCATGATCCTCCTGCCTCAGCCTCCCTATTGTTGAGATTACAGACATTCATTACCAGTCAGTTTTAATTTTTTGTTTTGTATTTTACCCCGGTACTAGGGATGGAAATCAGGGCTTGAAACATGCTGGGTTAGCACTACACTACTGAGACACACACACATCCAGCCTATTGGCTTTCTTTGCTTTTTGTTTGTTTGTTGTTGTTGTTTTTACAAGATAGGGTTTCTCATACCATAATCTTTTTTTTGTTGTTCCTGTCCTGGAGCTCACTCTATAGACCAGGCTGGCTTTGAACTCACAGAGATCCGCCTGGCTCTGCCTCCCGAGTGTTGGGATTAAAGGCGTGCGCCACCATCACCTGCCTGTTTTTTATTTTTGTTTTTTTTATTATTTTTTTTTAAAGATTTATTTATTTGTTTGTTTGTTTGTTTGTTTTATGTATACAGTGTTCTGCCTGCACGAATCCCTGCAGGCCAGAAGAGGGCGCCAGATCTCATTACAGATGGTTGTGAGCCACCATGTGGTTGCTGGGAATTGAACTCAGGACCTTTGGAAGAGCAGCCAATGCTCTTAACCTCTGAGCCATCTCTCCAGCTCTTGTTTTTTGTTTTTTTTTAAATAGATTGTATTTATTTATTTAATGTGTGTGTGTGTAAGCCTGTGTGTACATATATACACCACATTCATAAAGTGACCAGATGGTCAGAAGACATCAGATTCTCTGGAAGTACAGTTACAAACTTTTGTGAGCCACCCATAGGGGTGCTGGGAATCAAACCTGGGTCCTCTGAAAGATAGCAAGTGTGCCAGGCATGGTAGTGCAAGTGTTTAATGCCAACACTCTGTAGGCAGAGAGGCAGCAGATCTCTGTGAGTTCAAGGTCAGCCTGGTCATCACATCAAGTTCCAGGCCAGGCAGGGCTACATAATGAGACCCCATCTCAAAAAAACAAATACAAGAGTAACATGTGCTCTTAACTGCTGAGCCATCTCTCCAGGCACACTGGCTTCATTTTTGATTCTAGAATTGGGCAGAACTTTTACCATACGACAGAAGTGAGTGTCTCCCTACACATTACTCTTCCATTCATCAGGGAGAAGAGGCAGAAAGGCCAAAGCCCACATACCAACCCCACTACCACTACGGGCAATAGAGGATCCAGGATAGGCTGGGACAGTCTAGATGATCTAGACCGTAGATGAGCCAAGGAGCTGGGAGATCACAGAAGCCAGCATGACCTCCGCTGAAGCGTGCGCACCAGGCCTCCCACCAGACCCCTGTGGGGCTGGCGCTACTACTTGGAGAAGGGATGGAGATGGCACATGCCCCTTACCTGGTTTCCTTCTCAGTCAAGGTGACCTTCTCAGTGAGGTAGTCAAAGAGTTCCCCTCTCTTCATCCTGTGGGGACAAAGTGTTCCTTACCTGCCCTCAGAACAGTGTTCCCACCCTGATGCCCTCAAAGACAAGGTGTGCTGTTCCTCTGAGGGAAGGAACCCCGGGGAGGGAGTGGAGGAGTTGTCTGGGAAGAACTGAAAGAAAATCGAGAGGCTGAGAAAATGCAATGTCCCTGCCTGTGGAAATGCCTGGCACCCTGGGATCTGTCAGTGCTAGGAGTGGGAGACAGGCATCTCTGGCCCAGGACCCCACATCAAGAGGACTTGGGAGGCCGGGCGGTGGTGGCGCACGCCTTTAATCCCAGCACTCGGGAGGCAGAGCCAGGTGGATCTCTATGAGGTCGAGGCCAGCCTGGGCTACAGAGCGAGTTTCAGGACAGGCTCCAAAGCTACACAGAGAAACCCTGTCTCAAAAAACCAAAAAAAGAAAAAGAAAAAAGAAAAGAAAAAGAAAGAAAGAAAGAAAAAGAGGACTTGGGAATTTCTGTCCGGAAGCAAACAGAAAGGGTCAAGGGTCAACAGTGTAAGTGTTGGGGAAGCCAAGTTTGCCCAGTACGTGAGAAGAGCCACCGGGTGGCGACATAAACCCGTAATCCTAGTACTTGGTAAATGGCAGCCGGAGAATCAGGAATTCAAGACCAGCCTCAGCTACATAGTGAGTTGGAGGCCAGCCTGGGCTACATGGAACCCTGCCTCAAAAAATAGAAATGGGGGTTGGAGAGATGGCTCAGCAGTTAAGAGCACTTGCTGTTCTTCTGGAGGACCTGGGTTTGGTTCCCAGCACCCAGGTCAAGCCACTCCTGTCTATAACTCGAGCTCCAGGGGATTCAAAAGGGCCTCTGGCCTCCACAGGCCCCTGCACTCGCTTGCACATGCCCACATGCCGATACACACACACACCTACATATAACTGAAGATAACAAAAATAAATGGTTTAAATAATGGAGGGACAGGCCAGTCCTGGTGGCGAAGGCCTTTAACCCCAGCACTTGAAAATGCCCTATAGCTTACCTGCAGCTGGATTTTAGGGAGGCATTTTTCTCAGTTGAGGCTGCCTCCTCTCCAGTGGCTCTAGCTTGTATCAAGTTGACATACAACTAGTCAACACACGGTGTCTTTACTCCTCAGTAAGTCACAGTTAACTTAAGGACAGGATTTACTTGAGAAAATGATGTTTGTACTGTTGAAACATTTCCTATTGTGGCTGGTGAGCCCTTCAATATTTTCTGTTTCCTTTCTTCTCCTTATTACTTATATAAGAAGAATTTGAGATCGGGTCTCACACTGCTGCCCAGGCTAGCCTCAAAGCCATAGCAATAATCCTCCTGCCTCACCCTTCTGAGTGCTAGGATTATAGGACTGTGCCACAGTGCCCAGTTTTATCTTTTCCTGTTTAACCACAGGATGGGCTCCTAGGCTCCCTCCCCCACCCAGCTGCGGCCATGGCCATCCCTGCTGTATCCACAGGGTTCTCTCCTGCATGACCTTTTGGGGGCAGCTCAGATGTCTTTAACCTTTAGAGAGGTGGTTTGGGGAAGCTATTTTTACTGGTGTCCCGAGAAGCCCTACAGGGTAAAACTAGATGACTCTAGCAGCGACCACGTTCTAGATCAGAAAACTAAAAAGATAAAATTGAGTATTTTGGGGGGTTTTGTTTTCTGAGACAAGGTGTGGTTATGTAGCACAAACCACTTCAAACTTTTGATCTTTGGCCTCAGCCTCCCAAGTGCCGGCATTGCAGCTATGTGCCACCAGCAAGCCCAGCTTTGAAGAGCAAGCTCCTGCCCTTCCTCCCCTCTTCCCTCCTGTTCTCCCTCCTCTCCCACACACCCCCTTCTTTTGTTTGTTTGTTTGTTTTTGAAATAGGGTCTCTGTATATACTCTGACTGGCCTGGAATTCACTGTTGACCAGACAGGCCCCGAGATTCACCATCTTCTGCCTTCCAAGTGTTGGGATTAAAGGCCTGCACCACCATGCCTGGAGGAAATTTTTTATTTTCTTTCTTTCTCTCTCTCTCTCTCTCTCTCTCTCTCTCTCTCTCTCTCTCTCTCTTTCTCCCGTCCTTCCTTCATTCCTTCCTTTCTTCCCTTCCTTCATCAGCATCATAATTATTATTATTATGTGGGTTTTTTTTTTTTTTCTGAGATAGGGTTTCTGTGTCCTGGAACTCACTCTATAGTCCAGGCTGCCCTCAAACTCAGAGAACTGCCTGCCTCTGCCTCTCAAAGGCATGTATCACCACTGTCTGGCCCATTTTTTTTTTTTTTTTCAAACAGAAACTGATCACAAGTCTCCAGTGCACAGTTCACATGTGTAGTTATCATTGCTCGCTCCATTTTGTTTTTTTTTTTTTGAGACAGAGTCTTGTTGTGTAGCCCAGGCTGGGCTGATACTCCCTGGCTGGCCATGAACTTGAAGTCACTCTCCTGTCTCCGTTTCTGAGAGCTGAGACTACAAGGGTGTGCCACTGTGCCAGGTTTGTGTTCGTATTTGAGGCTTAGTGACAAGGACCTCCTATCCCTCATCCTGTTGGTGCAAACACAGTGATGACACCAGTCTTTGAACAACAAAATGTCATCTCACCACTGGCTTCTCCCTTCAATACTTCCTGCAGCCTCTTCCCACTCTTTCCTCCCTCAACTCATCCCCAGAGACCAACTAGTACCAGGGCTGGTGGTCATGCCTGTAATTTCAGCACTCTAGAGGCTAAAGCAAATGGATCATGAGTTCAAGGTCAGCCTGGGCTAAGAGCAAGTCTCACAGCAGTCTGGCCTTCATAAAGAGATGTTGCAGGGCTGGAGAGATGGCTCAGAGGTTAAGAGCACTGGCTGCTCTTCCAGAGGTCCTGAGTTCAATTCCCAGCAACCACATGGCGGCTCACAACCATCTGTAATGGGATCTGGCTCCTTCTTCTGGCCTGCAGGGATACATGCAGGCAGAACACTGTACACATAATAAATAAATAAATCTTTAAAGAAATTATTAAAAAAAAAGAGATGTTGCCTCCCAAGAAAAAAAGAAAGGAAGAAAGGACCGAGCAGTGGTGTACACCTTTGATCCCAGCATTCGGGAGGCAGAAGCAGGCAGATTTCTATGAGTTTGAGGACTCTACAGAGTCCCAGGACAGCTAGAGCTACACAGAGAAACTCTGTCTTGAAAAACCAACCAACTAACCAAACAAACAAACAAAAAACATATAGTCTAAGAAAAAATAACCCAAATAATCAAATTGAAACCAGGCATGGTGGCACACCCCTTTAATCCCAGCATTTGGGAGTCAGATGCAGGTGGATCTGTGTGAATTTAAGGCCAACCTGGTCTACATAGCAAGCCCAGAGCTACCCAAAAGGAACCTGTCTAAAAGAAATTTTTTAAATTAAGAAAATAAGCCGGGCAGTGGTGGCACACACATTAATCCCAGCACTCGGGAGGCAGAGGCAGAGGCAGGTGGATCTCTGTGAGTTCCAGGCCAGCCTGGGCTACAGAGTGAGATCCAGAAAAGACGCCAAAGCTACACAGAGAAACCCTGTCTCAAAAACAAACAAACAAACAAACAAACAAACAAAACCCAATATGTACACAGACACACACACACACAGACACACACACACACACATACAAAACCTATCCATAAATGGTATTCTAGATTTCAAACCTGGCAGAGTGGCCCTGAATCAACTGTTGATTTTGGCTGGTATTTCAACATGGGGGTTGGAGAACTGATGCTGGCCCCCTGACAACCTGGCAGGGACCCGTGGAGGGCTTCCTAAGCCCCACGGTAATGGTGGCTCCAGGGTTGGGTACTTACAAGTCAAATACCAAGAAGAAGAAAGTGTTGGTCTCGTAAGTGTCCTTCAGCTGTACTGAAATGGAAAAGGCTAGCTGGTCTCAAGGAGCAGAGGGGCCTTGGCAGGGGCCACAGGGCACAGGGACCAGACAGGCTGGCTTCAAAGGCAGGAGAGGGAATGTGATGGGCTTCCAGGGCAATCACTGAGGTGTGGGAAGGACCCCTTCCTCAACTGCACCCACTCCCAACCTGTCTATACCCACCCTGTCTAGTAGTGAGGGTGGCACCTGTGGCCTTGAGCTGCGACAATGGGCTGGCAGAGCCACGGAGCATAAGGTGAAGATGGATGTGTATAGCCGGTCACAGGATGGCTCCTATGCCCTGACTTGGGTTGTCAGGGCAGAATCACTACAAAGCACACGGCCATGGCTTGTGCCAGGGGTAGTGGGGCTGGGAGGATCCACTCACTGATGTTGGGGTGTCCCGAGACCTTCTGCAGGATGTCCACCTCCTTCAGTGTGGCTTCCCGGAGCTCCTGCACCTCCTCAGGGCTGAAGCTGCCTCCGCCTGTGATGTCGATGATTTTTACTGCATATTCTTGGCATGTAGGCTTGTGGATACAGCGCCTGACCACGCTGCTAACTCCCCTGTGGGCAGAGAACAGATAGATGGTCTCGGGACCCCACACTTCAGGGGAGTCCCTTAACAAAGGCAGGACAGGAACTAGAGAGAAAGCTCTGCAATTAAGAACACTTGTTGCTCTTTCAGAGGACCTGGGTTCAATTCCCAGCACCCACATAGCTACTAACAACTGTCTGAAACCCCAGGGGATCCAACACCCACTTCTGACCTGTAAGGACACCAGACGTGCATGTGGTGCACAAACATACAGGCAGAACCCTCATACTCATAAAATAACAGCAAAATCGATCAGTAAATTAAAGGTACAGATGTTCTTCCCAGTGTTGTAACACATACTCCCCTTCTCACCCAAGAGGGACAGAAATGGGGCCAGTGCTGAGGGTGGTGACAATCTTTCCGATCACAGAGCTGAGGTCAGGATTTCCGCAGGAGGGCCAGGTCTTACCTGCCCAGGATCTCCTTGGGTTCATAGTGCTCATAGAAGCTCTGTGCAGAATGGGAGTCGGGGAGGGCCTCGTCCCGGGTCATGCTCAGGTGGATCTCAGGGGGATTCCAAGGGCCTCTGAAAAGGGTACAGAAAGCAGCAGTTCCCCACCCCCTCCCACCTCTTTCTTTCTTTTTTTTTTTTTGAGACAGGGTTTCTCTGTGTAGCCCAGGCTGTCCTGGAACTCACTTTGTAGACCAAGCTGCCTCTGCCTCCCAAGTGCTGAGATTAAAGGCATGGGCATCCAGGGCCTGTCTCTTTGTCTTTTTTAAGATTTTTTTAAAAAGCATATAGGGCCAGGCGGCAGTGGCCCCCACGCCTTTAATCCCAGCACTCAGGAGGCAGAGGCAGGTGGATCTCTGTGAGTTTAAGGCCAGCCCGGTCTACAGAGTGAGTTCTAGGACAACTAGGGCTACACAGAGAAACTCTGTCTTGAAAACAAAACAAAATAAGTAAACAAACAACGGCCAAGTGCCCAACTTGGTCTACATAGTAAGTTCTAGGCCAGCCAGGAGGCCTAGATCAATAAAAATGATACATGAAACCTTATATCAATTTTAAAAAAAAGCGGGGAAGGGGAATACTGGAAAGAAAACTCAGTAACTAAAAGCACTGGCTGCTCTTTCATCAGAGGATCCTGGTTCAAATCCCAGCACCCACATGGCAGCTTGCAACCATCTATAATTCGAGTTCCAGGGGATCTGGTATCTTCTTCTGGCCTCCGTGGGGGCCAGCCATACAAGTAGTATACAGACAAAACACCCATACACATAAAATCAAAATAATCTTACAAAAGAAAGCCACGCACTGTATCAGAGCTGGGTGAGGGATTGTGGGTCTCAGCCTCTGGTATCACCTCCCATTAGACCGATGACTAGGCCTTCCTGCTCCCTGCCCAGCACAGGTGTGTAGTAATTGCTGAGTATAATTCAATGAACAGGTGATCCATTGGCACAGGCCTTAGCAGATGGAATGACCTAGATCCTGCCTAACAATGGCCAGTAAGCCCTGAGTAGTCCTGGAGCCCTGTGGACAATACAGTAAATTCTTTTGTTTGTTTGTTTGTTTGTTTTTGTTTTTTTTTTTGAGACAGGGTCTCACTATGCAGTCCTGGCTGGCCTAAAACTCATAGAGAACCACATGCCTCTTTCTCCCAAGTGCTGGCATTAAAGGCATGTGCCTCCACACCTGGCATGAGTCAGTAACTCTTATTTTTATTTATTTACTTTTGGTTTTTGAGACAGGGTTTCTCTGAGTAGCCCTGGCTGTCCTGGAACTCACTCTGTAGATCAGGCTGGCCTTGAACTCATAGAGATCCACCTGCCCCTTCCTCCCTAGTGCTGGGATTAAAGCTGTGCGCCATCACTTCCCTGCTCTCTTATTTTTAGGTGCTGGGGATAGAACCCAGAGCCTTGCACATGGTAGGCAAGCACTCAACCACCAGAGTCAGGGTGGTCAAACTTGGATGTGGAGAAGATAAGCAGGTCCATGGTGTCGCAGGAACAGATAGGCTCCTACCAGCAAACTGAACTCCTCCTTCAGACCCAGGGTTTGAGAAAGGCAGAAAATCCCCCAGCAATAGGAAGAGGCAAGCAGGCAACAGGCATGCGCTTCTGGTCCACTTCTGTGAGCCCAAAAAGGCCTGGTCTCCCAACCTGCTGACCAGCCAAACCGCAGTCCTGGCTGCCTCACGCTGGCTCTTGCAGGAAGCCTGGTGTGCTCGCTACTGGGTGCCTGGTTACCAGAAGAAGGTTTAGAATAACAATCGTCTGCTTTGCCAATAGCAGGAACCTGGCCTGTGCATATCAACAGCCAATAGAAGGTTGTTAGTGCCCCTCAACAAGCCTGTTTGCTGAAAACCCCAAAATGGGCATCCGTGCCCCTCACTTACTATGACGGCCACACCAGATCCCTTGCACGGGTACAGAGCCATTCTGGGCCCATACCAGGATGCCATCCTGAACCATGCTGGCCAAATTCTGGCTGTACTCACATTTTCTGATAATGTGTGTGTCCAGCCCCCTGCCACCACCACCCCACCCCCAAGCTCTTAAGACTTGGCTGGAGCCAACAATGGGTCTCTATTTACTGTTTTATTCGCCATTACACTTGTCCCGACTCCCTGCGGCGGAGGGGGGTGTTTTAAATAAGAGTAGGTGGTCCAATGTTTTGGAACCTACTATCCCTCCCAGAAAGCTAGTCAAAGAGCATAACCAGCCACATGATCTGTAGGCAACTGCCTGACAGACAGGTGTTCTGAGAACCCGCTCTCTCCCAGGTCTGAGGAGAAATGGGTCAAACAGATTTAAGACTGTCTTTGCCTCAAAACCCCGCTGCTCCCCAGCTGCTGCCTTGCTACTCACTGTTATGTCCTGGTAGGCTCTTGAATGAAAATAACAAGAGTTCCGAGGTCCTGGAGCCCTTGGGAGACAGGGGACCACGAAGGACTGAAGCTGTGTCCTGAGCAGATACTTGGGGTTGGAGTTGCTATCTTTCTCCTCTCCTGGGACTTGGTACTTGGTGATGGAAGGCTGGCCTACCAAAAATAAACCACAACTGCAAACCCGGGATGTAGGCCAAGGTCCAGTAGGGATAGGCCTGGGGCAGAACTGCATCAAGGGTGCCACCTGGTGGAGGCTGGGGAATGCGCAAGTGGCTTGGGAGCAGGCAAAGCCTGTTTTTTTTTGTTTGTTTGTTTGTTTGTTTGTTTTTTTTTTTTTTTGAGACAGGGTTTCTCTGGGTAGCTTTGCGCCTTTCCTGGAACTCACTTTGTAGTCCAGGCTGGCCTCAAACTCACAGAGATCCGCCTGCCTCTGCCTCCCGAGTGCTGGGATTAAAGGCGTATGCCACCACCGCCCGGCTTTTTTTTTTAAATTATGTGTATGTGTGCACATGAGTGCAGGTGTCTGGGGAGGCCAGGTGTTGGATTTCCCTGGAGCTGGAGTTATAGATGGTTTTAGCTACCTGATGTTGGTGCTGGAAACAAACTCTGGAAAAGCAGTATATGACCTTACTGGATGGGCCAGTTCTCTAGCTGTTGTTGTTTAAGATTGATGTGTATGAACCTTTTGCTGGCAGTATGTATGTGTACCACAGGAATGCCTTATACCCTCAGAGGTCAGAAGAGGGCATTGGATCCCCTGGAACTGGCGTTATAGAGTGTTGGGAGCCAGTGTATGAGTCTGGAAACTGAACCCAGGTCCTCTGACGAGCAGCAAGTGCTCAACATGAGGCATCCATCTTTAGTGACTGGCAACACCAGCTCTGAAAGGAACGCAGTTGTTTTTAAAGAGTCTTGCTACACAGCTCTGACTACCCTTAAATTCACACTCCTGCCTCTGCCTGTATGCTGGGATTACAGGTGTGCACCACCAGGCATGACAGTGACCTGTATTTCTCCTCCAATTCCGCACAACGTTTGACTCACCCACTCGAGACAGACTGGCTCAAACTTGTGGCAATCCTCTTGCCTGCTTCCCAAGCAATGGGATTATGTGTACCACCATGCCCAGTTTGGTTTAAACTTGGAGCAATCCCTGAGAAAGGGCTAGAGTTTGGAGCCCTGTGACAAAGCTTTCCTGAGGTGCTGGGTTCAATACCAAGCCCAGAAGGGTGTGGGTTTAGCCTAGTGTTGCAAGTAGAAATATCCAAACTACAGAGAAAATACCTTTATGGAGTATGGTAGTACTCCATATGGAGTAAACGGTGGAGGGCAGCAGTCTCTAATGCCAGCATTGGGAGGCTGATGCAGGATAACCAGTTAGGCCAATTTGGACTACCTAAAGAAACCCTGTCTCAAAGGGCAACAAAACCAGGCTTCAGACAGCTTAGTGCTGTGACACACTGTAATGATGTGGTGGCCACAGGAGCCCCATCCCATAATACGTCTTATCATTTACCCACTTGATGATCTGCTGACATGGCTGAAGATAGTCCCCAGAGCCTGCTGAATGGAGACAAGCATGCTGCCACATGCTGCCACTAAGGATCACACCCATTCCCTAACACAGCATTAAGCATGTGGTAAACAAAAATCTACGTCTTTTCCATTAAAGGGTTAAATAAGACTTGTGATGCAGACCTTTAGTCCCAGCACTCAAGCAGAAGAGGCAGGCAGGTCTGTGAATTCTAGAACAGGAAGGCCATTATATAAACCCTGCCTTGAAAAAAAAACAGAAGACCCCATATGAAAACAAACGTAGGGGCTAGAGATACGGTTCAGTGATTAGGAGCACCGTCACCTCTTGTGGAACTCAGGTTGTTTCTAGCACCCACATAGATACAACTGTTTGCCAACTCCAGTTCCAGGGGAGCTAGTTTTCTGACCTCTGAGGGTACTACACACACAGTGCACTTATTACACATCCAAGCAAAATACTCACACACGAACAAAAAACTTGTAAATAAGCCTTCTGGCAGAAACAAAAATCCTTTGAGAACCAGTGTTTTTTGAAATGAAAAAAAAAAAAAAAAAAAAAAAGTGCTCAAGGATGTACCCTGCTCTCCAAAGTTGTGCTCTGTGCCAACTGCTTAAGAATGTGAGTGTCGCGCCGGGCGGTGGTGGCGCACGCCTTTAATCCCAGCACTCGGGAGGCAGAGGCAGGCGGATCTTTGTGAGTTCCAGGCCAGCCTGGTCTACAGAGCGAGATCCAGGAAAGGTGCAAAGCTACACAGAGAAACCCTGTCTCGAAAAACCAAAAAAAAAAAAAAAAAAAAAAAGAATGCGTCAGGCTGGAGCGATGGCTCAGCGGTTAAGAGCACTGGCTGTTCTTCCAGAGGTCCTAGGTTCAATTCCCAGCATGGTGGTTCACAACCATCTGTAATGGGATCTGGTGCCCTCTTCTGGCATGCAGGCAGAACATTGTATACATAATAAATAAATCTTAAAAAAAAAAGTGTTTTTTGAAATGAAAAAAAAAAAAGTGCTCAAGGATGTACCTTGCTCTCCAAAGTTGTGCTCTATGCCAACTGCTTAAGAATGTGAGTTACAGGACCTCTTTGCTATAGGAATAAACACCAAAAGGTGGGTGTGCTTACCTGCAGGGTTTCACATTGCTATGCAGCCTTGTATAGAAGTAAAAGTTTTATGGGACCCTGGGCCTGCAGCAGCTAAAACCATTTAAATGAGCAGCATGACTGATGAGCTTTATGAAGCAGCAATGGAACAATTTTATGTTGGGGGTCACCAGGACACGAGAAAGTGTATTAAAGGGTCCAGCGTTAGGAAGGTTGAGAACCACTGGACTAGATTAACCTAGAGGCATGCTGATATAACTGTGCTCCTGTACAAACTCCATTATGTTGAGCAAACACATGTAACTTATGACACCTCAGAAGAAAACAACTTTATTTTCATTAACTCACAAAACACAACACAGTTGGTTCAGGAGGCCATCACTTGCCCAGTGCCAACACTACTACAAGCCTCAGTGAATATCTACACAATTAGAACTCTTTAATAGCTATTCTCAAGCAATGGAGCTATTAGAAGGAAGGTTTAGTCAGGGTCCACACTTGCACTGCCAATCATGTAGAGCCCATTTCAATTTCTTCAGTTTCAACTTCTTGATTAGATCAGACCTGTTAAAAGAAAAGGTTAAGTTAGAAGATACCCAACCATGCCCAGAGACAGTTTTCTTTTTTAAGGCATTTAAGTTTTTCCTTCAACCAAACCAATTCCACCCTTGCCACAACTAAGACACGGTGCATGCGTTTCTAGAGACAAAGGCCTGAAACAGAAATTTAGCCATTTGGGTAGCCAACAAAGAGTTCTAACCATTTTGGACAAGGTCGTGTCCCTGCCCCACGCCCCGCCCCCAAGGGTAGAAAACCGGAAAACAGCATTGTAATGGACAGTAAACTGGTGAAAGTACAAGGGAAAGGACAGAAACAGTGTGACTGCCAACCCTCCAGGAGGCCTAGTCAGGGGTTCTACTTGGGGACTTAACTCCAACACCCCAGGGGGTTCAGGACCATCACTCTGCGCAGATGGACAGGTCACTTACCATTTGCAATTCTGCACTGCCGCAACACCTCATTGAAGCCCTCGCAGAGCTTGACATCACTCTGGTTCTGGGCACACTCCAGAAACTGTTTGATCTCAAGAGAGCAAGGCCCAAAAGACTGCTGGTTCACAGGCTGGGTTCCCTGGGGCTCCTGCCAAGACACAATATTAGGTACTCCTGAGAAGTCAGCTCAGTACACACAAGGCTCTGGACTTGACCCCAACATTGTAAACACAAAGTAAAAAATTAAAAAACAAAAACCAAAAAAACAGCCAGGCGGTGGTAGTGGTACACGCCTTTAATGCCAGCACTCAGAGGTAGAGGTAGATGGATCTCTGTGAGTTCAGGGCCAGCCTGGCATACAGAACTAGCTCCAGGACACCCAGGGCTACACAAAACCCTCCTCTATCAAAACAAACAACAAACCTGGCTGTGTACTTGAAAGGCGCAAAGCTACACAGAGAAACCCTGTCTCGAAAAACCAAACAAAAAAGACTGTGTACTTGGCCCTGGGTTTGATCCCCAGCACTATAAACATATATACAAGAAAGTGAACCATTCTTAAGGAAAAATAGGACTATAGGACTATTATGGGAAAGAGATGGGTGAAAACTTCAGATACACCAGATTTCAAGAAATTACATGCTCCTTAGAAAGGAAAATCCACATATGGGGGGGGGATGCAAAAATAGCAGGGAAGGGGTCATAGAACTATGAAAGGGACTTGTGATTATGTCACTGAGACTGAACTCAAAGGTCAGGCCTCATGGCTGTAACTCCAACACTTGAGATGCCAACCCAGAAGGATACAAGCTTGAAGCCAGCTTGGGTCCCACACTGAAGACTGTCTCCAAGTGAACTAACAGGAATCCAGAATAAGTGTAGCCAAGAAAAACCTTTAACAACCAAGGCAGGAGGATTGCCATGAGTTCAAGGCTAGCTTGAGTGAGGTCCTCTCCAAAACAAAAATCATCTAAAGGGAAAATGGCCATCTTATCGTAGGTTGGGCTAGACTGTTCTAATTCTAGTCTGTTCTACTTGCTGATGCTCGCCTAAGGGTCTAATTCAAACCACGCCATGTGGCTTTTGTGTGTGATGCTCCCACATGAGTGTGTGGGTGGGTGTGCCCATGGGAAGGCCAACCAAGACATGGGGTGTCTTCTCTCTGCCTCTCTCCATCCTACTGCCTTGAGACAGGGCCTCTCACTGAAAACGGTCATTTCATCTGCCACCCAGCCAGGTTGTGGGATCTGCTTGTCTCCCCTCCACAACGCAGAACTTACAGATATGGATGGCTATGCCTGACTTTTTGTGGGTTCATGGGATTTGAACTCAGGTCTCCACAGCTTATTCACTTATAAAAAGTGCTTATTCACTGAGCCATACCCCCAGCAACCTCCACTTAAAAAAAGGTGGGGAGGGGAGGCACACCACTTTGTACTTAAAGTACTGTGGACCCTAAAATTAAACCCAGGGTCCTACATAAAAGAAGTGTTCTCAGAAGAGAAAAACACAGAGAGGAAAGCTGCCCCAATCTCACCTGGTAAGTGATGTCAGGCCTTGCGGGCTCAGCATTACCACCTCCACTGAAGCCCCCGGTGATGGCATGACCCAGGGTGTGCCCCACTGCGGAGCCCACAGCCACACCAGCTGCAGTGGTGGCCATCTGGGCCATCAGGCCTGGCTGCCTGGGGGCGGCGGCAGGTGAGCCAACTGCAGATGGTGCAGCTGCTGCTGGAGGGTGAGCTGCAGGTGCTTGTCTGGGAGCAGCCCTCATCTGAGGGGCCCGGCTAGGGAAGAGAAGAACAAAACCCATCAGTCCCCACTTCCAAACGGCTCTGGAATTTACTGAAGAAATGCAACAAGCCAGGTTCGGTGGCCTCACCTGGAATACCAGCACTGGGCTGTTAGAGACAGGAAAAATCAATAGGCCAAAGTCATCGCAGCGACACAGTGATTTCTTCCTCTTCTACGCTATTATTCATATATTTTCAGAGTATAATAATAGTGACATTTCTCCCCTTCTTCCCTCCAAACCCCCTCCCATATATATAGCCCTCTTTGAGGATTTCAAATAACCGGCCCCAGTCTGCATGTTACTTGTGTGTATGTTTTCAGGGCTGGCCTCTTGGTACTGGATAACTAATGGGTGTGCTCTCGCTGGGGAATTCTATTCTCCTGCTCTCAGCATTCCTTGTGGGCTTTTCACCGAACACTCTGGCACATCTACTGCCATCCTTGTTCTACACTGTGAATAAGGCCAGCCTGAGAAAGGATACCCTCCTCTCAAAAACCAAAACCAACCAACCAAACACCCTAGCCAAAACAGTAGCTCTGAACCTGTGACTCCTCCTACATCAGCCTCATCCAGTGCTGGGATTACAAGCATTTGTCACCCTGCCTGGCTTCAGTTTAAATCGATCTTATTTTATTGTTATATTTTATGTGGATGATTGTTTACATGCATGCATGTCTGTGTTCTACTTGCATGCCAGAAGAGGGCTTTGGATCACCTGGACCTGGAGTTACAGATGGTTTTGAGGGGCCATGTGGGTGCTGGGAATCAAACCTGTATCCTCTGGAAGATCGGTTGGTGCTCTTAACTATAAAGCTAACTTTCCAGCCTCATTTTAAATCTGTCTGCTTGATTTTGGAGACAAGGTTTCTGTGTGGCCCTGGCTGTCCTGGAACTTGCCCTGTCTCCCAAGTACTGGAATTAAAGGCGTGTGCCACAACTGCCTGGCATCATTTTAAACTTTTAAATATCCATACCACCCACATGCAAGAGAACTACAGGAACTTGTTCTCATAACTGATTGTACATATATATAGCACTGTACCTCTTTAATCTTTTGTTGTTAAGCCCCATCCCCCTCAAGACAGGGTTTCTTTGTGTATTCTTACTACCTCTGGAGACCGGGCTGGCCTCATATTCACAAAAGATCCACCTGCCTTTTCCTCCGGAGTGATGGGATCAAAGGTGTGCACCACCACCAGGCTTATTAACGTTTTAACAACCAAGTATAAATTTTCTTTCTTTCTTTCTTTTTTAAACTATTTTCATGTATCTGCATGCCCCACAGTATCTTTAAAGGACAGTCATTCCAGCCAGATGTGATAGCGCACGCCTTTAATCCCAGCACACTGGGAGGCAGAGGCAGGGGGATCTCTTGAGTTCTAGGCCAGCGTGGTCTACAGAGTGAGTTCCAGGACAGCCAGGGCTTCACAAGAAGACCCTGTCCCGGAAAAATAAGTAAATAATTAGAGCTTGGGGAGCTGATGAAATGCCTCACAGGGGGAAAGGTGCTTGCTGCCAAACCTGACAACCTGAGTTCGATCCCTGAAATCCACAAAGAAGGAAACAACCAACTCCCACAAGCTGCCCTGTGACCTTCACACAAGTACACAGACATAGTCAGCTGGGTGTGGTAGGGTGGCCCACACCTTGAATCCCAGCATTCAGAAGGCAGAGGCAGGTGGATCTCTGAGTTCCAGGGCAGCCAGGGCCAGAGTGAAACCCTGTCTCAAAAGAAACAAAATAAACCACCAACCCAAACCAAAAAAGAAAAAATTGGGGGAAGTGATCTGTCTGAACTGCAGCTTTTATTAATTTTATTTCTCTTTCCGTTTTAACAGCCAGGGTCTCTCCATATAGTTCCGCTAGGCTTGAACTGGTGGCAACTCCCGCCTTTGTGGAGATAGAGGCATGAGGGGACTATCTTGGTGGTAGATGGGACATTCCCCTACCATTTACACAGCACTTTGGTTCCCTCCCAGTATGGCCAAAATTTTAAACTTTCTACTATTTCACCCCCCTAAGTGGGACATCTGGAATCTGGATGCTGTCAACAATTTGCTACTAATCTTCACGTGGTAGATGTCTCAACAGACCGTTGGCCACTGTTAGATCTTCTGGACCAAAGTGGTGGAAGGAGAGAACTCTAAATTCTGGGCTCTCCACACGAGGGCCCGTACACAAATATTTAAAAAAAAAAAAAATTTCTAAAGACCTTTAAACCCTGTAAGCTCATCCGTGGGGAAGCGGAGTCAGGAAAACCAAAGAAGGCCAGCCAGGCCTACGCGAAGTTCAAGGCTAGCCCGAGGGCCTCAAAAACACAGTGAAACAAACCACCCAAGAGCCTCACCGCTGTCATTCCTTCCCCGCCTCTTTCTAGACTATGTCCTCTAAGGCCCTTCCCCCAAGCAGGCTAGGAAAAAGGTCACGCTTTGGTGTCGTTCTCGCGGATCCCTTCCCGATCGCTCGCACCGTCTCACCACCGGCCGCTCTCTGGCTGTGGAACCTCGCCCCGGCCGTCGGCGCCCAACCCCGCCCGCGTCCCCAGGAGGGTCTCACCTGGCCGGAGGGGCCACCCGGGAAGAGCGGCTTCGGCTTCCACGCGGCATCCTAAGCGCTCACACTCTCGGAGTCAGAAAACGACTAACTGCGAAACGCCCACGACTGTCCAGCAACTTCTACCAAGGAGAGCGGAAGGCGGGAGGCGGGTCCTCAAGGCCCAGCCAATCAGCACCCAGAGAAGCACGAGCGCTGAAGGTCATTGGAAGAGCAAGACGTCAGTCACGGGCAACGCCGTGATGCAGCGTCTTACGCACGGAAGTCAAGAGCTGGGCGAGCAAGCCCTGTAGCTAACCGGAAGTTTCTGGTGTTGCGCTCTCAACTCTTGTCCCCGGATTCTCTGCTGGATGGTTAGGTTTTTGCGTCCCATGGACGCCTGGCTTTCCCCACGACTCAGGCTGTCCTTGATTTTAAGATCGTCCTGCCTCAGCCTCTCAAGAGAACTGGATTGAGAGAATTGCAGGCATATGACGCCATGCCTACTGTATTAACAAGGTTAAATGCAATCTTGGCTGAGTCATTTCTGCCTTGTCTACCAGAGGGCCTTGGACTGTTTACTCAGCCCTTCTCAGATTGTTTTGTTTTGGGACAAGGCCTCACATAACGGAAGCTGGCCTGGAACTCGCTGTTCTCATGACTCAGTCTCTTACTGCTGGAGACTCATAGTAATGCAGGACAAACTCATAGTTAAATTGATGTTGTAAAGGATTTACTAATAAACTTGCTTGGAAATAACTAAGTTACATAAAGTAGAATTTAGCTAAAGGAGCCTCCAGTATGCCTGGAAGATAGTGTACTAACCAGGATTGTCAGAAACTATGGGAAAGATAATTCTGCACCTTAATTGAAGTTTGGGGTAGCCAAAAAAGTTTCTGCTACTGTTTATTCACCAAGGTTGACCAATTAGGTGCCATTCCCATAATAAAAGGAGACCATCCTGACTTAGAACTAGCTGTGAGACTTATCCCCATATCAAAGAACATGTTTTAAAAGAAATGTTTCTCGCCGGGCGGTGGTGGTGCACGCCTTTAATCCCAGCACTCAGGAGGCAGAGGCAGGCAGATCTCTGTGAGTTCGAGGCCAGCTTGGGCTACAGAGTGAGTTCCAGGACAGGCTCCAAAGCTACACAGAGAAACCCTGTCTCGAAAAACCAAAAAAGAAAAGAAATGGTTCTTAACCTGTGTGTGTCGAGACACAACCTCTATCTTTCTCGGTGCGGCCCAGCCCACATACAGATACGTCCACATTTGTACCCCGAACTGTATTAAAGGATCACAACATCGACAAGGTTGAGAACCTTTGGATCTAGACCTTCAGTCACGGCCACAAAAACTTGTAGTTCCCTGACCTGAGACCCTTACCTGGTGGTGACCCGAGCCCGGTGACTGGCCGAGCCGTCTGCTGTGTCGATCCATGATGCCCCTCGGAGGACACGCATGTTCTGGCCAGTAGATTGGTAGGTGGATGCGGTCCATTCCCACACATTGCCCATGAGATCATATAGTCCTTCAGCATAGCAGCAGGTCATTATATGGGGCAATAGGGGACTCTCTCCCCCTCCACCAAATGTCCTGGACAGGCTAGGGAAGTTTTACTCCACCCCATTGTCAGACACTGTACAATAGGAGGTCTTACCATAGTTGTTCTGAGGGGGGAAAGCATTCACTGGTGACAGTCCATGAAAACCATCTTCAGCTCTGTCATCCTTGGGGAACTTTCCCTGATGAGAACAATGAAAGTGAGAGATTTATCAGCCTGTCCCAAGGCAGGTGCTCCTGTCCACCGAGAGAAAAACCAGGTCACTCCATTCTGCTGTTTCATTGGGGAAGGAGAGTGACCTCAGCTTCCCTTACAGGGTGCTTTAGAAAAAACACTGTCTACCCATCTATGTTCTACATCCCTTGCCCAGGATAGAGGCATTGGAGCCCATACTTTCCCATATCTCCTGCTTTTATTTAAATACACTATATTTATTGATGCAATTTGTTCAATTTCATTATTCTTCTCATCAAAACTGGGGTTCAGGAGCTGGAGAGATGGCCCAATGGGTATGCATTTGCTGTGTAAGCATGAGAACCCGAGTTCATATCCTGAGAATCCACTAAGCTGGCCACAGTGGCATGCATCTGTAACTCTGGTTCTGGGGGAGGCAGAGACAGGCAGACCCTGGGGACTGGTTGGCTAGGCAGTCTAGCTGAAATGGTGAGCCCCATCTCCCACTGAGAAGTCCTGTCTCCAAAATTACTGTGGAGTGGCTGGAGAGATGGTTCTGCAGTTAAGGGCATGTACTGTGCTTGCAGAGGACCCAAGCATCCCTGAGTTTCATTCCTAACACCCATGTCAGATGGCTAAAAACTATGACTCCAGCTCCAGGGGGATCCAATACCTCTAGCACTCATGTATACACACACACACACACACACACACACACACACACACACACAACATACACAATTAAAAAAAAAAATAAAGTGAGCCGGGCGGTGGTGGCGCACGCCTTTAATCCCAGCACTCGGGAGGCAGAGCCAGGCGGATCTCTGTGAGTTCGAGGCCAGCCTGGGCTACCAAGTGAGTTCCAGGAAAGGCGCAAAGCTACACAGAGAAACCCTGTCTCGAAAGACCAAAAATAAATAAATAAATAAATAAATAAAAATAAAGTGAAGGGGGCTGGAGAGATGGCTCAGGGGTGAAGAGCACTGGCTACTCTACCAGATGTCCTGAGTTCAATTCCCAGCAACCACATGGTGGCTCACAACCATCTGTAATGAGATCTGGCGCCCTCTTCTGGCCTGCAGGCATACATACAGGCAGAACACTGTATACATAATAAATAAATCAGTCTAATATATATATATATATATGTGTGTGTGTGTGTGTGTGTGTGTGTGTGTATACACACACACACATTTATAAGTTACCATACCCAGCTTCATAATTTAAATATTTTGTGTATATATACCCTCAGAAGCAACTGAGGAAGACACCGTACATGAACATACCTGCACAAACATGCACACATCACACATATGCCCAACTAACAAATTGCGGTTCAGGTGCCAGTATGCTAGAGAAGCTCCTCCCACTCCAGGGAAGTTGACTAGGCTGTCATTTGCTCAACAATATGTGACAGTCTGTTGCATTCTCTCTCTCTCTCTCTCTCTCTCTCTCTCTCTCTCTCTCTCTCTCTCTCTCTTTTCTCTTGAGACAGGGTTTCTCTGTGTAGCTTTTGGAGCCTGTCCTGGAACTCACTCTGTAGACCAGGCTGGCCTCGAACTCACAGGGATCCACCTTCCTCTGCCTCTGCCTCTTGAGTGCTGAGACTAAAGGCGTGCACCGCCACCACTGCCTGGCTGCATTATTTCTTTTAATAACAATGTTGTAAGGGTATTGGTGAGATGAAGGTGTTTACTGCCAAGGCTGAGGACCTGAGTTAGATCCCCTGACAGGCATTGGAGGAGAGAATCCACTCGAATAAGTTGTTCTCTGACTTCCACAAGAAAAAGAAAAGGAAAAGAGGTAGACTGTGACTGAACATGTCTCACTAAAAGTCTAGATTCTGGGGCTGGAGAGATGGCTCAGTGGTTAAGAGCACCGACCCTTTCAGAGGTCCTGTGTTCAGTTCCCAGTAATGACATGGTGGCTCACAACTACCTGTAATGAGATCTGGTGCCCTGTTCTGGCCTGCAGGGACACATGCATGATAATTTACATAATGAATAAGTCTAAAAAAAAGTTAAGATTTCTAATATTACAATTGTTCCTACTTCTTTACAGGTGCTGTTGACTGTGGCTACGATTGCTCTCTATTTACAGTTGTACTCCAGTTTGCCTTAGCATCATGTTCCCGTCTTTTAACGGGGGGAATAGAAGGTGCACTTGTTACAGTAGATACCTTAATATTACTTTGTAAGGCTAGGGACTGTCCCCATCCAACAGGTCCCATTGTTTGGCTGAAGGAAAGAAGACAAATCCTTTTTACCCAAATGGAAGGAGGGTGACTGGGATGGACTAAATTGACCAACCAGTCCCAATGTAACAATACAGATTTGAGCATCATTAAATATTCTTTGACAAAAATCTGGTAGTGGAAGTCACAAGTGTATTAAGACGAAAAAGGGAAAGCAGACTCCTTAGTCGCTTCCATCAAAATGAACCTACCTAAATAATGCCACTGTCTAAAGCTAGTAGATATATGCCAATTTTGGGCTCCACCGTAGGAGTCACATATAAACATTATAACATTATACCAACTTAACGGTACGCAATGGAACAGGCCCCTGTAGAGCGTGTCCCCAAGGTTATAGCGATATTCTCATAGATAATGCCTCTTTCCTTCACTGCCTATGTTCTGACGTTTCTCCCCAGTGCAGCACAATTTCCAAGGTTATGCCTTGGGATGGACTTTTTTGTTTTTGTTTTTTGTTTGTTTTCCGAGACAGGGTTTCCATGTGTAGCTTGGGAGCCTGTCCTGGAACTCACTCTGTAGCTCAGGCTGGCCTCGAACTCACAGAGATCCACCTGCCTCTGCCTCCCGAGTGCTGGGATTAAAGGCGTGCGCCACCACCCCCCAGCAGATGGACTTTTTTTTTTTTTCTGTGAGAATAACACTTATTCTGCCCTCCCCGAAGGTTATAAGGGCATATGTGGGCAAAGACAAATCCCACCTATTTTATTCGGTTGTCTCTACCATCTGCTAATAGGAGTATGGAGTCAGGGAACAGAAAACTCTGAGGACTCCCTACATCTGCTAGACCCCACCTCAATAGCAGTCGCCGGTGCCTTTGTATTTCCTGGGCCTGGATTGGTCGTGAGGATGCAAAAGGAGATTTCTAAAATAGCCTGCTTAATAGCTAAAACTCCTAGTACTACAGCAAAGATATTGGCAAAAATTAATCATGAAATGGAAGAGTTAAGATCGACAGTCTTGGGCTGGAGAGATGGCTCAGAGGTTAAGAGCACAGGCTGCTCTTCCAGAGGTCCTGAGTTCAATTCCCAGCAACCACATGGTGGCTCACAACCATCTGTAAAGAGATCTGGTGCCCTCTTCTGGCCTGCATGGATAAATGCAGACAGAACATTGTATTCATAATAAATAAATAAATCTTAAAAAAAAAAAAAAAGTGGATTCACCCACTACAAACCAAGCAGAACTAATTTCTCACAGGTGTGCCTTCCATTTCTGGAGCGTAGTACATTCCAGATGTAGTCAAGTTGACAATCACAGATAGCCATCTCAGGTGGGCAGAGCAAGAGGAATGGAGACATGAAACTTGAGGGTTTTTTTTAAAAAAAAAAAAAAAAAAAAAGAATGACAGTCTTGCCGGGAGGTGGTGGTGCACACCTTTAATCCCAGCAGAGGCAGGTGGATCTCTGTGAGTTCGATGCCAGCCTGGGCTACAAAATGAGTTCCAGGACAGCCAGGGCTACACAGAAAAATTGCCTTAAAGAAAGAAAAGAAAAGAAAAAAACAAAACAACAACAACAACAACAACAAAAAACCCCTACAGTCTTACAAAGTAGAGCTACCAAAGAGTTTCTATTGCTCAAACATAATCTTGGATGTCAACCATTTCCTGCAATGTGTTGTTGCCATGAATCAGATTTCTCCCACACCATTGATAACCAAACCAAGGACTTACAGAGAGGAATAAAACTGGCCCCCCCTGGCTAAGATGGTTCTCTCCCTTCACTGGCCTCTGATCGTTCTCTCATTAATCATAATATTTAGGCCCTGGGTATTTCAATGTATTACTAGCCTTATCACGCCCAAGATATTCAATGCCAGAATCATGTTGGATAAGTAAAAACCCCCTGGTAGTGAGTAACTCCTCTGAAGTAATAAATCAGATCAGGCCAAATTAATAAGTCCATGTTTAATCTGAGCAGAGCTAAGTGTGTGTGTGTGTGTGTGGGGTGTCTCAACACGACCAGGAGGGGGCAGTCTATGGGTCAGACCCTTAAATACCCTGGGAGCGGGGTGGAGCTGCTGCTTGGAGGGCTTTCTCAGGCAGTGGTCTAGGGAGCGAGGCAGGAGTGGGGCCTAGGTGGGGCCACCTAAACACTGTTTACCCAACAATAGCATCAAGTAATGCTGCTCCCTTGTCAAAGGTTTGGAAGGATTACACAGGCCAAGCGGGGGAGGGTGAGACTAAACAGGAGCAACATACCTTGCAAATCAAGGGGTCCATTATGTTAAGCCCCCACCCATACTTTACAGAAGAAGGTTACTATTAAAGAATGTCTGTTTCTTAAGTCTGATGTGTGACCCTGTTAAAAAGATGTATATCCCTGTCTCCCCCTTTCATTGTATTTTTCTAACATTCTCTAACAGCCAATTCTCTAGCCTCTGTAAACACACAGCTGTTTTCTATTAATCTTTCTTTGGTCTGGCCTCGAACTCACAGAGATCTGCCTGCCTCTGCCTCCCGGAGTGCTGGCACTAAAGGCGTGCGCCACCACCGCCCGGCCTCTATTAATCTTTTATCTCTCCCCGATAAAGGGACTTCAAAAATCCATTAAGGGGTTGCTTTTTAAATGCCGACTTAGTGTAAGATAGCTGGCCGGCCAGTCCGGGGTGTACCTCTAAATTAAGGCTTGCTTTGTGTAGACAATCATGGATTTAGTCTTTCTCTACGTAATTTTCAGGTTTAACACTTGTTAACACAGTACGCATGGCGGCACATGCCTGTAATGCCCCAGTCCGGTTTACTTGAGAGGCTGAGGCAGGACGATCTCGAAATCAAGGAAAGCCCGTGTTGTGGAGGAAGTCAGTTGTCCATTGGAAACAAAAACCTAACCATCACGGAATCTAAGGACAAGCTTTGACAGAGCCATCCCAAGAACTTCCGGTTAGCTACAGCGCCCCGTCGCCAAGCAACTTCCCGGCGTGGGACGCAGCCGCTGCCGGTTACTGACGCCTCGCTCTTCCAATGACCTTCAGCGGCCGTGCTTCTCCTGGGTTCTGATTGGCTATGCTCTGAGGCCCCGCCTCGCACCTTCCTTTCTTTGCTGGACGCTCGTGGGCGTTTCAAAGTTTGTTGTGTCTGGACGCTGAAATTACTAGCACCCAGGATGCCGCGTGGAAGCGGAAGCGGCTCTTCCCGGGTGGTCCCTCCGGCCAGGTGAGACCCTCCTGGGGGCTGGTGGGGAAGAGCTTTTGAGGACATAGTCTAGAAAGAGGCGGGGAAAGAATGATTTATGCGACGATCTTGAGGTGGGTTTGTCTCACTGTGTTTTTGAGGCCCTCGGGCTAGCCTTGAACTTCACATAGGCTTGGCTGGCCTTTCTTGATTTTCCAGACTCGGCTTTCCCACGGCTGGGATTACAGGCTTTAAAGGTCTTTAGAAAAAAAAAATTATTTTAAAAATATTTATTTGTGTGCGGGCCTCTGTGTGGAGAGCGGAGAATTTAGAGTTCTCTCTATCCACCACTTCAGTCCAGGAGACCTAATATTTAGTGGTAAATGCTCTATTGCAGTGATTCCCAACCTTCCTAGTGCTGTGACTCCTTAATACAGTTCACCATGTAGTGGTGACCACCAATAATAAAATTACTTTTGGCCGGGCGGTGGTGGCGCACACCTTTAATCCCAGCACTCGGGAGGCAGAGCAGGTGGATCTCTGTGAGATTGAGGCCAGCCTGGGCTACAGAGTGAGTTTCAGGAGAAGGCGCCAAAGCTACACAGAGAAACCCTGTCTCAAAAAATAAATAAATAAATAATATTTTGTTGCTACTTCATAACTGTAATTTTGCTATTGTTGACACCATCCAGACTCCAGGTGTTCAACTTTTGGGGAATAAAATCGTAGACAGTTAAAAAAATATGGTCATACTGGGAGGGAACCAGAGTACTGTGTATATGGTTGGGGAATGTCCCATCTACCACCAAGATAGTCTCTCCCCCCCCCACACTCCTGTCTCCACAAAGGCAAGACTTGCCACCAGTTCAAGCCTAGCGGAACTATCTATGGAGAGACCCTGGCTCTAAACACGGAAAGAGAAATAAAATTAATAAAAGTTGCAGTTTAGATAGGTCACTTTCCCCAATGTTTTTTTTTTCCTTTTTGGATTGGGTTGGTGGTTTATTTTGTTTCTTTTGAGACAGGGTTTCACTGTGGCCCTGGCTGTCCTGGAACTCAGAGACCCACCTGCCTCTGCCTCCTGAATGCTGGGATTAAAGGTATGGGCCACCCTACCATACCCACCCGATTTAACCTTTTCTAATTGGTAAAATGAGGCCTTGGTCTACAGTCTGAACATTAGCTACCTCATGGCTGTCTTGGATTTTGTTGACTTTTGACTGTCTTTCTCCATTGCCCAAGCTGGTCCCAAAGCCACGTACTAAATGATCTTGTCCCCCTCACTGAGGAGCTGGAACTGTACCTTCTGTACATTTCTCTTTCTGGTTTAGTCAGCCCAGGGTCTCATGCCTGCTAGGAAAATGTTTTGTTAACCTAAGCTCTAACTCTTTTCATGTCTATTTGTGTGTGTATGTCTGTGGTGCCTCTGTGAAGGTCAAGGGCATCTTGTGGAAATTGGTTGTTTCCTTCCACCTTGTGGGTTCCAGGGATTGAACTCAGGTTGTGTCAGACTTCGCAGCAAGTCCCTTCCTCCAGTGAGACATTTTATCAGACACACACACACACACACACACACACACACACACACACAGCTCTAAATCTTTATTCAGGTATTAACTAGGTTAGGGAGACTCCTTCATTGTCCTAAAATTTCAATACACCTTGGCATCCATTCTCAACCTGTGGGTCAGGACAACCAGTGGCCAACTTTTGTCTCCAAACATGTATACATTAAGATTCGTAACAGGGCTGGAGAGATGGCTCAGAGGTTAAGAGCACTGACTGCTCTTCCAGAGGTCCTGAGTTCAATTCCCAGCAACCACATGGTGGCTCACAACCATCCATAATGAGATCTGGCGCCCTCTTCTGACCTGCAGGTGTATATGCAGACAGAACACTGTATACATAATAAATAAATTTAAAAAAAAAGATTCGTAACAGTAGCAAAGTTACA
This sequence comes from Peromyscus californicus insignis, assembly GCF_007827085.1. Classification (NCBI taxonomy): domain Eukaryota; kingdom Metazoa; phylum Chordata; class Mammalia; order Rodentia; family Cricetidae; genus Peromyscus; species Peromyscus californicus. Next base: position 20,126,724 of record NW_026294540.1, read on the forward strand.
GTTATGAAGTAGCAACAAAAATAATTTCATGGTTGTGGGGTGGGGTGGGGGGTAGAGGTGGGGGGGTGGGGTGGAGTGGGGGGGTCACCACACCATGAGTAACTGTATTAAAAGGTTGTAGCATTAGGAAGATTGAGATGCAGTGGATTCCATGGCAACAGCCCTCTGGTATTTCTTCTTTAATACGATGACATTTAATTTGAAACTGATAGAGTAATAAAATGAAAGCTGTTTGCTCGTCTGTAGTTCTTGCTGCCCTAAAACTCACTCTGTAGACTGGAATGGCCTTGAACTTACAGAGATCCGCCTGCCTCTGCCTCCCCAGTACTGGGATTAAAGACGTGGGCCACCACCACCTGGCCTGAAGTACTGTTGTACAGGTTGTAGCCGTTTTAATATTTGAATAATCTTTCAGGCTGTCATTGTCTGTGAGTGGGTATGGGCAAATGAAGTGGGGATGTGAGCCGGGGAAGGCCCAAGGTGTCAGAGGGCCTGTAGCTGAGATTCACCACCGTGGTTAAGAGCTACTGAGAACTGAACTTGGGGCCTGTGGGAGAGCAGAATGCAATCTTCACTGTTGAGCGGCCTCTCCATCTTACCTTCTTACTCTCCCTTTTGTTGTTGTTGTTGTTGGTTGTTTTTCAAGACAGGGTTTCTCTGTGTAGCCCTGGCTGTCCTGGAACTCGAACTGTAGACCAGGCTGGCCTTGAACTCAGAGAGCCTCCCGCCTTTGCCTCCCAGGTCCTGGGATTAAAGGTGTATGCACCACTGCCTGGCCCTTTCTAACTCTTAATAGTCTATGAAGTATTGGGATCACTGGTTTTTGTTTTTTTTTTAAAGATACTGTGAGCCATGTGGATACATGAAAACAGTTACAAAAAAAGACAAAATAGTGTATGGTTTTTAAAGATTAAATAAGTACAGCAATACATACACACACACACACACACACACATATATGTATATATATGCAGTAATTGGAAACAGTTTCTGTAGTCTTCTTGCATGGGTTTGCTATGGGTGTTTAAAGATTTAAAATGAGGCTGGAAAGTTGGCTTTATAGTTAAGAACATCCACCACTCTTCAGAGGACACAGGTTTGATTCCCAGCATCCACACGGCCCCTCAAAACCATCTGTAACTCCAGGTCCAGGTGATCCAAAGCCCTCTTCTGGCATGCAAGTAGAACACAGACATGCATGCATGTAAACAATCATCCACATAAAATATAACAATAAAATAAGATCGATTTAAACTGAAGCCAGGCAGGGTGACAAATGCTTGTAATCCCAGCACTGGATGAGGCTGATGTAGGAGGAGTCACAGGTTCAGAGCTACTGTTTTGGCTAGGGTGTTTGGTTGGTTGGTTTTGGTGTTTGAGAGGAGGGTATCCTTTCTCAGGCTGGCCTTATTCACAGTGTAGAACAAGGATGGCAGTAGATATGCCAGAGTGTTCGGTGAAAAGCCCACAAGGAATGCTGAGAGCAGGAGAATAGAATTCCCCAGCGAGAGCACACCCATTAGTTATCCAGTACCAAGAGGCCAGCCCTGAAAACATACACACAAGTAACATGCAGACTGGGGCCGGTTATTTGAAATCATCAAAGAGGGGTATATACATGGGAGGGGGTTTGGAGGGAAGAAGGGGAGAAATGTCACAATTATTATACTCTGAAAAATGAATAATAGCGTAGAAGAGGAAGAAATCACTGTGTCGCTGCGATGACTTTGGCCTGTTGATTTTTCCTGTCTCTAACAGCCCAGTGCTGGTATTCCAGGTGAGGCCACCGAACCTGGCTTGTTGCATTTCTTCAGTAAATTCCAGAGCCGTTTGGAAGTGGGGACTGATGGGTTTTGTTCTTCTCTTCCCTAGCCGGGCCCCTCAGATGAGGGCTGCTCCCAGACAAGCACCTGCAGCTCATCCTCCAGCAGCAGCCGCCCCGTCTGCAGTTGGCTCACCTGCCGCCGCCCCCAGGCAGCCAGGCCTGATGGCCCAGATGGCCACCACTGCAGCTGGTGTGGCTTTGGGCTCCGCAGTGGGGCACACCCTGGGTCATGCCATCACCGGGGGCTTCAGTGGAGGTGGTAATGCTGAGCCCGCAAGGCCTGACATCACTTACCAGGTGAGATTGGGGCAGCTTTCCTCTCTGTGTTTTTCTCTTCTGAGAACACTTCTTTTATGTAGGACCCTGGGTTTAATTTTAGGATCCACAATACTTTAAGTACAAAGTGGTGTGCCTCTCCTCCCCACCTTTTTTTAAGTGTAGGTTGCTGGGGGTATGGCTTAGTGAATAAGCACTTATTATAAGTGAATAAGCTGTGGGGACCTGAGTTCAAATCCCATGAACCCACAAAAAGTCAGGCATAGCCATCCATATCTGTAAGTTCTGCATCGTGGAGGGGAGACAAGCAGATCCCACAGCCTGGCTGGGTGGCAGATGAAATGACCGTTTTCAGTGAGAGGCCCTGTCTCAAGGCAGTAGGATGGAGAGAGGCAGAGAGAAGACACCCCATGTCTTGGTTGGCCTCCCCATGGGCACACCTTCCCACACACTCATGTGTGAGCATCACACACAAAAGCCACATGGCATGGTTTGAGTTAGACCCTTAGGCGAGCATCAGCAAGTAGAACAGACTAGAATTAGAACAGTCTAGCCCAACCTACGATAAGATGGCCATTTTCCCCTTTAGATGATTTTTGTTTTGGAGAGGACCTCACTCAAGCTAGCCTTGAACTCATGGCAATCCTCCTGCCTTGGTTGTTAAAGGTTTTTCTTGACTACACTTATTCTGGATTCCTGTTAGTTCACTTGGAGACAAAGTCTTCAGTGTGGGACCCAAGCTGGCTTCAAGCTTGTAGCCTTCTTCTGGGTTGGCTTCTCAAGTGTTGGAGTTACAGCCATGGAGTTACTCAAAGGCCTGGCCTTTGAGTTCAGTCTCGGTGACATAATCACAAGTCCCTTTCATAGCTCTATGACCCCTTCCCTGCTATTTTTTTGCCCCCCTCCCCATATGTGGATTTTCCCTTCTAAGGAGCATATAATTTCTTGAAATCTGGTGTATCTGAAGTTTTCATCCATCTCTTTCCCATAATAGTCCTATGTTTCTTTAAGAATGGTTCACTTTCTCGTATATCTGTTTGTAGTACTGGGGATCAAACCCAGGGCCAAGTACACAGTCTTATATTGACTCCCTAGCCAGGTTAGTTGTGTTTTGTGTTTGTTTTTTGTTGTTGTTTTCCTGAGACAGGGTTTCTCTGTGTAGCCCTGGCTGTTCTGAAACTCACTCCTTAGACCAGGATGGCCCCAAACTCAGAGACTTGCCTGCCTCTACTTCCTGAGCGCTGGGATTAAAGGTGTGCACCACCACCACCACCACCACCACCACCACCGGCCAGATTTTAATGTTTTGATTTTGTATTTATAGTGTTAGGATCCAGCCCAGAGCCTGTGTTTCCTGAGCAAACACGTCATAGACCCGCCACCCTCCCATTCAGACTCTGGATGACCTTCGTTTGTTCTTTGGTTTTGAGTTGGAGGGTATCTTTCTCCTTAAACCTTAAAGGTTGTTTTGCCTTCTCTCTTTAAATGGTTTTCACTACCGTGTTCCTAGACAGAAAACTAAACGTGTGCCTTTTTCTAGTTGTTTCCCTGGCCTGCAGTCTGTAAATGCTGCCCTTGCTGTATACACCTACACTTTCTCAGGAGTACCTAATGTTATGTCTTGGCAGGAGCCCCAGGGAACCCAGCTGGTGAACCAGCAGTCTTTTGGGCCTTGCTCTCTTGATATCAAACAGTTTCTGGAGTGTGCCCAGAACCAGAGTGACGTCAAGCTCTGCGAGAGCTTCAGTGAGGTTTTGCAGCAGTACAGAATTGCAAATGGTAAGTGACCTGTCCGTCTGCTCAGAGTGATAGTCCTGAACCCCTTAGGGTGGCCGTTCTCAACTTATATGAGTTGTGACCTCTTTGGGGTCGAAAGACCTTTTCACTGGGGTTATCTAAGTTCATTGGAAAACGCATATTTGTGATGGTCTTAGGAACTGAGACTCTGCTTTACCATAGTCTTGGGTGGGTCTGCCTACATGCAGATAAGCCCACCTAGGAATAATCAGGGTGGTGGCATCATTGTGCCCACCCCATCACTTACACCCTGTACAAATACAGGTGTATGTGACAGGGTTGGTGCCAAAATGTAGTTATGCAGAGCAGTCACACATCTGTAGAAAGCAGCTACTGTGTTGAAAGCAGCAGTATTGGAGGTAAAAAATGACACCTCATGAATTATAATTACTGGGTTAATGTAAAATCATGTACCGTAATGTCATCAATTACTGTAGAAAAAAAAATCTGTACTATGGGAACTTAATCTGGATGCTGATTTGTTTGTTTGTTTGTCTGTTCATTTGTTGGGTTTTGGTGGTTTTTTATTTTTTGGTTTATTCAAGACAGGGTTTTTCTGTGTAGCCCTGACTGTTCTGGAACTCACTCTGTAGACCAGGTTGATCTAGGACTCTCAGAGATCCCCCTGCCTCTGCCTCCCAAGTGCTGGGATTAAAGGCATATGTCACCACCGCTCGGCGCCAATTGTTTCTTTATGTTCAGCTGTGGGTGATGTGAATGCTTCCCCCTTGTGATAGTAACAGGTACATTAAAAACAAACAAATAAACAATAACAAAAAAAACAAAGGAAGGGCTGGAGAGATGGCTCAGAGGTTAAGAGCACTGGCTGCTATTCCAAAGGTCCTGAGTTCAATTCCCAGCAACCACATGGTGGCTCACAACCATCTGTAACGAGATCTGGTGCCCTCTTCTGGCCTTCAGGGATACACGCAGACAGAGCATTGTATACATAACTAATAAAATTGTTAAAAAAAAAAAAAACAAAAAAAAAAAAACAAAGGAAAAAAACACACACAGAGAATGGTAAATCATAGGAAACTTTAATGTACTGTATTGCCTGAACTATGCCATCATCTTTTGTATCATTAAAGCTCTTGTTGTGTATTATTTTCATTAGAGGGCCATCCCCCAATAATGGATCGTGTAGAGAAGAAGGTTAAGAAAAGAAGATACAGTGAAGATTTTTTACAGTACGGTTTTACCTCAAAAGTTACAGCAGGGATTGAGAAGCCGCAGTGTGTTATTTGTGGTGATGTTCTCTCAGCGGAATCGATGAAGCCGAACAAATTAAAGCGCCATTTTGACAGCAAGCACCTGAGCTTTGCTGGCAAGGACGTCAGCTATTTTAGAAGCAGAGCTGATGAACTCAAGAGAGCCAGACCTGACACCGGTGGTGCCAAGTACCCCAGACAGAACGTAATAGCCGTCGAAGCTTCCTATTTGGTGGCACTCAGAATCGCCAGGACTATGAAACCTCACACCTTTGCGGAGGATTTACTGTTGCCAGCGGCCAAAGACGGTGTTCGAGTTATGATTGGAGATGAATTTGTTACGCAGCTGAGTACGGTTTCCTTATCTAACGACACTGTCCGCAGAAGAATAGACGACATGTCTGCCGACATCCTCAATCAGGTAATCGAGGAAATTAAAGCTGCTCCACTGCCAATATTTAGTATCCAGCTCGATGAATCGACCGACGTGGCAAACTGTTCACAGTTACTGGTTTACGTGAGGTACATTAATGACGGCGACTTTAAAGACGAGTTCCTCTTTTGCAAACCCCTTGAAACGACAGCTACTGCGCAGGATGTATTTGACAAAGTCGGTTCATTTCTGAAAGAGCACAAGCTCTCCTGGGAAATGATCGGTGGTGTTTGCACAGACGGTGCTCCGGCTCTGCTAGGATGTCAGTCTGGATTTCAACACTTGGTACTGAACGCGTCGCCCAGAGTCATCGGAACTCACTGTATGCTTCATCTGCAAACGTTGGCGGTGAAGACGCTGCCCCAAGAGTTACAGGAAGTCATGAAAAGAGTCGTAAGTTCGGTCAATTTTGTAAAGTCGAGCCCTTTAAACAGTCGACTGTTTTCCCAGCTGTGCTTGGATATGCCAGACAAAGCTCTGCTATTTCACACTGAAGGGAGATGGTTGTCCAGAGGAACCGTTTTAAAACATGTCTTTGAGCTTCGAGACGAACTCAGGATGTTTTTCAGTCAGAAAGCAAGACCACAGTTCGAAGCACTTTTCAGCAATAAAAGTGAATTGCAGAAAATAGCTTACTTGGTGGACATCTTTGCCATCCTCAATGAGCTCAGTTTATCACTGCGAGGCCCAAATGCAACCTGCCTCGATTTGTCCGAAAAGATCCAGTCCTTCCAAATGAAACTTCAGCTATGGCAAAAAAAGCTGGATGAAAATAAGATATACATGCTGCCTACCTTATCTGCTTTCTTTGAGGAGCATGACATTGAACCCCCCAAAAGGATCTCAATGATCATTTCTGTGAAAGAACACTTGCACATGCTTGCAGGAGAAATTTCCTGGTACTTTCCAAACCTACCTGACATCCCGTTTGCCCTTGCCAGGAGCCCATTCACAGTCAGAGTGGAAGATGTTCCCAAGACGGCCCAAGAGGAGTTCATTGACCTTCTGAACAGTGACGCAGCGAGGATTGATTTCTCGACACTTCCAGTTACCCAGTTCTGGATCAAGTGTTTGCAGCCCTACCCTGTTCTGTCCGAGACTGTGTTGCGCCTCCTCCTTCCATTTCCCACTACGCATCTCTGTGAAACGGGGTTTTCCAGCTTGTTAGTGATCAAGTCTAAATACAGAAGTAGACTCGCTGTGGAAAATGATCTTCGCTGTGCTCTGGCAAAGACCATCCCCAGAATTTCTGACCTAGTGAAAAAGAAGCAGTCTCAACCTTCACACTGATAATGGCTTTTATAGATACTGTCGCAAAATGTAGCAACTTGTGGGTTGTTTTTTTGTTTTTTGTTGTTTTGTTTTTTTGATTTTTGGATTTTGTTGTTGTTGTTTGAGACAGGGTTTCTCTGTGTAACCCTGGCTGTCATGGAACTCACTCTGTAGACCAAGCTCAGAGAGATTCACCTGTCTCTACCTCCCAAGTGCTGAGAGTAAAGGCCTTCATCGCCGCCACCACCCAGCTACTATTATTATATTAAGACTTACCCATGCTACACCATGCTTCAAGACAATTTTATTTATTTGTAATTAGAAATATTTCACAATATATACATACTGTTTTTTTTGGGATTAATCACTATGCTTTAATGCTACGCAATTTTTACCAGTGAAAATACATCCTACATATCAGATGTTTACATTACGATTCATAACAGTAGCAAATTTGCAGTTTTGAAGTAGAACGAAATAATTTTATGGTTGGGGGGGTCATCACAATATGAGGAATTGGGTTAAAGGTTCACCTCATTAGGAAGGTTGAGAAGACCTGATCTATAATTAACAGTTTCAGGGGATCCGATGTCCTCTTCTGACCATGCTCAGGCACCAGGTATGCATGTCACACGCAGACAAAACACTGATACACATAAATAACTAAATCTCATTTTTTAAATAAAAAAAAAATAAATGCCCTACGTACAGACTTTCCTACAGGCAATTTGATGGGAGCATTTTTGCAATTGTGTTTTTCTCTTCCAGATAATTCTAGTTTGTGTTAAGTTGACAAAAACTAGCCAGCATATCCTATTAACATTGATTATTTCTTGGGGTTGGGGATTTAGCACAGTGGTAGAGCACTTGCTAGAGGCCCTGGGTTTGGTCCTCAGCTCTGAAAAAAAAAAAAAAAAGACAAAGTAACATTATTTCTTGCATTAGGACAAACTGGGTAAAAGCCATATCCCATCAGGTGTAACCACACTGTTATTTAAACAGCTGGTTTTAAATTTTTTTATTCATTTATTTGGACCAGTTGTGGTGTCCCACAGGTTTAATCCCAGAACTTGGGAGGCTCAGGTAGATGGGCCTCTGAGTTCAAGGCTGGCCAGAGCCATACAGTGAGACCCTCTCTAGAAACAAACTGTATCGGTTGTCAGTTGCTGTGATAAAACACCATGACCAAGGCAACTTAGAGAAGAAAGAGGTTATTTGGACTTAGGGTTCCAGAAGGGTAGGGCGGTCATGGCATGGAAGCAGTAGGCAGAGTGGCTGGCCCAGAATACCATACTGAGAACTCACACCCTTTACTGTGAGCAGGAAGCAGAGACAGTAAGCTGGGAAATGACATGAATCAAGCCCACTGTCAGCACTAAATATGATGATGATACATGCCTTACAGAGTTCCAGACCAGCCAGGGGCTACATAGTGAGACCCTGTCTCAAACAACATATTAAAAACAAAACAAACAAACAAAAACTTCTATTCCAGGCAGTGGTGGCTCATGCCTTTAATCTCAGCACTCGGGAGTCAGAGGCAGGCAGCTCTGAGTTTGAGGCCAGCCAGGTCTAGAGAATGAGTTCCAGGACAGCTGAGGCTACACAGAGAAACCCTATCTTGAAAAAAAAAAAATAAGCCAGTTTCTAGTGATATAATTTCTCCAACAAGGCCATACTTCCTAAACCTCTCTAAGCATTGTTACCAACTATTCAAATACATGAGCCTAAAGAGGAAGAGCACATTCAAATCAAATTACCACTCACAATGAGAGAGTCTGTCCATGTCCATCTGTCCATCCTGCCACCTTGTGGGACTTGGGGATGGAACTCTGGTCATCAGATCTGTGTAGAAATGCTTCTATCTGTCGGGTGGTGGTGGCGAATGCCTTTAATCCCAGCACTTGGGAGGCAGAGCCAGGCGGATCTCTGAGTTGGAGGCCAGCCTGGACTACAGGGTGAGTTCCAGGAAAAGTGCAAAGCTACACAGAGAAACCCTGTCTCAAAAAATGCCATCATTGAGTCATCTTGCTAGCCCTTGAACAGCTACTTTTATTTTTGTTCTTGTTTGGTTCTGTATATATGTGTGTGCTTGAGAGCACATACATGCATGCATGCATGCTCTTATAGCCCATTCGTTCATACAGAGTGATGGAGGGTGTTGAGTGTTTTCCTCTATTGCTCTGCCTGTTCCCTGGAGATAGGGTCTCTCACTGAACCCGTGCTTTGACTAGGCTCAGTGATCCTCTTGTGCCTGCCTCTCTTGGTCCCTCTACAGGGATGAGGGGAAAGGCCTTTGCAGCCACACCTGGCTCTGTTTGTTTGTTTGATTGTTTGTTTTCAAGACAGGGTTTCTCTGTGTAGCTTTGGAGCCTTTCCTGGAACTCGCTCTGTAGTAGACCAGGCTGCCTTCGAACTCACAGAGATCAGTCTGACTCTCCCCTGAGTGCTGGGATTAAAGGCACGCACCACCACCGCCAGGCTCTTAAACTTTTTGTGCATGTTTTCACCTTAGCTCTTTCAGCATTCTTTTTATTTTTATTTTTTGGGTTTTTTTGAGACAGGGTTTCTCTGTGTAGCTTTGGAGCCTGTCCTGGAACTCGCTTTGTAGTCTTTCAGCATTCTTGGGATGTGATTATATGTGTGGAGGATTGTTTATTTTTTGAAACAAGGCCTCACATTGTAGCCCAGGCTAGCCTGGAACTTATGGTAATCCTCCTGTGTCAGCCAGCCATGGACCACCACCCACAGTCTAATCAACATACCATTTGTTTTGAGACATGGTCTCATTACGTAGTCCTTGCTGGTCTGGAGCTCACCATGTAAACAAAGCTGGCCTAGAGCTCACAGAGACCTGCCTGCCTTCGCTTCTGCCTCTGCCTTCGCTTCTGCTTCCTAAGTGTATACCAGTGAGCCTGGCTCGTTTTCATTGGCCTGAAGATTTTAGCAAATGGTAGTGCTTAGTATGTTTGAGACCCTGGGATTAAGCCCCCCAGTGCTTTCTCTCTTAAGTCCGATACCTGTGTTTCTTTAGGGGTGGTGTCTACTAATGATTGTTTTTCTTTAAAATGGTTATACGGCGGCCATTCAGATAGTTCATCAGGTAAAGGTATCTGCTGCCAAGCCTGATAATTTGAGTTCAGTTCCACAGGGTAGGAGGAGAGGAGACTTCCAAAACCTGCTCTCAGACATCCACATACACACACACACACACAAATTTTAAAATTTAGATGCATTTATTATTTGTGTGATTGAGTTTTGCCTGTATGTATTGGTGGCCAGAAGAGGGCTTCAGATCCCCCTGGGACTAGAATTATAGACTGTTGTGGGTTACCATGTGAGTGCTGGGAATAGAACCCAGGTCCTCTGGAAGGGCAGTCTTAATCACTAAGAACTCTATCCAGCCCCTCCATTCTAAAATGCTACTTGGGATGGTCAGTCAGTCAGTCTTTTCAATTTATGAGACACGCTTTTGGGTGTATCATTTGAGGGAGTTTCCAGAGAGTATAGATTGAGGAGGGACAACCCACCCTGAATGTGGGCAGCATTATCCAGTGGGCTGGGGACTTGAATAAAAATGGAGGGGTGGGAGGAAAAAAAAGCAAGCAAGACGCTAGAATTCCCCTTTCTTTGCTTTCCGATTGACCAATGCAGGTATGAACAAGTAGCCTCAGGATCCTGCCCACCGCGCCTTCCCATCTGATTCCTGCCACGTATTTGGTTAAAGCAATGAAAAAGTAAATGTTGAAGAGAATAATCATGTCACACAAAGAAACACAGGAACAAAGCAAAAGTAATTCAACAAGCCTATTTTCTTTTGCAAAAATGAGTTAGCCAATACATTCGGCCCAAAGGGCCTCCATCTTTTATCCCTGTGGTGGGATTACAGGTGTGCACAACCACATCAATGCTGGGGGCGGAACCCAGGGCTTCGTGCATGCTAGCTCAGGACTCTACCCACTGAGCCACGTTCCCTTGCTCGCTCCCTTCAGGTTTGTGACCAACGGAACCAGTAGGTTTACAGTTAACAATGCCCCTCCGCCGGGATACTCAGAATTCCCAATCTGGAACAAAGAAGCCTCGCCTAGAAGCCACGCCTCTCTGTGAGGTCACAGAGGGTTCGCCCGTATAGCGGAGCCAATAGGAACCCTGGGCGGGGCCTTTGGGGCGGAGTAGCCAGCGGCGGCGGCGGCGGCGGGCGCAGCGCAGCGGCGCGATGGACCCGCCAGCTCGTCCTCCCGTCTCCCGCCCACGGGCTCGTGGTCGCCCGCCGCCGCCGGAGACGCTGCCCACTGCGGGCTTCGACGACGAGCTGTACGACTGCCTGGACTACTACTACCTGCGTGACTTCCCGGCCTCTGGAGCTGGCCGCAGCAAGGGCCGGACGCGGCGCGAGCAGCAGCTGCGCACCAACCACACGGTGCCCGGCGGCCACGAGCGCAAGGTGGCGCAGACCCTGATCAACGGGCAGCGCAAGCGGCGCCAGCGCCAGCTGCAACCGCGGCCCCGCACGCGCCTCACCTGAGCGGGTATGGGCAGGCAGAGCCCCTCGTTGGGGGCTAGGAAATAGAAGCTCCTGTATCTCAGGCGGGTCTCGAACTCACTAGGGTAGGATGACCGTGGAACTCCAGATCGTCCTGTGTCCAGCTTCCAAGAGCTGGGATGATAAGACATGGGCCACAATGGCTAGCTCTTTTTCTTTCATTCTTTTTAATAGTTTTATTTTTATTTTTTGGTTTTTCGAGACAGGGTTTCTCTGTGTAGCCTTGGCTGTCTTGGAACTCACTCTGTAGCCCAGGCTGGCCTCGAACTCACAGAGATCCTCCTGCCTCTGCCTCCCGAGTGCTGAGATTAAAGGCGTGCCACGACTGCCGGGCCTTTATTTTTTATTTTTTGACACAGTCTCACGTTGCCTAAACTGACCTCAAACTCTTCATCCTCCAGCGTTCACCTCTAATTTCAAGCAAGGGCCATGATCACATGCTGTGTTGTTTTGTTTTATTGATAGGGCCCAGAGTAGCCCAGGGTGGCATGGAATTTGGAGCAATCCTCAACCTCTCTAGCCTTGAGATTACAGGTCTGTGCCACCATGTTCCCCTCTCACACTCTTCTGAAACTTCCGAGCATTAGTCATAACTGTACTCGACCCTTCCCAGGGGTTTCCTGGCTGCTAATGCAAGTCTATGCTTTGGAAGTTTGCAATTAGATGAGAAAGGCCTAGGTCAGAAGTGCCAGAATATGTCTCAAGAAATACATCCCAGCAGGTCGGTTTACACCTGTAATCCATCTCAGTGCTCTGGAGACTGAGACAGATGTACTGCTTGAGTTTGAGGCCAACCACAGATACAGTGTGTGGCGCTGTCTCAAAACAAAACAATCCCTTATTGTTTGCTTTCTGTCGCTGTGATAAATACCATGACCAAAAGCAACTTGGGTAGGAAAAGGTTTATTTCATTTTTTTTTTTTTTTTTTTTCGGAGACACAGTTTATTTCTTTTTCTTTTTTTTTTTCTTTTCGAGACACAGTTTCGATGTGCAGCTTTGGAGCCTGTCCTGGAACTCTCTGTAGACCAGGCTGGCCTCAAACTCACAGTGATCCTGGCTCCGCCTCCCAAGTGCTGGGATTAAAGGCATGTGCCACCACCACCCCCATCCCCACACCCACCCCACCCCCACCCTCCAGCAGGCTTATTTCATTTTAAAGCTTACAGTCCGTCATGAAGGGAAGTCACAGCAGGAGCCCAGAGGCAGGAACTGAAGCCCAGTCCACAGACTTGATGTTCATTTACCTCTCCTACACCTCCCAGGATGACCTGCCCTGGGTCATTCTGCCCACAGTGGGCTGGGCTCTCCTACATCAATCATTCATTGAGAAAATGGCCCCATAGACTTGTCTACAGGCCAGTCTGCTACCTCTCTCTCTTCTCAGATGACCCTAGTTTGTGTCAAGTTGACAAAATACAAGACAGACAAACAAAATAGGAGACAAAAGCTAGGTATGATGGTGCATACCTATACACCTATAATACACCTATACACCTGTACACCTATAATACACCTATACATCTGTACACCTGTACACCTATAATACACCTATACACCTATAATACACCTATACACCTGTACACCTATAATACACCTATACACCTATAATACACCTATACACCTGTACACCTATAATACACCTATACATCTGTACACCTGTACACCTATAATACATCTATACACCTATAATACACCTATACACCTATAATACACCTATACACCTATAATACACCTATATACCTATAATACACCTATACACCTATAATACATCTATACACATAATACATCTATACACCTATAATATACCTATACACTTATACTACACCTATACACCTATAATACACCTATACATCTATACACCTCTACACCTATAATACACCTCTACACCTATAATACATCTATACACCTATAATACACCTATACACTTATACTACACCTATACACCTATAATACACCTATACATCTATACACCTCTACACCTATAATACACCTCTACACCTATAATACATCTATACACCTATAATACACCTATACACCTATAATACACTTTACACCTATAATATACTTATACACCTATAATACACCTATACACCTATAGTACACTTATACACCTATAGTACACTTATACAACTATAATACACTTATATACCTATAATACATCATACACCTATAATACACCTATACACCTATAATACATCTGTACACCTGTACACCTGTAATACACCTATACACCTCTTAGCCCTAGGAAAGTGAAGGTGGGGTCAGAGGTTCAAGGTCAGAGACTGCAGTTGGCTCAGCTGTTGAAGCACTTGTTCTCGCAGGGGACCTAGGATTGGTTCCCACCCCCCACCTCCATCAGGTGCCTCATTACCATCTGTAGCTCCAGTTCGAGGGGATCCATCACCCTCTTCTGGCCACTGAGGATACTGCATGCATGTCATACACCTATATTTGAGCAAACACGTACACATAATTTTTTTTTTTAATGAAAAAGTTTTTAAAAAAAGGTCAAGATCATTGGCTCCATAGTCAGTTTGAGGCCTCCATGAGACAGAAACAGGGAGGCTGAGAACCAGCTCAGTTGAGAGTTGTTCACTCAGTGTGCGTAAGATTCCAGGATCAATCACCAGCACTGTCTACATGGGACCCATATGAAGGACCTTAGCATTAGGGAGGTAGAGGCAGGAGGACCGAAAGTTTATGTTATCCTTGGTTACACAGTTGGAGGCCAGCCTGGGCTACTTGTGACCCTGTCTAAAACAAATAACAACAACCCACTAGTGGCTCTGATCTGTTACGCTGGCACTCAGGAAGCAGAGGCAGGAGGATCATGAGTTGGAGTCGAGCCCGGGCTTTATTTTGAGTTTCCGATCACCATGGGCTAGAGTAACATCTCATCTCAAAGGAAAAACAAAAAACTAATAACTTCTAATGCTCTTTGTGAGACGTGGGGGAATGACTGACTTTTGTTTCTTTCTTATTTTTTACAGGAAACCTGAAAGACCTGTTAAAAGTATTTTCAACTGTAACTGAGTTCCTCCATGTTGGTCAACAGGACTTTTTTTTGATAGTGTTTAAGTTTCCTGCTTCAGTCTTTTCCTCACTAATTAGTTATTAAGTAAGTAGTTTCCAAGTAGGGATGTCTTTTTAGGGCTTCCAATTAAAAGAGAACAGCAAGAATGCATTTTAACTCTTCTGGGTTTTTCTCCCTCCCCACCCCCATCCCCCCACCCCATTATCATGGTGGTAACTGGTTTCTGGTTCGCAAGTATTTGGTCTCTATAAAGTGTAAAGAAGGAATCACGAGGCTAAAGTGATTGTAGCAACAGCCTAAGGACCTGAGTTTGATCTTTCAAAGTCATGGTTTTGAAAAAGCTGGGTGTAGTGGCCCACACCTAAAATCCCATCATTTGGGAGGTAGAGACAGATTTCTGGGGCTCACCGGCCAGCTAACATAACCTACAATATATGTTCCAGGCCAGCTCACCGGCCAGCTAACATAACCTACAATATATGTTCCAGGCCAATGAGCAACACTGCCTTAAAAAAAAAAAAAGGAAGAATCCTACCTGATATTGAATAATTGCCTCTACATGTACATACCCATGCTCATGCACGCGCACTCACACATACACACATGCACACACACACACCAACAGTGAACTGGGGAGACCCAGGACAGGATATTTTACAAGAAAAAATTCTACCCATATGTCATCTCTGAAAGTTTGGTTTTGGTTTTGATTTTGGGGAGTGATTGAGATGGGGTCTCTCTATGTAGCCTTGGCCGTCCTGGAACTTGCTGTGTAAACCAGGCTAGCCAGGAACTCACAAGTTCTGCCTGCCTCTGCCTCCTGAGTGTTGAAATTAAATACATGCACCACCACTTCAGGCTGAAGGTTTTTGTTTGTTTGTTTTCAAGACAGGGTTTCTCTGTATAGTCCTGGCTGTCCTGGAGCTCCCTCTGAAGACTAGGCTGGCCTAGAACTCAAAAATCTGCCTGCCTCTGCCTCCGGAGTGCTGGGATTAAAAACCTATACCACCACTGTCAGGCATCTGGCTGAAGTTTTTTGTTTGTTTGTTTTAATTTATTTAATTTTATTTTATGTGCATTGGTGTGAGGGTGTCAGATTCCCCTGGAACTGGAGTCACAGACAGTTGTGAGCTGCCATGTGGGTGCTAGGAATTGAACACCGGTCTTCTGGAAGAGCAGCCAGTGCTCTTAACCTCTGAGCCATCTCTCCAGCCCCCAGGCTGAAGGTTTAATGTGCATTAGAGTAGGCTATTGTGGGGACTGGAGATATAGCTCAGTTGGTAGAGTGTTTGCCTAGCATGCATGAAGCTATGGATTTAAGCCATAGAGCCTGCATTAATTGGGTGTGTGGTAGGTAGCACGTGCCTGTAATCCCAGCACTTGGGAGTTACAGGTCCAAAGATCAGAAGTTTGAGGTCATTCTTTGTGAGTTCGGGGCAAGCCTGGGGTTTGTGAGACCCTGTGCCAACAATAACACTAGGCCATATTCAACAGTTCTCATCACTTGTTTCACAACATCTCTTTGACATGGGTGCTGCTGTCCTCATTTTAGAAAAGAGATTCGAATCATGTCCTAGTTAGCTTTTTTAAAAAAATTATGTAGGGGCTAGAGAGATGGCTCAGATGTTAAGAGCACTGGCTGCACTTCCAGAGGTCCCGAATTCAATCCCAGCAACCACATGGTGGCTCATAACCATCTATAATGAGATCTGATGCCTTCTTCTGGCCTGCAGGCATACATTCAGACAGAACACTGTATACATAATAAATAAATAAATACGTCTTTAAAAAATGTTATGTGTCTGTATGTGTGTATGTCATGTGTATTCTGGTAACCCCAGAGGCCAGAAGAGAGTGGGATTCATACAGGCATTTGATACACCATCTGCTGTGGATTCGAGAAAGCAAAGGCAGGTCATCTGGAAGTGCAATCACACACACACCCCTAACCACTATGCTGTCTCTCCAGTCCCATTCTGGTACAGTCTAGAGTCTGAGGACAGCCTCCATTAAGGAATTCCCTAGATAAGATTGTCACACCAACAAGGCAGTAGGGAGTTGTCTGGATAACTGAGTGGGAAGAACCCAGCCCACTATGGGTGGCACCATCCCCTGGGAAGGAGGCATTGGACTGTAGAAACTAGCTGAACCTATTTTGGTGTCTTTAATACCTTTCATCCAGCATCCTCCTCTGGAGGCAGAGGCAGGCAGATTTCTATGGGTTCGAGGCTAGCCTGGTCTACATAGTTCCAGGCCAGCCAATGCTACACAGTGAAACCCTGTCTCAAACATAACAAAAAGGTAGCTGAAGTGATTCAGCAAGCAGCACGTTCCTCTGTGGCTTCTGCCTCACACTCCTGCTTGAGATCTTGCCCTGACTTTCCTCAGTGATGGACTGTGCCCTGTAAGCGTAACCCAAATAAACCCTTTTCTCCCCTCAGTTGCTTTTTTGTCAGACTATTTTCACAACAGAAAGGAAACTGGAACAAATGCAGTGAAGTAAGCGGGGCATAGTTTCACATGCCTTTGGTCCCAGCACTCAGGAGACAGAGGCAGGTGCATCTCTGAGTTCAAGGCCAGGCTGGTCTACAGAGGGAGTTCCGGGACAGCCAGGGCTAGGTAGAGAGGCTCTGCCTCAAAACAAAACAAAAACTCTATTTAGTGAGGCAGTGGTAGTGGTGGTGGTGGTGGCGGCGGCGGCGGCGGCGGCGGCGGCGGCGGCGGCGGCGGCGGCGGCGGCGGCGGCGGCGGCGGCGGCGGCGCACGCCTTTAATCCCAGCACTTGGGAGGCAGAGGCAGGTGGATGTCTGTGAGTTCAAGGCCAGGCTGGTCTACAGAGTGAGTTCCAGGACAGCTAAGGCTACACGGAGAAACTCTGTCTTGAAAAATAAACAACAAAGCCGGGCGGTGGTGGCGCACGCCTTTAATCCCAGCACTCGGGAGGCAGAGCCAGGCGGATCTCTGTGAGTTCGAGGCCAGCCTGGTCTCCAAAGCGAGTTCCAGGAAAGGCGCAAAGCTACACAGAGAAACCCTGTCTCGAAAAACAAAAACAAAAACAAAAAAAAAAAAAGAAAAATAAACAACAAACCAGTGAAGTAACATGCAGAGATTACACAGAAGTAAACCAAGAACTTGGTCCTAGTAAGCATGCTCTTGTTGTATAGCAAGTACAACAGTGACAGTTTCACATTCAGTTATACCTAGGGTTTATCTTTGGGTATGATAATGATTATGCATAAGCCGGTCCATATTTTAATAACCTTTTCTTGTTTTTGTTTTTGTTTTGCGGGGGTGGGGGGGAAGATGTTTCTTTTTGCTTTGTCTCTTCTCTTCTCTCTCTCTCTCTCTCTCTCTCTCTCTCTCTCTCTCTCTCTCTCGTCTTTCACACACACACACACACACACACACACACACATCCCTTTCCTTGGTAAGGCCTATGTAGCCCTGGTCGGCTTCAAAGTTGACTCATAGACCAAGCTGGCCTCAAACTCACAGAGATCCACCTGTCTCTACTGTATATTGGAATTAAAGGCGTGCACCACCAGGCTGGGCTCATTTTCTTCATGCCAACTGATGAGTGGTGTGCCTCTTTTCTTCTTTCCTTCCTTCCTTTCTTTTCTTCTTCGTTCTTCTTTCTTCTTTTTTGTTTGTTTGTTTGTATTTGTTTTTTGAGACAGGGTTTCTCTGTGTAGTCCTGGCTGTCCTGGATCTCACGCTGTAGACCAGGCTGGCCTCAAACTCACAGAGATCTACCTGCCTCTGCCTCTTGAGTGCTGGGATTAAAGGCATGCACCACTACTGCCCTACTGATGTGCCTCTTTTCAATTTTGTTTTTTGTTTGTTTTTTCAAGACAGGGTTTCTCTGTGTAGCTTTGGCGCTTTGCCTGGATCTCACTCTGTAGACCAGGATGGCCTCGAACTCACAGAGATCCGCCTGGCTCTACCTCCCATGTGCTGGTATTAAAGGCGTGTGCCACCACCGCCCGGCTTGCACAGTGCTATTTAATACGTGCATAGTCCCCAATGTTCAATTCCCAACGCCACGAAACCAAAACAAGCATTTCATCCCAATTATCACTAAAGCACAGGCCTTGGAGTCTTTATAACTGCTGCGTTCCCTCCTGAAATGCTCGCACCCTTAATAAAGACATGGCTTGCTTCCCCGATTCATCAATGACTCTATTCCAATGTTCCTGTTCCAGTCCTGCCCTGGGGTGGCAAAGACAGTTCAGTGGGTAAAGGTGCCTGCTTCTAAACCTGATGACCTGAGGTCAATCCCTGGAACCCACATGATCAAAGGAGAGAACTGACTCCCAAAATTTGTCCTCTGACTTCCATAAGCACCACCCACACACACATTTACATCAATGAACATGCACAGACACACAGATAACTTTTTTTTGTTGGTTTGTTTTTTTGAGACAGGATTTCTCTGTGTAGCTTTGCGCCTTTCCTGGAACTTACTCTATAGCCCAGGCTGGCCTCGAACTCACAGAGATCCACCTGCCTTTGCCTCCTGAGTGCTGGGATTAAAGGCATGTGCCACCACTGCCCCGCTCCACAGATAACATTTTAAGAGCCCTGTCTCTCTCTCTCTCTCTCTCTCTCTCTCTCTCTCTCTCTCTCTCTCTCTCTCTCCCTCTCCCCCCTCTCCTCTCCTCTCTCTCCTTTCTCTCCTCTCATTTTTTTTTTTTTTTTGAGACAGGGTTTCTTTGTGTAGCCTTGGCTGTCCTAGAATTAGCTCTGTAGACCAGAGATCTGCCTGCCTCTGGCTCCCGAGTGCTGGGATCAAAGTTGTGTGCCAACAGCACCTGGCTCCATTCTACTTCCAAAATACTTTCTGAGTGAAAACTAAAATGCCTGCCATGTAGAGCAGCCTGCTCTAGAGAGCGAGTTCCAGGACAGCCAAGGCGACACAGAGAAACTCTGTCTCAAAAAACCAAAATAATAAAGTTTTTCATTTATTTTATTTTTAATAATAGCACTCATTCAGCTGTGGCTAATGCTCAGATAGGAGCATTGCATAGAAGGTTTCAGTAATATCCACCCCTTAGGCTTATGCATTCCACATATGTTGTCATTCTCCAATCTCTTTCGAGTCCCCATCCAAAGTTACACTTTGAATAATTTAAACAGAGATAAGAGACTTCAAGTCTGGCTGCTTGGGCAGATGGGAGATTTATACAGCAAAGAAATGGCCAGACTTATCTCTTAAGTATAGCAGAGTTGTTCTTTTTAAATAGTCGTTACCTGGGCTCGCCTTGCACACCTGGCTGAATTATGCCTTTCCTAAGAAGAGCACTGGGGACTTAGTGGCATGCCAGGATCTAGTGGAAGTTGTGACTCTAAGCTCCCCACTTAAGAGGATCTTTATTTAGAGCAGTGGTTCTCAACCTTCCTAATGCTGTGTGTGACCCTTTGATACAGTCTGGGTGCTATGTGGGCATATCAGCATGTGGACAGACCTGCCTGGAGAGAGATAGAGGAGTGGTGTCTCAGTTCCTTAGATCATCAGAAATATGTCGGTTTTTTAAAAAGATTTATTTATTATATATACAGTGTTTTATATGCATGTATATCTGCACACCAGAAGAGGGGACCAGATCTCATTATAGGTGGTTGTGAGCCACCATGTAGTTGCTGGGAATTGAGCTCAGGACCTCTGGAAGAGCAGCCAGTGCTCTTAACCGCTGAGCCATCTCTCCAGCCCCAGAAACATGTGTTTTCTTTTTTTAAACTGTTTTGTTTTGTTTTGTTTTCATGAGACAGGGTTTCTCTGTGTAGCTTTGTGCCTTTCCTGGATCTCGCTCTGTAGACCAGGCTGGCCTTGAACTCACAAAGATCCACCTGCCTCTGCCTCCTGAGTGCTGGGATTAAAGGCGTGCGCCACCACCGCCGGCGAAACGTGTTTTCTGATGGATGTCCTGTGAAAGGGTCGTTTGATCCTCAAGGGATGGTTGAGAACCACTGCTCATACACAAAAAATAAAAATAAGTCTTAAAAAAGAGCCTGGGACCAGGCGGTGGTGGCACATGCCTTTAATCCCACCACTCGGAGGCAAAGGCAGGTGGATCTCTGTGAGTTTGAGGCCAGCCTTGTCTACAAAGCGAGATCCAGGACAGCCAGAGCTATTACACAGAAACCCTGTTTGAAAAAAATAAACAAAACTTAAAAAAAAAAAAAAGTCTGGGAAGCCAGGCGATAGTAAATGCAGGCCTTTAATCTTAGCACTCAGGAGGCAGAGGCAGGCATGCGGATCTTTGTGAGTTCCAGGCTCCAGGACAGCCAGGGCTACACAAAGAAACTCTGTCTTGAAAAAACCAAAACCCAAAAACCAAACAAAATAGTCTGGGAAATGCTATACAAAAGAAGAAAAAAAGAGGTGGGATAGGGGGAGGACGTATGCATGATTAGAGTATGAGGGTGTTCAGTATGCATGATTAGGGTATGGGGGTGCTCAGTATGATGATTAGGGTATGAGGGTGCTCAGTATGATGATTAGGGTATGAGGGTGCTCAGTATGATGATTAGGGTATGAGGGTGTTCAGTATGATGATTAGGGTATGATGGTGCTCAGTATGATGATTAGGGTATGAGGGTGCTCAGTATGCATGATTAGGGTATGAGGGTGCTCAGTATGATGATTAGGGTATGAGGGTGCTCAGTATGCATGATTAGGGTATGAGGGTGCTCAGTATGATGATTAGGGTATGAGGGTGCTCAGTATGCATGATTAGGGTATGATGGTGCTCAGTATGATGATTAGAGTATGAGGGTGCTCAGTATGCATGATTAGGGTATGAGGGTGCTCAGTATGATGATTAGGGTATGAGGGGGTTCAGTATGCATGATTAGGGTATGAGGGTGTTCAGTATGATGATTAGAGTATGAGGGTGCTCAGTATGATGATTAGGGTATGAGGGTGTTCAGTATGCATGATTAGGGTATGAGGGTGCTCAGTATGATGATTAGGGTATGAGGGTGCTCAGTACGCATGATTAGGGTGTGAGGGTGCTCAGTATGCATGATTAGGGTATGATGGTGCTCAGTATGATGATTAGGGTATGGGGGTGCTCAGTATGATGATTAGGGTATGAGGGTGCTCAGTATGCATGATTAGGGTATGAGGGTGCTCAGTATGCATGATTAGGGCATGAGGGTGCTCAGTATGATGATTAGGGTATGATGGTGCTCAGTATGATGATTAGGGTATGAGGGTGCTCAGTATGATGATTAGGGTATGAGGGTGCTCAGTATGATGATTAGGGTATGAGGGTGCTCAGTATGATGATTAGAGTATGAGGGTGCTCAGTATGATGATTAGGGT
This sequence comes from Peromyscus californicus insignis, assembly GCF_007827085.1. NCBI lineage: Eukaryota > Metazoa > Chordata > Mammalia > Rodentia > Cricetidae > Peromyscus > Peromyscus californicus. The sequence continues at coordinate 20,148,443 of NW_026294540.1, forward strand.
ATGAGGGTGCTCAGTATGATGATTAGGGTATGAGGGTGCTCAGTATGCATGACAAGGGTATGAGGGTGCTCATGTGCAGTCTCAGTACTCTGCTGGTACAAGCAGGAGGACCCAGAGTTCAAGGACATCCTCAGCTACACAGTGATCTGGAGGCCAGCCTGTGCTACAGGAGACCCTGTCTACAGGGAAGATAGAAAAAGGAAGAGTTCTGTTAAAAAAAAAATCATTTCCAAACTGGGCATAATGGCTTGTGTCTATAATCGCAGTATTTAGGAGGCTGAGTGAAGCAGGAGAATTGCCACAAGCTTTAGTCCAGCCTGGGCTACAGAATAAACAAACAAACAAACAGAAAAGAAGGAGAGATGGAAGAAGTAAGGAAGGAGGGAGCTAGGCTCCCTAGATCCCTGACTTTTGCTGGGAGCATGAAAACCTGTAGTCCTGGGACCCATAACAACACAGGCCACGTTCCATATTGTGGAGGTCACCAAGGCATAGCTCTCACACAGGCTCTGCCAAAGTACCAGCGTCCTGCCTCCTTGGTGCATCCCACACGTTTATGGCTCCTGTTGTCTGGGCCGGGGTCTATCCCAGCTTTCCCTTTTATGAGGAGTCCGCTTTCATCTACTGCACATCCGACCTGGGATTCCATCGGGGAAGTTTGTGTTTGAGAAACAGTTGGCAGAGAGGAGATCCAGCCTAGCCTTGACCTCTACAGCAGCCTGAAGATGAGCATTCCTCAGGAGTACATACATACACTGCCTTGGATTTTCAGAGACTGCCTTTGCTCACAGGATTCTTCAAGTGAAATTCAGTTTTCCCAAGGAACCCTCCGAAAACATTCTGGAGTCAATGTTGCCTATGTTTGTTTGGTTTTGTTGGCTTGGGGTTAGTCAGAATGGTATCCCAGGCTACCCTCAAAATCGCAACAATCCTCCTGCCCCAGCCTCTTCAGATGCTACGATTATAAATGTGACCCACCACAAACAGGAGCTCAAGGGTCAAAGGCTCTTTATTTTTTATTTATTTTTATTTAACCTTTTTTTCCCATTTATTTTACATACCAACCACAATGTCCCCTCCCTCCTCTCCTCCCGTTTGTCCCCCCCCCCCCCCCCCCGACTCCCCCACCCCACCCCCAACCCCTCTCATCCCACCTCCCCGGGTCAAAGGTTCTTAAACCCTGTGCTAGTGAAGCCACACTAAGGACCAGGAGGCCCAGTTGGCTACCACAGTCACCGAGAGGTTTTTTTGAGCTACAGTCTATAATATAATCTTTAAAGTGCGTTCACTATAATATATATGACATAATATATATTGCAATACAAGCTATAAAGGCATTCTCCCACCTAGCATCCGACAATTTGCCTTTCAAATCCACCTGCTTCCACTCATGTCCGCGTGCTCTGCTCACAGGACACAGGTTTGGTCTTTTTTTTCCCAGACAGGGTTTCTCTGTGTAGTTTTAGTGCCTGTCCTGGATCTTGCTCTGTAGACCAGGCTGGCCTCGAACTCACAGAGATCAGCCTGGTTCTGCCTCCTGAGTACTGGGAATAAAGGTGTGCGCCACCGCTACCACACTGTTACCGTCTTTTTTCTCTGTGTTTATTTCTCCTCACAAACATTGAGCCCTTACTCTAGCAGCATCAGAAAGTGCTGCATATTTGTAATGTCACTACTAGGCGGGTACAAGCAGGACAGGTGTCCTCCTGTGTAGCCCAGGCTGGCCTCCAGCTCATGATCATCCTGCCTAAGTCTCTCCCAGGGGGTGGGGTTGCAGAAGCACACCCCCCTGGAAGTCCCGCCTATTCTCTCTTGTCTAGCTATTGGCCATCTAGCTCTTCATTAAACCAATCAGAAGGCACCTTAGGCAGAGCTGCATTTTTACAGTGTTAACAAATATTCCGCAACAACCATGGCCAGATACAAATGTGGTTTTTATTCAAATCACAGGCACTTTTTTTTTTAAATGTCTGCACTGCAAATACTGCAAAAGTAGAGGGTTTTTTTTCCTTTTATAGTTTTCATTTTCCTTTTGATTAAAAGTTATGTTGGTCTCAAAAATATAGAAAGGAACTTAAATTTTAAAAATACCGAAAAAAAGGAAAGAATGAAATCAAAGAGCCAGACATATTGTCATAGTGATCTGATGCTACATGACTGTAATCCCAGCACTTCAGAGGTGGAGGCAGGAGGATCAAGAATTCAGCGTTGTTCTTGACTATATAACTAGTTCCAAGCTACCCTGGGCTCTGTGAGATCCTGCCCTCCCCCCAAGTCCCTTGCCAGGTGGTGGTGGCACACACCTTTGATCCCAGCACTAAAGAGGCAGGGGCAGGTAGATCTCTGAGTTCGAGACCAGCCTACAGCGTGAGTTCCAGGGCAGCCAGGGCTACAGAAAGCAACCTCGTCTCAAAAAAACAAAACAAACAAAAAACAAACAAACACAAAAAAACAACTGAAGCTGCAGCCATGGGGGAACCCTGGTTACTGGCTTGCTCTTCGTGGCTTGCTCAATCTGCTTTCTTACAGCACCCACTCATGAGTGGCACTTCCCTCAGTGGGCTGGGCCCTCTCACATCAATCTTTCTCTACTGGGGCTAGACAGATTTCCCAGTGGTTAAGATCACTTGCTGCTCTTACAGAAGACCTGGGTTTGGTTCCCAGCACCCACATAGTGAATCATAGCTATCCATATTAGGCCCTACCTGATCTCAGCTTTCATGTACATGTGTCTGTCTGTCTGTCCTTTCTTTATTCCCTCACCATCCCTATCAGGTCAAGTCCCAAGAAACACAGGATGCGGCATGAACTCTTTGTGAGTGTGTGAGTATGTGTGTGTGTTTCTTGTATGTATGTTTTGGGATCTGTGAGCATGTGAAGGCTAGAGGTCCATGTCAGACGTATTCTATCTTATTTTTTGGAATAGTGGTTTCTCATTGAACATGTGGCTCATCAATTAAGAAGCTGCAAGGATCTTCCTGTCTCTGCCTTTCCAGCTGTGGGATAACAGGCACAAGTTGCCATGCCCAGATTTATTTATTTATTTATTTATATCTATCTATCTATCTATCTATCTATCTATCTATCTAATGCTTTCTTTTTTAAATGTTTTTTGTATTTATTTTTATTTTATCATTGTTCTGTCTACATGTGTGTCTGTATACCATGTGTATTGGACATCCTGGGCCGGAAGTTACAGTTATGAGCTGCCATGTGGGTGCTTGAAATTGAACCCATGTCCTTTGGAAGAGCAACCAGTGCTCTGAACCTTTGAACCATCTCTCCAGCCTCATCCCATCCTCACGCCCAGCTTTTTTTTTTTTTGGTTTTTCGAGACAGGGTTTCTCTGTGTAGCTTTGCGCCTTTCCTGGAACTCACTTGGTAGTCCAGGCTGGCCTCGAACTCACAGAGATCCGCCTGGCTCTGCCTCCCGAGTGCTGGGATTAAAGGTGTGCGCCACCACCGCCCGGCACGCCCAGCTTTTTAATGTAGGTTTTGAAAAATCAAATTCAAGTTCTTTTTTTTTTTTTTTTTTTTTTTTTTTTTTTTTTTGGTTTTTTTGAGACAGGGTTTCTCTGTGTAGCTTTGCGCCTTTCATGGAACTCACTTGGTAGTCCAGGCTGGCCTCGAACTCACAGAGATCCGCCTGGCTCTGCCTCCCGAGTGCTGGGATTAAAGGCGTGCGCCACCACCGCCCGGCATAAATTCAAGTTCTTTAAAAAAAAATTATAATTTATTTATGTGTATGTATGTGTGTCTGTGTATGTGCCCAAGGAGGTGAGAGAGGTCGGCTCCCTGAAGCTGGAGTTCTGGGTAGTTCTGAGCTGCCTGATGTGGGTGCTGGGAATTGAACTTGGGTCCTCTGCAAGAACAACATGTGCTCTTACCATTGAGCCATTTCTCCAGCCCAAACAAATCAGTAGATTTTTGTTTTGTTTTGTTTTAGTTTTTCAAGATGGAGAAAAGACTCTATTGACATATGGTGCCCCATGTAGGGTACCAGACGAAGCACAACCCTAATAGTCTTAATAACAAAAACCAGGAGTCAAAACCGGCCATGGTGGCACATGCCTTTAATCCCGGCACTCAGGAGGCAGAGATAGATGGATCTCTGTGAGTTCAAGGCCAGCTTGGTCTATAGAGTGAGTTCCAGGACAGCCCAGGTACACAGAGAAACCCTGTCTCAAAAAACCAAATATATATTCCCTCATAGGCAAATCCAAAGGCTCTTTCCCCAGAAGATTCTAGAGTTTTTCAAGCTGACAATAAACACTATCACAACTACCCAGCCTCCAACCACGTAAGCCAATTCTATATCTCCCCCCCTCCCCCATCTTAGTTAGGGTTTCTATTGCTGTGATGAAATACCACAACCAAAAGCAATTTGGGAAAAGAAGAGTTATCACTGAGGGAAATCAGGACAGGATCCTGGAAGCAGGAGTTGATGCAGAGGCCATAAAAGTTGAGGGGCTGCTTACTGGCTTGCTCAGCCTGCTTTCTTATAGAACCCAGGACCACCAGCCCAGGGATGGCACCAATCATAATGGCCAGCCCCGCCCCCACCATTAATCACTACTCAAGGAAAATGCCTGGCGGCCAGATCTTATGGAGGAATTTTCTCAGTTGAGGTTCCTTCCTTTCAGATACCTCTAGCTTTCATCAAGTTGATGTAAAGTTAGCCAGCATACTCCTTATATAATATATTACACAAATATCCTATTCTTTCTGTTACTCTCAAGAACCCTGACTAATAAACCACAAGATACATGTAACTAGTAATCTAAGCTAAAATAGAAGACCAAACAGAGGGCATTTTTATTACTACTGTATTTATTATTATTTTATTTGGTTTTTTGAGACAGAGTTTTTCTGTATAACAGCCCTGGCTGTCCTGGAACTCGCTCTGTGGACCAGGCTGGCCTTGAACTCACAGAGATCCACCTGCTTCTGCTTCCTGGCATCACCACTGCCCAGGACAGATTTGTTTTATTTTGTGTATATAGCATTTTGCTTGCATGTACGGCTGTGCATTACATTCATGCAGTGCCTGTGGTGGCCAGAAGAGGGCGTCAGATGCTCCAGGGTTTACAGAGGGTTGTGAGCGACCCTGTGGATGCCGGGCCTTGAACCTAGGTCCTCTAGAAGAGCAGCCAGTGCTCTTAACCGCTCAGCCATCTCTCTAGACCTAAGATTTATTGTTATTTTTAATTCATGTGTATATGTGTGTCTAGTCAAGTGTGTAAGAGTTCCCGAGGAAGTCAGAAGACGGCATTGGCTCCCCCAGAGGTAGAGTTACAGGCCATTATGAGCAACCCAATGTGGATGCTACTATCTGAACTCCCATCCTCTTCAAGAGCAGCAAGTGCTCTGAACGGCTGGGCCATCTCTCCAGCCCTCTCACATGCTCTTGTGAAGACAGGGCAGAGTGGGGATGGTTAAGGCGGTCTTCCCTCTTTGCTATTTAAATAAGCAGCAATACGATCACACTCATCATTCAGGCTATATCCGAAAGCCATCAGGAGCAGATGGCTCAGTGTGTGTGCTGGAGACCTACACCAGGGAATACTCTGGGATTAGGAAAGGCTTTTTAAAGTTAAATGAGAGTGGTTTAAATGCCGGCAAGAAATAACTATGGGGCGGGAGTGATTATGCAGTGCAGATAGGGAGAGAGGAGATCCCCTGGGGGAGGAAGTGTATTCCCCCCAGACTCCCACCCCCACTCTGGTGCTGGCAACAGGTCTTTTTTTTTTTTTTTTTTGGTTTTTCCCGACAGGGTTTCTCTGTGTAGCTTTGCGCCTTTCCTGGAACTCACTCTGTAGCCCAGCCTGGCCTCGAACTCACAGAGATCTGCCTGGCTCTACCAGGCTGAGATTAAAGGCGTGTGCCACCACTGCCCGACCGCAGCAGCAGTCAGTGCTCTTAACCTCTGAGCCATCTCTCCAGCCCCTATTTATTTTTTTAATAACAGAATTCTTTATTGATTCATTGGAAATTTCACATCATGCATCCCAATCCTGCTCACCTCCCAGTCCCTCCATATCTACTCCCTACTCCTGCAGCAGCTCCCTCCAAAAGAACCTCCTCAAATTAAGTAAAAACAAAACAAAACAAAAACCACCTCAGCCCTCCATCTTTCTCGCTTCCCCAGGAACTCGTCATTTGTCCTGGTTTATTTCTTTTCATTTTATGTGTATGAGTGTTTTGCATGTATGTCTGTGCGCCACGTGTGGCCGCGCTTGCAGAGGCCAGAAGAGATTATTGGGTCCCCTTGAACCAGGTGCAGATGATTGGAAGCCACTCAGTGGGTGCTGGGAATCGAACCCAGATCCTTTGGGAGAGCAGCTGGTGCTCTTTATCACTCTCCGGCTACCCAACTCCGTGGGATCTTACTCCCGCCCTTCACACATAGGGCCTTTTCCTCTTTCCTCAGGACCTTCCCTAAAATATTTCTTCTGCGGGTGGCAGCTGTTGTTAAGACTTCGTCCACAGCGGGTATGGGAGAGGTGTGTGAGAACCGGGCTTACCTTTTATGCCGGGCAGGCCCCCTGCCGTGTGTAGGTTGGTAGTCCCTAGCCCCAGCTTTCCAGCACTCATCCGCTCTTCTAGAGACATTCCTTATCGACACAATGTTTCAAATTTACGCTACTTAATCTAGCGTCTTGGGTGGCAGACTTGTGATCAATTCCACAGGGTGGACTTCTAGCATGTTCCACTTAGGGACTCTTCTCTGGCCATTCAATCTTAGGACTGTGACCTCTCCAAGAAGGCGTGGACCTCCTCTTGAAATGAATCTCTTCTTGGGCGTTCTTTCTCAGCCTAGGTAGCTTGCTTCTCATGTCAGTGTATGTATATGCTGGTGTGGTGTTTCTTGTTTTTTTTTTTTTTTTTTTTTTTTTGGTTTTTCGAGACAGGGTTTCTCTGTGTAGCTTTGCGCCTTTCCTGGAACTCACTTGGTAGCCCAGGCTGGCCTCGAACTCACAGAGATCCGCCTGGCTCTGCCTCCCGAGTGCTGGGATTAAAGGCGTGCGCCACCACCGCCCGGCCCGGTGTTTCTTGTTTTGTTTTGGGTTTTTTTGTTTTGTTTTTGCTGATTTATTTTTATTTTTATTTTTTTATTTTTATTTTATTTTTTTTTGTGGTGCTAGGGACTGAATCCAGGGTCTCACGCTTGAGTGCTCTCTCTCAGAGGTACACCCCCAGCCAAACTTTCTCAGCCTCCTAAATGCTGAGATTATAGGCATGTGTTACCATACCTACTTTACAGTTATATACTCTCCCTCCCTCCCTCTCCTCTCCTCCTCCCTCCCTCCCTTTATTCTCTCCCTTCTTCCTCTTTCTCCCTCCCTCCCTCCCTCCCTCCCTCCCTCCCTCCCCCTCTGCCTTCCCATGTAAGCGCTGGCTCTGGCCTGGAGCTCACAATGTAGACCAAGCTAGCCTTAAACTCACAGAGAGCCACCTTCCTGTGCCTCCAGAGCACTAGGACCCCCACACATGCCGTGATGTGTGCATCCCTTACAAAAGTAAATAAGTTAAAATAGAATTTAAAAGAACTGCTGTATCTGAGGAAGATCCAGTTGGGGACAGCAGAGAGCCTGTGTGACTCATGCCCTTGGGAGTTTCCAGAAGGAAAATACAAAAGAGACAGGACCAGTGACATTCCTTTATGATTATGATTGTGTCCTCATTTTTCACTTCTGACCTAGCACTGGCGTTTCTGGAAGACACGGGTTACACCTCTACTATCATTTGATTTTTGCAGATTATTGGTGGCTAAAGCTTTTACTAGTAATAGTGCAAACATGTGCCTCTCTTTATCTTCATTTTGCACCTGTCAGTTGAACTAAAGAGGGATCAAAAATAATCTGGAAAAGGGCCAGAGAGGTGGCTCAATGGTTAAGAGCACTTACTACTCTTGGAGTGGACCAGAGTTCAATTCTCTGCACCTCAAACATACCCTTGCCTCTAGCTCTAGGGTATCCGGTGCCCTCTCCTGGCCTCCTCAGGCACCTACACTGGCACACACACACACACACACACACACACACACACACACACACAGGTAAACAAATAATAAAATTTTACTGATATTTGGGAAGGAGCTGGAGAGGTGGTTCAGCAGTTAAGAGCACTTGCTACTCTTGCAGAGGACCTGGATCTAGTTCCTAGTACCCACCTGGTGGCTCACAGCCGTCTGCGACTTCAGTTACGAAGGATCTTTTTTGTTTGTTTTTCAAGACAGGGTTTCTCTGTGTAGTTTTGGTGCCTTTCCTGGCTCTCGCTCTGTAGATCAGGCTGGCTTCGAACTCACAGAGATCCACCTGGCTCTGCCTCCCCAGTGCTGGGATCAAAGGTGTGTGCCACCACCGCCTGGCTCAGTTCCAAAGGATCTTATGCCCTCTTCTGGCCTCTGCAAGCATACATATGATGTACACACATATATGTAATCAAACACATAGAGAGACTGATACATTTCCTTGGGATTCTGAAATCACCATCAGCAAACATTAAGAACAGACACCCGTGATCTCAGCACTTGGGAGGCTGAGACAGGACTGCAATTAATCTGAGGTCAATCTGGGTTCTATAATGGGTCCCAAGCTGGCCTTGCCAAAAAAAAATAATAATAATAAAGAAAGAAAGAAAACAACCCTCTGAAGAAGTACAAAGTACTGTTACTAATGAAAGTGAGGTTACTGAAGGAAGTCATGAGTCAACAGGACTTTGCTCATTAGTCACCTTCCAGCAGAGCGTGGCAAAGGGCTGGAATGTCTGAACGTCATCATCATATCCCTTCCACCCAGAGCTGGAGGCTTTGCAGTTATTACTTCATTTAAGACCGTCGTCAGCGAAATCAACAGCTATTTCCCAAACACAGAGCTATTGAGTTAACAGCCTTGGTCAGGAAACGGGTATTGTATTTGTTTGGCCAGAAGTAGGTCCTGCCCTGGGCAAATGGCATAGCGTGGATATGTAGGCGAACCACGTGAATGCACAAAGCATACACTTGAGGGTTGAACTTGACAAAGCTGGAAGAAGGTGCAATTGTTTTGGCACCCGGCACAGTTTGAACTCTGCCCCTACTTCCTGTGTGATCAGAGAATTAAGAAATCCTCATGAGCGGCTGGAGGCATGGAACAGCGGTTAAGAGCACTGGCTACTAGTTCAGAGAACCAATTCCCAGCACTCACATGATGGCTTGCAACTGTCTAGAACCCCAATGCTAGAGGGATCCAACACCCTCTTCTGGCTTAAAGGGAGGGCCACTATACACCCAAGGTGCACAGATAAACATGGAGACAAAGCATACACACAAAATAATAAAATAATTTAAAATAATAATAAAATAATAAAATAATTTAAAATTTTAAAAAGAAATACTCGTGAACCCCAGTTTCCTATTCTGGGAAATGATTAGGAGTGCTGCTTACTGGCTTGCTCTCTGTAACTTGCCCAGTTCCTTTGTTTTACACCCAGGACCACCTGCCCAGGGACTGCCCACAAAGGGCAGGACCCTTCCACATCAATCACTAGTCAAGAAAATGCCCCCCAAACTTTTCTAAAACCAATCTGGTGAAGGCATTTCTTCAATTAAGAGTTATTCTTTGGGGTTGGAGAGATGGCTCAGAGGTTAAGAACACTGGCTGCTCTTCCAGAGGTCCTGAGTTCAATTCCCAGCAACCACATGGTGGCTCACAACCATCTGTAATGAGATCTGGTGCCCTCTTCTGGTGTGCAGGCATACATGAAGACAGAACACTATATATATAATAAATAAATGAATCTTTAAAAAAAAGAAGTTTAAAAAAATTATTTATTTACCTTGGTGCTTTGCCTGTATGTCTCTCTGAAGGTGTCAGACCCCTTGGAACTTGAGTTACAGACAGCTATGAGCTTCCAGATGGGTGCTGGAAATTGAACACAGGTCTCCTGGAAGAGCAGACAGTGCTCTTAACCACTGAGTCATCTCCGCAGCCCCTAAAAATAACTTTTTAAACCTCCAAACAATTAATAAAATAAAAATGTTTTAGAACTAGTATAAGCATGATTGGGATGTAGTTCAGTTGACGGAGCGCTTGCCTGGCATGTAGGAAGCCCTGGGTTTGATCCCCAGCATCACATTAAATGAGTATGGCCTTTAATCCCAGCACTCTGGAGGCAGAGGCAGGTGGATCTCTGTGACTTTGAGGCCAGCCCGGTCTACAAAGTGAGATCCAGGACAGTCAGAGCTGTTACACAGAGAAACCCTGTTTCAAAAAAACAAAAAAACAGCAACAACAATATATAATTTAGAATATTATATATATGTATATATGGTTGGGGCTAAAGAGATGGCTCAGTGATTAAGAGCACTTGCTATCCTTTGTTGTTGTTGTTGTTGATGTTGTTGTTGTTTTTCGAGACAGGGTTTCTCTGTGTAGCTTTGGAGCCTGTCCTGGAACTCACTATGTAGCCCAGGCTGGCCTCGAACTCACAGAGATCTGCCTCCAGAGCGCTGGGATTAAAGGCATGCGCCACCACCGCCCGGCGAGCACTTGGTATTCTTGCAGAGGACTAGGATTTGATTACCAGCACCCCAAGATGGCTCAGAGCTGTAATCCAGTTCCAGAGACTCTGACACCCTCTTCTGGCTTCCACAGGAACCAGGCACTCGAGTAGTTCACAGACATGCGTGTGAGTAAAATACCTACGCATATCAAATCAAATCAAATTCCATGATTCTTTTTAATCTACAATTTCTATTTTGGCTCACAGCTGCTGTATTTCTTGACTTGGCACATTTGAGAGTTTCCGTTTAATGATTTTTATACCGCATGACATCTTCATGGAAGATTCTTTTTTTTTTTTTGGAAGAGTTTAAAAAAAAAAAAGATGTATTTTATGCCTGTGTGTGGGTCTGTGCAGATGAATGCTAGTGCCTACAGAGACCAGAGTGTCAGACCCCCCCAGAGCTGGTCACAGACAGTTGTGGACTGTCTAGTGTGGGTGCTGGGAATGGAACTTAGGTCTTCTGGAAGATCACTGGATGTTCTCTTATTTTTGAGACAGGGCCTCACTATGTAGCTCTGGATGTCCTGAAATGCATAGAGAGAGATCCACATGCTTCTGCTTCCCGAGTGCTGGCATTAAAGGCATGTGCCTCCATGCCTGGCATGACTCAGTCACTATCTGTCTGTCTATCTATCTATCTATCTATCTATCTATCTATCTATCTATCTATCTATTTATTTGTTTATGTTTTTGGAGACAGGGTTTCTCTGTGTATCTTTGGCTGTTCTGGAACTTCCTCTGTAGACCAGGCTGGCCTACAATTTAGAGATCCACCTGCCTCTATCTACGAAGTTCTGGGATTAAAGATGTGCCTTGGCTGGGCAGTGGTGGCACATGCCTTTATTCCCAGCACTCGGAAGGCAGAGCCAGGTGGATCTCTGTGAGTTCTAGGCCAGCCTGGTCTACAGAGTGAGATCCAGGACAGGCACCAAAACTACACAGAGAAACCCTGTCTCGAAAAAAACAAAATTAATAAATAAAATAAAATAGAGGTGTGCCCTGTCACTACCCGTACATTCTTTACTGCTGAGCCATTTCTCCAGTCCCCACAGAATATTCCAGATGCCCCTTCCTTAGCTGTTAGCGTAGAATCATCTAGCTGTGGCAGAGACTATGGAAAAGTCTGTGGCTGGCCAAAGGGTCTTGTCATAGGTAGATCATCCTCTCCTGCCCAAAGGTTTGTGGAATGCTACCTTAATTTTTAAGGTTGAAAAACTTAGCAGTCACCGGGCCTAAGCCAATTCTATATTAATTTTTACAGGCATATGATACGTCCTTTGATGAAGGACTGCATACTTTTTTTGTTTTTGTTTTTCCAGACAGGGTATTTCTGTGTAACAGCCCTGGAACTCGCTCTGTAGACCAGGCTGGCCTCGAACTCACAGAGATCCGCCTGGCTCTGCCCCCCGAGTGCTGGGATTAAAGGCGTGCGCCACCAAAAAATAATTTATTTATTTTTGTTTTATGTGCATTGGTGTTTTGCCCACATATATATCTGGTGTTTTGCCTGAATATATGTCTTTATGAAGGTGTCAGATCCCCTGTAACTGGAGTTACAGACAGTAACTCTGAGCCACCATGTGGATGTTGGGAATTGAACCCGGGTCCATCTGGAAGAACAGTCAGTGCTCTTAACCGCTGAGCCATCTCTCCAGCCTCATCATTTTTCTTTTTCATGTTAAATCTGTTCCTCGGACTCTCTCTCTCTTTTTCTGCCTTTTCGAGACAGAATTTCTTTGGGTAGCCCTGGCTGTCCTGGAACGTGCTCTGTAGACCAAGCTGGCCTTGAACTCATAGAGATCCTCCTGCCTCACTGCCTGGCTACCTCTCCTTTTCTTTCTTGTCTCTTCTCCTCTCCCCTTCCTTCTTTTTATTTTATTTTCGAGGCAGGTTCTCAAAAATGTATCCCATCTCAAAAAATGTACCCCACAAAAATGTGTCCGGAAAAAAATGTACCCAGTCTAACTTTGTATTCATAATGTAGCCCAAGCTAGCTATGAATCCATAATAATCCCACCTCTGCCTCTTGGATGCTGAGATGATAGGCATCTGCCACTATGCCTGGCTCTGATATTGGATTCTTCTTCTTCTCCTTCTTCTTCTTTTGGTTTTTCGAGACAGGATTTTTCTGTGTAGTTTTGGTGCCTGTCCTGGCTCTCGCTCTGTAGACCAGGCTGGCCTCGAACTCACAGAGATCTGCCTGCCTCTGCCTCCCGAGTGCTGGCATCAAAGGCATACACCACCATCACCCGGCCGGTTATTGGATTCCTTTTTTTTTTTTTTTAAGATTTATTTATTTATTATGTATACAGAAGAGGGTGCCAGATCTCATTACAGATGGTTGTGAGCCATCATGTGGGTGCTGGGAATTGAACTCAGGACCTCTGGAAGAGTAGTCGGTGCTCTTAACCTCTGAGCCATCTCCAGATGGCTTATTGGATTCTCCAGCCCAGTTATTGGATTCTTAAAGCAAAAGGAAAATAAATTTTGATTTGATTTTTAATTTTTATTCTTTTTTAAAAAAACTCTATTTTTAATTTTTTTAGATTTATTTTTTCTTCTGTGTGTGCGAGTGTTTTGCCTACATGTATGTCTGTGTACCACGTGCGTGATGTATCTGTGGCTGTGAGAAGAGGGCATTATATCCCTTGGAACTGGAATTACAGACGGTTGTGAATTGCCATGTGGGTGCTAGGACCTGAACCCGGGTCCACTGGTAGAGCCCTGGAGGACTTAACTGCTGAGACTTCCCTCCAGCTAGATTTAATTTCTAAATTGTGAAGATAGACAGCAAGTGTGGATGAGTTGTTCAGAATTGGGCAGGAGAACACACTGTGCCTCGGTCTTTGTTACTATGTGTTGACTAGACTGACTGACTGATGGTACACAATACTGTGGAATAATCCTTCTGTACACTATGTGAATATATGTTGCTATGATTGGTTTAATAAACAAGCTGACTGGCCAGTAGCTGAACAGGATAAAGCTAGGTGGGAAAACCGAACTGAGAATGATGGGATGAGGAAGGGCAGAGTCAGAGGAGACGTCAGCCATCCACTGAGGAAGCAGGACATGTAGAAAATGAGGTAACAAGCTACGAGTCACATGGCAAAGCATAGATAAGAAATATGGGTTCATTTAAATGTAAGAGTTAGCTAGTAACAATCCTGAGCAATTGGCCAAGCATTTATAAGTAATATTAAGTCTCCATGTCTGTTATTTGGGAACTGGTGGGCAGGACAGAAACTTGCATCAAAAACACATTCCTCCACCATGTACCAGCTAGGGAATGGGCAATGCTCCTGTACAGTATCCTTCCGTCTTACTTAGAGGTTTCCCTTCACCCTCAACTCTAGTACCACCTGCTCTCCAAGTTCTTCTTGGTTATGCCTCATCTTCTCTCCTGTCTACTTCCTCCTCCTCTGATTCATTCTGTCCCTCCCTCTCCCTTTCCATCCTCTTCCTTCTTCTCTTCCCCTCTTCTTTCTTCCCACTTCCTTCCTTTCTTCTATCTTTTGTTTGTTTGTTTGTTTGTTTGAGGCAAGGTCTCTCATCATAGCCCTGGCTGTCCTGGAACTCGCTCTGTAGACTAGGCTGGCCTCAAACTCACAGAGGTCCACCTGCCTCTGCCTCTCAAGTGCTGGGATTCAAGGCATGTGCCACCGTGTGTAGCCATGCTTAATATTTTTTTTTAATGTTTGTTTTGACACTGAGTCTCACTATGTAGCTTTGAACTGTGAGTGTCCTGCCTCAGCCACGGAAGAACTGTGCTACTACATCCATAAATGTTTGTACCTAAACTGAATGAAAACTAGAAAATCAGGCAACATATTTGTGTCTCCACTAGTGCAATCGTTTTGGGTTACAACTTTTCCTATCTGTCGCCTGTCAGCTGACCATTTGTGTGTTCTTTTTTTTCCCCCCTTTGTGCATACGTGTGTGTATGAGCACACACCACAATGCGTGTGTGGTGGTCAGAGGACAACCTTCAGGAGTCAGTCTAGTTCTCTCCTTCCGCTGTGGAAGGCTTGATTTGGGGTTGACCGCTGAGCCATTTCCCCAGCCCTCCATCTTCTCTTTTTGAGACAGGGTCTCTCACTGAACCTGGAGCTCACTGATTGGCTAGACTGACTAGCCGGTGAGCCCTCCTGTCTCTGTCCCCATAAGCACTGAAGTACAGGCACATCCTTCTGTGCCAGAGTTCTTGCCCTGGCAAGTAGGGATCGGGTGTTTCTGTTTGTGTGGCAAGCATTTTACCAACTGAGCCATCTCCTCACTCCCTATTAGCATATTCTTAATCAATTGCCCCTTCCTGCCCCGCCCCCCCGCCCCCCCCCCCCCCCCCCCCCCCCCCCCCGCCCGAATGTTTCTTAGACATTAAGAGTAAGATAATTTGGAGGTTGGTCATTTAGTTGAATTGGGAGAATGCTTGCCTGGTGTGTATGAAGTCTTGGGTCTCGTCCTCAGCACTGTATATACCGGGCATGATGGTACCCTGCTGTGATCCTAGCATTCAGGAGGTGACACGGGATGATTCAGGGGGGATGATCAAGGTTCAAGGTCATCCTGAGCTATGTAACAAGTCCGAGAGAGAACAGCCTCACTGTATGAAACCCTGTCTCAAAACATCAGAGAGAGAGGGAGGGAGGGACACACACACACACACACACACACACACGCACGCACGCACGCACGCACGCACGCACGCACGCACGCACGTGCGACAGAGAGGCAGAATGGCAGATAGAGAAGCTAAAATGAGTAAAGCAAATTGATCTCTACTTGATGAACCTAGCTTCCACTCACAATGCACACACACACACAAAATAATAAATACTTCTTTTCCGTTCACCTCAGGCCTCCGGGGAAGGCATCTGGAGAGTGGCCAACCCATTCCAGCCTTTGGCCTTCTTTACAAACCAAGCAGGGTCTTTCCATTCGGGCACGAGTGCTGTTCAAGAGCTTGCACAAACAGAGGTTGAGAAATAGCACTTTTGGAAAGGTTGTAAAAGAGGCAAAGGACATGGTGACTTGTCCTCGGAGGTGGAAGCCCTTCAGAGTGGCCTTGGGCGGTTTCCCACTGAACTCCGGAAATGGAGGCAGGATCCTGTCTCACTAGGCTTCCAGTGAGAGAGTCACTGTGGGAACAGCGGACCTAAGAACTGTCCTTCTCTACTTGGCATGTTAGACCTTCTGCTGCTCTGAGCAATGCCTAATAGAAGCCATTTGAAAGGGGGAGGGCAGCGGGCAGTGGTGGCGCATGCCTTAAATCCCAGCACTTGGGAAGCAGAGTTCTAAGCCAGCCTGGTCTGCAGAGTGTGTTCCAGGACAGCCAAGCACACACAGATAAACCTTGTCTCAAACAAACAAACAAACAAGCAGAATTGTTTAATCTCTTTGCTGTTTATTTACTTTTGAAACAGGGTGCCAGGGTTCAAACCTAGATCCAGATCTTTGTGCTAGGTAAGCATTCTACCAACTAAGTCCCATTAAGTCCCAGCCAAACTCAGTCTCTTCGGTACCCAGTTTTCTCATCTTGACAATCAGGGTGTGGTGTGGTGGGATGTAGTCTGTACTCCCAGCTCCTTGGGAGGGTCAAACAAGAGTGACATTTGAAGCTAGATGTTCAGAGCCAGCCTGGGCAGCCTAATAAACCCCTGTCTCAAGAAATAAAACAAAATAAGATGGAAACAAAGGGTAAAGTAAAGTTAGAGGATGAAACCACATGTTCCCTAAAGGTAATTTTTTTTCTTATTTTTTCAAGGCAGAATTTCTCTGTGTGTGCCTGCCTGTCCTGGAACTCGCTCTGTAGACCAGGCTGGTCTCAAACTCAGAGATCCACCTGACTCTGCCTCCCGAGTGTGCTACCATGCCAGCCCTATAACTCTACATTTCTATGGCCCGCATTGTGCTGATTTTCTATCACTCTAACTTGAAGAAATCAGCTTAAGGAAGGAAGGTTCATTTTGGCTCATGATTTCAGAGGTCTCAGGCCATGGTTGGATGGCTCTCTTGCTTTGGACCGTCGAGATTGCTGAACACTGTAGCTGGATTTCCTTTTTGGGCTGCCAGCTCACAAAAATGGCACAGAGACTTATTACTCATTATGAAAGCTTGGCCTGTAGCTTAGGCTTGTTTTTAACTAGCTCTTATAACTTAAATGAACCCATTTCTATTCATCTACAAGTTGCAATGTGACTCATGGCTTTTACCTCTCCTCCTGCATGTCTGTTCCCTCTGCATCTGCTGGTGACTCTGCCTTTCTTCCCCAAGACCTTTCTGTCCTCCGAAGTCCCGCCTAACTTTTTCCTGTCTGACTATTGACCATTAAGTTCCTTATTAAACCAATCATAGTGACGCATCTTCACAGAGTGTCAAGGAATATTCTGCAACAGAACACCCTGGTGGAAAGCCATGGCGGAACAAAGTCGGTCACCACAGGGCAGCCAGGAAGAAGAGAGGGACAGGCAGGAGGGGATCAGGGCGAGGTATACTCTTCAAACCCACTCCTCCAGGGACTTGCTTCCTCCAACCGGGCCCTACCTCCTCATAGCCCAGTTAGTATGAGTTTATCAATGGGTTAACCCATTATTAAATCAGTACCCTCGTTACAGCCAATCATCTTTCAACAGTGCTAGCATCAGGAGACCCAGCCTCCTCGAGGAACAGTTCGTATCCAAACCGTAGCACTGGTGTCTTCCTTTTCTTCTGTACACAATCTGTAGTTGTCACCTTCTGACATGGATCCCAGTAATCTCTACCTCATGGTAGTTGCTGTTGATTGTGATCTTTCCCTCATTAGTGTAGGTAGGTCAGACCTGCTTGCCTGCTTGCTTCTAAGCAACATAATAAACAAAATTGACAGAAGGTCATTTTGATGATTTGATTACAACAGACTGAGGCTTCTGTCTGGCTCTCTGTCTTTCTCTCTCCCCAACCCCTGCTTGCTTGTTCACATTGAGGAGACAAGCTCTCATGTTGGGAGGACCAGATGACTAGGAACCGAGGGTAATTTCACAGCCACTGCTATTGCCCCACGGAGACCTACAACTGTCCAATCAATGAAGAGGTAGGTTGTACCGAGAGTGTATGAGCTGGCTTTGAACCTGGTTCTTCTGCAGGTGGACCTTAGAATCATGGTGTTAGCCGGGCAGTGGTGGCGTATGCCTTTAATCCCAGTACTCAGGAGGCAGAGGCAGGAGGATCTCTGAGTTTGAGACCAGCCTGGTCTACAGAGCAAGTTCCAGGACAGCCAGGGCTACCCAGAGAAAACCTGTCTTGGAAAACAAAAACAAAACAATGAAAAGAGCATGGTGTTGGGAGGAAGCCCTGACACAGAGGGCACAGGTAATTTGTTGGTTCCTGAGAGCTTGGTCCCCATCTAGTGGATCTGGGGGTGTGCCTTTGAAGAGAATGCCAATAACTTAGTCTGTCTTCTCTCTTTGCTTCTATCCACCAAGAAGTCAAGAATCTCTTCTACCATGTGCTCCCACTGCCATGATCCGAGTGTATGAGGCTAAGCGACCATGCACTAAGCCTCTGAAACCATTTGCTTGATAAATGCATTCTTCCTTAAGTTAGTAAGTCAGGCATTTTGAGCACACTGAGGAAAAGTCAGTGTAGGAGACATTGCCCCTGACTCTCCAGCTCTGCCACCTCCCGACACTCGATATAGATGCTGCCATCTTCCTTCCCTGACACAGTGTCCAGGAGTCTCCCCACGTTCTCCCTCCTGTGGAACTGATGCCAGCAAAATGTCTGGGGTTTTCATCTTTTTTGTTTGTTTATTTGTTTGTTTGTTACATTTGGTTTGAATTTTTGAGATAGGGTTTCTCTGTGTAACAGCTATGGCTGTCCTGGAAGTCCCTTTGTGGATCAGGCTGGCCTTGAACTCACAGAGATCCACCTGCCTCCTGAGTGATGGGTTAAAGGTATGCTCCACTACTGTCCGGCTGTTTTTATCTTTTAAGGGAGATGAACTGTGCCTTCTCCGCAACCTTGAAGAGTTGAGATTCTGGGTAGCTGGGAGAGACCAATGTCCATAGATCATTATATTATTGTTTTTTATTTATTTATTTTTTTATTTGACACACAGTCTTATGTAGCCCAGGCTGGCCTCAAATTCACCGTGAAGTTCAGAATGACCTCAAACTTCTCATCCTCCTGCTTCTCCCTCTTGAGTGCTGAGATTACAAATATGTGCCACCACAGCTGGCCAAAGGACTAAGTTTTGAACACATGATTTTGAGGCTGACACATCGGAAACCTAGAGAAGGGAACATACTCTTGTATTATCACGTGCCTTTCTATGACAGTTAAGTATAATGTTAATATGGTCATATTTGAGTCTAGATTTAACCAAGGCTAACTTTCAAATGACAAAGCAAACACAGACTTTTTTTTTTGAGATGGGGTTTCTCTGTGTAGCCCTGGCTGTCCTGGAACTCACTCTGTAGACCAGGCTGGCCTTGAATTTACAGAGATCCTCCTGCCTCTGCCTGCCGAGCGACTGGGACTAAAGGCGGGCACCATCACTGCCTGGTTATATATATATATATATATATATATATATATATATATATATATATATATATATATATATATATATTTTGGTTTTTCGAGACAGGGTTTCTCTGTGTGTAGCTTTGCGCCTGTCCTGGAACTCACTTGGTAGTCCAGGCTGGCCTCGAACTCACAGAGATCCTCCTGGCTCTGCCTCCCGAGTGCTGGGATTAAAGGCGTGCGCCACCACCGCCCGGCTAGATATTTTTTTTTTTTTTTTTTTTAAAGATTTATTTATTTATTATGTATACAGTATTCTGCCTGCATGTGTCCCTGCAGGCTAGAAGAGGGCACCAGATTTCATTACATGTGGTTGTGAGCCACCATGTGGTTGCTGGGAATTGAACTCAGGACCTCTGGAAGAGCAGTTGGTGCTCTTAACCGCTGAGCCATCTCTCCAGCCCTAGATATTTTTTAAAATTACTTTTATTTATTATTTATTTTGTGTGTGTGCATGCATCTATGTGTGGGTGTGAATGTGCGTGGTACAAATGAGAGTCACTTCCAGCTACCCTGATGAGCCGTCTTGCCTGTCCTTCGGGAAATTTTTGTTGTTATTTCTGTTTATTGTAGTTTTTCTTTTACTTTTTTTTTTTCAATTTTTATTTATTATGTATAGTGTTCTGTCTAGAGGTCCGGCGCCAGATCTCATTACAGATGGTTGTGAACCACCCCGTGGCTGCTGGGAATTGAACTCAGGACCTCTGGAAGAGCAGCCAGTGCTCTCAACCTCTGAGCCATCTCTCCAGTCCTTTCTTTTACTTTTGTTGTTTTTGAGAGACGGTGTCATGTAGCCCATGTTGACCTCACTCTGTGGTGAAGATGACCTTGAACTCCTCCTACTACTTCCTACTCCATTCATCTCTCAAATCCTGGGATTTCAGGTGAGAACTACCATACCCAGCTGAGAATATCCTGTAATCCTAGCTACTTGGGAGGCTAAGACTGAAGGATCATGGATTTGAGACCACTCTAGGCTACTTAGGGAGACCCTGTCTTAAACCAAGCAAGCAAGCAAGCAAGCAAGCAAGCATGCATGCAGATCTCATCATAAAGACTACCTAGAGCACACGGGCATGGTGGTGCATGCCTTTTAATCCCAGCATTTGGGAGGCAGAGACAGGTGGAACTTTGCAAGTTCGAGGCCAGCCTGGTCTACAGAGCGAGTTTCAGGACAGTCAAGGCTATTACACAGAGAAACTCTGTCTCTAACAACCAAAACAAAAACCAAACAAACAGGGCTGGAGAGACGTCTCAGCGGTTAAGGGCACTGGCTGCTCTTCCAGAGGACCTGAGTTCAATTCCCACAACCACATGGTGGCTCACAACCATCTATAATGAGATCTGGCACGCAGGCAGAACACTGTATACATATAAATAAATAAACTAAACAAACAAACAACACACACACACACACACACACACACACACACACACACACACACACACTACCTAGAGAACTTTGCTAAAAAACACACATTCCTAGGCCTCTCCCTTAGGAATTACTTTTTTTTTTTTGGTTTTTCGAGACAGGGTTTCTCTGTGTAGCTTTGCGCCTTTCCTGGGATTCACTTGGTAGCCCAGGCTGGCCTCGAACTCACAGAGATCCGCCTGGCTCTGCCTCCCGAGTGCTGGGATTAAAGGCGTGCACCACCACCGCCCGGCAGGAATTATGTTTTAAACTATATATTTCATAGTTGTTGAAATACAGATCAGTTAAGTTTTGAGTGTTTATTTTAGGCCATTGGTTCTGGAAGATTTTTAATCTCACCCAGTGCTGTGTTTCATTTTCACCCATGGAGAGGATTAAGGTAACAATAGGGAGCATTTACTGAACACTCCCACGTGCCAGGTGCCATGCACCTAATCCTCCTTAAGCCCTCTAGGTCGGTGGTACAGCCCTCCTAATTTATTGATGAAGACAATGGGTAGAGGGAGCAAGAACCCTGCCAGACACACAGCTAGTGAAATGTAGGGATCCCAATCCATGCTCTTAAGCAATAGGACACTCTCTGGGATTACAGTGGTGAACCACTGTATTCAGTTCTTCAACTATTATGTGCACAGAAGCTAACCTTTTAAAGGAACCATTCATTTAATCATTCATTCATTCAAAATCTACTTACTAGGTCCCTACCCTTTGGCCAGATCCTGTCTTACTGACCTATATAGTAATTAATGAAATAGAGAAAGAATGCCCATCTGGGGGACTTAAAATATAGGGGGAGATATAGGAGAAAAAAAATCCAAGATAAATAAGTATAATAGGTATTTGGTTATATTATTTATTCATTCTGTCTTTTTTTTTTTTTTTTTTTTTTTTGAGACAGGGTTTCTGTGTGTAGCCTAGGCTGTCCTGGAACTTGCTCTGTAGACCAGGCTGGCCTTAAACTCACAGAGATCCGCCTGCCTCTGCCTCTTGAGTGCTGGGATCAAAGGCATTCGCCACCACCACCACCCAGCCTAATTCTCTATGTATATTAGATCATGGCACAGGAGTTTCAAGGTTTGTTTGAGAAACAGAGTCTCTTAGTGTAGCCCAGGCTGGCACTGAAATTGAAAGCTTCCTGTTTTATCTCTCTTGAGTTTAACTATGACTTATGGACTGTATTCACATCAATGAAATAATAACAGAACCCATTATCTCTCAAAGAAAATAACACTGGTTTCCTATCCATAGGCTGTTTCCTGATGGGACCTGGGAGGCCTTGGACATTCAGACTCTAGCCTAGCTATTGTTACATTCAAGACTCTAGCCCATTCTAGAGCTTTCTAGCCCAGCTACTGTTACACTTCAGGGTTCCTGCTCAATCCTTGCTGGGGTTATCTCCAAAGCTTTGAGGGAAAAGCACGGAATTCTAATTCAGCAAATCAAGTCTGAGGTCACTGAAGAAGCATGCAGGAAACTTTCTGGAGCAGGGAGTTGAGCCGGCAGCAATCTCTTTCTTTGTACAAACACAGGGATATTGGATAGAGTATTTTAAGGAAAAGAAGACAACTCAAATACAAAGCTGAGTTTGTCAGAAAATACCGCACATCTCCCAGCGTCAGCGAAACAGGGAACCGGGGGCTTGGAATGAGGCTGTTTGTAGAATGCTTTCTTAGCATGCAGGAAGCCCTTGCTTCAATCCCCAGCGTTATATAAACTGGGTACAGAAGTGCATATCTGTAAGCCCAGCACTAGAGAGGTGGAGGCGGACAGTCAGAGGTTCAAGGTCATCATCAGCTATATGGTGAGTTCGAGGCCAGACTTAGGACACATGAGACCTGACTTTAAAAGAAAAGGAAGAAGAAGAAGAAGAAGAAGAAGAAGAAGAAGAAGAAGAAGAAGAAGAAGAAGAAGAAGAAGAAGAAGAAGAAGAAGAAAGAAGAGCGGAGGGACCTTGGAAGAAGTAGCGAGTCAGGTGTGGTGGTGCATACCTGTAATTCTACCCTTCTGCCTGCTAGTTAAGCACTTTACTGCTGTCTGCCCCCCCCCCCCCCCAAGGTCTCCTGCTTTGTCTCTTTGGCTGTCCCTGCTTTTGAAATGGCACTTTCTTGATCTGTAGAGGAACTGGCCGGTCCTTCATAGAATGTAACCTGTCGAAAAGCAGCGTCTCTGCCTAAAGCTTCTCCAGATGGCATGGAGTGGGAGAGTGCCCAGCAAGAAGGACACCCCACTATCTTGTAGCTTTTCTGCCCCCTGACCTTTCCCCTCCTCTTCGCGTACCTGAGTCCCTTCAGATGGTATTTTCAGGGGGACGGCGACTTCTTATCTTCTGCTCTTTTTTGTTGTTGTTATGTTGGTTGGTTTTTCAAGACAGGGGTTCTCTGCATAGCCCTGGCCGTCCAGGAACTCGATCTGTAGACCAGTATGTTTATCCTCTGCTCTTAAACCTGACTTCTTTCAACCAATTTCCTTTTAAGTATTGGCTTTCAAGTAGCAAGCAGATGAACTTAAGTCCTATGATACTCTCTCCTTTATTCCAAATATTTCCTCCTATATATATATATATATGGTTTGTGTGTGTGTGAGAGAGACAGACAGACAGAGACAGAGAGACTGTTTACATACATACATATCTGAGTAAACATACTTATTGTTCACGGAGGTCAGAAGAGGGCATTGGATTCCTCAAAGCTGGAGTCACAGGCATTTGCAGGTGCTCGGCTTGAGGCACACACTCCAACACCTAGCGAGACTACCTTGTTTCTAAGTCACAATGTATGAAAGTGACAGGATCTCGTTTCTCAGATCATGTCACAACAAAAGACTCAGGGTGGAGAGATGGCTCGGTTGGTAAAAAAATGCTTGCTGCCCAAGCTTGAGGACCTGAGTTCAAACCTCTGGCACCTCTCTAATGTGGTTGTATATGGCTGCACCGACTTGTAACCCTGGCACTGGAGGTGGGGACTGGCAGAGACAGATGGATCCTCAGAGCTTTTGGCCAGCCACAGATTCCAGATTCAGTGGGAGACTCTGCCTCATGGAAGTAAGTTGGAGAGCCTTTCATAGCAGATTACACTCAATGATCTTCTTCGTACCCACGCATATGTGAACACACACACCAATCAATCGTATCATTTTTAAAGAGTCTCATCTCAGCCGGGAGGCAGTGGTGCATGCCTTTAATCTCAGCACTCAAGAGGCAGAGCCAGTCAGATCTCTGTGAGTTTGAGACCAGCCTGGTCTAAAAAAAAAAAAAAAGTCTCATCTCGTCCCTTCCCTCTCTCCCTGTTTGCTGGAGGTTCAACCCAGAGGCTCACGCATACACTCTGAAAGTGCTCGAATGTTAAAAACTATGGCTCCCTTCTCTTTAACCCCTTACTATGTGGGAGGAAGCCAGCTGCATTTTCTGGAGGTGCAAATTGGAACTGTTGCTACTGCCCAGCAGCCAGAGAGGGCCTGCAGCCTGCTAACTGCCATGGAGTAAACCTGAAAGAGGACTCTCAGGGTTTGAGATAACTACAGCCCTGCCTCATATCTTCATTTGATCCAAGGCAGAGGAGGAGAGGAAGAAAAAGAAGAGAGGGAAAGGTCTCTCCGCTGGAGGATCGCGCTAAATTGCATCCAGATTCCTGAAGCAGAGAAACTGGGGGGAAAAAAAGTTTATTGCTTGCTTAAAGCTGCAAAAGATTGGTGTGATTTGTTACCTAACGTATAATTAATTGAAAAAGATTGCTTATTCATCAAAATCACTTTGTAAACCCCCCCCCCCCCAAAGCCTGAGAGCAGCACTGGGGTTTCTCCAGAAACAGCTTGTTTCTTCATAGACACAGATGCCCTTATATGTTGTTTTTCCTTTCCAGTTTTGGCTACCAGGAAACTCAGAGTCAGTTATGGCTCAATTTTAACAATTGTGCAAGCCCCTATGACCTGCTTATCTGTCTTCTCACATCTCCCCTTTCGTTTTCTTCTGATTTGCCCTTTTCCGTGTCTTGATTTTTTTGTTTATTTTTATCCTTTTTGTATGAATTATGTTAAAGCTATATCAAATCCAAATTATAGAGAAGTATTCATGAACCCATTTAAAAATAGTTTTTTTTAAATGTAAAAATAGTTTCGCATATTTAAGAAAAAAGTTTTTCACATGTTGAACGCAAGATGACTGGAGGTGGTGCCTGGGGAAGATCATGTCATGCAAACGTGTCTCTGGAGCCTGAAGCCATTGGTCAGGGATAATTTGGATTGGATAAGAAATATCAAGTGATAACGACGAAAAAGAGGGGGAAAAGGGCAACCGACTGCTACCAGGGGCCAAGGGCTTGCCCAGTCATGCACAGTAAGAGCATCTTTGAAATCGATCCCTTGCAACAGCCTCCTAAGGCTAAGCCAAGCCACCTCGCGCCTCACCCCTTCCCCCGGCCACACCCCTCAACTCCCCTGGTCGCGTCTCTGCCCGCTTCCAACAACACATCAGAGGTTTTGCGCTCCGCCCCTCCCCTCCGCTCCCGCCTTCTCCGCCCTTCTATACTCCGCCTCTTCTTTGACCGCTCCCTCCAGTCTGATGAACCCTGTCTCAGTCCCGCCCTCCACTTGCGCCACGCGGCCCTGGCTGGTTGAGACCTCCGCCTCTTCCCCGCCCGCGCGCTTCCGCCCCACACCGCCCCTTTTACATTTAAACCACGCCCACCGCCCCAGCCACGCCCCCTCGCCTGCGCCGCACCGCCTCCCAGCTGTGGCGCGCTCCGCCTCCTCCCTCCACACTTAGGTGCGCTTTCCTCGCCCCGCCCCAATGCCGGCCAAGCCCCGCCCCTCCCCATGCCCTTCCCTCCCCCTCAGACCCCGCCCTCCGCATGCGCCGCACCGCCTCCCTGGCGGTTGCGCGCTCCGCCCCTCCCTCCGTGCCCGCGCGCGCGCCCTCCCCGCCCAGTCCGCCTCACTCCTCTCGGGGCGGTTGGGCCGCGCGCCTGTGGGGGCGGGGCCCGGAGGAGGCGACCGAGCCAATGGGGCGCGGCGGTGGCGGCGGCGGCGGCGGCGGCGGCGGAGGCGGTGGCGGCAGCGGCGGCGGCTGGGTCGGGCCCCGACGGGCGGCGGCGTCTGAGGTGGAGGCGGAGGGAGGCGGCGGCGGCGGCGGCGGCGGCGGCGGCGGCGGAGGGGGGAAGATGGCGGCGCCCGTCCTGCTGAGAGTGTCGGTGCCGCGGTGGGAACGGGTGGCCCGGTATGCAGTGTGCGCCGCCGGGATCCTGCTCTCCATCTACGCCTACCACGTGGAGCGGGAGAAGGAGAGGGACCCGGAGTACCGGGCCCTTTGCGACCTGGGGCCCTGGGTGAAGTGCTCCGCCGCCCTGGCCTCCAGGTAGCCCGGCTTGAGTGAGGGGAGCGCGACGCGGGCGGCGGCGGGGGGCGGGGAGCGCGCGGGGAGCTCCGGCCTGAGGGAGCAGGGCCCGGGCCGCGACACGGACGGCGGCCACCGGGGCGGGCGGGGGTGGGGGGGGCGGCGGCGGCCGAGGGCAGGCCGCCGGGATGAGGTGGCACGGTGCAGCCGGGAGGGCGCGGGCGCGTCCTGGCCGGCGTGACTTGTCTCCCCGTTGTCGCCGTGCGAGGCGCGTGAAGACCCCGGTGCAGGGATCGGCGAAGCCAGTGTCCATCCCCGGGGTCCTCGGACCTCTGCTGCCCCGGGGCAGTGTGGCCGGATGTACGCTCTCGGGGATGGCTTTCCCTACCACCCTCCGGTTGTTCAGGACAGGTGTTTTCGGTGCTCAGGCCTCTTTGTACTCCGTAGAGTTACAGAGAATTGGCAGCCTTCTGGAGGCGACAGTGACATTTGCGGGTAGACACGCATTTGACCCTACTCTGGAAGAGGAAGGTACCAGCACTTAACCTATCTGATTTCTTGGGTTTTTCTCCCTCGTGGATTTGATGAAGTGTGCCCAGCAGGGGGAAAAATGGCCAGAGTTTGGTTCTACTTTAAGTTTTGTGTAAAAGATGAGTATGTTGTGTGTAGTGAAGATGTTTGAGGCACCTACTACGATGACTTTTCTTTTATTTTGAGATGCACATTGTCCTGGAACTTGTCTGACTGTAACCACCGAAGCTATTCTCCTGCCTCAGTCTCATGAATGTCGGGAAATACAAGCATGCACCACCCACCATTCGTGACTTAGAATGACTTTTAAGTGTTGCTGATTAGTATTAACGGGATAATCCGCAGAAGATTAAATAAGCACAATTTTGCCAGGCTGGTTTGTTTGAACAGTTTTTGTTTCTTGAAAATACAATTGATATTTTTTTTCTGTTACATTTTATTTAGTGCGTTATTTTTTTTTTCCTAGTATATTTCCAAGTAAATGACTTGGGAACATTATTTTACACTTTTTTTAAAAACAAGCTTTTTTTTTTTAAAGGGTAACAGTCATCAAAAACAGCAAAAGTTAAAAGAATTATTGCAAAATTGATAATTTGTAATTTTAGTAGAGACTTCCTACCCCTAGTATTTGATTGTTGTTAAGAGTGCTTACATTTCACTACACTTCTTTCTCTCCTTTTGATAAATTGCTAGGGAGACAGAAATATACAGCTTACAAGTTTATTTTGCCCTTCATATTGGTGGAGGAGTATTTGAACAAGCTATGGTTGGAGTTTCTCTTGTATTTGTTTGCAAACTTAAGGCTGTTTATCTTTTCCACTTAGCCCTTTTCACGAACCAGGTAGGCTGTCTCATTTGCTCTTAAATGGAATTCCTGTACCTTTTTGCTTGAAAAATGGTTGTCATTATGGCCTCATTAAACTTTTGGTTTTTTTTTTTTTTTTTGTGTGTGTGTGTGTGTGTGTGTGTGTGTGTGTGTGTGTGTGTGTGTGTGTAGACAGGGTTTCTCTGTGTAGCCCTGGAGATCCTGGAACTCACTTTGTAGATCAGGCTGGCCTTGAATTCGGAGATCCTCCTGCCTCTGCTAGGATTAAAGGGGTGCATCATCATGCCCAGCTCTTTAAACATTTAAAAAATGCATTGAGGATGTAGCCACCAGTTTACATTATAGAATATATCAGTGTGACAAAGAGCTCACAGGAGTTTATTTTCATTCAGGTTAAGTCTTCTTAGACTTATTTCAGACACTTTGAGAACCACTGAGTATATCTTGTTTTATTGCCTGTATTTATGTTGAGCGGGAGCACACCCAGTTGTGGAGGTTGGTGGACAACATGTAGGAGTCAGTTTTCATCATATGGGTCCTAGGGATTGAACTCAGAACATCAGGCTTGGTGGCAAGCATCTTTACCAGCTGAGCCATCTCACTGGTCCCACTGAGTATATTTTATGCACACATTTTTTTTTTTTTATGTTCTTTGAACTTTTGGAAAGGGTTTTTAAACTTAAATAACACCCAAAATTTGTTGAATGGATAAATACAGAATACAAATATACAGCAGCATATTTCCAGTACTTACAAACCATGAAATAAAAGTGACTGGATAATAGGCTAATATGAAATTTAGTTATAATTATACCAACTTTTTTTTTTATAAGTCTATATAAAACTTTCTGGGCCTTTTATTATTTGGTCATATAAAAAGTAGTTTACTGTATGCTTGAGTTCTTAAAATGGGCTTTTCTTTAAGAGACTGTCTGAACCATTTAATAACTATACACTAGATATTCTTATAGTTAATAATGCACCACAAGAAAAAAATTTTCATACTTTTTGTTTTTTGAGACAGGATCTTGCTTTGTAGTTCTGGCCAACCTTGAACCGAGAGCTGTCCTGTCTCAGCCTCCTGAGTACTGGGATTATAGCCTTGCATAAACATTTGTCCTGTCCTTGTTTTGTTTTTCAATAAGACATGATTAAATGATATTTAGTAACATCAGTTAATGAATGAACATTATTTTAAAGCATATTAGACTAAAGATCTCTCTATGTCTATCTCAGAGGTACTAGAGATTGAACACAGGGCCTGACCAATATTAGGCAAATTCTTAATTACTGAGTTTCATCCTAGGCTCACTTATTTATTTTAATTTTTGTCAGAGCCTTACTATGTAACGTTGACTGGCTTGGAATTCAGAGATCTGCTTGCCTCTGCATCCTAAGTGCTGAGATTAAAGCTTTATGCCACCATGCCCAGCATTGTTTCTAAAGATGGGTTTCATGTAACCCAAGTTAGCCTCAAACTTGCTATGTTGCAGCACAAGTTGAAGCTGGCTTTGAACTGAGATCCTCCACTACTAATAATCTGAGATTACAGGTATGCATCATCATGCCTAGCTTCTGTATTTCTATAATATACAAACTGTGACTATAGTATGTTGTGGCTGATGTTTTGTTATATAGTGATGTATTTAATTATCTTAAACTTGCGTTGGAGAGATGGCTTACTAGTTAAGAGCATATACTGCTCTTCCAGAGGATGAATCCATTTCCCAGCACCCATAGTGAGTGGTTCATAACCACCTGTAACTGCAGCTCTGGGGAATTCAGTGTCCTCTTTTTTTCTTTTCTTCTTTATCTTTTCTTTTCTTTCTTTCTTTTTTTTTAAATGAGTCTTTTGCCTGTATATACATATATACACTACATGTATGCCTGGTATCTACGAGGTCAGAAGAGAGTGTTTGGTCCCTGGACTGGAGTTACAGGCATTTTTGAGCAGCTCATGTGGGTGCTGGGAATGAAACCAAAGTCTTTGCAAAAATATGTGCTCTTAATCGCTGAGCCAACTTCAGACCCTCTTCTGGCCTCTGAGGACACCTGCACATATGTGTACATACCACATAAACACATATACATAATTAAAAGTAAAGACTTTAATATTTTTAAATTTGATGCTTACCAAAGGATAGGTAAGAAGGCATTCTAATAGGACTAAATATATCCCATATATAAAGCTATTTTCAAGAATTAGCCTTTTGACTATCTTGAGGGGTGTGTGCGCGCGTTCGTGCGAGTGTAAGTGTTTAATGAAGATAAGAGAATTTAGACTGTTTGCTTTAGAGACTGATTTTCTTTTGGAATTGGGAAGTATAAACATCTACAAGATGCTCTTGACAGTATGGGAAAGCCCTTAAATGAGGTACTATTAGAGACTTCATATTAGTTCCTTTGGTTTGAAAACTGAGTGCCAGATAGCAGTAGTATTAAAAGACAATGTTATTTTAGCAGACAAAAGCTTGAGCCCAAGAGTTAGTAGAATGGATGGTAAAGGAAGTTAACAGAAGAGAAAATTCCTGAGCAGAGTTATTCCTAGGACCATGTTAACTCATATGAATTGCTTAAATCCACTTTATTCTCATTTCTCAATTTCTTAACTGAAATAGAATAAAGTAGGCATTAATATTAGACAGTCTTGAGGTCTCTGTGTCTAAGGCCTCTAGTGTTTTGAGAAGTATAATTACATAACAGAGTAGTGCCAAGCTTTTGGATTTCAAAAGAGACATTGCCCCCAAAGTTCAGAGACAGCAGAATTGCCAATAACAGCAATAGCAATGGAACCAGGCATAGTGGCACACACTTTTAGTTTCAGCATTCATGAGGTCGAGGCAGGGGGAATCTCTGTGAGTTCAAGGCCAGCCTGGTCTATATAGCAAGCTCCAGGACAGCGAAGGTTACCTAGAAAGATCTTGTCTCAATAAACAAAAAATAGTTATGCTACTGTCTGTCATCATCATTGGTTTGTTTTCCGCTATTTATGCCTTTTGAAAGAGTAGAATCTTAAAGTAACAGATCTTTACGTTGAATTATTTACCTTTTATTGAAATGTGTACATTAAGCATTTAATCTCCAGTACCACAGAGAAAGGACATAGAAATGTTGTGTTTCTTTGTCAGAGTTTTAGACATGATGAGGATCACGGAGATAGTGGTAGGTTAAGATCAGAAGCATGGCTTCTAGAGTACCAGTTTAGAGCCTCCCACTGCACCCTTTTCTTCTGGAGACAGGTTCTCACTATGGCCCAGACTGGCCATGAACTCTATCATTGATCTCCTGCCTCTGTTTCCCTAGCAGTGGCTGTGTACCAGCATGCCCAGTCCAACTACTTAACAAATTTAAACAAGTTTTCATCATATGTTCTGACCCACCTCTAGTTTTTCGCTAAGCGTTATTTCTACCACTCTGTACTTTAAGTGTTTGTATTTATATCAGCGAAACATGAGTAACTGCTAGTATGTGAGAAAACTTCCTAATTTAATGAATTCGGATGAATTTAAGAAACAGATTGCTGTGTTGCCATTGTGTCTTGTAACAAATCTCAGAAGGAGCTTAAGCAAAAAGAGGAATAGAAAGACTCACAGAGTGAATGTGGGTGGCCACCATGTAGTGAAGATGTCAGTATTTGCAGGGCGTGCTTGCTCTCTGCTGGGCAGTATCTAAACTTTACATATATTATCCTTGTAACAGTCTTTTGAGTTCAGTAACTCATCATTGCTTTACAGATGAGAAACTGAGGCACACGGTGTGAATGAAACTCATTCCAGAGAGTGGAATAGCAGAGGCCTGACTAATGCAGGCAGCCTGGCTCAGGACTCCAAGCACTTTACTATTTTAAATCCTTTATTATTATTTATGTGGAGGCTAGAGGGCAACTTTGTGGCAGCTTTTCTCTTTCCACCTTTACAGTTCTAGGGATCAAGCCCAGGTTGTGAGGCTTGTTCAGCAACAGCTTTTATCCATCTCACTGGCCAGGTTATTGCTTTTACCTCTGTTTATTTTTATTTTCTGAGATAGGGTCTCACTATATAACCTTGACTGACCTAACCTTACAATCTTCCTGCTTCATTCTCAGGGTACTGGGTTTACAGGGGTGTGCCACTATGCCTAGCCTTTTACTATGACTTTAAATTCCATGTGGATGGGATACTGATTTATAGTGGCGCCCATATTAGCAAAACTAAAAACATTTATGGGAAGTGTTGACATTTTGTCATAGAAACGCATGGAGAAATGCCTGGGGTTTTAGTATAGCTTTTTACCTGTCTACAGCAGTCTTTTTGGAAAAACAAGGACATTACTAAGAAGGTGTGGTGTTCAAGAAGTAAGTTCCTGGAGTGTTTGCCCTCTCAGCCTAGATCTGTGAAGGCCTGCCATTTGTCACACCCAGTGGTTAACGATACTCCTGAGGACTTAGGAGGTTAACCTAGTGAAGAGAGAGAAAGGAATCAAGGCACCTGCAGGGAAGGGGAAGGTTTGAATCTGTGTTGGGGTAATCCAGTAGTTCTCAACCTTCCTAATGCTGTGACCCTTTAATACAGTTCCTCATGTTGTGGTGACCCCCAACCATAAAATTATATTCATTGCTACTTCATAACTGTGATTTTGCTACTGTTATGAATTGTAGTGTGAATATCTGTTTTCTGATAGTCTTTGGGGGTTTCGACCCCTACGTTGAGAACTACTTTCTCAGGGATGAGTCTTGTGAACACAGAGAAAGGATTGGGCCTTGGTTGAGCAGGCTAAATCACTAGGTAGAACTAAGACTTCACATGCAGTTGTTTCTGTGTGATTAGAAACAACTCCAGAAAATGGCATTGGGAAACTGGCCATTAAAGAATAAACAGCATGTGTTGTCTTTGAATTGACAGACCTACTTCAGTTAGGTAAGGACTGAGATCTAGAGCTCCAAAAACCAGACATTTTTTCTACTGTGTTCTTGTAACAAACTTGAGCACTGAGCCTTCAGATTTTCTCTTATAAAATACTTGGGCAAGACTGCTAGACCGATATCTATCTAAAATTCATTCCTCAGAGTCCTTGTTCAGTGTCAGAATTTCACAAGTGTTTGATTCCAGTTTTAGTGTTTTAACCTTAAACACTGTAGGCATTTATATAGGCTCAAATGCATTATCATGCTAGCCTTTTGACGTATTGGGAACCACCGATTTGTACTGCCAGGTTATCTCAATAGACTTATACCAAGTTGGGGATAGCACCGGTCTTCAGAGAGTGCATGTCATGTCTTATGAAAGCATTTATGTAACACTGAAATGACAAAACTAGAGATGAAGGAGGGTTAGTTGCTGCAAGGAGTTTGTAATGGAAGCCAAGAGGTGGTGTGGGTCTGAAGTAGCATGAAGGGTCTTGAGGGGCAGAACTAGCTCTTGTATCAGCTGTGATTGCACAAAGGTATAACTGTGATAAGAGTTGCACCTGATGTGAGGTCTGAATGAACACTGCATCACATCAAGGTCAAGTGCCTGGTTGTGATAGTGAACTACTTACATCATCAAGGAGCTTGGCTGAAGAGTGCTTCCAGAATTTTTCTTCTTTTTCACAAGTTCCTGTAGTCTATAATTACAAAATTTTGAAAAAGTAATGCAATATATTTAGAATATTTGGAGGGAAAATAAAAATAAGCAAAAGGAAGAAATTTAAATTATCTGTAATGCCACTGCTCGGGATAGGCATCTTAGGAATAGTTTGTAAGTTAGTTCATATCCTAGGATTAGTTTTTGCTGTAAGGACTGGCTTTATGGTAGTAGTTTAACAATTTGGGCCGGACAGGAGCGGTGGCACAGCCTTATAATACCAGCATTTGGGGATGTTGGGGCAAGAGGATCATAAGGCCAGCCTGAACCACCTAGGGAGACTCTTATCTCTTTGTCACACACAGAAGAGTCGTGCTTGTAGTTGTTTGTTCATGTTAAGTTACATAAGTCAATTCAGGACTAATTCAGTCATTGATTGTGCAATGACATGAACATATAACTACCTTATACGTATGTCTTTTTATCATGATTAGTACAAACATATTTGTTTGTACTAAAACATTTGCAATTAACAAGTATTCATATTTTAAATAATGTTCACATTTAACTTGGAGATGTATTTTATAGTCTTTTAAATAAATTTAGCCTTAATGCACTGTTTTTGTTTTTTAAAAAAGAACAGAATACTTACCATTTGTGGCCATTTGTCCCTGGTGAATTATTTATTTATTTATTTTTTCGAGACAGGGTTTCTCTTTGTAGCCCTGGCTGTTCTGGAACTCTTTCTGTAGACTAGGCTAACTTCAGACTCACAGAGATCTGTCTGCCTCTGCCTCCCCAGTGCTGAGACTAAAGGTGTGGGCCACCCCGCCTGGTTGAATCAGATTTGTCTTCATTCGGTATGATTAAAACAGATTTGACATAGACTGCCTCAATCATCATAATTTAGGTGTTTTTTTTTTTTCCATCAGGAGAACTTTTTTGCTCTCATTGTAAATGCTACAGATTTGGACTTATCAAGTATACTGATTTTAAAAAAAGATAAAAGATAGGGCCAGCAAGATGGCTTATGGATTAAGGAACTTGCTATCAAACCTGATGACCTGGGTTTGGTCCTTGGGACCTACATGGTGCAATTAGAGAACGGATTCATTGGTGGTGTCCTCTGATCTCTACACACATACATATACCCCTCCACACAAATAAATAAGTGTATTTTAAAATTTAAGATGAAATTAAAATAAAATCTGCTTTGTTTCTCATAGATTCACAATACATAAAATTTCATTTAGAAATTTTTTGTTTCATTTTTGTGTTTGTTTTTTGTTTTTTTTGTTTTTTTTTTGGTTTTTCGAGACAGGGTTTCTCTGTGTAGCTTTGTGCCTTTCCTGGAACTCACTTTGTAGACCAGGCTGGCCTCGAACTCACAGAGATATGCCTGCCTCTGCCTCCCGAGTGCTGGGATTAAAGGCGTGCGCCACCACCACCCGGCTTTGTGTTTGTTTTTATTTTGAGACAGGAGCCTAGCCCAGGTTAGCCTTAATCTCCACCATTCTGCCTCAGTCTCCCTATGCAAGGACTAACAGGTGAGCTCCACCATTCCTGACCTGTAAACTTCCTTTTGTATTAGTTTCTCTACTGGAATTCCAGGAACACATTGTTGCTGTCTTGTGGGTTTTGTTTGTTTGTTTGTTTGTTTGTTTTTTTTTGTCAACCAAAACATTATTGTATTTGAGAAGTAAAATAGTAGAAAATCTATGACAAAATAATTAAGTTGGATAGTAAGTCAATATCACTGTGTTTAGAATTTGATTTATTTCTAGTGGGGCATAGTGGTGCATGCCTTTAATCCCAGCACTCAGGAGGCATAGGCAGGTGGATCTCTGAGCTCTGAGGCCAGCCTGGTCTACAGAGAGAGTTCTGGTACAGTCAGAGCTACATAGTGAGACCCTGTCTCAAAAAACAAACAAAAATAATTTGATTTATTTCTGTACATTGTGCATGTAATAGAGTGTCAGTACAAGTCAACCAGGGTTGAATTCTTGGCTTTATCATTTCCTCACCGTGTTTCTGTTTCCTCCTTTACCCCATGAGGGAAATGAGAGTGTTATCTCATGGAATTGTTGGGACTGTGAAGGGCACTAGTTAGTATATGTAAACTGTCTAAGGACAATGCCTGCATAAAGCTCTCGTTATAATTATTTTAGAGCATTGTTGAATCGTATGTGTATTTAATGGTTTTCCTCTCACTAACACACCACAGCTATTTTCCCTTGTCAAGAAAAATCACACCCGTAATGTAAGAGACTGTCAGGAACCTTGTACTCTTGCCAGTATTGGGCAGTCTCACTTTTCAGTTCTTTGCCAATTTGATGCATGAAAAATGTTATCTTATTGTTTTGATTGGCATTTCTCCCTCCCCAAAGATCTATAATGCTTAATGATGTTTTTAAGTCTATTTTTTAATTTTATGTATATGTTTTGCTTTCTAGTATGCATATCCAACTGTGTGGTGCCAGAAGAGGGTGCCGGATTTTCTGGAACTGCAGTAACTGATGGTTGTGAGCTGCCTTGGGTGGCTAAGAACTGAGCATGGGTCCTATGACAAATTGTCATATTGTACAGGCTGGCCTGGAACTTGATATGTTCTTGAGGATAACCTTGATAGTCCTTCTGCTTCTAACTCCTGAATGCTGTGGTACAGCTTATACTAGCAGGCCATTTTAGGCTGTACTGGGGATGGAGTCCATGCTTAGGCAAGTACTCTGCCACATGAGCCCAGCTTAACGAGTTTTGTTTTTTTTGTTTGTTTGTTTGTTTGTTTGTTTTTTTGGTTTTTTCGAGACAGGGTTTCTCTGTGTAGCTTTGCGCCTTTTCCTGGAACTCACTTGGTAGTCCAGGCTGGCCTCGAACTCACAGAACGAGTTTTGTTTTTTGAGACAGTTTCTCTGTGTAACAAGCTCTGGCTGTCCTGGAACTCACTTTGTAGACCATGCTGGCCTCAAACTCACAGAGATCTACCTGCCTCTGCCTCCAACTTGATGACTTTTTTAAAAAAACATTTTTATTAATTGTATTTTAAAGGTTTTATAGTTTTTTGTTTGTTTGTGAATATGGCTTGTTTAGATCTTAGAATTTTTGTATTAATTTGGACCTCATGTAGATATTTAAAGGGTTTGAATGTTTCACTGTTTTTGTAGTTCATTTTTAAGGTATCATTGTAGTTAATTTTTTATTTTTATTTTATTATATTTTATTTTTTAATGACATGGCCCCACTATGTAGCTTTAGCTGGACTGGAACTTACTGTGTAGACCAGGCTGGTCTTGAACTCACCTGAGTACTAGGATTAAATGCTTATGCCACTACACCCAGTAACTATATGGATTTGTTGTGGTAGCACACCCTTTTAATCCCAGCACAGGGGAGGCAGAGACAAGCAGATGTCTGAGTTTGAGGCCAGCCTGATCTACAGGTCAAGTTCCAAGACATCCAGGGCTACACAGAGAAAACTGTCTCGAAAAACCAAAAGAGAAAAAAAATGTTCATAATTTTATCTTGTGTGGAATTTAATTTTGTGTTTAGTGTTAAGTAGAGATCTGGCTTATTTTCTTCTAAATAGATAGGCTTTTGCCTAACTCCCATTTATTTTCTCTCTGTCTCTCTGTCTCTGTCTCTCTGTCTCTCTCTCAAGACAGAGTCTTTCTGTGTGGTCCAGATTGACCTCAAGCCAGAGATTCTCTCCTTAACTTGCCAAGTGTTGGGATTATAGGCACATACCACCATACTGTACAGATTTGCCTGTGTTTGACATGGCACAGACTTTCCTTGATAAGACCTCTTGTTCCAGAAAAAATGTTTTATGTGTATTTATTCAATTTTCACAGTTTCTTGGACCCATGTGACTGTACATAGTCAATTTGGTATCTAATAGTGTAATTTGTTTTCAGTATTTTCTGAGCTATTTGCATGCATATATTGTCATGGGAATCTTAGTTCTGGGTTCTAAAAATGTCCCTTTGGGGATTTTGGTTAGAAATGTACTGGCTTTTTAGATGACTTTGGAAGGAGTCAATTTTCTCCTTTTTTTCCAACCAATCCTTCCTTAGAGTGCATCTTCCTATTCTTACGTTGCTCATTTGATGCCTTTTTAATCTAGATTCCCTTTATGGTTTTACTTCATTCTTAAGTAAATGTATTAAAAAGATAGCTATTGCCGGGCGGCGGGGGGGGGGGGGGGGGGTAGGGGTAGGGGTGCCTTTAATCCTGGTGCTCAGGAGGCAGAGGCAGGCGATCTCTGAGTTTGAGGCCAGCCTGGTCTACAGAGCGAGTTCCAGAACATTAAAGGTGTGCACCACCTGTGATCTTTCTTAATGTCATTTATATAATGATTACGACTATTTCATCAAGTTGATAACTGAACTCATACCTTTTTTTGTTGGATATTGAGGATACTTCCAAGTTTTTGTGTATGTTTTTGCATGTGTATGTGTGGGATACGTGCATGTAATGTGTGTTCACATATGTGGGTGGAGGCCCAAAGTTCATGTTGTTTCTTTCTTAATTGCTCTCTACTTTATTTATTCAGGCAGGACAACCGAGTCTGGAGCCTGCCACTCTGGCTAGACTAGTCCCAACAGACTCCTGCTGCTGGGATTGCAGGGACCACCATCCTTGCCCAGCTTTACCTGTGTTCTAGGAATCCAGACTTAGCAGATAAAGCACTGCAAGTCCTCTGTCTACTGACCCATCATCTCCATAGCCTCACTTCCAGTTTTGACAGTGTAAAGTAATATTGCGCTTTCAAACTGGACTTTATTTTAAACTGTCCTAGAAGAGAAAACATCTCAAAAAACAGAAAAGAAAGAAGAGTCTTTAGGTAACCTGTGATGTGAGCAGTGCACACTGTGGCAGAATGTAAGGAAGAGGGTGCCACTGCTGAAGAGGTGATGTCGATTTCCAAATTCAGCCCCCCACGCCTCCTCTCGTACTCCTTTCCATGTGTTTCGATCATCTGTACTATTTGTGAAGTTTTGTAAAAGTTTACTGAAGAAGTGCCAGGGCAGGTGTGGTGGTGTGTGACTTTAGTTCCACTTACTTGTGCTGAGGCCGGAAGGTCTTAGAACTTGCAGGACTCTGTTTTAAAAAAGAAAAGCTGAGCAGTGATGGCACATGGCTTTAATCCCAGCACTCAGGATGCAGAAGCAGGTGGATCTCTTGAGTTTGAGGCTTGATCTACAGAGTGAGTTCCAGTTCCGGGACTATATAGAGAAACCCCATCTCAAGAAAGAGAGAGAGAGAGAGAGAGAGAGAGAGAGAGAGAGAGAGAGAGAGAGAGAGAGAGAGAAGCTCCCCAAACTCATGTCATTAAGAATTATGAATTCGGGCTGGAGAGGTGGCTCAGAGGTTAAGAGCACCGACTGCTCTTCCAGAGGTCTTGAGTTCAATTCCCAGCACCCACATGGTGGCTCACAACCATCTGTAATGAGATCCGGCACCCTCTTCTGTATGTGTAATAAATAAATAAATCTTAAAAAAAAAGAATTATGAATTCTGCTGGGCGTGGTAATCCCAGCACTAGGGAGGCAGAGGCAGGGAAATCCGGGTTCAAGTCCAGCCTGGTCCACAGACAGTTCCAGGACAACCAGGGCTACACAGAGAAACCCTGTCTCTAAAAACAAAAGCAACAACAACAAAAATTATGAATTCTTGTGCTGATGGATCAGTTGTGTTTTGTGATGTTATTATATTTTGAGACAGGGTTTTTTTTGCTTTATAGCTCAGGGTAGCCTGGAACTTGCTGTATAGCCCAGGCTGGTCTCAGATTTATAATCCCCCTGCCATCTCACTAATCCTGCTTTGTTTGATTTTTAAAAATTTTATGTATATAAATATTTTGCTTGCATGTGTATATGTGAATCATGTACATGCCCTGCTCCCTTCGAGGCCAGGAAAGGGTCAGATCTCCTAGAGCTGGAGTTACAGATATTTTGAACCACTGTGTAGGTGCTGGGTACTGAATCTGTGTTCTGTACTAGAGCAGCAAGTACTCTAAACTGCTGAGCTATCTCTCCAGCTTCCCCCATTCCCGCCCTGCCCCCAGCCCCACCCCCTGTTTTATTCTTAACTAAGACTTTGGCACAAACTTTAGGACAGAAGACTGGCATGAGCTCAGCTGGTACATGAAGAAATGGTATTTTTTAGACTCTAAGTTAAACTTAAATTATTCAAACTACTAAAATACCGTGAGGTGAACTATCTCTAATTTTCAAATATAACTAGATCTTCCCTGGAGATCTGAGCAAAGCCTGATTTCACTAGGTCCTGTCACCTACCCTGGGGCATGTAACCAGAGGAGCCCATTTGCCTTGGCTGACTGCTGACCTGTGTTGGCCACCTGCCCCCAGCCTATTTTGCATAAGTCATAGCCTTGGCCCTGGGTGTCCCCCGGAGAAGAGTGTGGGGGGTGGGTGTTGAACCTTCTCCTGCCAGTTCAGACACATGGAAGGAGCAGAAAGGTGAGCCCTTCCCTGCATGCTGACCTTTTAATGGTGACACTGCCCAGTGGCACAGACTTGGTGCTCAGAAGGCTGCCCTCTCCCTCCTTGACAGTCAGAGCAGAGCAACTCAGAACTTCTTGTATCCATTCTCAGAAGCAGCTGTTTCCTGGTGGGATGCTGCTTGTCTTGAGTCAACCAGAAAGGGTGGAGTAGAAACTGGCTTGCTGAATATTATCTGTAATCTGCATCCTCTTTAAGTAAGCATCAACCTGAAGAGTGGCTTTCTCTTGCCATGTTATCTTTGCTTAATGGTTCATGATGTGCTCCTTAATTTTCTCCTGCCACTTGGTCCCTTCCCTTCTTTTCTTATTGGCCTGCTCTGGCTCTGGCCATTAAATGTTGGTGTGAATTAGTTCTGGGCCCTCCAGTGACTGTTTTTTCTTGACAGTCATCTCTCTATGGGTTTGTTTCTAACAGGTTCACTTAGAGAGGAATCCGAAGGTTGTGTCTCCACCTGTGGCCTCTCCTCTGAGCACCAATCTGCATGTCCATTTTCTTACTGGACATTTCTGCCTGTTTTTTTAAAAGGTACTTTAAATTCAGCATGCCCAAGATTAGTTCATATTCTTCTTCTGAAAATGCTATCAGTGAAGGGCGTCACTTCTCAGGCTGTTGCACAAGTCAGAAGCCTTTTTGCTTGTCTGTGACTCTTTCC
This sequence comes from Peromyscus californicus insignis, assembly GCF_007827085.1. Taxonomy (NCBI): domain Eukaryota; kingdom Metazoa; phylum Chordata; class Mammalia; order Rodentia; family Cricetidae; genus Peromyscus; species Peromyscus californicus. The sequence goes on from NW_026294540.1 coordinate 20,188,387, forward strand.
CTCCCATAGCGAGTGTATTGAGTCAGCAGGCCCAATAGATTGTAAAAGTCATTGAGCTGTGCATCTTTTCCTATATTCATAAAGCATAATTATCCTATAACCAACAGTCAGATCAGTAAGTGCAAGGCTATCTTCTGATCAACTGACCTCTGGCTCAAAATGGTATCTGTCTTAATTTTCATGAGAACTACTTTCTTTTTAGCCAAGGGTCATCTGAACTTGAAAATCTGGTGCTTTTTTCTGCTGTTGTTTTTTGTTTACTTGCTTTTTGTTTTGTTGTTTTTTTGTTTTATTGGGATAGATCCTCTCTACTCTAGCTGTCCTGGAACTCAAAATGTAGACCAGGCTGACCTTGAATTCACAGAGATCGCCTGCCTCTGCCTCCTGATCTATGTGCACCACCACTGCCCTGTTGGTTTGTTTGTTTTTATTTTTGTTTTTCGGGACAAGGTTTCTCGGAGTAACGGTCCTGACTGTTCTGGAACTCCTTTTGTAGACCAGGCTGGCCTCGAACTCACAGAGATCCTCCTGCCTCTGCCTCCCTGGTGCTGTGATTAAAGGAGTGTGCTACCACACTCAGCTTCTGTTGATTGTTTTTTCACAGCCTAGGTCTTTTATTTCTTTTTGTACATTAAGCCATGAATTCATAGGTAATGGCCCCAGCATTTAGGCTATTTTCCACTGGTTCTCACAAAATGCTTTTCTGGGTGGAGAGCCTGGTGCTTCAGTTGAACCTGGTGCCTTTTTCTTTAACCCCTCCCCCCTTTTTTCTCCGAGATCATTTCCTCATTTTCTTTGACCTGTCAGAAAGCTGTCCCTGCCCTCAGAGTGCTTTATTTGCTCAGTCCACACATGAAGTCTCTTGACAAGAATTGTGCCCTTGGGGGCTGGAGAGATGGCTCAGTGCTTAAGAGAGCACTGCTTGCTCTTGCAGAGGACCTGGGTTCAATTCCCAGCACCCACATGGCAGCTCACAACTATCTGTAACTCAAGTTCCATGGGATCCAACACCCTCACACAGACATACATGCAGGCAAAACACTAATCAATGCACATCCAAAAAAAAAGAATTGTGCCCTTAACTTGCGTGCCCACAGCATGGTGAGGGACACTGTTGACTCTGTTTGTATGTGAACAGTTAGGGAGCATTCCTTTTGAACAACACCCATTCCCTGGATGTGTATAGCATTACTCTTGTGTGTTCAGATACATGTGGCCAAAGGAGCACCTCCAGGTTTCCTGAAGGCCTAGAGAACATCGAATAGGTGACTGTCCTCTTTCTCTACGTGTTTGTCATTCTGGTGCATTTCTGGAAGATGGCTGCTCGGCTGAAGGGCAAAAGTTTAATTTCTGAGATGGTCTCACAGAGGAGCCCAGGTTTGTCTTGAACATGAAGTCTTCCCTCTTCATCTTGAGGCTCTCAAAGTTCCAGGGTTATAGGTGTGTATCACCACGCCTCGATCATTTGAATTTTATTAATGGAAACTTTAATTTTGTTTTTTTTATTCTCTGCCTTCCCTCAGTGACTTTTTTTAAGAGAGAGAGAGAATGTTAGACAACAGACAGACAGACAGACATGGTCTCACTATGTAGCCCTGGCTGGCCTGAAACACTATGTAGACCAGGCTGGCTTTGAACTCAGATCTGCTGAGGGCTGAGATGTAAGTTGTTTATCACCATGCTCGGCTCACTCAGTCAGTCTTTGTGAGATTTTGTGTTTACATACTTGTTCATTAGTCGTTGCTGGATAAAATTCTGTACCCTGTCTCGAAAAACCAAAAAAAAAAAAAAAAAAAATTCTGTTAATTTTTTGTTTTATGTGTATAGGTATTTTATTTCCATGTATGTCTGTGCACCACATGCATGCTTGGTTCCCACAGAGGCTGGAAGAGAGTGGTGACTCCTAGGACCAAAGTTACACACAGTTGTGAGTCACCAAGTAGGTGCTGGGACTCAAACTTAGGTCCTCCAAAAGAGCAGCCAGTGCTCTTAACTGCTGAGCGCTCTCTCTCTCTCTCTCTCTCTCTCTTTTCTTTTTTTTGAGACAGGATTTCTCTGTGTAGCTTTGGAGCCTGTCCTGGAACTCACTCTGTAGCCCAGCCTGTCCTGGAACTCACAGAGATCCGCCTGGCTCTACCTCCCGAGTGCTGGGATTAAAGGCGTGTGCCACCACCGCCCGGCTGAGCCATCTCTCTAGTCCCTCATCTATTATTTATTTATTTTGATGGATAGTTCAGTTGCTCCCATTTCACAGCAGTTATGAACACTGCTTGTATGAACATTTTTGTGTATGTTCACTGTTAGTTGGTAACGTCAGACCAAGTAACCAAGTGGTTGCTTTCAATAGATTTCTACCAATAATATGTTGGAGGGAACTCCTGTTTGTTCTTACAAACCCTTGAAACTGTTGCATTTTTAAAGATGTATTTCATTTTATAAAATTTAGGTGTGTGTTCATGTGGGCATGCATGCATGCTTGTATCCTCACATGATCTCTTGTGAATGCAGTGCCCTCAGAGGCCACAAGTGTCAGATCCCTCTGGAGCTGAAGTTACAGAGATTGTGAGCCACCCAGTGTGGGTGCTGGGAAGCAAACTCAGATCATCCACAAGAGCAGTATGTGTTCTTAACCTCTAAGCCATCTTTCCAGGCCCAGGCAAACTTCAACACTGTTAATTCATTCTGTATTTTGAACTTCTTATGAATGGGGTCATACTGCATTTACTCTTCACTGTTTGGCATTGTTCACCCAGTATGACTTTTCTAATTCATTGAACTTGTTCGCTGTATCAGTTTTAAAAATCATTATTACTAGTGCTGAGTTGAGTTCTCTTGTCTAATTATACTTCCTTTTTATTGAGTGCTGGCTCTAAGAGTTTGGCTGTTGTGAACTAAGCTGCTGTTAACAATCACATGCAAATCTTTTTACATACCTTCTCATTTCTCTTGGGTATGTCTTTAGGAGTGGTTTTCTGGGTCAGAGAGTGAGTGTTCGTGAGAAACTATAGAACAATTTCCCAAAGTGATTGTACTATTTAGCACTTTTTTTTGGTTTTAATTTGCGTTTCCCTGATTACTAAAGAAATTGAGCAGCCTTCCACATGGGCTTTGGCTCTTTGGATAACTTCTTTTTGAAAGACTCATTAAAATCTTTTGCTTATTTTTCTAGCGGGTATTCTCTCATTGTTGCACTTCCGTGTAGGAGATACACAGACATGCATATAAGTACCCACACATTCACATACTCACTCCCCATATATGGCTTTGCTTTTTCTTTATTCTTGAAGATAACCTTCTGAAAAAGACACCCACTCCCTGCATCTCTAGAGATTGAACCTAGGGCTTCACCCAGTGCTAAGCAAGTGCTTTACAACTGAACTACATTCCCAGCCCTCTTTTTACTTTGAGATGAGCTCAGACTGGTTTGGAACTTACTGTAGCCCAGGCTGGCCTTGAATTTGCAGTCCTCCTCCCAAGTGACTGGGATTATAGGCTTGTGCCACCAGGTCTTTTTAGAAGAGGATCTCATTTAGCCCAGGTTGGCTTTGAAGCTGCTATTTAGTAGAGGATGACTTTGTTTTTGATTTCCTGCCTCCCCCGCCATGTGCTGGAATGACAGCTTTGCTTTTGTGTGTGCCTGTGTATTTGTGTATGTTGCCACTGTGTACTTGTAGAGGTTAGAGGACAACTCTGGGAGTCACTTCTCTTGAGTTACCTTTTAGGACTCAGGGATCCAGCCAAAGTTGTCTGGTCTGTTTGCATATGCCTTTCTATCTACTGAGCCGTCTTGCTGGTCCCCAGCTAGAAATTCTATTTTTTTTTTTTTCTTTTTTTGAGACAGAGTTTCTCTGTGTAGCTTTGTGCTTTTCCTGGAACTCACTTGGTAGCCCAGGCTGGCCTCGAACTCACAGAGATCCGCCTGGCTCTGCCTCCCGAGTGCTGGGATTAAAGGCGTGCGCCACCACCGCCCGGCTTAGAAATTCTTAATATTGTAAGATGGCTTATTTTTGATTGTTTTTGAGATAGTCTTACTATATAGCTTAGGCTTCTGAATACTGAAATTGCAGGACTGGGCTGTCACATCCAACGAATTAATTCTTGTATTATCAACATTTCCCTTTGAAATGAAGAGTTTTTAGCTTCTAATGTGAAGATACTCCATATTATTTTCTGTCTTACTGTTTGCATCTAGGTAACAATTTATAGGATTTATTTCCCCTTTTAAAAAGACTTTTTTTTTTTAAGAGAATTTAAAAAAATTTTTTAATTATGTGTAGATGTGCATATGTCTGCTTGTGGGTATGGGTATGTGCACATGAGTGCAGGTGCCAAGGAGGCCAAGGTGTTAGATCCCCTGGAGGTAGAGTTACAGATGGTTGTGAGCCAATAATGTGGGTGCGGGAACCAAACATGGGTCATCTAGAAGAGCAGTAAGTGCTCTTAACCTTTGAACTATCTCAATAGCCTTCCTCCTGCCCCCTTTTTAAAGATGCCTCTTACTGTATGGCTCAGGTTAACCCTAAACTCACAGTCCTCCTTGGTGGCCTCCTGAGTTCAGTGCCAGGATTACATGTGTGTTCTTGGCTTCTTTTTATTTATTGTTTATTTTGAGACAGGGTCTCTCTGTCTACATAGCCCCACTGTTCTGGAACTCAGAATGTACACAAGGTTGGCCTTGAACTCACAGAGATCTGCTTGCCTCTGCCTCCTGACTACTAGGATTAAGGGCATGTGCCACCACACCTGACTTTTCTTTTCCTTTTCTTTTTTTTCCCCCTTTTAAGACAAGTGGAAATCTTTTTATTGGTGTGAGATAGTCAACTGTTTTTTCTATATTGTCATTATTGATATTGTACAGTTTATTAAGAAAATCATCAGTCTTGCTCTGTAGAGCCATTTTTGTCATAAATCAGGTAAATTTATAACCAAGGATATATCTGGACATTTATTCTTTTTGTAATTTCATTCTTTTTTAAATTGGGCCTATGTTTTATGTTCTTAAGTACTCTATTTAAAGAGTTCTCAAAGTGTGAGACAGGGTTCCTGAGACCATTTCAGAATCTTCCAAGTCAAAGTAATATACATAGGGTCCTAGTTTGTTTCTTTACTGTGATAAAGACCATGACCATGGTACCAGATATTAAACCTAAGGCCTCATAATGTGCTAGGCAAGTGTACTAATTAAGCCTCATCTTCAGCCCTCTTTTTTTAGCTTTTATTTTGAAGCAGAGTCTCATTAAGTTGCCTGGGGCCATGAACTAATTTGTGGCCCAGGCAGGCCTTGATCTTGTGATCCTCCTGCTTCAGTCTTCCAAGGATCTAGGATTATAGCCACTTAAAGATGATTAAGCCCCCCAACCCCCTTTTTTTTTTCCTGAGTGTTTCATCCACAGTTGATGCAGATGCTGAACTTATAAGGGCCACCTATACACCAGTAAAAATTATATTTGAAAAATGCTGCTCAAGAATACAATAACATGAATACATCTACTTTTTGTTTCAGTAATTCCATTGTAGGCACATGTACAATGTTTGTAGGGGTTAGATAGTATTCAGATATTTAATGCTGCATTGATAATCATAAAAGTTGGGACAAAACCTAATTCCTGTCAGTAAAACACCAAGAAAATGATATAGTCATATGCTGAATTAGCTTTTAGAATGAGGGTGATAATCCTATATGAATTAATTCAGAAGTCTCTAAGATACATTAAATGAAAAGATGAAAGTATATGAGCAATATGTACATATATATGCTATTAATAAGCCATATACTACTATGTAGATTTATTTAAAAGACATGAGGTATTCTTTTTCTCCTGTGGGACCTCATACTCATGGGAGTTCTTACTTTTTCTTAAATTACATTCACTCGTCTTTGAAAATGTTTGTAAGCATATCTAGATGATCTTTGAGGGAGTAGAATGTATTATAGAAAGGTTTCTGGAACTGGCTGGAAGGCATAATTGAAAGATACTTTCTCTGTATAGTATTTTTGTTGTTGTTTTGTTTTTTGAGACAGGGTTTCTCTGTGTGGCCTTACCTTGTAGACCAGGCTGGCCTGGAACTCACAGAGATCTGCCTGCCTATGCTTCCCCAGTGCTGGGATTAAAGATGTATGCCACCATGACAGACTTAATGTATAGTATTTTGTGGCTTTAAAACTTTGTTGCAGCTCATGCCTTTAATCCCGGCACTCAAGAGGCTGAGGCAGGAGAATCATTACATATTTGAGGCCAGTCTGTGTTGTGGAATTATGCCCTGTTTCAAAAAGACAAACAGAAGGGGGAAAAAAGACAAAATTAATGAGAATAAAGCTTTAAGTTGGATATAGAGTCTACTTGGATTTGGGAGGTAAATGTTGGAGAATCAGGATTTCACATAGTTAAAATCAGGATTGCTACATAGTTAAAGGACGACCTGGGATACTTGTGGCTGTCTAAAAAAACCAAGTTTAAAAAAAAAACAACTTAAGTAATAAAATGAAACATGAAAAATTGAATTGTGAAAAAGTTAAAAACAGAGGTAAAATATATACAGCAAAGCTTACTTAGTAATTGCCTTTCTTTTGGGGTGGGGATTTGAGACAGGGTTTGTCTGTGTAGTCCTGGCTGTCCTGGAACTCGCTCACTAGACCTTGCACTCAAAAAGATCCACCTGCTTCAGCCTTCTGAGTGCTGGGATTAAAGGCATTCGCCACTACCGACCAGTTTGTCTTTTTGTGAGTAGTTTTTGTTTTGTTGTGTTTTGAAAGAAGGTCTCATGCAGCCCGCTAGCCTCTGTCTCCTGATCTTCCTGCCTTTGGAGTGCTGAGATTATATGCATGTGTACCACATCCGGCTGAATAGTTTACTTTACACAGTGCCTCAGACTTCATCCATACTATTTCACAATGTTTGAATTCTGTACTTTGTTCGTTTATTACTTTTTAAAATAACATAAAAAGACATCATCATTCAGAGCTGGGCCAACCATGAGGTAAAAAGTTGGTAACTAGTGTTCATTATTCAGCTCAACTAATATTAATTGTCAAGATGTTTGTCAAAATAGCTTTGTGTCAGAATGCTGTTTTAAGCCTGATTTCATTGTGCATTTTTCCTTTATCAGTAGGCACCACACAGAAATGCAGGCTTGTGTGCCCAGCCTCTCAACCCTGCTCAATAGTTTTTCCTCTGGGCTTATTCAGCATTGGCACTGTCCTCAATATCTACTACCTCTTTCTCCCCACACAGTCTTGTACACCAGGGTCATTGCTTCATATATGATGATTTCTCTTGAATCTCTGACCTGGAAAAAGTGGCTTTTCAGTGCTACTCTGAGACCACTCTTCTAGCCCTCTCTGCAGTATTTACTCTTTCCTGGGAATTGTTAATGGGAAGTTTGGGCTTTTGTTACCTTTTTAATTTTTTCCTTTCATGAGATACAGTTCTCACTATGTAGTCCCCTCTGGCCTCAAATTATGATCTTCCTGCCTCAGCCACCAAACCTGGCTACAGTAGGATTTTTGAGTTGATGTGGGAACAAAGGAGAGAGTTGAAATGATTGAGGCTTATTGGAGGGCTGTGCATCATTAGAATGGAGGAGAGCATGAAGGCTGTAGGTTGAAGGTAGGTGACGGTTTCAAAAATGTCAGTTAGAGAGAATGGTTTGCAAAACCAGCTACAACTGTGAGCTGTGGTTGATGTCTACACACTGTGCTCAGGAGGCTGAGGTAGGGAGATCCTGCTGCAGATTTAGACCAGCCTGGTCTTCGTGGTTTCCACATTAACACACACTCTCTCTCTCTCTCTCTCTCTCTCTCTCTCTCTCTCTCTCTCTCTCTCTCTCTCTCCAACATATACATCTCATTTTCTTTGTGTTACGTTTGTATTATAAGAATATGGAAGAAAGATTGCCATTAAAAAATACCCAGAGCAGGTATTTTTTTGTCTTGTTTTTTCAAGACAGGGTTTCCCTGTGTACCCAGGCTGTCCTGTAGACCAGGCTGCCCTGGAACTCAGATCCTCCTGAATGCTGGAATTAAAGGTGTAAGCCACTACCTCCCGGCTGGGTCGTCTTTCTTAACATTGGAATGGAATTAACGTCTGGGTTTTTTTTTTTTTTTTTATGTTTATACATGCATAAAAAAGGATAGACTGATTTTAAAACATAGTAGATTACATTCTAAAGTTTTTCGCCTCTGGGTTGTTGCTAAGTGAAGAAATCCAAGGCACTATGACTATGGCACTATAAAGGAGAGGCAGGAGAAATGTCAAGGAAAAAGGAGGGAAGTCATGGGTTAGAGATTACAAAGAGGAGGTGTTGAGTAAGACAAAGGCTTTAGACGTGAAATGAAGGCATTGCTATTTGGTTTACAGTAGTCTGTCCAGCAATAGTATGAAAACAAGGGCTGGATTTAATCCCTTGTTGCTGTGACAAAATAACCTGACAAAGGTGACTTAAGTGAGAAAGGATTTATTTTGCTTTAGTCTGCAGGGGCTTGAAGCAGCTGGCCCTGTTTTATCTGCAGTCAGAGAACAATGGATGCCTGTGCTCAGCTTAGTCTTTCCATTCCATGTAGCCCAGGGACTGATCCCACCTACAATTAAGATGGATCTTCTCACACCAGTCAGCATAGTCAAGATGATCCTCACAGGCATGCCCAGAGGGTCATCTTCCAGGTGATTCTAAATCCTGTGACATTGACCATACTAATAATCAGACATTTATTATTATCATGGCTCGGTGGGTGAAGATTCCTGATGACCTAAGTTCAATTCCTGGGACCCAGATGGTCAGAGTAGAGAACTGACTTCTGCAAATTGTTCTCTGACCTCCCTACCTGTGCCCCTCCCCCATAAATAAATAGTAAATAGGAAAGAAATGAAACCAGAAGACTGGCTGGGCATAGTGGCCTTCTGTAATGCCAGCACTTGGAAGGGTAAGAGAGGAAGAGCCTCTCAAATTGGAGACTATCTCAAAGAACAAGTCAGGTGTTGTGGTAAACAGTTCTGAGGGTGAGGCCGGAGCATCACCACACCTTTGAATCCAGCAGGGTTTAATGTCCTGAGTTCCCATCAGGCCAGAGCCACATAGCAAGACCCTGTCTCAAAAACACAATCTCCAGAAAACTAGCTCAGTGGTACAGTGTGCTGCCTGGCCACTGCAAAGACCTTAGTCCTGTCCTCAGCATTAAAAGAAAAAGAAACTGGAAAGCTGTTAAACATCTTGTAAGATAGCAGTTTGTAGGTACTGGGAGTACCTACATTGGCCAGTGATCTCTTAGAGAAAGGAGGCAAACCTGAGCTCTCTGGTTACCCCAGTTCATATAGAAGTTTGCAGGCTGCAGAATAGAGAGTAAGGAGCTCAAATAAAGTTTGGTGGCCTTTCATTGTTTTTTGAGACAGGGTTTCTTTGTGTAGCCCTGGCTGTCCTGGAACTTGCTTTGTAAACCAGGCTGGCCTCGAACTCAGAGATCTGCCTGCCTCTGTCTCCAGGGTGCTGGGATTAAAGGTGTGTGCCACCACACTCGGCAGGTTTGGTGGTCTTAACTTGGTTGAGAAGCTAGACATAAAAGTTGGATAGAGTAGAAGAGGAGGAGGAAAAATTTGGAGGCAGATTACATTGGGGGAAGATAAAGAGAACTCTAGACAGGCAGAGTGTCACTGTTAGTCTGGTGAGCACTGATCTGCACTTTGGTGAGAGTGATCCAGGCACTGTGCTGGATGGAGTCTGTTCCTATTAGCCAGAGTCTTTGCAGGCCATCAAAGGGTATGGTCCTAGAAATAAGGCTAAATCTGCTCTAATTAAAGGCTCCGTTACACCCACCCTCTCAGTGCAGAAGTAATTTTTGAGGCTAATCCCAAGAAACTTAACACTGCCAAAACAAAAACCTGGCATTCAAAAGAAAAAACAGTGTCTTATCGTTAAAAAAACTACCAAGCATGGAAAGAACCAGGAAAATGTGCCTTAAAATCAGAAGGAAAATCAGTCTCAGAGATAACACATTGGAATTAAGAAAGACATTGAAACAAATACTGATTTTTTGTTTGTTTGCTTGCTTGTTTGTTTGAGAAGGTAAAAGAAGTGTATAACACAGTGGAGATAAAAATATGTATTTTATTCAAATAAAACATTTAGCCGGGTGGTGGTGGCTCACGCTTTAAATCCCATCACTTGGGAGGCAGAGGCAGGTGGATCTCTACGAGTTTGAGGCTAGCCTGGTCTACAGAGCAAGTTATAGGACAGTCAGGGCTACACAGAGAAATCCTGTCTCGAAAAACAAACAAAACAAACACCAAACCATTTAGAAGTGGAAAAGAAAAGTACACACAGATGAGGCACCTATAACTCAGCGAACTCGAAAATGTAACAATTTAAGCAGAAATAAAATGTAAAAAAAAATGGAGAGATTAATAAGTCATCAGTCACTATACTAGGGGCAACAGTTTAAAAAAACAGAACGTGAGAGGAAGATGCAAACATGTGTAAGTGATGCCAAGAAAATTAGAAATGCACAGATTGCAAGAGGCTCAGCAGAGAGGTGACCACACCAAGACGAAGCCAGCAAGCACTGCACTACGGGGCATTCATTTCTTTAGGTTTTTATTTGCTCTTTACTGATTCTGTTGCCGTTCTAAATTTCACAAGATGTGCTGTCTTCTTTTCTTTTCAAGACAGGGTTTCTCTGCATAGCCCTGACTAACCTGGAACTCACTCTGGAGACCAGGCTCGCCTCCAACTCACAGAGATCTTCCTGCCTCTGCCTCCTGAGTGCTGGGATTAAAGGTGTGTGCCACTGCTGCCCAACTGGCAAGATTTGCTTTTTATGTCTGATGTTTTTTAAAGAGATTTCACTTTGTGTTTCCTAAACTGGCCTTGAATTTGTTGGCTCAATCCCTGATCCCACCTCAGCCTCCCAAATGCCTAGGACTATAGACATAGTTGAAATTCTTTCATCTCTAAAGTCTTTTCTCAGATTACTCAGTTACTGTCTCACTTCATGATGATCTACAGATAGGAAAATGTCCTAAAATCATTCATTTCATTTTCTGAGACTTATTAAAACATTTTTCAAGTATAAATGTTTTTTCTGTGTAAATATATGTGAATACCTGGTGCCTGCAGAGGCCAGAAGAAGGTATCAGATCCCCTAAAACTGCAGTATAGGCAGTTGTAAGCCACCTGACATAGGTATTGGAAATCAAACTTGGATCCTCTGCAAGAACAATATGCACTCTTTTATTTTTTTATTTTTCCAGACAGGGTTTCTCTGTGTAGTTTTGGTGCCTGTCCTGGATCTCACTTGGTAGCCCAGGCTGGCCTCACAAGAGATCCACCTGGCTCTGCCTCCCGAGTGCTGGGAATAAAGGCATGTGCCACCACCACTGCCCGGCTCAGAATGCACTCTTAACTACATCTTTCCAGCCCCATAGCCTGAATTTTTCTGGTAAGGAGCTAGAAGGAATTTTATAAAAAATGGAAATTTAGGATTTTGTTTTGGAGTAATAGGGAATTTTCATTCATGAGTAAAAATAAATTAGAACTGGGTTGGGTGGCACACACTTGTAATCCCAACTGTAGAGAGGCTGAAGCAGGAGGACTGCTGTGAGAGTTTAAGGGCAAATTGCACCACATTATTAGTTTGAGCCCGACTGGACTAGCAAGGCCCCGCCTCAGCCTCCTACCCCCAAGAGGAAGATTACCAAGAAGTGCTTAATGTAAGATAGAAGACTTGGTACGAAGTACATTCTCATTCATATTCATACCCCAACACCTCCAGTAATGCTTAGTAGAGTTCCTATGTAGGTGTGAGTGTAAAATTGAACTGATGTGTTTACTCACAGTAAATGCTTTGAAGGAGAGTGGGAGTAACAGAGAAGTGCTCCACCCTAAGTCTCAGTCTAGGTAGATGACTTTCTGAGGTCTCAATGTTCCCTACCTTAAACGTAAAATTCATCATTCAAGCCAGCTTTTGATTTCCTTCCTCATGCCTGAAAACTTACTCATAGTGGCAATATTTCTGATAGCCTTTTCCTGGTAGTTAGTTTGGAAGAGCCTGTAGACCTGCTTTCTCTCTCAGCAGAGGCCTCAGTAGACCTCCTGGCATTTAATTACTTGCAAATGCCACCAAATAAACACTACTATTGTTTTGTCTTACTCTCTAAGAAAAAGATTTTGTTATTTTCTATTTATCTATCTGTCTGTCTGTCTGTCTATCCGAGACAGGGTTTCTCTTTGTAGACCTGGCTGTTCTGGAACTCACTCTGTAGATCAGGCTGGCCTCAAACTCAGAGATCTGCCTGCCTCTGCTTCCCGAGTGCAGGGATTACACGCTTACACCACTGGGGCAGGAGAGATGGCTGAGCAGTTAAGAGAACTGGCTGCTCTTCCAGAGAACCCAGGTTCAGTTCCCAGCACCCACATGGCAGTTCACAACTGTAACTTTAGTTCCAGGGGATCTGATAACCTTCACACCAATGCACATAAAATAAAGTTAAAAAACAAACAAACAAATAAATAACAAACAAAAACCATCACCACCACACGGCTGGAAGATCTCATATTTTCACTGTTGCTAGCTGGGCTAACCATCCTCAGACCTTTGAGCTGGATGTTTAATTGTTGTTTGAATTAAAATGTACTTAAACTGTGGGGAGTCTAGGCTTAACAGAACATTCTGGTATTTCTAAAGACAGTTTGTTATTTCTTAGTCTGACATAGTTAGGTTTTGTTTAGGGGAGGATTGGGAAGGTGGCTCCATTTGCAAAGTGCTTGCTACAGAAGTGGCTGGGTGAGGCATGTCTATAAACCCAGCACTGGGAAGGATTCCTGGGACTTGCTAGTCATCCAGTCTAGCCAATCTGAGCTCCAGGTTCAGTGAAAGACTCTGTCTCCAAAAAATAAAGGTAGAGAAGTCATGGAGGAAGACAACTCACATCAACCTCTAGCCTCCACATGCACATAAAGGTTTCAGTTATTTCAGAGTTTTCTACCAGTCTCTTCTTAACAATCTCTGGACAGGATGCTAGATTAACAGGAACCACCATGCCCTGGTTCTGGCTTTTATTACTTAGCTGTGGAAACAGGGAAGCTGTGTGTGAGATCCGATAATTTGTTGGTTTGTGAAAGCTGAACTACTTACTCCACATGTTAATATTGACGTGGTTAAAAATATCTTCCTATGTACTTCAAATTTCTTTTAAGTATTAAAATTTTAAATTACTTGAAGTATTAACAGAATCTCAAAGCAACAGTAACTTTGCTCAAAGTAACAGTAACTTCAAAGCAACTTGTAACTTCCTAAGGCTAGCCTAGTTTTCCCAGTGGTGAAGACTTTGTAAAATTCCCAATTAAGGGGCTGAAGAAATGGCTCAGCAGTTAAGAGCAGAGGACACAGGTCCAGTTCCCAGCACTCACTTGTGGTTCACAGTCATCTAACTGCAGTTTTAGGGGATCCAGCACCCTCTTCTGATCCTCTCTGGCACCAGGCACACAGGTGGTGCACAGACATACATACAGGCAAAACACTCATGTACAAAAAATTAATTAAAAATTTTAATTTCCAGTCCAGAGGCTGGGTGGGGTTGGGGATGGCTCAGATGGTGTAGTGCTTGCCAGGCAAGGGTGAATTCCTGAGTTCAGTTCCCCAGCACCCACATAAAAAGGCTGCTGTAGTGGTGAGCTTTGTGATCTCAGTGCTAGGAAGTCAAAGACCAGAGAATTCCTGTGATTCTCTGACTAGCCAGCCTAACATAATCAGTGTCAGGTTCTAGTGAGATGTAGTTGGTTGTTTTTTACTCTTTACTTTTTGTTCTTTGCTCATTTGGGGGGCCCACCACCCAGCTTTCAAATAAATACACACTGAAGACTTACTCTTTCTTATGAATGTCTGGCCTTAGCTTGGCTTGTTTCTAGGCAAATTTTATTAACTTAAATTATCCCGTCTACCTTTTGCCTCTGGGCTTTTATCTTTCTCTATTCTATCTACCTTATTTTACTGCTTGCTCCGTGACTTGCTGTGTAGCTGGGTGGCTGGCCCCTGGTGTCCTCCTCCTTTTCTCATTCCGTCTTCCTTTTTGCTCTTTTTCTCCTCCTATTTATTCTCTCTGCCTGCCAGCTCCGCCTATCCTTTCTCCTGCCTTGCTATTGGCCATTCAGCGCTTTGTTAGACCAATCAGGTGATTTAGACAGGCAAAGTAACACAGCTTCACAGAGTTAAACAAATGCAACATAAAAGAATGCAACACATCTTTGTATCACTAAACAAATGTTTCACCTTATAAACAAATGGAACATATCTTAAACTAATATTTTACATCAGTGAGAGACTGCAAAAGCAAGGTGGACAGCTTTTGAGGAGTAAAATCTGATGTTGACCTCTGACCTACACACACAAGCGCATGTGTGTGCGCCTCTCAGTGTGGACACACACGAACCCACACACAAATACTAATTTCCAATCCGTTGTGAACTGATATGTTTGTAAAATGTATCACTAAAACAATGAAATCAGACATACAAAATACAAGTTCAAATAGTTTAATCAACTGACATTTCAATACTTAAGTAGAACAGGATAAGGAATTATAAAAACTGGACATAGAGTCAGATGCATAGTTATTTTGCAGTTGAAATAATAAAAAAAACTACAGGAGAGCAGTACTTTGTACTAACAAATACTATTTCATCAACAGTTAAAAGCTTTTTAAAAATAGTTTATTTTTGCGACTATAATTATATCATTTGTCCCTTCCCTTTTCTCCCTCCAAAAGTTCCCATATAGTCCTCTGGTTGATTACCTCAGAGAGGTACCACTCTTGGATGACTCCTGAACTTTGCAATGCATTAAGAATCCCCCAAAGTACAAAATCACTGTTCCAATGTTCTGTTTATAGGATTAGAAAAGACCTTGAACAGTTTGATCCTATTCAGAGCATTCATGCTGAATTTTATACAAAATGAAGTAATATATAGCTTCCAGTGCATCTTCATCTTTATATAGTAGCCAATTCATAGATTTTATGTTGAGTAATTAAAATAACTTTACATGAAAGGATTAGATTTAGTTCTGTTATATGTTCTTTAAGTAGGTCTCATTTGGTTGGAAAGTCAAGTTTAAATTTTTTGTTAAGTTTATAAGGTCAAGATAATCAATGAAAAGCATTTCTCAAAGCTGTTTTCTCTCCCCCTTGAAGTTCCCAACTTTTGTTTTCAATATTTAAAAACATTTTTCCCCTTACCTTTTTATTTTATATTGGGGGGGTGTGTGTGTTAGGAGGCACCGTGTGCCATGGCATTCATGTGGAGGTAGAAGAAGTCTTAACTTTCTGGAGTCAGTTCTCTTTCACCATGTGTGTCCTGGGAATCAAACTCAAGTTATCTGGATGGGTGGCAGTTGCCTTTACTTGTTTTGTTTATGATTCTCTAGAGGACTGTTGGATTAAATGGGATGAATATATATTACATATGTACATATGTATGTATTAAGAATTTAAGTCAGCTTGCATTAAAACAACAACCATTGACTCACACCCCAGAGGCTGAGAACCTGTTAGTTGCTCAGGTTTTTTGTTTGTTTTTATTTTGTTTTGTTGAGACCAGATCTCTCCACAGTCCTGGCTGTCCTGGAACTCATTGTTCCAGGCTGACCTCCAACTCACAGAGATCATCTGCCTCTGCCTCCTGAGTGCTGGCCTTAAGAGCGTGGACCACCACACCGGGCTTGTTCATTTTTGAGGTTGAGTGACTCAGCACCCAGAGCAGTCCTGCAGGAGCTGTCTCACACCTCAGGCTGACAGCCAAGTGGTTGCCTAGTCCACAAGGCTAGGTGCCTGAGGAGTTACAGTTTGCTGTGGGAAATCTGAAAGGTTCCTGGAGAGCCACTGGCCTTTAGTCCACGAGGGAAGCCTGGAAATACTGGTTCTGATATCAGCGAAGGAATCAGCAGCAGCAACACGGCAAATCAACTGCTTGGCAAGAGAGAAGGTCAAGCGAGCAAAAGGTGAGCAGTCACCTTCGGCCACTCCCTTTGGATCTGCACTGTTATCGTTGGGACATCTCTCAGGAGAGGCTTCCTACTCAGCTCATGATTTCTGGCCAGTTGACATCAAAACCAGCCATAATACTTGCTGAGCCATTGTGAAGGTTCCTTGTTTTCACTCTTTAAACTTGTCTGCCACTGACAAGAAAGTATTATGATCTCACTGGGTGGTGGTGGTGCAGGCCTTTAATCCCAGCACTAGGGAGGTAGAGGATGGCAGATCTCTGTGAATTTGAGGCCAGCCTGGTCTACAGAATGAGCCCAGAATAGCCAGGACAAGAAGAGAAACCCTGTCTCAAAAAACCAACCTCCTCCCACCAAAAAAAAAAAAAACCCTCAAAACACAATTCTTTTAAAGAGTATTAGGGTGCTGGAGAGATGGCTCAGCGGTTAAAGAGCACTAACTACTCTTCCATAGGCCCTGAGTTCAATTCCCAGCAACTACATGATGGCTCACAACCACCTGTAATGAGTCTAGTGCCATTCTCTGGCCAGCAAAGACACATACAGGTAGAACACTACATGAAAAATAAATATTAAAAATAAATAAATAAAGAGTATTAGGTAAAGAAAGTTAGGAGTGGAGCTCAGAAATTGAGCACTCTGAGTTCTGTCCCTAGCCCTTCCATTAAAAAAATGTGTGTGTGTGTGTTGTTTGTGCGCGTGTGTGCGATGGAGAGATGGCTCAAATGTTCTTCCCATTCCCTGAGTTCAGTTCCCAATACCAATCACATGGTGGCTAACTCCAGTTCTGAGGAATACAATGCCCTCTTCTGGCCTCCACAGGCACTGCATGTATGTGATACACAGATCAAAATACTCAAATACACATAAAATAACAAAAGATTAAAAATAAATAAATGGTGCTTACCACTGCACCTGGTAGAACTGACTTTTTAAAAATTCAGCCTCAGTGACAACCTTGGCTGTTCTGGCACAATCCGCTTTATTTTTTGAGACAGGCCTGAATTGACCAAGAAGGTTAGGGTAGCCAGCCAACAAATCCCAGGGATTTTCTTGTGCCTCCCCAGTGCTGGGATTGCAGGTTTCTGACACCATTCCCGGCTCTTTGCAGGGGTGCTGATGAACCAAACCCAGGTCCTTGTGCTTGCATAGCGAGCGCTTTACCAATTGAACTATCCCCCCTATGTACACACACATTTCAGTTTTGCTGCCTCAGCAGGCAGCACACTCTATTGTCAGCCTTCCGCCATCAGTCTTGGCACTGAGGCTGAATTTTTCTGACGATGACACTTCTTGGTCTTAATTGCTAGGATGCTTCTTCCAGCCTCCTTTGGTTTGCTGGTGTAGTATACCAGTGCTTGTTTGTCCATATGTAGATTTTATTTCTCTAGCTTAACTAGTGTTAAGTTATAAATTAAGTTGGGCATAATGGCACATGCCTGTAATCCTACCACTCAAGAGGTTGATGCAAGAAAGATTGCCATTAGTATAACAAGTACCAGGCTAGCCAAGGCTACGTAGCAAGATCCTGTCTTTGAAAAATGTATACAATTGCTAAAAAACATAAATCTGCTGGATGTGGTGATGCACTGCTTTAATCCCAGCACTTGGGAGGCAGAGGCAGGCAGAGCTCTTGAGTTTGAACTCAGTCTAGTCCACATAAAGAGTTTATGGCCAGCAAGGGCTACATAGTGAGCCCCTGTCTCAAAAACCAAACAAAAAGTACATGGTGAGGTCTTTTACTCCCAATTTGTTTTATTTCCTATATTTTTGACATCAAGAATTCCAGTAGGGCTGGGGATAGCTTAGTGAGCAGCGGGCTTGCTGTGCGAATGTGAGGAGCTGAGTTCAGATCCTTTGCACCCACATAAAGTGTTAGAGGTGAGGGATCCCTGAGAGACCTTGTCTCAAAAGATCAAATGGTGGGCCATGGTGGTGTGTGCCTGGAATCCCAGGAATCTGCCTACAAGCCTTCTAGAGGAAACTATAGTTGGGTTCTCTCCCTCTAGCACTATAATTTTGCTTTTTATGAAGACAGTAAAAACATAGAATCAAACCGTATATACCTTATATACTCACCTTAGACTTTATGCTCTGCCTCACTTCTGGAGTGTTGGGATTATAGGCTTGCTTCACCATGCTTAGCTGACTTGCTACCTGAAAAGAAAATATTAAAGCTAGGTGAGGTACCGTGCCGGTAGTCCTAGTACTTGAGTGGCTGAGGCAGGAGATTACCACTAGTTCAAAGCTATCCTAAGTGAGTTGATGCTAGTTGATGCTAGACCTCTTTTTAAAAATGAGGGCAAAGCCGTCTCTCTCCATCAGTTATTAATCTCCTTTAAAGTGTAACATAAAAATATATAGCTGTAGGTGTTTGGCAACATTCCTTTAGCAAATGAAGTATTCATAAGCATGTTCCCTTTAGTAGTTGTTAAGACATGATATCAACATTAAATTCCAAGGAAGCAGTTGTATGTAAAAGACAGTGCAGCTGGGTGGTGGCGCATGCCTTTAATTCCTGCACTTGGGAGGCAGAGGCAGGTAAATCTTTTGAGTTTGAGGCCAGCCTGGTCTACAGAGTGAGTTCCAGG
The DNA here is from genome assembly GCF_007827085.1 of Peromyscus californicus insignis. Classification (NCBI taxonomy): domain Eukaryota; kingdom Metazoa; phylum Chordata; class Mammalia; order Rodentia; family Cricetidae; genus Peromyscus; species Peromyscus californicus. The sequence goes on from NW_026294540.1 coordinate 20,206,963, forward strand.
ACAGCTAGGGCTACACAGAGAAACCCTGTCTTGAAAAACAAACAAGACAGTGTTGTCCAAAGACAGCTTTCTGGTGGTTACGGCTGAGTAAAACTCAGCCAGGAATAGTGGCTCACACCTGCAATCATGCTTGGGAGGCTGAGGCAGAAAGATTGTCACATGTTAGGCCAGCCTGAGCTGGTTACAGAATGAGAGATCTGGTATCAAAACCTTAAAGAAAAAAAGGTAAAGTCCATAGAAATGAGTGGAATGACCTCAGATGAGTCCACAGAATGTTTCTCAGCCAGATGGTCTGTGTCTCTGTGTGTGTGTGTGTGTGTGTGTGTGTGTGTGTGTGTGTGTGTACCCAGTGCATGTGGAGGCAGGTCAGTGTTGAATGACTTCCTTGATTTCCTTTCCCTTCTTATTATTTTTTTAGTTTTTTTATTTATTTATGCGTGTTTTTGTATATACACCACAGAATTATTTGGAGGTTGGGGACAACTTGCGGTAACCATTTCTCTCCATCCACCATGTATGTGGGTTTTGAAGATTGAACTCAGGTTGTCAGGCTTGGCAGCAAGGGCCTTTACCCACTGAGCATCTGGATAGACAAGGTCTCTCACTGGTCGGGGACATCCTGATCTGGCTAGGCTGGCTAGCCAGCAAATCCCAGGTATTCACTTGCCTGTTCCCCATCCCCTGGCTGGGATTACAGATGCCATCACACCTAACATTTTACATAAGTTCTGGGGCTTGAACTTGGATCTCCTTGCTTATATAGCAAACACTTTACCAAATCAGCCATCTCCTCATCCCTTCAGCCACATTTTGATGAGACATCTCTGGCCTCCATTTCAAGGACATTAAAGGGAAAGCCACCAAATCTGGAATTAGTTGAGGAAACTTAAGAGTGTTTTAATGTTGGCCGGGTGGTGTTTTACTGAACTGTAGCATCTGAGACTATCTGAAGGCACAGGATTGACAACTGAAACAGGAACAGTTGTGCTTTGTGTAAACACAAGCATAAGTCACCAAAGTCCTCAGCCACATGTTCACCCTTCCATCTCTGATGCCATTAATTTATCAAAGGTTGTTGTTGATGTCATTATACCCTGACTGCCTCCAAATTTATCTCTAGCTTACACTGCAAGTTCATACATCTCGTTGCTTATCTGTCACCTTATGTAGATGCATAAAGGCAGTATAAACCTGGGTCCAAAGCTCAGTTTCTGATCATAGCCTTCCTAGCTCAGAAGACTTGAGCAGCTTCTCTTCCCAACTGCTCAAGTCAAAGTCCTCAGTGTTGCATCATTTCTTTGTATCATACTTCATGTATGTTCTGTGTGTGTGCACAAGCTCTGGGAGCTGCACCCTCCAAATAGCCTGGATCTAGCATATCTCAGCATTTGGCCAACATGGCTAAAATGCCTTTTTATTTTTATTATTTATTTTTGTTTGTTTGTTTATTTTGTTTTGTGTTTGGAGACAAGGTTTCTCTGTGTAACAGTCCTGGCTGTCCTGGAACTCACTTTTGTACACCAGGCTGGTCTCCAAATCACAGAGATCCGCCTGCCTCTGCCTTTCCAGTGCTGGGATTGAAGTCATGCACCACCACTCCTCGGCTTAGAATGCCTTTTTAAACAATTTTTTAAAATACTTTATTTATCTATTTATTTACTTATTTTTTTTTTTAAAACAGGTTTCCCTATTGTAGTTCTGTCTGTCTTCATGATTGCTATGTAGACCAGGCTGGCCTCAAACTCACAGAGATCTACCTGCCTCTGCCACCTGAGTGCTAGTATTAAGGACATGCATCACTATTCCTGGCTTATTTTTATTTTATTTAAAAAATTTTTTATTTTATGTGTTTTTGTGTGTATGGGTATTTTGCCTACCTGTATGTCTGTGAACTACATGCATACCTGGTGTTTGAGGAGGCCAGAAGAGGGAGTTGAGTCAGATCCTCTGACTGGAGCCATAGACAGTTGTGAGATGCTGTGTTTCACTGCAACACAAACCAGGTCCTCTGGAAGAGCAGCCAGCACTCCTAACCACTGAGCCATTTCTTCTGCCCCCAGCTTATTTTTATTTTAGTGTGTGTGTGTGTGTGTGTGTGTGTGTGTGTAGGTGTGTGTGTAGGTGTGTGTGTAGGTGTTCATGTTAGTTCAACGCTCAAGGAGGCCAGAGAAGGTGTCAGATCACCTGGAGTTTTAGTTACAAACAGTTGTGAGCCACCAGACATGGGTCTGGGATCTGAACACAGGTCCTCTTCAAGAGCAGTGTGTGCTCTTAACTGCTGAGTCGTCTTTCAGCCCTCTAGAACGATTTTGTTTTTGTTTTTTTGGACACAGAATATCGCTTTGTAGCCCAGGCTGGCCTCAGTTTCTCATCCTCCTCCTGCCTCAGCCTCTCAAGTCCTGAGATTATAGAGATGTACAACCATACCTATTTCTTTTTTTTTCACTCAATAATTATATTTATGATATTCATTAATTGAATTGATTTATTACATTCATGATATTATGTCCTGATACTACTGTCCATTTGTGGGGTTTTTCCATCACACAAAACAGAGATTCTTTACTTAGGATAATCATTGCTCTATATTCCTTTATTCTCTGTCTTGAGATAACATCTAATCTTTCTGTCTCTATAAATTTGTATATTCCATATATTTCATGTAATACAATTCTATAGTATTCATCCTTTTTTTTTTTTTTTTGGTTTTTCGAGACAGGGTTTCTCTGTGTAGCTTTGCGCCTTTCCTGGAACTCACTTGGCAGTCCAGGCTGGCCTCGAACTCACAGAGATCCACCTGCCTCTGCCTCCCTAGAGTGCTGGGATTAAAGGCGTGCGCCACCACCACCCAGCCCAATAAGCCCCTTTTAAGCCAAATGATAGCTGAGTTATACATATAAATATTGATTAGATTCTGGGATACAGAAGAGACCTATCTATTCAGAGAGCTATGTTTTACTTAAGTTCCATATCCATTTCAAAATAATCTTTTTATAATATACACTGGGGTAAAGCCAAGCATGGTATCGCACGCCTTTAATCCCAGCACTAAGGAGGCAGAGGCAAATCTTTGAGTTCAAGGCCAGCTTGGTTTATATAATGAGTTCGAGGATAGTCAGGGTTACACAGTGAGACCTTAAAAAATGTTTTAAATTATTTTCTCAGTATGTTCTATCCATACTGACTCCTTGGCTGTTCTTCACACAAGATTACTAATGGGTGTGTGTGTGTGTGCATTTTAATGGCGTGCATATACCAGTCAGAAGACAACTTGTGGGGTTGGTTCTGTCCATCATAGTAAGTCCTGAGAATTGAACTCAGGTTATCAGGCTTGGTGACAAAGGCCTTTACTCCCTGAGCTATCTCACTGGCCCTACATTTTAAAAAATGTATTATTATTATATATAGATGTGCATACATGATGTGGACAGGGATGGTGGTGGATGGCCACGGCACACATGTGGAAGTCAAAGGACAACATTGTGGAGTCAGTTCTCTCCTTCCACTTTTATGTGAGTTCCAGGGGTTGAACTCAATATCCACAACATGCAGGAAACATCGATGTGCAAGCTTGCAGCCATTCTCATTAATAACTAGGAATGGTACAGCTGGGTCCAATGGGAGGTCTATTTCTAGTTGATTATTTTTGTTGTTGTTTTGACACAGGGTCTTATTTTGTAACCCAGGCTGCCCTAGGACTCACTGTGTAGCTCAGGTTAGCCTCACACTCATGATAATTCTTCTGCTTCAGCCTCCAGAGTGCTGGAATTACAGAATGTACCCAGCCTCAGCTCCTTTTGTTGATTGCAGTCTTAGCCCCACTGCCAACCTACTGAAGCAAAATCTGCATTTTGACAAGTCCCCACGAGGTGACTTCATTTTACCAAGTGCTGACCTGGAATGTTCCACCCCATTCTTATGTGTATTTTTATTTTTATTTTTGTGGCCGTAACTAGAATGTACGTCCCATGAGGGCAGTGCTGTCTGTTGAGTGCTGTCCTTCAGTGCCCGGACTACTCAGTAAGCAGTTGATGAATGAAGAGAATACATGTGTGTAACAGGACTGGCTTTGTGGTTTGAAATGTGTAAGTCTGTGTAATAAAAATCCTCGGTAGTTCCCAGTTCCAAGATTGGGGTGGTTACTGTTTTGACATCAGTGTGAAGGGGTTTTGTTCTCTTGCTTGGGCATGAATTCCTTTAAATTAGTGTGACTCGATCGTTCATTCTCATTTTCAGATGTTTGTCTTTACAGCAAAGTTGAAGTGGTGGTTCTAGTGTACCCCACTAAACTCCGGTTATTTCCTTTTTGTGTTCAGAAAGACTGTCCTTCTGAGTTCAAGCTGAAGTCTCTTAAGGTTTTTATCCAGTTGTTAGTCTGTTTGTATTATCTTATTCAATCGTGATTTTAATAATGATTTTTTTTTTTAAAATAAGGATTCTAGGGTGGGTAATAGAGGTGGGAAAGATATTAAAGGAGATGGACAGAATGAACTCTTATACATGTATAAAATTGTCAAAGAACAAACTCAATAAAAGTTATTTTTAAGAGCTTCTGAAAATGTGAAGTCACATACAAATTTTAAAGTTAAACTTTAAATAAACAGATAAAGGAATGTGAAGTATCAGTTTTTTACTTTGGAAGCAGGATTCTAGAAGAGACCTATGTTTCCGGTATTGCTCTGCATTCAAAGATCTGTTTCCCGAGGTATCTATCCCTCAGGCTTACCTTGGTGAAATTTCCAGTAAGCAATTCTCACTGTTGATTTTGAGTACAGCTGTTGAATGGACCACATCCAGTTTTCATCTGGGGGCACTTAGCAGTGGCTGAAGGCTTTGGTTAATGGTCACAGCTGAGAGTGGGAAATGGAGTGCGTGGAGGCCAGGGATCTTGTTAAACACTGGAATGCAAGAACAGCCCACACGTCAAAGAATTAGCTAGTTGGAAAGGTCTGAGAGGGTGACTTGAATTGAGAGAGCCTTTCTCTTGAGTTCTGTCAGTAAAGAAATCTTTGCCTACCTAAGGAAAAGGGAAAGTGGTGTGGAGAGTCTTAGATGGAGATACAGAGCTTTTAGGGTTGTTTGTATTAAACCATCATTTTAAATCAGACACAATACAGGAATTTAGTGATCGGCCTTCCTTCCCCTGTGCGTGCGTAAATCACCCTTGGAACAAAAGATATTTAAGTGTTTTGTCAACGTAGTTGATTTTGGAATTGGATAACATTCTCAAATAATTTTACATTTTAAAATTTAGGGAATCTCAAATATAGGGTTACTGGTTTTCCTTATTTTACAGATGGGGTCGAGGATTTGGTCTTTTGGGTTCCATTTTTGGAAAAGATGGTGTATTAAACCAGCCAAACAGTGTCTTTGGACTTATATTTTATATACTACAGTTATTACTTGGTAAGTATTTATACAGAGATACAGAAATAAGCTTGTTACCCCATTCAGTGCTTGTGTCTTCGCCCTAAAGTGTATCTTCATAGTGAAAAGCACGTGCTAATAATAGAACACCACTAGGGGGCAGCACATTTTTGTCCTGTGAAAATGTGATTCACTGCTTTTTATGATGTGCTGACCTTGGTATCAGTGGACCTTTAGTCATGCTAGCAGTGTGTCATGATGTCCAGAAACCCAACCCCATCCATGGAAATTATTACTCCAGTCTTCCTTGTGAGCTTGTTTTTTAAAATTATATTATAGACTCTGGCTATCTTAAAATAGCACATATTAAGTAAACAGTAGCAGGAAGCTGCCATAACTTCATTGCTTTTATGTATCTACTGTTTCCCTGTCTTGTGGGTCTTTTGTTTGTCCCCCGTGGTGCTGGGATCAAACCCAGAATTATATAATTGAGCTACATCCCTAGCCCTGCCTTTTGCTTTTAAGAAAAAAGTCTTATGGCCTTGTATTTTCAATATCATTGTCCTAAGTGTCTGTGGACATCTCAGTTTCACATTTTTATATGATGTGAATAATGCCATGGGGATCCATTTTCTTTAAAGTACTGCCTCCCTTGAATTATTTCCCTGAAATAAATTTCCGGGTATGAGGTTAATAAGTCAAAAAATACTTTTTAATGGATTTTAACAGTTATGCCAAATTGTTGTTCCCCTCCCCCAGTCGTCTGGTCTCCATCTAATCTTCATTTTAAAAGGGTGTCCTTTTTATTGTCAGATTTTCTAGTTATCAAGTATCAGTAGCCATCTTTGTAATTTTACTGTATTTTAATGTCCTTTTACTGCCCACTAAGCTTATTTGTGATAATTCTTTTATCCTTTGAAATGTTGGTTTTGTGGTTATGCTTGGGGTCTAGTGCTTTGCGGTTCAACTTCTAATGTTTTATTCATTGTTTGTCAGCTCTTCTGTGCAGTGACTGGTTAAGTCTGCAGTTGACTTGCTGTGATTCACATTTGGAATATGATTTTTTTTCTAAAAAGTTTGATCAGGTTTGCCCAATTCTGAATGTACATACTTATCCTGCAGAAATAGGAAGGTGTAGACAAAATGATAGTGCAGTTTAAAATAGCAGAGCTATCACGGGAGGTTCAGCTGTCAGTAACGGCTGAACCGACAAGGGCGTGTCCACATTGGAAAGTTCTGTGTAGCCATTAAAGCAGAAGTGAGTGGGAAAAGATTAGGATGCTGTCCAGAAGAACAAGCAAAATGGGGCTTAAAGTCTAGGGTGGTCATGTTTGTATGTGCGTGGGAAAGCGTAGCGAGGGGTCTGTGGTTGGAGGGGAAGGCTCATCTCGAGTGTATTGGTTCTGTGGGATTTCTAAAGTACAAACTCCAACTCAGGAGCAGCTCCTTCCCCTTCATAGAAAAGTGCTTAGGGAAAAGTCATCCATGTTTATGTGGGAAATCGAGGTGAGACAGGTTTCCATTTATAATATTAATGTGCTGGTTCCATTTCATGTGCATAATTTCATCGTGTGTATTATTTCCACTCACATTTCCTGACTTGTTAGTTTCCACATGCTTTTGTAATGTCAGTTCTTTTGAATCAGCTAACACATCCAGAGCTTGTCACCTCATTCCCTCGGTAGACTCTGTGACCGTCATCATTTTAAATGATAGTTCAAATGATAGTTCATTTTAAACATAGTTCAAATGTTAAAAAAAACAAGCTACTGTGTGATGAAAAGCAATCCCACCTCAGTTCCAGTTCGTTTTATCTTCTTTGCCCCACCCCCACCAGCTCATGGTTCTGGTGTGTTTTTGCATATATAAAAAATACAAACAAATGGTCTATTCTTTTCTTTTAAAACACAAAAAGTAAATGCTGTGTTCCCTGTGCTACAGCTTTCTTTTCTCCCCCTTTTATTCTTTTTTATTTATTTTTTATTTATCTTAATTATCTATCTATCTATCTATCTATCTATCTATATGTTTTTATTTGTTTTGTTTTATTTTGCTTTTCAAGACAGGATTTCTCTATGTAACAGCCCTGGCCTTCCTGGAACTCTCTTTGTAGACCAGGCTGGCCTTGAACTCACAGAGATCTGCCTGCCTCTGCCGGGATTAAAGGCATGCACCACCACTGCCTGGCTCTTTTTTATTTTTTTATGTGGATACATTGTTTTTATTTTATTTTTTTTCATAGCTATAAAATATTTTATTGTTAGAGTTATGGCCCATTATAAAGTCCACAGTTTTCCCACCAATCACAAGTACCTGCATACACCACCGTTAATACAGTAGCAGCACTTCCAGGGCACTCTGAGCACCTTACTGTAGCTCAGATAGTCCAGCTTTAGCTGAGCTCACTTAATCCTCACAACAGACTGAGGAGGTAGCTTGTGTACTGTCTGCTACTGAAATCTGAGAGGAGAAAAGCACAGTAGATAGTTTACATATCATTTTATTTTTCTGGTTGTTTGCTTGCAGCGCTGGGGATTGAACCCATGCATCTAGAACCCTTGTGCATCTAGATGACAAGAGAGCTACTACGGAGATTCCTCTCTAGCCTACCAGTATCATTTCTCAAAATATTTATTTATTTATATACATATCTCAGACCAGGCTGGAACTCAGCCTTGGCTGTCCTTAGATGCACAGACGACCACCACCTGCCTTAGCCTCCTGGGTGCTGGGATTCTGGAGTGGCCCCGCGATGCCTGGTTCTTGCATCGTTTTTAACTGTCTGTGAGGAGGTTAAGGTGTCAGTACTCATTATTCAGGCTTAGATTTTCAGCATAGGTGGGTAGCACGGTGAGGGCAGTGCTAGTTGACTACATTGAGCACAGTCTAGGCTTTGCTGGCCCACTAGCCATTGGGTAGGCAGAGAGTTGAAGAAGCTCTGCCCTTTTCTGACCTTGAAAACGAGTGTATATAGTCTTTGTGTCAGTGGCATTGGGGAATCACAGAACAGTCCATGGGAAGGCAGTCAAGACTCCAGACACACTTTTGCCCTAAGCCCTGCCTTCTAATACCTGACTACTTTCCCCCACCTTGGGACAGGGTCTTACTGTAACCCAGACAGGTTCAGTCTTTAGTCTTTCTGCCTCAGCCCCAGAGTGCTGGATTATGGACATGTTGCCACCACACCTGGCCCAGACTGCCTGTTTTCCTCATCTGTTTTGCTGCACATGTGGCTACTGGCCTGCTATAGTTGCCCTTATCCACCAGTTAGCCATCCTAAAGTGTTTCAACGTTTTGTTTTGTTTTTTCCTCTTCAGCACAGTGTTGGCGAGGGCATCACCAGGTTTGGGTTTTTGGTAAATTTGATCTAACCATGAAAACATTCTCCCCAGATAGGGAACCCATAGTGAAACACCAGGGGGAGGGTCTTACCCCAGGAGGTGTGGTTTGGAAGGAAAGCTGCAGCCCTCATTCCTCTGCACATTAGGAGACTGTCAGCATCTTTGCTTAAAATGATTGTAAGCTTGCATAGTCGTGTGCACACATCCTCATGAAATAGTAACATGTCAGAAACCTGGCAGCTCTGAACCCGTCCAGTAAAACTCAGCCTGCTTAGTGTTAAACAGACGGGTGGCTTTTGCACTGTTTTCAGAGTCAAGAAGGTAAGGTCATTATTGATCCACACTGCTTTTAGCTACAGCCTGTCACTTGTCAGTTGAGAGGTTCTGTCCAGGCCAGGCCCTGACCCAGCCATGTCTCTCTCTTGCAGGCATGACGGCCAGTGCAGTTGCGGCCCTTGTCCTCATGACCTCCTCCATCGTGTCCGTGGTGGGCTCTTTGTACCTGGCCTACATTCTGTACTTTGTGCTGAAGGAGTTCTGCATCATCTGCGTCATCACATACGTGCTGAACTTCATTCTCCTCATCATCAATTACAAACGACTAGTTTACTTGAATGAGGCCTGGAAGCGACAGCTGCAGCCTAAGGAAGACTGACGGCTGGTGGATTCCCACCCAACTGTCTCAGACACTTCTTTCATTAAGTTTATTTTGCAAGTTTTTTTTTTTAATTCACAACAGACATTTTCCCTGAGAATCTTAAACTGATTTTTTAAAATACTGTAAATTAGAAGGGGCCCTAGCTATTTTCTGTGTCAATCTTCATTTTAAATCCGGATACAAAAAAGGATACGCCGAGCCAATCAAAGACAAGCTTTAACTTTACCTTGAAGATGTTTCTGAGATAATAAAATGTAGCCCTAGCCCCCGGTCCTCAACCATAAAGTGAGCAGCCATTGCTAGTAATTCTTTAATGTGTATAAATTCAATTTCAGGTATAACAAATGTGATCATGAACATGAAAATATTTTAGAATAGATACTGTATTAAATATTGCCATGTTTACAATATGTAATATGTTTTTAGCTGATGGATTTAAATCTGTAGATTCAATTAGAGTCCATTCGTGTGATATTTGTAAATAAAGGTAGAAACATTGGATCCACCCCTGCAGAACTTACTGTACAGTTTAGTTGAAGTGTAGCGATGAAGAGTTGTCAGCTCAGTGTGACTGATAAGTAGTGGAGAGAGCAGACAGCAACAGATCATCTTGGGAAACGTGCTGACGGTCCTGGTGAGGGTTGACAGCAGAAACAGTAGGGGGCTTGGTTCCCTTCCACCTCCACTCTGAGAGGAAGAAGCGAGATCTGAACATCCCAGTCAAGTTTGACTAGTCATAAAACTGGATGGATCCTAACGGTTTAGGATGTCATGTGACCAGACCTGTAATTCCAAGGCTCTTGGGACACTGATGGTAGGAAATGGATGTAGTCTTTGGAGTAAACATACCACTATGGCATTTTTTGGCAAAGCCTCTTAACCAGTAGCTGACCTTTCAATACAGATGTGTTCCCTTGATCCTGGTGCCAGTCAACTTGACAGTATTAGGACTGAAATCTGCACAAGCCTGTGCTCCGAGGTCGGTCCATGGTGTTTCCTTTCTCGTTTCTTCTTGCACTAAGGATTGTCAGTAAGTGTTTCACAATTACATATTGAATTTGTAAACCTTAGGGCTGACACGAGGACCAGTTTGCTGACTCAGAAGAAACACAACACATAGAAAGACTTGGAAGTGAAACATGGAAACTTTGTCCCACTCCAGTAGCCACACAGAAGCAGTGAGAAGAAACCCAGAGGTGATCTGAATAAACCCGATGGCATGGTTTACTGTGTTTCTCTGGTTAGCATCTTACAGGAGATGTTCAAAGTGCCTTCTGTCTTCAATCTCAAACCAAATCATTCTGTGTGTTGAACCGGGGCAGAAGTATCCCTCCTTTCATTCCTTACCACGAAGCAGAGAATTTGCTTTCTACCAGAAGGGGCTTTGCAGCCATTTTATTCCTTGGGTTGAGAAGTAGTGGCAATGTTCTGATTTACGATTTGATTAATGATTATGTTAAAAATAGGCAACTAGATGGCAAATTCTGAGAGCTTTTATTTGCCTTCTTTTGGAGGGAGGAAACAGGCTTTGCTTTGTAAAGAACGTGTATGGTCAGCAATCGTTGAGTGGTTTAGGACCTTCAGTCACAACTTATGCACCATAGGATTTCTGGCCCAGGGCAGGTATAAAATAGGAATTGTAATGCCCTGTTAGTAGGTTCTAACCAGTTTCTTTCTTTTTTTTCTCTCACCAGTTTCTTAAAAAAAGCTTAATTCTGATTTCATCAAAGGTTGTGTTTGCCCCACAAATGTGAACATTTCCATGACTGTCTTACTATGTATGCATTGTTGTTGTCTTCTGAAGTAGTTAAAGAACTTCTAGAAAGTACTGAATGGTATTTAGGAGAACCAACTCCTCATGAGAGAACTGTACAGTGAGGTCATCTCGTAGCCCTTCGTCCGGGTCTCCCGAAGCAGTGGAAATGGCTAATAGCCAAGACTTCTGCTACTTACATATCAAGGGTGTGCTAAACAAGTCCCTTGGATCCCAATTCCAAATGAACTTTTGTCTTTTATCACTCAACAGAGTGGCGTTAAAGCGTGTCTTGACAGTACAGCTGTCTTCAACACTTACCCAGGAAAAGGTGAGAGTATTCATCCACCAGACCCTTCATAGCTTCCCTAAGTCTTGGGAGTACCACCATTATAGATTGTATGGATTTTTTGTTTATTACATTCCTGTGACCCAATAGAGTGAATACCCCTTTCTCACTGAGAGTTAACAGGTGCTGTCTGAAATAAGAGTGTCTGTGCTCACACTTGCCTGTGGTCCCCTCACTTGGGAGGTAGGAGGAAGAGGATCAGGAATTCAAGGTCATCCTTGACTACATAGCAAATTGGAGACCAGCCTTAGCTACAGGAGACCCTGTCTTTAAAAGAAAAAAGAAAAAAGAAAGAAAAGAAAAAAAGCATTTGCTAAAATATATGTTCTCAGTAAGCGACCCTGTTGTGTTTTATTTGGTAGTTTTTGCCCTGAGGAAATTCTATTAAACCTAGTAGAATGGGGGAGAAAAATACTGTGTTATAAAACTGCTAATACTGTTATGACTGTTTCAGACTGAATATTTAAACACTGAAGAAGCAGGGTTTGGCTGGGCATGGTGACACACACCTTGAATCCCAGCACTTGGGAGGCAGGGGCAGGTGGATCTCTTGAGTTGGAGGCCAGCCTGGTCTAAATAGTGAGCTCCAGGCCAACCAGGGTTATATAGTGAAATAAATATAAATATATATGTCTTAAAAAGCCCACCCACAAAATAACAGCAAACACTGAACGTGACTAACAGTAACTGTGGACGGGCAGACTAGGGGGAAATGACTCCTACAGTAATTCTGTGAAGCCTTTCACTTGGTAGTGAGGAGATTTGAAGGAGTAAGAAGTTCGGGCAAGGCGTGCTCCAGGGACTGTGGTCGGCCTGTGCGAGCGAGTTCCCTTGGTCCTCCTTCCCGCAGCTGGTTTCTACCAGGGAGGCTAAACTGGGACAACTCAGGGTTGACAAGTTGCACTAGCTGCATTCCAGGAATTGTTTTGCTTCATATATGTAACCTCTCCTTCAACTCTTTTGTTGTTGTTCTTTTGTTTTTGTTTTTTTTTTTTTAAGAGACAGATGATCTCATTCTGTAGGCTAGGCTATCCTAGAACTCAGTACATAGCCCAGGCTGGCTTCAAAGTTGGCATTCCTCCTGCCTTAGCCTCCCAAGTGCTAGAATGAGTGGTTCAAATTCATTATACGGAAGGATGTTGAAAGACATTGACTTTTTTCATATAAAGAGACAGCCCACTCGTCACTCTTGGAGAGGACCTGGGTTCAGCTCCTATCACCCACATGTCAGCTTAACAACATCTGTAACTCCAGTTCAGGGGATCCGATGCCCTCTTCTGGCTTCCAAGGGCACTGCATATGGTGCATAGACATACATGCAGGCAAAACACCCATGCACATATAAAAGTATTTCATTTGGTACAAAGTACCCTTTACCTATGAGGTAAGATAGAGAACAATAAATTAATATTGCTGCTTTTTTTGTTTTTATTTATAATTATTTTCAAAAGACTACGGTAAAGTGCAGCCAAGCATGGTAGCACACACCTAGAATCCCAGCACTTGGGAGGTGGAGGCAGGAGGACCAGAAGTTCAAGGCCAACCTCGGCTATATGAGACCTTGTCTCAAAAGCAAAATTAAAAACACAAAAACTCCTCAGCAATGACTTCCTAAGCTATAGTTGGCACTAGCAGTTGGTTCTGATGACTACTGACAGGTGGTGGCTTTACCTTAAAAGTCAGAGAAATGTCAGCAAAGCTCCCCACTGTCATTTCCAGGAACCACCCCTGTGTTTTTCCTTCGGCATCCATCAGTGAACCTGCCCCTCTACCCCTTTTAGCATTTTAGGCAGCACATTTATGAATCCTAATGTGTGAGAACAACCCTACAATCAAAGGGGCAGAGTAGGATCCCAGGCAACTTGATCAAACACCCCCCCTACCCCCTTTTTAAACTAATTGGCCCGGAAGAGGTGAAATGTTATGAAGCTGTATTGAGCATGGCCTAAATAATAGGTGTCTATGACCTGTGAAGTCTGTTCCATCTAAAATATTACTCATGCTTCAAAAGCTCCTGAGTAAACATTCATGTAAAAAGGAGTTCACTGGGAAGATTCCCTCTTTAATATAGATAGAAATATTCTTTATCAGAGATTTAGGATACCATTTTGCTAACTGGTAAATAAAAACCGATGTAAATATGTAAGAATGTTTATTTGTTGCACATAACTTTTTTGGTATAAAATAAATGTAGACGTTACCTGTGGACATTGTGCTGCCATTGTTCTTACTTCAGTGTGGAGTCTTCAGACGAATGTGGATGAGATGAAGTCTAGAGTCAGGAAGAACGTGCGTATCCGTGGTACTGTAACTTTGTCCCTACAGGCACTAATCTGGAACCTTTTCTCTTAAATCTCAGGTAACTTAGAGAGGATACAGATTCCTTAGGGGTGATGTTCTTGGGTTCCTGTGGGTTTGTTACATATGTGATTGTCGAGAATCCATGGCAGGGCTGGGTGCTGTAGTAGCTTAGACCTTTAATCACAGCAGAGGCAGACAATTCTGTGAGTTCTAGGCCAGCCTGGTTTACATAATGAATTTCTAGGACAGCCAGAGTTACTTGGTGAGACCTTGTCTTTAAAAAAAAAAAAAAGACAGGGGCTAGAGAGATGGCTCAGTAGTTAAGAGCACTTGCTGCTCTTGCAGAGGACCTAGGTTCAGATCCTATCACCCACATGGTGGCTCACAACCATCTGTAACTCCAGTTGTAGGGGATCTGATGCTCTAGGAACCAGGCAGGCATGCAAATACAGTGGTGTGGAGGCAAACATCCATACACCTAAAAAGGGAGGGGAGGACTGACCATAGATGTTACATAGAGTATCTTTTTTTTTTTTTTTTGGTTTTTCGAGACAGGGTTTCTCTGTGTAGCTTTGCGCCTTTCCTGGGACTCACTTGGTAGCCCAGGCTGGCCTCGAACTCACAGATATCTGCCTGGCTCTGCCTCCCGAGTGCTGGGATTAAAGGCGTGCGCCACCACCGCCCGGCTGAAACAGTGGTTTTTTGTTTTTTGGTTTTTTTGGTTTTTTTTTAAGACAGGGTTTCTCTGTGTAGCTTTGCGCCTTTCCTGGAACTCACTTGGCAGTCCAGGCTGGCCTCGAACTCACAGAGATCCACCTGCCTCTGCCTTCCGAGTGCTGGGATTAAAGGCGTGAGCCACCACCGCCCGGCTAGAGTATCTTAAGATGTCTTTCCATAGCTTTCTTTGAATTGTCCATTCCTACAACCCTCTAAAGACTAAAATGGACTAATCTATAAACAGATTAGTCTGTTTGAAATCTAACCATCCTTCACTGACTAAAACATGTTTTACATGAAACTTTAGGACTTGGGTTGGGGATATAGTCCTGTTGATAGCTTGCATGGGTGGATGTATAAGGCCCCAGGTTGGTATAAACTGGGACTGATAATGAGAACCTGTAATCCCAGCACTTGGGAAGTGGAGGCAGGAGGCGCAAAGCATTCAAGGTCGGACCAGTGACAGGCTCAGTGAGTTAGGGCATTTGCCATATCCTGGCAGCCTGAGATTTATCCACAGGACCCACACAGTTGAAGAAGAACATACATTACCTACCTCAAGTTGTCCTCTGACATCCACACGTGGACTGTGTTAATTTTAAAAGTTTAAGGTCATTCTCTGCTGAATACTAACTTAAAAGACTAGCCCAGCCAGGTGTGGTGGTGCACTCCTTTAATCCCTGCAGAGGCATGCAGATCTCTTCAGTTCGAGGCCAGCCTGGTCTACGTATTGAGTTCCAGAACAGCTAGGATTACAGAGAGACCCTGTCTCAAAACCACAAAAAAAGAGAGACTAGCCTGGAATACATGAGATCCTGTTTCAAAAAACAAAGCAAAAAGACCATTTTCGGACTTAGGAATCATACCTCATCTCTAATTTGTAAAACATTTGCATATCTTCCATTTAGCATATTGTCACCTAAGAAACTTTATTTAAACTAGGGGATGACTGGAGAGATGACTTATTGGTTAATAACATTAGCTGTTCTTCCAAAGGACTGGGGTTCAATTCCCAGCATCCACATGGTGGCTCACAACTACCTATAACTCCAGTTCCAGGGGATCTGATGTATTCTGGCCTCCACCAGCACCAGGCCAGGCATGCACATGGTACCCAAACACTCATACACAGAAAGTAAATTATTAAAATATTAATAAAATTTATAATAAGACACAAAACTAGATTATTTTGAAATTTTTAAGAGGTCCATGGTGACATGAAATATAGCTCTCCTAAAATCCCTTCCCACTTGAACAAATAACAGTGGTTTTTTTTTTAATTTTTATTTTTTAAAATTTATTTATTTTTCTATTATCAGCTTGATACAGTTTAAATTCTTATCCTAATAGTGAAACGTTTGATTGAGGCTTGCCCAGTAGTTGAGTAAACCCAAAACTTATTATAAGCCACAGTCATCCTACGGTCCCCCAAGAGTCTGTCTTAAATTATCTCAAGCTAGCAGGAGGAGGCGCTCTCTTCTTTCCGTGGGTCTAGGGAAGGAAGACTGGAAAGGGATGTGTGTAGAGGCATGCACCTGACCCTGAGACGAGGCCACTCATTTCCAGCACGGCACATGGCTCCTTGTCTTCCACCTGACTGGACAGCTCAGAAGCTCTTTTCGGGACATCATCCCTACACCAGTGTTGATCTTCAGAAGAATACCGGGCTGTATATACCCTTGCTTCAATGGAGTGTCTGGACCAGGGATCCAGGGACAAATCCCCAGGGAAAGACTTAGCAAGACAATAGGTCATCACTCTGGAGGTACCAGCCACAGAACACTAGTTTATATAGGCCCTGTTTAAAGAGGCAGGTCCTAGTCAGTGGCACTGCTGAGAACCATTAGGCTTTTACACAAAACTATCCTGTCAAGTTTGAACTATAGAAGTGCTTGTGGTACATGCATAAGGACCCTGGGTTCAGTCCTCAGAACTCATGCTTAAGAGCTGGCCTGGGACTGATAGCATGTGCTTATAATGTCAACACTGGGAAAGTAGAGACAGGCAGAGACAACCAGCCTAAACTGGGTGAATTCTCCCCTAATCTGAAACCCTGTCTCAAAAACAAAGGCAGATAGCTGCCGAGGTGGTTCTCTGGCCTCCACAAGCATGCATATAAACCCAAAGACTAGGCTGGAGTTGGGAGTTCACAATTCAGAGACTCGGTATTTGAACCTTAACTTGTCATCTCAACCATGGAAAGTGGTCTGTCAGCCGCTGTACTATATAGGACTTCTCTATGTATGTGAATCCCCATGGGTCTGTGGCTAATCTGTAGGGGGTTTGTTTTGAGACAGCTCTGCCTCCTGAGTACGGGATTAAAGTCATGTGCCATGTGCCACTACACCCAGCTCCTCTGTGGGGTTTAATGAGTGAATCTTTCACTCTTTTTGTTTTGTTTTGTTTTTCCAGACAGCCTTGACTGTCCTGGACTCTCTTTGTAGACCAGGCTGGCTTCGAACTCACAGAGATCCTCCTGCCTCTGCCTCCCGAGTGCTGGGATTACGGGCGTGCTATGCTACCACCGCCCACCTGAGTCTTTTGACTCTTACTGGGTCAAGATTAGCCAGTTTTGATGCCCAAGCGTGGGTCTCTTGGGGCAGTGAGCAGTCTGTCGCCTGTAGCACTTTAAAACAAAATTAGCTGGGTGGGTGGTAGCGTACACCTTTGATCCTAGCACTCAGGAGGTAGAGGCAGGAGGATCTCTATTGAGTCTGAGGCCAGCCTGGTCTACAGAGTGAGTTCCAGGACAGCCAGGGCTGCACAGAGAAACCCTGTCTCGAAAAACTAATAATAAATAAATAAAACAATTTGAATTTTTATTATTTTACATGTATGGCTATTTTCCCCACGTGTGTCTGTCTGTCTGTACACCACGTGCATGTGGTGCCTGCAGAGGCCAAATGAGGGCATTGGTATCACCTAGGAAATGGTGATTCTGATGGCAGTTGGTCAAGTCGGTACTGGGACTTGAACTTGGAATCTCTAGAAGAGCAGTCAGTGCTCTTAACCTCGGAGCCATTTCTCCAGCCCTTCACCTGTATCCCTTAAGGAAGTGTGAGTGTCCACACACAGGTTTTCAAGAGTGCACAAAGCTAGGCCAAAAACTGAGGAGGCAGAAATGACCTCAAACACTTCTCAGCACGACATGTTACTGAGCTTAAGCTCAGATATTGATAGCAAGTCATTATTCCCATACAAGAAAAACTTTATTGTCACTTTTAGTGTCCCCTTCTAGCAGATCACAAAATCCAAAGTCAAAAAACTCTGGTGCCAGGAACTGTCTGGGGGACACCTGCTCTGTTGAGAACGTCTTTCATTTCATCAGAGGTCGCGTCTGCAGTGAGGTAGTTCTAGCTTTAGAATGTGAATGGTCTGCTTCCCAAACACTGGGTTCTTGGCACTGAATGGTGATGCTGCCTGGTTTCGTTGGCAATCCTCCAGTATCTCTCTCGCAAAATAAATGCCGCACTTTTGGGGCGTCTCTGACGAGTGAAGATCCCTTTTTTGTTCCCCACTACTCTCAGTGGTGCTTTAAAAAAACAAACAAGGGGGGCTGATAAGATGGCTCACAAAGGAAAGGAACTTGCCGTTAAACCAAATCACCCCAAGTTCAATCACAGGCACCCTCACAGTGGAAGGAACAAGCAGACTTCCCAAAGCTGTCTACCCTTTACCTATGTGTTATGGCATGCACACACACCCCACTCTCCCACACAATAAAAATGTAGTAAAGTTTAAAATACTATGGAGGAGCACACCTTTAATCCAAGCACCCAGGAGGCAGAGGCAGTCTGGATCACTGTGAGTGCTAGGTCAGCCTGGTCTACAGGCCAGCCAGAGTTGCATAGTGAGACCCTATCAAAAGTTGAGGGTGTGAACTGACCCAATTTTAACTGTTGTAAAATAGACCAAAGCAAATATTACCTAAGCCATCTCCCTAGCCCCGTTTCGTATTCTTACAAAAGCCCAGAACTGGAAAAGCCAACCTGAGAAAAATCCATACGCCTAACAGACACTCACTCTGGCTGGTCATAAAGTCAGCAAAATTCCAGATGAGTTCTCCAATCACATATTCCTTTCGTTTCTGATCGAAAACCGAATGATAATTCTCCAGGAGAGCTTTCTGGTACTCCTCACTGAACATAAGAGGTGGGTCCTAGGATTCAAGGCAAAGGGAATGTCAGAGTTGGGACTGAAGTGTTAGATAAAAATAAGAGATCCAGCCGGATGACCATGATGCATGCCTTTAATCCCAGCACTCGGGAGGCAGAGTTTAGTGGATCTCTGAGTTCAAGGCCAGCCTGGTCTACAGATCGAGTTTCAGGACAGCCAAGGCTACACAGAGAAACATTGACTCACAAAAACAAAACAATCCAATTTTGAGACAGAGTCTCTCTAAACTGCTCAGGCTGGCCTTGAGCTTGCTACCCTGCCTCAGCTTCCCAAACATCTGGGCTGTTACCACCCTGACTGCTCAGGTTAACTGAGCAGTGTGTATGCATTCTCTCCAATTTGGCATGTGTTGGGAGACAGGTGATCCTTCATTGTATTTTACCTTAGATAATCGAGTCAGGGTCTCTTGCATTCCAGGTAGTCTGGTTAGGCATCTTGCTCTGGGAATCTCATCTCTACCACTGGAGTACCAGGATTCCAGGAAGCCTGCCACCCCAGCCTGGGTGGTGGGGATCTGAATTTTGCTCCTTACAGAACAAGCACTTTCCCTGCTGAAGCCACCTCCACCATCCCCATCTCTAGCTGTTCTTTAAGCCAAAGGACTTAGGAAGTAAAAAATATGTTTACCTCAACTCTAAAAAATTTGTTGTGGATTTTGTTTTTGTTTTCAAGGTAGGGCCTTACCACACAGCCTGGCTGGGGCCTAGACTACTAGTCACCCTGCCTTAGCAACTCCTTCATGTGAAACTGACCTTTGTTGTTGTTATTTTAAAGTATATGTATAAGGGGCTAGAGAGATGGCATGGTGGTTAAGAGTGTGCTGTTACTGCAGAGGACCCAAGTTCAGTCCTGTATCAGGTGGCTGACAATCACCTGTGACTCCAGCTCCAGGGGACTCTGACACCTCTGGCCTCCGTGGGTACCCTGACACACAGACATGCGCATAATTAAAAAAAATTTTTTTTTTTAAATCTTGTATATGGAGCTGGAGAGATGGCTCAGAGGTTAAGAGCACTGGCTGCTCTTTCAGAGGATCCTGGTTCAATTCCCAGCACCCACATGGGAGCTCCCAACTGTCTGTGACTCCAGTTTCAGAGGACCTGATATCCTCACACAGACATACATGCAAGCAAAAACACCAATGCACATAAAAAAAATAAGGAGGAATCATCAAAAAAATTTTTTTTAAATCTTGTGTATGATGTAGGTATATGTATGTGTATGTGCATGGGTGCATGCATGTAGAGTTCAGAGGACAGCTTGTCATCCTTGCCTTCCACCTTGTTTGAGACAAGGTCTCTTGTTCCCCACCGTATACACCAGTAGCTGGCCTGATAGCAGGGTCCTGCTTCTGAGTCCTGGCTTGCAGTAGGAGAACTAGGATTACAGATGTGTGCCACCACACCTGGCATTATGTGGGTTCCTTGGATTTGAACTCTGGTCATCACACTTGTGTAGTAAGCACTTTATCTGAGTCATCTCATGTAGCCCAGGCTGGCCTGCAACTCAATATATAGCTGAGGCTAGCCTTGAACTCGTTCTGCCTTCACTCAAGTGGTGGAACAGACTTGGGCCACCTTGCCCACCATGACTTTAATGGAAACAGACCCACACTAATACAGCAGCTCCAGCCATGTGTGGCCATTTAAATTAGGATAACACCAAACCAACGGAGTCTACTACCCACATCTCAATCTCAGTAGCTGTTACATGGCTAGTTGCTATCAACACCGGTCTCGACAGGAGAATTTTTAGTTGTTTGAGACAGGGTTTTCTGTATCCTAAACTAGCCTCACACTCCTTATGTAGGCAAGGATGACCCTGAACTTCAGATTCTTTGGCCCTTGCTTCCCAGTGCAAGTATTACAGGCATGCATTGCTACACCTGCTCTGTCTGGTGCAGGGATAGCATGTGGAGCTTTATGCGTGCTGGACAAGCACTGTGCCAGCTGAGTTACCTTTCCCAGGCTGAAAGTTACTTTTTTTGTTTGTTTGTTTGTTTTTTGGTTTTTCGAGACAGGGTTTCTCTGTCCTGGAACTCACTCGGTAGACCAGGCTGGCCTCGAACTCATAGTGATCCACCTGCCTCTGCCTTCTGAACGGTGGGATTAAAGGCATGTGTCACCACTGCCCGGTCTGAAAATTACCTTTTAGAAAAGAATTGTTCATTTTTTGAATTGTGTCTGTTTAGTACGGGCACGCAGGTTCGTGTGGAGGCCTAAAGAGGCTATCATATCCTCTGGAACTGGAGTTACAGGCACTTGTAAACTACTGATGTGGGTGCTGGGAACCAAACAGGTCCTCTGGAAGGGCAGCAAATGCATGCTTTTAACTACTAAGCCATCTCTCCAGCCCAGAGGCTGAGAATTTTAAAAAGCCTTTAACCCCAACACTTGAGAGGCAGAGACAAGTAGATCTCTGTGAGTTTGAGGGTGGCTGCCTAGTCTACAGAGTGAGTTCCAGGACAACCAAATCTACACAGAGAAATCCTTTCTTAAAAAGCGTAAAAAAAAAAAAGGGGGCCAGGTGTAGAGGCACACACCTGTCATCCCAGCACTCAAGAGGCTAAGGGAGACTGTGAGTATGAGGACAGCCTGGGCATCAAAGATCTTCTTTGGAAAAACAAAAAACAATGTGGATAGCAGGTTGGGGGAGATGGGGGGATGGGACAACAAAAGTGGGGCTGCCTTTGGGACCCACACAAGCCGAGCAGAGGCCTGTGTGCAGGGGCCACAGTGTGTGTAGGGTTGGGCAGGTGCCTGAGAGCTAAGGCTGGGTTCACTGGTGGTCCAGCTGAGGGCAGGGAAAGCCCAGAGAGACAAGTAATGTCACCACTGTGGTAAGTGACGATAAAACATTCTACACTGTGTACCTCGTGAAGCCCCGTGATTGTGTCTGCTCCATATTCACTCTGGATAATTGGCTTCTGGTGAGTCTTATACCAGTTCTCAAACTGGCTCTTGAGCTGCGGCTGAATGACCTCCAGATGCCCATAGTCATGGTACCAGGAGAAGTAGCTGTTCACACAGATCACGTCCACGTAGGGGGCCTAAGACAAGAGCGGTAAAGTGAGTTTACCCCCGACACTGAGGGCCTCTTCTTCAAGGTCAGAAGAGAAGGCAGATGACGTAGACTACCCCACCCAACATGTAGGGAAAGAAAGCCAAGAACAGACCCAAGTGGGACTAGTCTGTAACGCTAGGCAGAGGCTCCCAACTGGGTCATGGCTGGAAGCAAAGTAGGCTGCCATCAGTTCCTGACCTTGTTGGACTTCACTCCTTTCTATTCCTGTCACTGGTCTCCTGTGGCCTTGCCTGGAGATAGGACCCAACCTGAAGAGCGGATGTTTTTTCTCTCCACAGTTCAGTTTTTGAGACAGACTTACATAGCCCAAGCTGGCTTCAAGCTCCCAATGTAGCCAAGACTGACCTTGAACTGATGATCCTCCTGCCTTCACCTCCCAAGTGCTGGGATCGCAGGTATACTTATACCTAGTTTTCTGCCTTGCTGGGGATCAAGTCCAGGGTTTCAGGAATTTGAGGCAAACACTCTTATTATTAAGCTACACTTCCTGCTCATTTTTTGGTGAGGGGAGGTGCTAGGAATGCAACCCAAGGGCTTGTATGTGCTAAGCATAGGCTATACCACTGAGCCACGTCACCAGCCCCTCACAGGGTCTCCTCTGATCCACAACTGGGAAGGCACAATTGCTGTGAGTGATGGACTGGCTAGATTTCTTCCTAGGCAGTGATGAGGTGTCCACGGAGCAGGGGTAGGAATGCGTCTAACCAACAGGAAAGAGTTCTGCGTCTAGCTGGCTAGCCTCCAGTATCACACAGGCATGTCTCTTTCTAGCCACACTGCTCGGCTCCAAAGCTGCCCTTGGAATGATGAGGTCTTTCCCAAGGGACCCCAGACCCTCTCCAGGCTGTGGTGGCGGGAAGGTGCAAGCTGCAGGAAGCTGTGAAGGGTCACGTAGTGTCACTTCATAAAGCACACTCCAGGTAAAGAGGCTAGGCATGGGGCACCCAGCAAAGCCTTCCCTGTCCTCACAGAAGATAGGGCAAGCATTGGAATGGCCCGTACCTGGGCCTCCCTGGGCCTCAGTGCAAACTCCGTTTTTTTGTTTTTTTTTTAAAGGTGGGCTCTAGAGATATAGAGAAGCCAGGGCTAAGAAGACTTTTGTTGTTAATTATTTTTAGGTATTTAATTTATAAATGAGTGTTTTTCCTCTATATTTGTATATGCATCAGGAGGTATCAGATCCCCTGGAACAAGATGGTTATGAGCCACCACCATGTGGATACCGGGAACCTAACTCTGGTCCTCTGTAAGAGCAACAAGTGCTCTTAACCAATAAACCATCTCTCCAGTCCCTTGATGAGGCTTTCTTATAAATGAGGACTGTCTTAACAAGACCCTGTCTCAAAATACAAGAGGGGGAGATATATGCTGAAGAGATGGCTCTGGCTAGGAGCTCATACTGTGGTGGTTTGAATAAGAATAGCTTCCATAGGCTCATATGTCGGAATTCTTGGTCTACAGTTGGTGGAACAGTTTGGGAAGGATAAGGGGGTATGGCCTTGCGGGGGAGGTGTGTCATTGGGGGTGGATTTTTAAATTTCATTCCAAGTAGCTGAATCACCTCCAAATGCCCATAGTCATGATACTAAGAGAAGTAGCTGTTCACACAGATCAGTCCACATACTGGGCCCGGGACAAGAGTAGCCAACTGAGTTTGCCTCTCACACTGAGGGCCTCCTCAAGGTCAGAACAGAATGCAGATGTGGTTGTGTCTCAAGATGTGAGCTCTCAGCTACTGCTCCAGTACCATGCCTGCCTGCTGATATGTACTGAAGGCATACAATTTACAAAAAAAAAAAGGGGGGGGGGCGGAGAGGCTGAGTCTGTCCAGCATGATGGCTCACACCTGTAATCCTAGGGCTCAGGAGGATTTTTGAGTTCTAGGCCAGCTTGGGCTACAGGCTACATTAGTGGGATCCTGTCTAAAAACAAACAAGCAGATAAAAACCATGAAAGTCGAAGGGAGACTTGTTGGGAAAAGCGGGAGTGTGAGATGGGCAAGGAGGGAAATGGGTATGACTATGATCAAAATACACTATACATAGGAAAATATAGTAACATAAAGCTATTTTATATATATTATATATATATATATATAATATGAATGATGCTAATAAAAATCATCTTTAGAAAAGCCCAAGTCTACAATGAAACAGGTACATTGTCCTGACTATAGCCCAGCCTTCTTGGGGTTAGAAGCCACACTGCCTAGGGGATAAGCAGGAAGTTAGTCATTTTAACCACTCGTGAAAATGGCCCCGGACTGGCCACTGCTGGTTCATGTGAGCAAACACAAGACTAAAGGCCAAGCACAGGCGAGCAGAGGCAGTGTAGGGACCACCCGGCCCCCAGGCTCACCCCCAGGTCTGCATCGTATTTGGTGTTGGTCACAAAGGTCACGGGACGGGTGGGGTCCAGGGCTTTGGTGTGGGAGATCAGCGTCCTGTCCGTGGAAGGCAGAAGGGAGGCAGGCTGTCAGGTGGGGAGGGACTCTCAGACACCTCTCTCTCCCTTTCCTTCCCAGCTCCCCCATCAGTGGTGGCGGCTCCCAGCTAAGGCCACGGCTGCCCGGAGCCACGAGAGCAGAGGTGAGTACAAACTGAAATGCCAAGAGGCGGCAGAAATGAAGGGGAGTGTAGCACCCTGGGAGGCGGCTGGGGGGAGGGGGGCGGGCATGATTTAAATTTAAGTAATGACTGTCGTGATGAGTTAATTCCATTGACTCATGAGGAATGGAGAGGAGAGAACTGAACGGAAAGACTAGTTTTGGGCCTAGATTTTGTTACCTGGGACCTATTCCTGACCTCCACAGCACAGATCACTATCATTCACCATTGAAGACTTTTTTCTTTTACATCTTTTTTTTTTAAAGCAATTTTTTTAAAAGGTTTATTCATTTATTATGTATACAGTGTTCTGTCTGCATGCCAGAAGAGGGCACCAGATCTCATTACGGATGGTTGTGAGCCACCATGTGGTTGCTGGGAATTGAACTCAGGACCTCCAGAAGAGCAGCCAGTGCTCTTAACAGCTGAGCTACCCCTACATCTTCTTGAGCATCACTCTTCTTGTATGAAGGCTGTGTGTTGCCCCTTGGACAGACTCCAAACCAGCAAAGCCAGTCTGGGCTACTCCACCCTAGCCAGTCTTGGCCTCATCCATGCTGCCCCCTAACACATGCATCTCCCTCGTCACCTCCTGAAAAAGTCTGGGAGCCTCAGAAAGCTACATGCTTCCCCTTCAAGACAAAAGTCCTATCCACCCAGTCCTGGTCCCAAAGCCCCCTGTACACCATGAGCTCTAAAGAGCTTTGAGTGTCTAGAGTTGTCTGGCCCGGCTTCTACATACTCAGAGGAGCTCAAACTACTATGTGGAGCTGGGATGTAGCGTCAGAAGGTACCATTACCTCTCTGTGATGAGCAGTATAATTCACCCTAAAGACTAAGTGACAGTCTCATGACAGATAAAGGAATGGGCCTGGAGATAGAGCTCAGTGGTAGAGCACTTGCCTAGCATGCATAGATAAGGCCCAGGATTGGATCCCCAACACTGGAAAGTACATTTAACATCTTTCGGTGTCATTAAAAAAAAAAAAAAATCCCCTTTTATGGTGCTGGAGAGCGAGCCCAGTGGTTGCTGTCTTCCAGAGGACTGGAGTTCAATTCCCAGTACCCATATGGTGGCTTACACCAGCTGTAACTCCAGTTATTATTGGGGATCTGATGCCTTCTGGCCTCTGAAGGCAGCAAATACACACACATGCAGGCAAAATACCCAGACACACAAAACAATTTAAAATCCCATTTATATTCACATGCCTGTGTAAACTGGCTTTATAAAGATGAACCCAAAACATCACAAAGTGGTTTTCTAGGGTTTTCACATATGTTTCTGTCTAGAACATATGAATGAGTGAATGAATGCCAGGTGTGATGGAGCACACCTGTAATCCTTGCCCCAAGAAGGAAGTAGAGACAGAAGGATTGGCTACATAACAAATCTGAGGTTGGCCTACACTATTTGGGACCTTGTTTTAAAAAAAAAAAAAAAAAAAAAATCAGAAAAGCGTCTGGAGAATGACTCCGTGGTTAAAAGTACCTATTGCCAAGCCCAGTGACTCGAGTTCGAGCCCTGGGACTTCCAGGGTGGAAAGAGAGAACCAATTCCTACAAGCTGTCCTCTGACCTCCATGTGTATGCCACAGCACACACAGAAATAAACCAATTAAAAAGAAATCTAAAACCAAAAAATTGTCAGGCTTGGTGGATCATGCCTATAATCCCAGCACTCAGAAGGCAGGGTCAAGAGGATCAGTGCCAGTTTGATGCCGGCCAGGGATACATAGCAAGACTCTGCCTTAGGATGGATGGATGGATGACCCTGCCTCAAAATAGATAGATAGATAGATAGATAGATAGATAGATAGATAGATAGATAGACAGATAATGTGATATAAAAATCTGAAGTTCTATGTATCAAAGGGAACTCTGGATTTCCTTTCAGGTATGACTAGAAGGATCTCAATGGGTGGAAAAACCACCATTTGAGTGGGCTGATTTGGGTTCCCAGAAGTGATGGACCAGGAGGGAACAGTGGCATTCAGATCGTACGTCCACCCCCTCGAGGCTGACCTCCACACTCCTGGCTGCCTACAGAGGTTGAGGCAGGCCAAAGGGCTAAAGGCCACAGGTCTGACTCAGCCCAGGGGAGGAAGGGTAGTACTCACTTGAAGTAATAACCAGCAGGTTTCAGAGCAGAAGACGGCTCATTGGCCACAGACCACATCACAACCGCTGGGTGATTTTTGTCCCTACGCACCAGCTCCTCCATCACCTCGAGGTGGTGCCGGAGAGACTCGTTGCCAAAACTCTGGCTGCGGAGCCAGGAAGGAAAGGGTCACCAAAGGTTCCGAGAAGAGCTGGGCAAGTTGGGCAGTGCGGGCGGCGAGGGCACTCACGGCAGTACGATGCCCACACCAGGGCACTCATCGATGACCACAATTCCGTAGCGATCGCAGAGCTGCAGCACCTCCTCCGAGTAGGGGTAGTGGCTGGTACGGAAGGAGTTGGCACCAAGCCAGTAGAGCAGGTTGAAATCCTTCATCAGCAGTGGCCAGTCGAAGCCCTTCCCTCGGATCTAGGGGACAGCTGGGCTGTGTGGCCTCTGCCCTTGTCGCTGGAGAACACTCACTTTCTTCTGAAGCCCCAGCCCCTACAGAGCCACCCCCTCCCCCCCTCCCCACCTAGGCTTGACTCACAAACCCCAGCCCACGATGGCCTCTTCAGAGCACCCAGGAAGGGGAAGGAGAGACCAGTGAGTCCCAACATCCTCCCCCTACCCCTGGGGATACCACGGCCACAGCTCACATCCGAGTCCTCGTGCTTGTTCACGCCGTGGAAATAGAAAGGCTTCCCGTTTATGAGGAACTTGCTCTCGGTGACAGCCACTGTTCGAATCCCAACAGGGAGGGTGTAGAAGTCGGACACGGGCCCAGCTGTTGTCATCCTCACCTAGGAGACCAATATGCCAGGAAAGAGCACCCAGGTAGACTGAGCCCCGCCCATGTCACCAGTCACCCAACAGGAAGGAGCTTTTTTTTTTTTTTTTTTTTTTTTTCCCCCAAGACAGGGTTTCTCTGTGTAGCCCTGGCTGTCCTGAAACTTGCTCTGTAGACCAGGCTGGCCTCAAACTCAGAGGTCCACCTGCCTCTGCCTTCTGAGTGCTGAGGTGCACCACCGCCGCCCAGCTTTTCTTTTTAAGTCAGATCTCATGTATCCTAGGCTGGCCTCAAACTCACTTGTAGCTAAGGGTGGCCTTGAACTCCTGATTCTCCTGCCTAGACCTCCCAAGTGCTAAGATTGCAGGTGTGCACCTCCATGCCTCGCTAGCTGGGTTTTTGTTTTTTGTTTTGTTTTTGTTTGTTTTTTGTAGCTCTGGTTGTCCTGCAATTCAGTAGGTAGACCAGGCTGACATCAACTTCTATACTTATTTGATCCTATTATCCCAATACCCCTGGGCCTGACTAAAAAGGACCTGTGTATCTCATAAGGCTTCAGCGGAGATGCCAAAATTACAGTCTCTGTCTTTAGGAAGAACATACGCTCAGGACTTTTCCACCAAGGGACAGAAAAGCCGGAATCTAGGACAGTGCCCGCCAAGCCACCTGTCCTGGAATGCCTGCTGAGACTACAGTCACCAGGTGGCAGCAAAGGACCTTCCTTGGCACCAGCTCAAGTTCCCCATTACCTCCAAGGAGTACAGGTAGGCTGGATGCTCATGCATCAGGTAAGGCCACCAGAGGTTGGCCCCGGGCACCTTAAGTTGACCCAGGTGCCCTGTTTCCTGGGCCACGACTTTGCCATCCTCATCCAAAAGACGCACTTCTAGCTCAAAATGATCATTGCCGTGGACGGAAATCCAGTAATTCACCAGCCCTGTGGGAAACCGAGAGATGGGGACAGAAACAGACAGAGGACTTTATCATAGCACTCCCTCGGAAGTCCTCTCAGGCTCCAAGACCCTAGCAAACAGCTGCTTGATTTTTTTTTTTTTCAGCTTATTGTTCAGGGAGGAGAGATTGGGGGTGGGACAATAGGGGAAGAGCCATGTGACTCAATATCTTGAGCTATGTCACTTTAGCCAAGATCCCACTTCCCACTTCCTCGAAAAGTGAGGTCCACCAGATGGGTGAGTTCTGAAGCCCTTGTTGGCTCCGGCAGTCTGGGTCTTGTCTTCTGAGGGTGATCAAGCAGGTGACAGTTACAAGGTGCCCGAAGCCTTTTGCCTTCGGGATTATTTCCTCTTGGGAACTGAGATTAAACTGGGCCCAGCCTAGCACAGAACCTCCCGCCAGGAGCCCTCACCGATGTCTTGCTCCACACCAGTGGTCACAGTGATATCGTCGATGTAGGTGGTGGGGGTGGTGTAGAGGACCACGGACCGATGCAGTCCCGCATAGTTGAAGAAGTCAAAGCTTGTGTCCTGGACAAAGTAACCCTTGGGATACCTAGGAAAAACGAGGGTCGATTGTTCCTGTGTCTTTTTTTTTTTAAATTGTGCGTGCATGAGTGTGTGTGTGTGTGTGTGTGTGTGTGTGTGTGTGTGTGTGTGTGTACACCACAGTGCACATGTGGAGATCATAGGACAACCTTGGGTACTGGTTCCTGTCTTCTACCTCCAGACAGGGTCCCTTGTTCTAGCTGGCGTGAGAACTTCCAGGAATCCCGTCTCCACCTCTTATCTCGACACAGTAGCACTCAAGAACACTGGGATTTCAGATCCAGCCTATCGCATCCATCCTTACATGGGAGCCTGGACTTCAAATTCATGACTTCATGCTTACACATTTTACCCACTGAGCCGTCTGCCCGGCCCTCTGCCTCCTCTGAGGTGTAACTAGCATGTGTCCCCTGGTCTCCCCAGATCC
This sequence comes from Peromyscus californicus insignis, assembly GCF_007827085.1. NCBI lineage: Eukaryota > Metazoa > Chordata > Mammalia > Rodentia > Cricetidae > Peromyscus > Peromyscus californicus. The sequence continues at coordinate 20,236,135 of NW_026294540.1, forward strand.
GGGGCTAAAGTCACTCTGCCTGTGCGGAAATTCGCTGGACAGGGGAAGGGAAGAGGAAGGATGCTGCTCACATGGAGGTATCGGCCTTGTAGATGATGGACCCTGGTGGCAGGGTATGAGGCGTCAGTGTGTTGTTGATGGCGATCGTGATCCGGCAGGTGGTCAGCGGCCCAGTCTGGACCAGCTTGCTGATGTCAGCTTCAAAGGGGAGGTGACCCCCTTCATGCTCCATCACGTGAATCCCATTCACCCACTGCAGACACAGGAAATATGAGCGGAGGGCAACGGGTCAAAGGGAACCCCCTTCCAGAAGCGGGTCCTGCCATAAGCCTGATGGAAGAATGGTGTTCTAATGGAGCCCATGAAGCGACCCTTTCTCTGACCCATGGCACAGACCCCTTCTCAACAGCCCAGACTGCTTTCCCCCGGGCCAGCCACTCCCTACACTGACCACAACAGCATAGTAATGGGCACTGTTGATCCTCAACACCACTCTCATCTCGGGGTCTTGGGTCCATCGCTGTGGCAGGATCGCCTCCCGTTCATACCACACCCAGCCAATGAAGTTCCGAAGCCGCGCCTCTTGGGTGATGTCATTGAAGCTGGAAGGGACCGGCATGTCCAAGGTTGGGCCCGACTGGGGAAAGAAGAGCTGGAGTCACGGGCTGGGGATGTAGCTCGGCTGGTAGCATGCTGGCCTACCATGCATGGGACCTCTGGTTCCAACTCCAGCACGGCATAAACCAATGGGGGTGTGCACCAGTAAGCCCAGCACCTGGGAGGTGCAGCCAGGAAGATCAGAGTTCAAGGTCACACCCTGGCTAAATCCTCTGCTCCACAGCATATCTGGGGATACAGGAGACTCTATCCAAAGGACAAGAATCGGGGCTGAGCTTCATGCCTGCACCCCACCCGCCAGCGCCTCACAGAAGCACAGGGACACAGAGGAGGGACTCGGTAAACACTGGCTGCATGGGCAGTTTGTACAAAAGACTGTTGAAACCCAATTCTTCCACAGGACAGATGGCACCAGGATCCAGATTTCCATGGAAAGGGTGAGCCAAGGGCCACAGCCCAGCCCGCCTAAGACGGAAGAACCAGAGCCTGACAAAGAGGCCGATGGCCACTGCCACAGGGGTTAGGCCAACAGCAGCGCCCAGGGGCCCCTGAACTGAGGAAACGGAGAAGACATGTGAGGCGCTGTCTCCTCCTCACTTCCTCTTGGGCTGAATGCTGGGCAGTGCGGCTGAAAGCTGAGCGGCTAAACCAGGTGCGGTGGCCCATAGCTTGTAACCCTGGTACCTGTGAGGTTAAGGGAGCAGGATTGTTACGGGGTGGAGGCCAGTGTGGGCCCGAGTGAGAAGCTGTCTGTCTGTCTGTCTGTCTGTCTGTCTGTCTCTCTCTCTCTCTCTCTCTCTCTCTCTCTCTCTCTCTCTCTCACACACACACACACACACACACACACACACACACACACACACACACACACACGGCTGCTGAGATGACTCTGGGTTTAAGGCACTACATAGTCACCAAACCTGATGACCCGAGTTAGATCCCTGGGACCGAGGAGAGACCAGCAAGGTGCCCTCTGACCTCTACGTGCACTGGGTGGCACACGGGTGCTCACACTCATGCACACACAAATGAATGTTAGAAACGTTAAACAAAGAAGGGAGAAAGAGGGGAAGAGGAAGTGAGGGACAATGGATGGATGGATGAATGAATGAATGAATCCGGGCGAGGCGGAGGCTGTGAGCACACAGGTTTTCTTCACCCTGCTACTGCACCAACCCTACCCAGTTAGGAAGGGAGAGCGGAGATGGAGACCTCCGCTAGCTGTCATGTCCTTTATCTGAATCTTACAACCCCAAGGCCCTTCTCTTGGTTGAGCCGAACCCCGCATGGTCCCCTCCTCTACTCCCACGCCGAAATCTTTGTGGTGGGCAGCATCCCCTCTGTACACTGCTAGGGTTCTGCTGCTCGCTAGATGTGACTGAGCATGCAGGAGGCAATGTGCACAAACATTCACTCTAGCTCGGGAAAACTGGAGCAAGAGGTTCACCGGGACAGGCTGATAGCACTGGGGGTGGGGGTGGGGTGGGGGGAGGCAGAGGCAAGAGGATCTCTGTGAGTTCGAGGCCATCCTGGTCTACAGAGCGAGATCCAGGACAGGCACCAAAACTACACAGAGAAACCCTGTCTCGAAAAACCAAAAAAAAAAAAAGTTCACCGGGATATCCAGGCCAGCCTGGGTTACAGAATTTTGTTTTCGTTTCAAAACAAAAACAAAAGGCTCAGTACTGACATGCACGCACAGGGTCCTGGGTTCAACCCCCAGCACTTTGAAATAAAATGGAAAGTTAAAAAAAAAAAAAAAACATTGCCTGGGGCAGCGCTCGCCTGGCAGAAGCCCTGGAGTTCAAGTGGTTCTCGGGCATGCAAGGTCCCCCCACTTCCTGCTCCGGCCGCTCCCCACCCCAGCCTGCAAACCCATATTAACCTCTTCTAGACCCGCGCAAGGGAAGGGGATCTCCAGGTACAGGCACCCCTCCACCCATGCCCTGGCTTCCAGAAACTTCCAGACCTGGGGTTCCCCCTCATCCCACCCCCGGGAGCGCGCACCTCCCGCAGCGGCTGCCGGTACCACTGCTGTTCGAATCCCTGCAGCCGGTTGTCGGAGAAGTCCGCGCGGAAGCGCCACAGTCCGTCCAGCGCCTTGAGCTCCCGAGACGGGCTCTCCTGGGGGAAGAGCATCCCGCCCTGCAGCGCCAGCGCCCAGCTGCACAGCAGCGGACCCAGCGCCACCCAGCACGCGCTCAGCCTTGGGGACATGCTGGCCTGGCGGCCCACCGCCCAGCGGCTGGGCTTTAAGCCTGGCCTTCCCGGAGAGGGCGGGGGCGGGCTCTGGGAGCGTCACATGGTCCCGCGTGAAGCCGCCGGCGCCAACTTGGTTGAGGGCAAGTAAGTGCCTGTCCAGGGGTTGGGGCAGGGCCATCCAGAGGTCCCCGGGCTAGGATCTCTGGAAAGAGAGAGAGAAAACTCTCATATTCCCCAAAGGCATGAAGTCCCGAGTCGTCCTCCCCTAGGAAGGCCAGAGGGCCCCGCCAGTCTCACAGTCATTGGCAGCCCCCCACTCTCTGGGGCTGTGCCTCCCAGGACCACTAGGCTAAGTTCTGGGAGACCCCTTGAAGTCCTGGTCCCCAGCATTTCTTCACCACTCCTGTGAAAGGTCGCGGATGAAGGGCTCAAGAGAGACACTTAGAAGGACTGTTGGGGGTTAGGATTTTATGAAAGGGGTGTCTTAAGACCTGGAAAGGACACATAGACAACCTCCCTAGGCAGGGACTCCCAAGAGAGTTCGGGTCCCAGTGCCAGAAACGAGAGTCCCTTCTTGTAGGTCCCTGAGGAAGTGGGGTGGTCTCACTGCACAAGCTTGCAGCCAAGCTCTCCTGATGCCCAGGCAGAAGGCAGGGAAGGGGTGGGCGAGGGGAGGGGAATAAGATGTGTGGCCATCAATACCTGCTGAGATGTATATTCATTCGCCCAAGTGAGAAATCTGAGGACTTGAAAATCTGTTAGCTCCTGGAGTGTGGATGGGGGTGGGGCGGTGTGAAGACCACTGAGGACCCGGGTGAGAGGGGAACAGCTTCCTGCAGGTCATGTGACCTGCGGAACACCCATCGCAACCTGCACCTTTCACTCGATGACACACACGGCACAGGCACAGAAGACATTTCTTTCATGCCCGATGGTGTCAGTTCTACAAGCGTCTGGAACTTCGGTGTGGATACTCCAACTCTGCCCGGAAACCTAAAGTTCCCTTTTTGCCTCGCAGGCGCCAGTAATCTGGAGGATTACTCAGAATTCCAGGTCCACCTAGGCTACAAAGCGTGTTCTAGGCCATGGGTACCATGAGACCCTGTCTCAAGAAGCAACCAAACAACAAAACAATTTTAAAAAGTATATATAGTATGTACAAATATACAAAAAAATTACATGACTGCAGTTAGAGATTGCTGTCATTTTGCTACTCATATTTTTTGAATTTTCCTAATGAAAAATGCATTATAAAAATAATTATAATCACGACCAAGCCATTAATTAATTTTTAAAAAACAAAGGGGTGAAAGGAGTATCTATGTGCTCTTATAGATGAATTTTTTTCTTTTTATGCTTTTTTTTTTTTTGGTTTTTCGAGACAGGGTTTCTCTGTGTAGCTTTGCGCCTTTCCTGGATCTCGCTCTGAAGACCAGGCTGGCCTCGAACTCATAGAGATCCGCCTGCCTCTGCCTCCCGAGTGCTGGGATTAAAGGCGTGAGCCACCACCACCTGGCTCTTTTTATGCTTTTTAAAATGTATTTTATGTGTGTGCATAGATATGCTTAAATGCATCTGCAAAGCCAGAGGAGGACATCAGGAGTGTCCTCTGTCACTTTGCTGGTTGGCTTTTTGTTGACTTGAGACAAGCTAGAATCTTCTGGGAAGACACATCCATCAGGTTGACCTGTAGGCAAGAAAGATTGTTCTGTGGCAAGTTCTCGTTCTCTCTCTCTCTCTCTCTCTCTCTCTCTCTCTCTCTCTCTCTCTCTCAGTTTTTTGAGGCAGGTTTTCTTTGTGTAGCCCTGGCTGTCCTGGAACTCACTCTGTAGACCAGGCTTGCCTCGAACTCAGAGATTCATTTGCCTCTGCCTCCTGAGTGCTAGGATGAAAGGCATGTGATATATTGTGCACCCTAATAAACTTGCCTGAAGATCAAAGAACAGAACAAGCTCCTAGATTAGCCATAGAGGTCAGGCAGTGGTGGCACACACACCTTTAATCCTATCACTCAGGAGGCAGAGATCCATCTGGATCTCTGTGAGTTCAAGGCCACACTGGGCTACATGAGATTGATCCAGTATAGGGAGAAATAGACCTAGGCAGTGGTAGCACACACTTTTAATTCCAGCACTTGAGATCTCATGCCTTTGCCTGGGAAGCACACATGTCTTTAATCTCAGGAAATAATATGGCAGGGCAGAGAAAGGTATATAAGGCATGAGGAAACAGGAACTCCCTCTCTTTAGGCTGAGGATTTTGTAGCGGTAAGAACTAGTGGCTGGCTGTTCTGCTTCTCTGATCTTTCAATTTTCACCCTGATGCCTAGCTCTGGTTTTTTTTTTTTTAATTAAAAGACCATCTATATTCGAACAACAGGCATATGCCACCACTGCCCAGCTAGTTCCCAGTTCTTAAAATGGAGGTGAATATCATTAGGTTTCAACATCAATCTTTGAACTGGACTTCAGATACACCCACCCCAAGATGTGCATTAGGACTTTCCGACTGAGCTGAAAGGGAGTTCCTTAAAGTGTAATGAAAACCTGCCAACTTCAACACAATGGATGGTTTCCCAACCACCCTGCAAGTGCTCCTAATTGTTTTTGTTACAAAATACCTGCCCTTTCCTTACAATTGTCAGGATAATGGTTAATGAGTTGGGGGTGTAGCTGAGCAGGTAGGAGTGGTTCTTAGCCCGGGGAGACCTTGCCAAACACAACTACTCTAGTTCCTAATCCACTTGTTTATGTTTGTGTACTTAGGTTTCTTGTGCCCGCCTTGATGTGTACATATGCAGGAGCATGCAATGTGGAGGTTAGAGGTCAATCACCTTCTACCTTATTTGATTTTTTTTTAGATTTATTTATTTATTACGGAGGGCTGGAGAGATGGCTCAGTGGTTAAAAGCACTGGCTGCTCTTCCAGAGGACAGGGTTGATTCCCAGCACCCACATGGCAGCTCACAACCATTTTTAACCCCAGTCCCAGGGGATCTGCTGACCTCTTTTAGCCTCAGCAGGTACCGCACCCATGGGGTACGCAGACATGCATGCTGATAAAACAACCGTACACAGAACATAAACTAAATAAACTCTAAAAATAGCAGCAGCAACAAAAAAACTTCCTTAGAATTGGATGTGGTGGTTCACACCTGTGATCTAGCTCTCAGGATGTTGAGGCAGAAGGATAAAGAGAGCCAGTCAGCTTGGGCTACATAGCAAAACTGTCTCTAATATGTGTGTGTGTGTGTGTGTGTGTGTGTGTATGTGTGTGTGATACACATATATAATATATTTGTAATTACTATATATATAAATAAAATGTGTATGGATGTTTTGCCTACTGCAATGTATGTGTACCAGGTGTGTGAAGTACTTATGGAGACCAGAGGAGGGTGCCAGAGTTACAGATAGTTGTGAGTCAACACGTGGATGCTGAGAACGGAACCCAGGTCCTCTGAAAAGAGCAGCCAGTGCGCTTAAACACTGAGCCGTTCTGCAGTTCCATTCACCTTATTCTATTTTAATGTTTTCCATTTATAGATTTATTTGCATGTGCCCATGCTTAGGTGTGAAGGTCATATGACAGCTTGCTGGAGCTGGCTTTTTCTCTCTACCCTGTAGGTCCCAGGTATTGAACTTAAGCCATCAGACTTAGTGGCAGACACCTTTATCCACTAAGCCATCTCGGTAGCCCTCCTCGGCCTTATGTTTTGAGACCGAGCTCACTGACCCCATTAAGCTGGCTGATCAGAGAGCAGCAAAGATTCACCTTTCTCTGCCTCCCCAGCTCAAGGGGTTAGAGGTGCATTGTGCCTGGCTTTTTATGTGGATGCTGGGGATTCAAACTCAGGTCCTTATGTTTGCCCGGCAACGGCCTTACCAACTGAGCCATCTCCCCATTCCAGTCCCCTTATTTAAAGCTATAAATATGAAGGCTGGCTGGGCGGTGGTGGCGCACGCCTTTAATCCCAGCACTCAAGAGGCAGAGCCAGGCGGATCTCTGTGAGTTCGAGGCCAGCCTGGGCTACAGAGCGAGATCCAGGACAGGCACCAAAACTATACAGAGAAAACCTGTCTCAGAAAACAAAAACAAAAATATGAAGGTTGTTTTGAAAAACCTGAACCGACTACTATCATAACTAAATCTGTATTTTCTCACATTGGAATCCCAATTAGCACCGTATGAACATTACCTGTGCTTAACTGAATTTATTTCATTCTGGGCCTTCCGTTTCTCCTCTACTGGAAACCTTTCTCCTTATCCCAATGAGTAAACTCTCCTAAACTCAACTATCCTCTCTCTCTCTCCCTCACCTCTTCCCCCAGGCTGGCCTTGAACTGCTGGTGATCCTCCTGCCTCAACTTTCCCAATGCTAAGGTTACAGGTGTGTACCACCACACTCAACTCAGTTAAGACATCTTTACTCTTGCCATATGTCCCTTGATCCAGGTCATTCTCCTGCTCCTTGTACGTAATTTCACTGAGGCGTTTAGATCCTTGGCGCCTGCAGGTTCTCACCATCCCAGAATTCCTGTCCTGGCAGTGGCCTTTTCACTCAGGGCCTGGTCCCTGCACCCTCTTAACATTGGTTAACTTTCCCTTGAGGCGATTCTTCATAACTGTGACCCCCCCAAAAATGAGCAATTAATTTAAAGAGCGGTAAATGTCTCTCGCAATGGTTTTGGATAGCTGTCTGTGGTCATAGGACCTGCTTGGCTCAGGACACACCTATTGGAAGGCAGAGGATCATGACAGAGGAAAGCAACTCACCTCACAGCAGTCAGGAAGCAGAGGGGGAAAAAAAGGAAGAGGAAAGGTCTGGGGATAAGATAGAACCATAAGACCGCAGTGACACGCTTCTACCTAGATCTCGCCTCGTTATGGTTCAATCTGTGTCAATCGTGAATAGGCTAATCCACTGCTGTGGTCCAGTCATCTTTCTAAAACCCACCAACTGGGCAACTGAGCCCTTGACACATGAGCCTTTGGAGGACATTTTATTTTATTTTGAGACAGGTTTTCACTTTTCAGCCCTGGCTAGCCTGGAACTCAGAGCGCAACCTGCCTCTGCATCCCGAGGGCTGGGATTAATGGTGTGCACAACCACATCTGGCTGGAGGCCATTTGTATTGTTATTTTGAGACAGATTCTCACGTAGGCCAGGAAGTGGGTGAGGCCAAGATGACCTTGAACTCCCATTCTTCCTGTTTCCTTCTCCGGAGTGTTGGGATACAGACCCATGTTCCAATATTCTGGTTTAAGGCAGGTGAGGGCACAGATTCAGTTGACTCAGGTTCAAGTACGTAGAGGGTCACAACTGTCTGTAACTCCAGTTCCAGGGGATCTGACACCCTCTTCTGGCCACTGTGGGCACCTGACATGCATGTGGCGCATAGACCTACATGCAGGCAAAATGTCCCATACATACAAAAAATGCTTTTAATTAAAAATAAGTGTGTCGGGCATTGGTGGCGCACACCTTGAATTCCAATATTCAGAAGGCAGAGGCAGGTGGATTTCTGTAAGATCAAGGTCAGCCTGGTCTATAGAACTAGTTGCAGGACAGTCAGGGCTACACAGAGAAACTCTGTCTTGAAACACTTCCCCCAAAAAATTTAAAAATAAGTAACAGGGGCTGGAGAGATGGCTCAGAGGTTAAGAGCACTGGTTGCTCTTCCAGAGGTCCTGAGTTCAATTCCCAGCAACCACATGGTGGCTTACAACCACCTGTAATGAGACCTGGTGCCCTCTTCTGGTGTGCAGGGATACATGCAGGCAGAACACTGTATACATAATAATAAATGAATAAATCTTTATAAAAAAATAAAATAAAATAAGTAAAATATAGTTATTTATTTGGAAAAATCAACAAAATGAAAAGACAGCAGGTTAGCTCCCTCGGAAAACAGTCTCGAGCTGCGTTTCCTGCTGTTCTGACCAGGCAATTTCTATGTAATCCCGGCCTAATTGTGTGTGGTCTTGGAGGACTATCTATGTAGACTGGGCTAGCCTCACACAGTGATCCTCCTGCCTCAGCCTTTCAAGTATTGGGAATACAGGCCAGAGCAATCATGACAGGCTTTGTTTATGTTTCTGATTCATTAACCTACTGCCTCAGTTTCCCTGTACTTCAAAGAAATTGAGAAATGGAAGTTGGTAAAAGGGAAATGGGTTGTTGTTTAGTTTGGTGATAACAAGGGAAAAAGAAGTCTAACGTCTTCCCCATTGCAAAGAACAGAGCACACGAAAATTTAACTAGGATTTCAGGTCCCCTCCAGCCTGTGTTAGAGACAAACATTTTTTTTTTATCCATATATTTTTTTATTTTTAAAAATTGAAATATTGGGGGTATTTTTTTTTTTTTTGAGACAGGGTTTCTCTGTGTAGCCCTGGCTGTCCCGGAACTCACTCTATAGACCAGGCTGGCCTCGATCTCACAGAGATCCGCCTGTCATCTGCCTCCCAAGTGCTGGGGCTAATGGGATGCACCACCACACTTGGTCCCCCAAATACGTTTTGATATAGGCTTAAGTACAGAGAGGCAAGCAAGACACACCTATGAGCACTGGTGGGCATGTGCTTTGTAAGGGAAAGAGAGCAGCAGGACATACTCAAGGGTGGGTGTAGGCTCCTCGAGAGAGAATCGTGATTAATGGTCTTAGCGTTTGCTCCGTAGATCATTTTGATGGCTTTCAAGTTACACCCCAAAGTGTTAAGAAACCTTTACCCCTTGCTCATCTTTGACTTGGTAAGATTGTCGGGTGCCTCTGAAGATGCCTTGGGTGGGGTGGAATTGTAATCTGATAAGAGGAAACCCAGAGGAGCTGCCGACTTGCACAAGAAGTCGAGTAGGTGTCCTTTCTTTGAAGATGGAGTTGTAGTAAGAGTCCTAGAAAACCGCAATTGACAACCCGGGAGGAAGACGGGCCTTAAGCGGTGGCTAATTCTTTTTTTTAGAAGCATAAGTATTTATTTGAAACAAAGGAGTTTGTGTACAGTGTTGAAAATCTACACCTTCTTGTTAAATTCACATTTGCCGTTCACCCTTTTAAACAAACATTTATAATCATTATTTTATACAGATATAGATATGTAAATACAACATCAAATTCAGTGGTCCTTCAGCATTTTCCACTTAAATGTGTTTTTTTTTAAACATAAAACAGGTTATAATTCCAAAGTCCAGAGTTATTTGAAACTGGAAAATATTTTCTCTGTAGAAAATAGTAAAAATGATAACATTTCCCAATAAGCCCTTTTAAGCCAAATGATAGCTGAATTATACATATAAATATTGACTAGATTCTGGGATACAGAAGAGATCTATCTTCATCTGTTCTGAGAGCTATGTTTTACTTAAGTTGTGTAAGTGAGATTCCTGTTCATCTTCCCCTTCACTGTTTGATTTAAGGCAGACATTTTTCTATAGGCTAATCCACAATCTAAGAAGATTTTAGCCTCCTCTCCCAAAAGTACAGCCAGCATATTCTTTTATCAGCTTGATACGGTACAAATTATTATACTAATAGTGAAATGTTTCACTAAAGCATGCCCAGTGACTGGGCAAAACCAGAACTTATTATAAGTCACAGGGTCCTCCCTGGTAGATAACCTTCCTGCATCTGTGGGTTGCAGTCTGGTTGTCCTTTGCTTTATATCTAGTATCCACTTATGAGTGAGTACATACCATGTTTGTCCTTCTGAGTCTCGGTTTTGCCTGCAATTTTCATGATGTCATTGTTTTTCTCTGCTGAATAGTACTACATTGTGTATATGTACCACATATTCTTAATCCATTCTTCAGTTGACGGGCATCTAGGTTGTTTCCAGGTTCTGGCTATTATGAATAATGCTGCTGTGAACATAGTTGAGCATGTTTTTTTGTGGTATGATTGAGCATTCTTTGGGTATATGCCCAAGAGTGGTATGGCTGGGTCTTGAGGTAGATTGATTCCCAATTTTCTGAGAAACTACCATACTGATTTCCACAGTGGTTGTACAAGTTTGCACTCACACCAACAGTGGAGGAGTGTTCCCCTTACTACACATCTGTGGGAGCCGGTTTTCGGGTTCCTCGTGGTTTTACCCAGCAGGTCCACATAGAGGATGATTAGGACCATGGGCTGTGTCTGAGATGGTCTGCACTTGGCTGTGCTGGGGGCGGGGAGGTCTTTTGCTCCACCCCTTGACGTCTCTATAAATACCCTGGAGCAGAGACAGTCGGGGCCTGTTGGAAAAGGTTCCGGGCCCTCTCGAGGCTATCCTTTATTTTCTATCTGTTTAACTCCGCGATATTCTCCGCAATAAATCCTTCTATCTAATATTTCCTGCTGCTCACACTCAAGAAAACTCTGGGGAGCTGTGGAGTTGGTGGGTAAATGCCCCACACACATCCTCTCCAACATAGACTGTCATCAGTGTTTTTGATCATAGCCATTCTGACAGGTGTAAGGTGGTATCTCAGAGTCATTTTGATTTGCATTTCCCTGATGACTTGAGCATTTCCTTAAATGTCTTTCAGCTGTTTGAGATTCTGCTTTTGAGAAATCTCTGTTTAGTTCTGTAGCCCAATTTTTAATTGGATTTTTCGGTATTTTGACTTCTAGTTTCTTGAGTTCTTTATATACTTTGGAGATCAGGCTCTGTCAGACATGGGGTTGGTGAAGATATTTTCCCATTCTGTAGGCTGTCTTTTTGTCTTATTGACCATGTCCTTTGCCCTACAAAAGCTTCTTAGTTTCAAGAGGTCCCATTTATTAATTGTTGCTCTCAGTGTCTGTGCTACTGGTGTTATATTTAGGAAGTGATCTCCTGTGACAGTGTGTTCAAGAGTACTTCCTACTTTCTTTTCTATCAAGTTCAGTGTAACTGGATTTATGTTGAGGTCTTTGATCCACTTGGACTTGAGTTTTGTGCATGGTGACAGATATGGATCTATTTGCAATCTTCTGCATGTTGACATCCAGTTATGCCAGCACCGTTTGTTGAAGAGGTTTTCTTTTTTCCATGGCTCAGTTTTGGTTTCTTTGTCAAAATCAGGTGTTCATATGTATGGGGATTAATGTCGGGGTCTTCAATTCAATTCCATTGGTCTGTATGTCATTTTTTTATGCCAATACAAACTGTTTTTAATACTATAGTTCTATAGTAGAGCTTGAAGTCATGGATGGTGATACCTCCAGAAGTTCCTTTATTATACAGGATTGTTTTAGCTATCCTGGGTTTTTTGTTTTTCCATATAAAGTTGAGTATTGTTCTTTCCAAGTCTATGAAGAATTGTGTTGGGATTTTGATGGGGATTGCATTGAATCTGTAGATTGCTTTTGGTAAGATTGTCAGTAGCTAATTCTTCTCTATTGTCAAGACCCCTCAACTAGAGTCCTGGGTAAAGGGCACCTTTCTACAGTCGTAAACTCAGACTTTACCAGCCTTTCTTTTCTTTCATTCTTTTTTTTTTTTTTTCTTGAGACAGGGTTTCCTCTGAGGAGCTTGGGAGCCTGTCCTGGAACTTGCTCTGTAGACCAGACTGGCCTTGAACTCAGAGATTCACCTGCCTCTGCCTACCAAGTGCTGGGCTTAAGGGTGTATGCCACCACAGCACTGTTTTACTAGCCTTTTCCATCCTGCCCCAAGTATGCCTGGCATATCTTCTCAGGTGTATTGGTAATCCTAGCAACCAGAAGATGGAGGCCGGAGGATCAAGACTTTAAGGTCATCGTCAGCTACACTGAGGACAACCTTGGGTGAATAAAACCATGTCCCTCCAAAGGAGTGTGGGCTGGAGATACAAGTCATTTGGTAGAAAGCTTGCCTAGCATGCCCAAAGTCCTGTGTTCTGTCCAGAGTGCCATACTTGGAAGATGGAGGATCAGGAATCATTGGCTGCATAGCAAACTCAAGGCCAGCCTGGTAGCTGGCTACATTAGAAGACACTTGTTTGTGTTGATATATTGTGTACCCTAATAAAATTGCCTGAAGATTAGAGAACAGAACAAGCCACTAGATTAAACATAGAAGCCAGGTAGTGGTGGTGCACACCTTTAATCCTAGCACTTGGAAGACAGAGATCTGTCTGGATCTCTGTGAGTTCAAAGCCACCCTGGATTACGTGAGATTGACTCAGACTAGGAGAGAAACAGAGCCAGGCAGTGGTGGCACATACCTTTAATCCCAGCACTTGAGATCTCATGCCTTTGCTTGGGAATACACACAACTTTAATCCCAGCACTAGGGAGGAAGTGATGGCTGGGCAGAGAAAGGTTAATTCCCAATTTTCTGAGAAACAACCATACTGATTTCCCAAGTGACTGTACAAGTTTGCACTCATACCAACAGTGGAGGAGTGTTCCCATTACTCCACAGCATCTCCAACATAAGCTGTCATCAGTGTTTTTGATCTTAGCCATTCTGACAGGTGTAAGATGGTATCTCAGAGTCATTTTATTTGCATTTCCCTGATGACTAAGGATGCTGAGCAATTCCTTAAATGTCTTTTGGCCATTTGAGGTTCTTCTGCTGAGAGTTCTCTGTTTAGATCTGTACCCCATTTTTTAATTGGATCATTTGGTATTTTGATGACTAGTATCTTGAGATTATCTTGAAGATTAGCCCTTTGTCAGATGTGGATTTGGTGAAGATCTTTTCCCATTCTATAGGTTGGTGTTTTGTCTTATTGACTCTGTCCTTTGCCTTACAGAAGCTTTTCAGTTTCAGGAGGTCTCATTTATTAATTGATCTCAGTGTCTGTGCTACTGGTGTTATATTCAGAAAGTAGTCTCCTGTGCCAATATGTTCAAGGCTAGTTCTCACTTTCTTTTCGATTAGGCTCAGTGTGACTGGATTTATGTTGAAGTCTTTGATCCACTTGGACTTAAGTTTTTTACAGGGCTATTGATATGGATCTATTTACATTCTCCTACATGTTGACATAGAGTTATGCCAGCACCATTTGTTGAAGATGTTTTCTTTTTTCCATTGTACAATTTTGGCTTATGTGTCAAAAATCAGGTGTCCATAGGTGTGTGGATTTATTTCAGGGTCTTCCATTCGATTCCATTGATTCATGTGTCTGTTTTTATGCCAATACAAACTGTTTTTAATACTATAGTTCTATAGTAGAGCTTGAGGTCAGAGATGGTGATGCCTCCAGAAGTTCTTTTATTGTACAGGATTATTTTAGCTGTCCTGTTTTTTTTTTTTTTATTTCCAAATGAAGTTGAGTATTGAGAATTGTGTTGGGATTTTGATGGGGATTGCACTGAATCTGTAGATTGCTCTTGGTAAGATTGCCATTTTTGCTATGTTAATTCTGCCTATCCAAGAGCATGGGAGATCTTTTCATTTTCTGAGATCTTCTTCAATTTCTTTCTTCAAAAACTTGAAGTTCTTGTCATACAGGTCTTTCATTTGTTTGGTTAGAGTTACCCCAAGATATTTTATATTATTTGTGGCTATTGTAAATGGTGATGTTTCTCTGATTTCTTTCTCAGACCATTTATCATTTATATATATAGGAGGGCTACTGATTTTTTTTTTTAGTTCATCTTGTATCCTGCCACATTACTGAAGGTGTTTATCAGCTGGAGGAGTTCCCTGGTAGAATTTTTGGGGTCACTATGTATACTATATATAATAGTATCTTCAAATAGTGAAAGTTTGACTTCTTCCTTTCCAATTTGTATCCCATTGATCTCCTTTTGTTGTCTTATTGCTCTAGCTAGAACCTCAATTACTATATTGAATAGATATGGAGAGAGTGGAAAGCCTGTCTTGTTCCTGATTTTAGTGGAACTGGTTTGAGTTTCTCTCCATTTAATTTGATGTTGGCTTGCTGTAAATTGCCTTTATTATGTTTAGGTATGCTCCTGATCTCTCTAGAGCCTTTATCATGAAGGAGTGTTGGATTTTGTCAAGGGCTTTTTCATCATCTAATGAGATGATCATGTGTTTTTTTTTCTTTCAGTTTGTTTATACGGTGGATTACATTGGCAGATTTTTGTATGTTGAACCATCCTTGCATCTCTGGGATGAAATCTACTTGATCATGGTGGATGAATTTTTTTGCAGGGGAATATGTTTTTGGATTCAGTTTGCCAGGGTTTTTTTGTTTTGTTTTGTTTGGTTTGGGGGTTTTTTGTTGTTGTTTTTTGTTTTTCGAGACAGGGTTTCTCCATGTAGTTTTGATGCCTGTCCTAGATCTCACTCTGTAGACCAGGCTGGCCTCGAACTCACAGAGAACCGCCTTGCTCTGCCTCCCGAGTGCTGAGATTAAAGGCATGTGCCACTGCTGCCCAGCTAGTTTGCCAGTATTTTATTGAGTATTTTGGCATCAATGTTCATGAGGGAGATTGGTCTATAATTCTCTTTCTTTGTTGCATCTTTGTGTGGTTTGGATATCAGAGTAACTGTAGCCTCATAAAAAGAGCTTGGCGCCGGGCGGTGGTGGCGCACGCCTTTAATCCCAGCACTCGGGAGGCAGAGCCAGGTGGATCTCTTGAGTTCGAGGCCAGCCTGGGCTACCAAGTGAGTTCCAGGAGAGGCGCAAAGCTACACAGAGAAACCCTGTCTTGAAAAACCAAAAAAAAAAAAAAAAAAAAAAAAAAAAACCAAAAAACAAAAAGAGTTTGGCAATGTTCCTCCTGTTCCTATTGTGTGGGACAATTTGAGGAGTATTGGTATTAGCTCTTCTTTGAAATTCTGGTAGAATTCTGTGCTGAAACCATCTAGGCCTTGGGTTTTTTTTTTTTTTTTTTGGTTGGGAGACTTTTAATGACTGCTTCTATTTCCTCAGAGGATTTAGGTCGATTTAAATTGTTTATCTGATCTTGATTTAATTTTGGTATGTGGTACCTATCCAGAGAATTGTCCATTTCTTCTAGATTTTCCAATTTTGTGGAGTTCTGGTTTTTGAGGTATGACCTAATGAGTCTCTGGATTTCCGTAGTGTAAGTTGTTACATCTTCCTTTTCATTTCTTGTTGTTGGTTGTTTTTTTACACTTTTGGGGGCTGCCACCCAGCTCCCAAATAAATCACACATGGAGACTTATTCTTATTTATAAATGCCTGGTCTTAGCTTGGCTTGTTTCTTGCCAGCTTTCCTTAACTTTAAATTATCACATCTACCTTTTGCCTCTGGGTCCTTTCCTTTTCTTACTTCTGTAAATCTTACTTTCACTCTTACTCCGTGGCTGGCTGTGTGGCTGGCCCCTAATATTCTTCTCTCCTTGTTGTCTAGCTCTTTCTTCTTCTCCTCCCATATTTCTCCTTCTATTTATTCTCTCTGTCTGCCAGCCCTGCCTAGCCTTTCTTTTGCCTTTCTATTGACCAGTCAGCTCTTTATTAGACCATCAGGTGTTTTACACAGACAAAGTAACACAGCTTCACGGAGTTAAACAGATGCAACATAAAAGAATGCAACACATCTTTGCATCATTAAACAGATGTTCCACAGCACAAATAAATGTAACACATCTTAAAATAATATTCTACAATAATTTCTGATTTTGTTAATTTGGATATTCTTAACAATCTTCCTCCCAGGGGCCCAGAAGAGAAGCTATAAACAGTGCAAATTATTTTCAGGAAAAGAATCTAAATACACCAAACTCTTTCGTCTATCTACTTTATTCTTCTGGGATAAAATTATATCTATTCAGCTTCAATTCTGCTCTCATGCCTAACTCCTTTCTTGCCTGATTTCTCTCTACATTTATCCGCTCTCCCCTCTAAGTTCTGTCTTAATTCTCTCATCTTAGTTCTGCCCCATCTAGGTTCTCATCCATCTAGTTCTTTCCCATCTTAGTTCCTCTCCCATCTCGTTCTTTCTCATCTTGTTCTTCCCCATCTGACTCTTCCTCATCTTCCATCTCATTCCTCTAGTACTCTCTTCTAGCCCTTCAATCTAGTTCTTCCCCATCTCAGTTCATTCCCCTCCAGTTCTTACCCATCTAGTTCTTCCATTCTCTTTTCTCTTCTCTGTCTCATCCTTGCTTTGAAAATAAAACTACCTTTTATCCTTTTGGCCCTTATGTCTCCAAGCTATCTCTGCTCCTACAGTTTCTGGCAGGGCAGGGGGAAGTGTGCTCGGTTGCTAGGCAACTTGGCTAAAGCAACTTCTGTCACAGCTCGATGTACCTGTAAGTAGGAACCCTTTAGTTCTGAGTTAATTGTTAAGGGTGGATCTAAAACTAGAGATAAGACTTTGGAAAGGAGAAAGTTAAGCTTAATTAGCACATCCACCAGGCCTTCTCAAACAGTTTGGATGCTTAAGTCTGTTCTTAGCACAGAGGTATCTCCGATAAGATACTTTCGTCCCTCCAGGGATGGTCCTGGCCAGATGCTGCTAATGACGATAATTACAGAAAGGCCTGAAATTAGGGATCCTGGCTGCATTACTGCACAGAAGGTTATCTAAATATTCCTTTAGTAGAGGGGAAATTGTGCCCAATGAACGATGGAAAAGCTACAATAGCACACAAGAAATTCATAGTAGGAAACGGCTAATAATCGAAAGCCAGTATCATCAAGACTCCTTGAGCCTCGGCTTGACCTCTGGAAGGCCCTCGACTTTTTCCAGGTATTAGCTTGTCCTAATCAGCTGAAATCCTACTTCATATATTTTTGCTGCTTGCAGCAGATATTTTCTCTTTGCCTTTTGGTTAGTTTGGATAAGGGTTTGTCTATCCTGTTGATTTTCTCAAAGAACCAACTCTTGTTTGTCATTGATTCTTTGTACTGTTCTCTTTGTTTCTATTTTATTGATTTCAGCCCTCAGTTTGATTCTCTCCTGTCATCTACTCCTGAGTGAGTTTGCTTCTTTTTGTTCTTGAGCTTTCAGGGGTGCTGTTAAGTCACTAGTGTGAGATTTCTCCATCTTCTTTATGTGGGCACTTAGTGCTGTGAACTTTCCTCTTAGCACTGCTTTCATAGTGTCCATAAGGTTGGGTATGCTGTGCATTCGTTTTCATTGAATTCTAGGAAGTCTTTAATTTCTTTATTTCTTCCTTGATCTGGTGGTGATTCATTTGGGCATTATTCAGTTTCCATGAGTTTGTGAGCCTTCTGTAGTTTGTGTTGTTGAATTCTAACTTCAAACCATGGTGATCTGATAAAATACAGGAGATTCTTTTTCTTTTTCTTTTCTTTTTTTTGTATCTGATGAGATTTGCTTTGTGACTGAGTATGTGGTCAATTTTAGAGATGGTTCCATGAGGTGCCAAAAAGAAGTTATATTCTTTTGTGTTTGTGTGAAATGTTCTATAGGTATCTGTTAAGTCCAGGTCCTCTTCCATAACCTTCAGAAGACAGGAAATGACTAGTTTAGGCCCAGTGTAAGCAAACAAGCTAGCTGTGAATGAATATCCGGAATACATAACAATTTTAAAACCCAAAGTGTCAGAAAACACACAGTCCTGTAGTGGTATTTTCTCCTCCCATGACCTTGGGCTATACGGCCCAAAGGAGGTGGTGCTTCCTGCCATTGTATGTGACCTCTTATAAGGAGTTGGAGAAGGGTCACATGCCCCTTCTCCCTGCTCCTGCCTGTGAGGTGGATTCACTCCCGGTCAGATCAGAGGATGACTTCTGCTGTCTACTCAGTTCTATATTCGTGAGTGCATTTCCTCAATTTATATCTTAAGAAATTCTGTTACCCATTTAACAGACTCACGTGGATTGATCATAATACAGTTCCACAAAATGGGCCTGGGCCCTGAAGAGAGTCATTTGGAAAGAGAAAACACACACACACACACACACACACACACACAGAGAGAGAGAGAGAGAGAGAGAGAGAGAGAGAGAGAGAGAGAGAGATTGAACAAGTGGCCCAGAGACATTTTTTGAACAGCACCTCTGAGGAACACTATGGAGAATTCTTAATTTTCTAAAAGTACATGTACATGTGACCCAGTTAGACAGCTCCTTCGAATATGCCTAAATGACACGTTCTATTTCACAGTTACTTCCTCATCCATGGTCATTGCTGCTCTATTCACAACATCCAGGAAATGGAAACAACCCAAATGTTCTACAACTGTCTAATGGATACCGGCATAGTGGAACATACACACCATGGAATATCCTCCGTGGTGAAGAAAAATGAAATCATGACATTTGCAGGTAAATGGCAGGTCTTATAGAAGATCCTACTGAGTGGGGCAATCCAGATCTCTAAAGACAAGTGTGGCATGTTCTGTCTCTTACCTTATTCCTAGCTCCAGATCTTCAGAAAAGGTTTAGGACTCACTTGAGACCTTGGAACTCATATGCATGTAAAACATTTAGTGAAAAAAAGAGCCCACAAAATTGAAGATCAAGGGGGTGTATATTAGAGGGTTTAGAGGAAGGAAAGGGGAATGATGTAATTATAATCTCAAGAAATAGAGATAATAATAGAATATAGCCAGGCGGCGGCTTTAATCCCAGGCAGAGCCAGGTGGATCTCTGTGAGTTCGAGGTCAGCCTGGTCTACAGAGTGAGATCCAGGACAGGCACCAAAACTACACAGAGAAACCCTGTCTCAAAAAACCAAAAACCAAACCAAAACAAAACAAAACAAAAAAAACAAAAAAACTGTCTAGAGACTTTGTCTTAGTCCAGTCAGAATGCACAAGATCAATAAAAGAAGTGATAAGCCATGCTGGTGAGGATGCAGAGAAAGGACCATGCTTTTTTGCTCTTGGTGGAAATGAAAACTGGTATAGCAACCATCAAGATCAGTGGGGAGGACCCTAAAAAGGACATCAGTCTTATCAGAAGCCCTTCAAAGAAGAATTACAACCAAACTCTCTTGATGCTTTTTTAAACATAGAAAGTGAAGGATCACTCTAAAATATATTTTATATAGACAGTATTAATTTAAAATCCCCAACATAAAGATGACACACACACACACACACACACACACACACACAGAGAGAGAGGAGAGAGAGAGAGAGAGAGAGAGAACAATATACTTGATGGTCATAGGGGCAAAATTCTTTAATAAAATACTAGCAAAATGAATACCTGCCCATATCAAGAAGATCGTCTGCCATGATTAAGCTGGCTTTATTCCAGAGGTACAGGCTTGGCTCAACATAGCTCATTCTATAAATATAATAAATCATAAACTATAATGAAGGCCACAGATCACACGATGAACTCAATAGATGAAGACAAAGCCTTTGGCAAAATACATCATGCTTTTAAGATAAAACTCCCAGGGAGAGTAGGGCTGGAGGGAATATACTTCAAAATAATAAAAGCTATCTGTGACTAATGTGTAGCCAGCATCATCCTATACATCAAAAAACTTCAAGGAACTCCATTAAAGACTGAGGAAGACAGGCTGCCCTCCCGGTTTTCAGTGTTATGCTGGAGGCCCTACATTGAGCAATACAGGCAGGGAAGGGAATTTAAAAGCATACACCTATGAAAAGACGAATTCAAGTTATCCCTGTTTCCATATAGTGTGATATTATATAATAAGACATCCTCAAATTATACCGGAATACAGATAGAAGAGTCAACTATTTCAGCAAAATGGCAAGGAAAAAAAATCAGCTTACGAAAATCAACTTCCTTTCTATACACCAACGACAAAGCCACTGAGGGAGATGTGGACAGACATCCATCTACAGTAGCATAAAAGAAAAGAAAATATCTTGGGATACACATAACCAAGAAGAAGAAAATGAGTTTGAGGCCAGCCTGGGCTACAGAGTGAGATCTAGGACAGGCTCCAAAGCTACACAGAGAAATCCTGTCTCAAAAAAAAAAATCATAAAATGGTAGGATTAATGTTTGGGAAATTATCATCCTACAAAAAAAAACAGTTTAAAGATACAACACAATCACAATAAAATTAACATTCTTCATAGAAATAGGAAAGAAAAAAATCTCCTAAATTTCACATGGAACCAGGAAAGACTTCAAATACTCATAGCAGTCATGAGCTAAAAGATCAATATGGGAGGTGTTGCCATTTTGGGCTCCAAGATAACTTATAGAGTTAGAGTGAATAAAACAAAACAACAAAAAAAAAAAACAACCAACTAGCTACCCAGGGCTAGTGACGTCTTGTACAGTCCAAACAACTGCCACATTATCAAACCAGCATAGCCCCTAACAACAATACACACACACACACACACACACACACACACACACACACACACACACACACACTTTTGTGCTTATCTCTCTGTAGCTTTGGTGCCTGTCCTGAATCTATCTGTAGACCAGGCTAGCCTCGAACTCACAGGGATCTGCCTGGCTCTGCCTCCCAAGTGCTGGGATTAAAGGCGTGTGCCACTACCGCCCCACTCAATTTTGCTTTCTTCTGTTACACAAGTGATTTCACTCCTTTGGAGTCTTTTGTATTTTACACACACACACACACACACACACACACACACACACACACACACATATATAAAGGCACACGCCTTTAATTCCAGCACTCGGGAGACAGAGACAGGCGGATCTCTGAATTCGAGACCAGCTTGATCTACAGAGTGAGTTCCAGGACAACCAGGGCTGTTACCCAAAGAAACCCTGTCTCAAAAAAACAAAAATAAATAACAAGTATTTACTTATTTGCATATGGGGATGCACCTATGCCATGTCGTGAATGTGGAGGTCAGAGCATAACTTGTGGGAGTCGGTCCTCTCCTTACAGTGAGTCCTGGGGATTGAACTCAGGTCCTCAGACTTGGCAGCAGGTACCTCTACCTGCTGAGCCATCTTGCTAGCTTTTTTTTTTTAAACTAGGGTTTTATGTATCCCCTACTGGTGTTGAATTCAGTGGCTGGTCTAGGATGACCCTGAACTCCTAATGCCCCCGCCTCTACCTTCCACCTGCTGAGCTGACAAGAGTGTACCACCTTGCACAACTGAAATTATATTACTCAAACAATGTCATTTAGAACCAAGTTCAAGGACTGAACAGAGTTTAAATATTAAGTAGAGTTTAAAGGTTGTTTGAAAAATGAGCTGGTTTGTGCATTCCTCTTATGTTGGAGAATTTTCTTTTGTAAATGAAACTGTAAGGTGGTTTTTCTGGGGTGTTCTGTTCAGATCCAGGCATGGAGAGCAGGACTGATAAGGTTAAGTCAAAAGTCACAGACATTCTGACTGTAAGCAAGGCGGACTGGCTATTTAAACACTCTTTTTGGAGACAAATCTTTGAAAAATGGAGCAATGTTGCTGAAGGAACTCTCGACGGGAATTTTGATTGTGTAAGTTATGTCCAAGTTCTTGACTTGGTCAGTTAGAAGCATAAATCAGCAGCCAGCCACCCAAGGGGGTGTGTGTCTTAGTTAGGGTTTCTATGATGATAAAACCATGACCAGAAGCAACTTGGGGAGGAAAGAGTTTATTTCACCTTCTTTTAGGGAAATCAGGGCAGAAACTCAAGGCAGGAACCTGGAGGCAGTAACAGATGCAGAAGCTATGGAGGAGCGCTCCTCACGGCTTGCTCAGCCTGCTTTTCTTATACAGCACCCAGGACCACCAGCTCAGGGGTGGCTCCACCCACAGTGAGCTGTATCTTCTGACATCCATCATTAATCTTTAAGAAAATGCCCCACAGGTGAGTCTGGTTGGGGGCACATTCTCAGTAGAGGTTCCCTCTTCCCAAATGGCTCTAGCTTGTGTCTTGTTGACCTAAAACTAGCCAGGACAGGATGAGGCTTCTTCCTCTTCTCATGTTCTCCCTCCCTCCCTCCCTCCCTCCCTCCCTCCCTCCCTTTCTTCCTTCCTGCCTTCCTTCCTTGTTCTCGCTTCCTTCCTTCCTCCTCTGCCTCCTTCTCTTCCTTTTTGACAAGGTCTGATGTAGCCCAGGTTGGCTTCCAGCTCCCTATATGCAAAGATGATCTCGAACTTCTGATCCAGCCCCTGCCCCCCATCTCCTCCCCAGTACTAGTGCTGGGATTACAGGTGTAGGCCATCATGCCAATTTATATGATGCTGAGAACTGAACCCAGGGCTTCATTTCTGCTAGGCAAGCACTCTACCAACTGGGCCACCTTTCCAATACTTTCCCCATCTTTCTATCTTGTTCTATCTTGCTTCTAAAATCCCTTATTAATCGGTGGGGGGACAATTATACAAACGAGGCTGATTTTGAACTCCTTATCTCTGCCTCCTCCACCTCCCGTGTGCTGGCATTACAAGCTTGCCACCACACCTGCCGATGCATCATATCCACAGGATTCTGTCCCGGAAGTGGAGACCTTTTTAGGTCCGTTCTGCAGGCTTGCAGGCGGAGAAGGGAGCACAGGTAGAGAGAGAAAAACTCATTAATAGGATGCTTCAGTGTACACCACTCACAAGGGCGTTGGCTTGGTACAGTTCCTTAACTAATCTGACAATCTTGCTTCTGCTGTCTCTCAGAAAGACGAGTACAGTTTTTTTTTTTTAGCAAGTGACCTATTTAATTATGCCGCAATTCTTGATCCTCAGCCAGCAAGAGATGGATATCAGATGAGGAGAATGAGGGATGATAAATCAGGCTCTTGAACCCATTAATCCCTTTCTCTGAGAAACCTGATAATCTTGGATAGGAACATCGACTGTGGCTGCTACTGAAGTGAGCAGTTCTTTTTTTTTTTTTAATAATTTATTTAACTTTATTTTATGTGCATTGGTGTGAAGGTGTCAGATCTCCTGGGACGGGAGTTACAGAGAGTTGTGAGCTGCCACACGGATACTGGGAATTGAACCCGGGTCTGAAGTGAGCAGTTCTTGTAGTGTTAGCTCTTGGCATTAAAATAGATGTTTTAAGGAAGAGAGAATGGTCACACGTCACTACAGACGACAAAAGCTTCAAAATGTTTGTGGTTCCAGGTCCGATGAGAATCTGCAGGGTGGGCAAAGCTGTGGGACACCAATAGGGACAGGATAGGAAGAGAAAAGTTGCCTGTGGAGGAACCATGGATGCAGAGGGTGGAGAGATGCCCAGCAATGAAGAGGGCTTGACACTCTTTCGGAGGACCCAAGACTGGTCCCCAGGACCTGGGTCAGGTGGCCCACAACCACCTGTAAATCCAGCTCCAGGGCATCAGACATCTTCTTCTGGCTTCAGCTGGAACCTGCGCGCGCACACGCGTGCAGGCACACACAGACACACACACACACACATACACACACACATACACACACACACTTTTTTTTCCATCTCTTTTTTTTTAATTTATTTTTCTATTATCAGCTTGATACAGTATAAATTCTTATCCTAATAGTGATAGTGAAATGTTTCATTGAGGCTTGCCCAGTAATTGAGTAAAACCAAAACTTATTATAAGTCACAGTCATCCTAGGGTCCCCCCTGCTATATAGCCTCCCTGGTTCTGTGGGTTGCAGTCTGATTGTTCTTTGCTTTATATCTAGAATCCACTTATGAGTGAGTACATACCATGCTTTTCCTTCTGGGTCTGGGTTACCTCACTCAGGATGATATTTTCTAGTTCCATCCATTTGCCTACGAATTTCATGCTGCCATTGCTTTTTTTTCTGCTGAGTAGTACTCCATTGTGTATATGTACCACATTTTCTTAATCCATTCTTCAGTTGAGGGGCATCTAGGTTGTTTCTAGGTTCTGGCTATTACAAATAGTGCTGCTATGAACATAGCTGAGCATGTATCTTTGTGGTATGATTGAGCATTCCTTGGGTATATGCCCAAGAGTGGTATGGGTATTGCGGTAGATCGATAGAAACTGCCATACTGATTTCCACAGTGGTTGTACAAGTTTGCATTCCCACCAACAGTGGAGGAGTGTTCCCTTTGCTCCACATCCTCTCCAACATGGACTGTCATTAGTGTTTTTGATCTTAGCCATTCTGACAGGTGTAGGTGATATCTCAGAGTCGTTTTGATTTGCATTTCTCTGATGATTAAGGATATTGAGCATTTCCTTACATGTCTTTCAGCCATTTGAGATTCTTCTTTTGAGAATTCTCTGTTTAGCTTTGTAGCCCATTTTTTAATTGGATTGTTCAGTATTTTGATGTCTAGTTTCTTGAGCTCTTTATATACTTTGGAGATCAGTTCTCTGTCAGATGTGGGGTTGGTGCAGGTCTTTTCCCATTTTCTGTAGGCTGTCTTTTTGTCTTATTGACCATGTTGTTTGCTGGTGTTATATTTAGGAAGTGATCTCCTGACACACACACACACACTTATCCATACATAAAAACTAAAATAAACCTTTTTAAAAGAAGGATTCATGATAATGGGGTTAGCATGCCAGAAGCCCTGGGTTGCATTACCAACACTCCAGAAACCAGGAGTGGCGGTGCACACCTGTGATCTCAGGACTGGGGAGATGGAGACAAAAGGATCAGGATTTCAAGGTCATCCTGAGCTGAAAGGCCAGCCTGGTCTACAGAGCGAGATCTAGGATAAGCACCAAAACTACACAAAGAAACCCTGTCTCGAAAAACCAAAAACAAACAAAAAACCCAAAAAACAGAAAAACAAAAAGCTAAAAGATAAATCAATCAATCAATCAATCAATCGGTGTCTTGAGATGTAGCTTAGGTGGTTGACTGCTTGCCTAGCATGCACCAAGAAGGGTTTGTGTCATTTTCTTCAATGGAGTGGCCACAAGTAAGTTGTCCATGCTTCAGTAAAGAGTCATTTACCCATGCTCATTCCAGAAACCCCAATTTATATATTGCATATCCTGAACAACCTAAGTCTTGTTTATTGTAAAAAATAAATAAATAAAATAAAAATAAATTTTTTGAGACAGGGTTTCTATGTGTAGCATTGGCCAAACTAGAACTCACTCTGTAGACCAGGCTGACCTCCAACTCAGAGATCCCCCTGCCTCTGCCTCCTGAGTGCTAGGATTAAAGGTGTGCGCCATCAACACCCGGTAAAATTCTTTTTAGATTTATTTCCCATCTCTGAGTGTTTTTCCTGCATGTATGTGTGTGCATCCTGTGCATGCCTTGTGCAGGTAGAGGTCAAAGAGGATACTGGGCCCCCTAAAACTATTTCCAGGTGGTTGGGAGTCACTGGGTGGGTGCTGTGAGCCAAACCCAGGTCTTCTGTGAAAGCAACAATTGCTCTTAATTGCTGAACCATCTCTCTAACCCCTTAGTGCTTTTAAAAAAAGATTTACTTTTATATACATGAGTGTGTGTGTGTGAATAGATGCCACATGCATGTGCCCACAGAGACCAGATGAGGGTGTCGGATTTCCCAGAATTGGATATAGAGACAGCTGTGAGCTGCCATGTGCGTTCTGGGAATAGAACCTGGGTCCTCTGGAAGAGCAGCCAATGCTCTTAACCACTAGGCCATACACATAAAAAAAAATTAAAAATTATATGGGGGCGGGGGTGGTGGTGGCGCAGACCTTTAATCCCAGCACTCAGGAGGCAGAGGCAGGTGGATCTCTGAATCTGAGGTCAGCCTGGTCTACAGAGTGGGCAATGTTAATATATAGCTAAAAGTCCCTCAATCTGTTCCATGTGTCCCTAACAATGGCTTTATTCCACCCAGGATGGTCAAGGTGCTCCCCCTATTTCCTATTCTGCCTCCAACCAAGTGAGGGTTTTTCTTCCCTTCCTTCTGGGGACCTGTTCCCCAGCATCCTCACATTTTGCTGATCAATGTAAGGTGGACAATGGCCCCTCACTGGCATTGCTCTATTATCTATCTAAATCAATCCATCCATCCCTCCCTCCCTCCCTCCCTCCCTCCTTCCCTCCCTCCATCTGGTTTTCGAGACAGGATTTCTTTGTGTAGCCCTGGCTGTCCTGAAACTCTCTCTGTAAACCAGGCTCGCCTCAAACTCAGAGACCTACCTGGGATTAAAGGCATGTGCCACTACTGCCTGGCATGTATTGTATTTTTATTTGATTTTGTTTTATTGAGACAGGCGCTCATGTGGCCCCAGGCCTTTATCATGTGGTTTTTAAAAAGATTAATTAAAAAAAAAAAAAGCGTTATGTGTATGTGCTGTGGAGTAGTATGTGGGTATGTGCAGTACTCATGGAAGCCAGAAGGGGGTGCCAGAACCCCGGGAGCGGAAGTTCCAGGTAGGTTTGTGAGCCTCCTGATGTGGGTGCTCTCTGCAGGAGTGAGCACTGTAGCATCTCTCCAGCACCCCTTCAAGATGTTTTAAGTTTATGATTTTGTGTTGATCGTGGATTCATAGCTATCCTGCCTGCCCGGGGCCTCTGGCATGGGAGGTGTAGAACCAGGAAATGACAGGATCAGATGGGAACCTCGACTCCCCTTCCTGCCTCTCACCATCGGCATTCAGTTGTTTTTGTTTTGTTTGGTTTTTGGGATTTTTTTTTCTACTTCCTTTATGTCCCCAGTGGCCAGCTCAACAAATCCCCAAACCCATCTGAGGAAGACAGGCTGAAGCAGGAAACACATGGCGTCTCTTCAGGGTCCCACTTTATTACTGGGGCGCGAGCAGCTTTGGGTGGGTGGAATCTAGGCCTGCTGGGCCCGCAGCAGGGCTCGCACCTGGCCGATCTGCCACTCCACACTGGATCGTGCAGTACCACCCAAGGCACTGTACTGTTCCACGCTGTGGCCGTAGTCCCACACGTGACTCACGTCACCGGAGAACAGGGGGCTGGGGGAGAAAGACGAGTCAGGACAGACAGTGCATGCCAACCTGGAGCTGCCCAGGGTCAGCTTCCGGATGCAGCTTCCGAGATGGGGGTGGGGGTGGAGGAGGGGCGCGCACACCTGATGGTCTGCAGTTCCTGCAGCGACAGCTGGTTGAGGGCGACTCCTTTAGTCTCTGCCATGAACACAGCTTTCCCTGAGGCCTCATGGGCCTGGCGGAATGGCATCTAGAGACAAAGGCAGAGGGGGGTGCTGTCGGGAGCTTGTTTTCTGCTGGGTGACCTGGGTGCCTGACTTTGGGGACACCCTTGTCCGCATGCCCAGCTGCTTCACACTCACCCCTTTGCGGACCAGGTAATAGGCGAGGTCGGTGGCCAGCATGTCAGGGCTGAGTGCCTGTGTCATGTTCTCACGGTGAATCTGTGGGCACAGGTTCAGTAAAAGTGAGCTAAGGTGCCGGGCGGTGGTGGCGCACGCCTTTAATCCCAGCACTCGGGAGGCAGAGCCAGGAGAATCTCTGTGAGTTAGAGGCCAGCCTGGGCTACCAAGTGAGTTCCAGGAAAGGCGCAAAGCTACAAGGAGAAACCCTGTCTCGAAAAACCAAAAAAAAAAAAAAAAAAAAAAAAGTGAGCTAAGGGATCTCATGGAGTCTGCCCTACTGTGTGCTAAGCAATCGAGCAGTCTCTTATGCCCCCACTCCACCCCACTAGCGACCAACTCTCTGTTTGGACATTTTCATCATTTTTTTTCTTTTTCTCTTTTGAGACGTTGTAGCCCAGACTGGCCTCAAATTTACAATCCCGCCTCAGCACCTCAGCATCCCTAGTGTTGGGATTACAGGAGTGTCCCCATGCTCCCAGAATAGTATTACATTATTTTTTTTCTTTTTCTATTAAGTGTGTGTGGTGTACCTATTGTATGTGCATGATTTTTTTTAATTCAGGGTTTTTGTTGTTGTTGTTGTTTTATTATGTGTAGTGTTCTGCCTGCATGTACACCTGCACGCCAGAAGAGATCTCATTACAGATGGTTGTGAGCCACCATGTGGTTGCTGGGAATTGATCTCAGGAACTTTGGAAGAGCAGCCAGTGTTCTTAACCTCTGAGCCACTTCTCCAGCCTGATGATTTAAAAAAATATATGTGCATGTCCATGCATGTGAACGCCTGAGGCTGAGGCAGGGAATCGTCTTTATTAGTGCTTCTACCTTATTCACTGAGGAAGAGTCTCTCAATCAAACCTAGTCCTCACAGACATGGCTAGTCTCACTAGCCAGCTTCCTCTGGGGATCCCCTATGTGGTGATTTGAAAGAATATGGCCCCCAAAGGGAGTGGCACTATTAGGGGGTGTGGCCTTCTGGTAGTAGGTGTGGTTTTGTTGGAGGAAGTGTGTCACTGTGGAGGCGGGCTTGGAAGTCTCATATATGCTCAAGCCACACCCAGTATCTCAGACCACTTCCTGTCGTCTTCAAGTCAATATGCAGCAGGTCCTTCACCAGCATGATGTCTGCCTGCACACCACCATCCCCGCCATGATGATAATGATTAAACCTCTGAACTGTAAGCAGCTGCCTCAATTGTTTTCTTTTATAAGAGTTGCTGTGGTCATGGTGTCTCTTCACAGCAATAGAAACCCTAACTAAGACACCCTGTCTCTGTTTTTGGGGTCTGGAATTACAGATGTGCCTCCATGCCCAGCTGGTATCTGCATGTGTTTCTGGGGATGGAAACTTGGGGCCTCACACTTGTGAAGCAAGTGCTCTAACCACTGGGCAATCTCCCCAGTCCCTATCAGGTAAGCAGAGGCACATTTTGAGAACCAGTGCTTTAGAAAGAGCTGAACTATTCAGGGATGAAATGAGGAGACATTGGAAACTGACTTCAGAATAACTGGGAGAGGAAAAGAAATGGAGAAAGACAGCAGAAGCAACATGTGACCACACAGCGAGACCCTGTCTTAACCAAACAAAGAATGGTCATGAGGTGGTTATTTTTAAAGCAGGATGTTGGCACGTGGGGGTTCTCTATGCATCTTTGTTGTATACTGAAAGTTCATATGATAACTCACGTGTAGCGGTACATGCCTTTAGTCTCAGCACTCTGGAGGCAGAGGCAGGTGGATCTCTGTGAGTTTGAGGCCAGCCTGGGCTACAGAGTGAGATCTAGGACAGCCAGGGCTACGTAGTGAGACCCTGTCTTACCACCACCCCCGCCCCCCCCCAGAAAAGAAAGTTCATGTGATACACGGCTACAGCGGGAATCTGGTTAGTGGTAAGGAGCATGCCTGCGACCCCAGCACTTAGGAGACAAAGACACAGGATGGTGAGATTAATGCCAACCTTGGCTATATGCAAGACCCGATCTCAGAAGGAGAGTGCGGAGAGGCTGAGGCCTCATATGGGAGGCCAGCCTGTGCTACATAGTAAGATCCTGGCTCAAAAAAAAAAAAAAATCCTACTCTGTCCAAAACCTGGGACTTTGGTGTCTAACCACCCCTACTCTTCTGTTCCAGGTTTTGGTGCCTTGCCCTCCCCATCCCAGGTCTTCTGGCCTCATCTCCTCCCCCTGCAAACCACTGGCATTTCCACTGATCAAGGGCCTAGCGAAGGGTGATGTGGGGAGGGCTAGTCTTGCCTGCAGCGTGGAGATGACTCCCGTGGCCACTTGGAGGACAGCAGTCATGGTGTCAGACACTTCAAACACGGCTTCTTTGTCTTCCTGGGAGGCATGTGGCAGGTAAGGGGCCGGTAGCCCCACCCGTCACCCAGACCTCTCCCCTTGTTCCATTTGGTACACTTAGCACCTCTCCCTGCTACCCCAAGGAGCAGCAGGGTACTTCTGAGGATAGTCACGGACTGTGTGCCCAGGACAGGAAGGAATCATTCCTGTTGGGGTATGTCAGCGCTCTGAGAAGAAGGCTAGGGTATCGCCAGAGGATTCCTCCTTACATTCCCAGCCTCGTACCTGTAAGTCCTTGTTGTAGGTGCTTGGAAGTCCTTTGAGAGTCATCAGGAGCCCAGCACACTGCAGGAAGAATGAAGCTGAGGAGCTGGGACACCAGAGCCAATCCTGAAGTCCCCTGAGGCCCCACTGGGTCCGTCTGGAGGCCTTGCCTTCCACTCTTCCCAGCTCACCCGCCCAAACACTCGGCCCGCTTTGCTCCGGATCAGCTCCAGGCTGTCTGGGTTTTTCTTCTGGGGCATCAAGCTGCTTCCAGTGCTGGGGACAGAGGTGTGAGGACTGAGGTTCTGCTTACGCCTGGCTGGCCCGGGGGCAGAGGCACTGGGCGGGTCTTGCAAAGGCTGGGGTGGGAGGAAGCCGTTCCAGGTGGTGCTGAGATAACGGCCCTTACCTGTAGGCATCGGAGAGCTGCACGAAGTTGAATTCCTTGGTGCCATAGAGGATAAGGTCCTCTGCCATCCTGCTGAGGTGGGTCATACACAGAGAAGCCCAGAACAGGAACTCCGCTGGAAGGGACAGCACGCTCTTTCTTTTAATTTTTACCCTCTGGGTGCGTTCACTCATAGAGGTCAAAGGACCACTTGTAGGAGTCAGATCTCTCCTTCCACCATGTGGGTTGAGGGCATCAAACTCAGGCCGTCAGGCTTGGAACTATGCGCTTTTACCCACTGAGTAATCTTTTTTTGTTTTGTTTTGTTTTTGTTTTTGTTTTTGTTTTTGTTTTGAGACAGGGTTTCTCTGTGTAGCTTTGGAGCCTGTCCTGGAACTTACTCTGTAGCCCAGGCTGGCCTCGAACTCACAGAGATCCTCCTGGCTCTGCCTCCCAAGTGCTGGGACTAAAGGCGTGCCCCACTGAGTAATCCTGCTGGATTTGTTTGGGGTTTTGTTTGTTTGAGACAGGGTCTTTGAAAGCCCAGGCTAGCCTCAAACTAACTAGCAGAGGATGTCCTCCCATTACTGGTGTTCCTGCCTCCACTTCCCAAGCGCTGTGACAGTGGGTGTGTACCAATACGCCCAGTTCATGCCCAGTGCTGAGGATCAAACCCAGAGGTTCAGGCCCACTAAGAAGCATTCTCCTAACTGACGTACATCCCCAGCCCTGGACTCCTCTGTCTTACCCACAAAGTCTCTCTCGCTGGTGGCATCCATGCTGTTGAGTGTGATGGCGCCGAAGTTCAGTTCTGGATGTTGAGGGAGGAAAAATGGTTAGACTGGAAGGTGAGAAACACTCTTCTCTACCCTGAACCGGGGTCCCCAGCCTCATCCTGGAAATGAGAATGGAGGAGGAGCATGGGGTGGGGAGAGGGGCCTCTGTACAGATCTCAGGAGGGTGGATGGAGGTCCGAGTATTCCCAACAATAGGTACCCATGCCATAGGCAACCCCATTTATCTCAGTACCCATAGGCAAGATATGAGGGCCTCTGCCCTCTCATTGTGGGGGGGGGGGCACCGAAGTCTTTGTGTTCACAGATAAGCATTAGGGGAACCCAGAAATGACAACACACAGGGTTGTCACTTCAAAAGGAGGGGTGTATAACCTGCTTTCCACCCAGAAGGCTGGGAGCAGAAGAGGTTGATAGCCTGGTGATCATTGCACTCTCTGTGTGGCCGAGACCACACCAGATCCCTCCCCCCCCCCCCCCAGGACCCTTATCATGAGCTGGTCAATCTATAGAACCTATCTTTATGGAAGGTGTCACATGTACTTTCCAAAGAGTTTCAATATAATCATGTCATAAGTTTTATGACACATGGGATTATTGTGCACATGGGACTGAGTTAATTATCACCAAGGAAAATTTCATCTAATTGTGCTGCGCTTCAAAATGCCTAAAATAAACTGCTTGGGGTCAGATTCCCAAAGTTTGAAGCAACACTGGCTGCTAAGTTGTGTTGAACCTACAATCCTGTGTGTTTGACATTCCTGGCTCCCCTAGTGCTTATCGGTGAACACAAGGACCTCCGTGTCTCCCACATGTCATCTCATGTGTCTTTGGGACCCAGCAGGCGCTAAGAGAAGGATGAACAGGGTATACCTCACCTGCTCGGAGTAGCTCCCGGTCCACACCCAGGGGGTTGCCTGCAATGGCCCCACTGTAGAGACAAAGGGTTCATCGTGATTGAGGTTCCGGGTACCGCACACATGCAACACTTAGAATCAAATCTAAGGTACTCAGCCCCTTTGCTGGCCTGGCCACCTTAAGGCCCCAAACATTTGGCATCGTGCAGGGAAAATGGTGTCCAATGGTTGGAGTTTCAGCACATTCTTAAGTTGGGTTATTCCCCTTGTTAGAGATCTGGAAGACCAACTAGGAACTAGCTTTTTTGTTGTTGTTATTAAAAACATTATGTGTATATGTGTGTGCTTCCTTGTCTGTATGTGAACCATATACATGTAGGTGCCCACAGAGACCAGAAGAAGACCTCAGAGATGCTGGAACTGGAGTTAGAGGCACCCAATGTGAGTGCTGGGAACTGAACCTGGGTCTTCTGCAAGAGCAGCCAATGCTCTTAACCATCTCTCTAGCCTTTATGGGTTTGTTTTGTTTTTAAAGATTTATTTTTATTTATGTGTACATATATGTACACATGTGAATATGTCACATGTATGAAGGTGCCCACGGAGGCCACCATGGAGGCCAGAGGAGGGTACTGGATTCTCTGGAGCTGGAGTTACAGGGGGGTCATAAGTCACCCAATGTGAGTGCGGGGAACTGAACTCTAGTCCGGAAGAGCAAGCGCTCTTAACCAGTGAGCCAGCCCACCTTGGAGTTTTTAATTGGCATATATATTATACATATCTGACTTCATTATGATATTTTTCATACACGTATAGAATGTATTTCAGGGGCTGGAGCGATGGCTCAGTGGTTAAGAGCACTGACTGCTCTTCCAGAGGACCCGGGTTCAATTCCCAGCACCCACATGGCGGCTCACAACCGTCTGTAACTCCAGCTCCAGGGGACCCAGCACCCCCTCAAAAAAAAAAAAAAAGAATGTATTTCAATTATATTCACTCCTCCATCACCCTTTCTTGTCCTCCTGCCCCGATGATCCTTTCTCCCCAGCTCCCCCCCTTTTTTTTTTAAAATTGATTTATTTTTATTTTATGTGCATTGGTGTTTTGCCTGTGTGAAGGTCCCCTGGAGCGGGAGTTACAGACAGTTGTGAGCTGCCATGCGGGTCCTCTGCAAGAGCATCAGTGCTCTTAACCGCTAAGCCATCTCTCCAGCCCATCCCCAGCTCCTTCTATTTGCATGTCTTTTTCCGTGACCCAATGGGGTTCACTTGGGGTTGCTACAGGCGCACGCACGTGTGAATGGTTCCCAACAGCAGCAGGGGCAACCTCCCCACTGAAGAAATGCCCCTCCCCAGCACCCGGAACTGTGTGTAAATAGACTCTGAGGAAGGGGCTGGCCCTCACAAGCCCCCCCCCCTCTAACCCCCAAGCTTTCTTCATCCATGCTGACTGTGTAGCTCTCCGCCCTCACTTCCCATCAGGCCTTGGGGACACTGAGGACAGCCGTACCTCCCCAGCGGCAGGACATTGACCCGCTTCTGCACCTCCAGCAGTCTCTCTGAGTCTCGCGTCAGGGCAACAGCGTGGCTGTGGGAAACCGGAAACGGGTGGGTGGTGGGAGGCAGGGCGCTAGGGAGCCTCCCTGTCCATCAAGACCCCCGGTGAGGGCCCCCTGCTCCACACAGCTCACCTCAGGATCCAGTGGCTCCAGCGGATGGGCTGAGCCCTCTGCAGGTGTGTGTACCCTGGGAAGAGGACATCACGTTCCCTGTAATAGAGGAAGAAGCAGGAGACCTGAGGGGTTGGGGTCCAGCAGGGACAGGTAAGGCTTGCCTAGGATACCTGGAACACTACAGGCTAGACTCTTTTCAGGGAAAGTAGGAACAGACCTGTGGGGCTCTGCCTGAAGAAGGGACCAGATGCTCACCAGGAGACAAAATGGGTCTTACGAGAAAAGAGACCGGAAGCGAGACAATGAGATCAAAGACTAAGCCAAGAAGGACACAAGGGGTGCAAGTCTACAGTCCCAGTGCTCGGGAGGTTGAGGCAGGAGGATTGCCATAAGATTGAGAGCAGCCTTGGCTATATGGTGAGCCCTATGCTGCCTGGGTTACAGATAAGAACCTCTCGGAAAAACAAAGCCCAGCTCTGGGTGTGGTGGCGCACACATGTGACCACAGCATTTGGGAGGCTGAGGCAGGAGGGCCTGGAGTTCAAGGTCAGCTTCAGTCACATAGAGGCTATGAGGACAGCTTGTACTGTCTGAAGTAAAAAAAAAAAAAAAAAAGAAAGAAAGAAAGAAATGGAAAGTCGAGGACAGGAAGGAGAGGAGCAGATTAAATTTGAGGCTAGCCTGGGCTACATAGCAAGTCCCAGGCTACCCTTAGTGTATAACCATCACCACATTCAATTTCAGAATGCTGTTATCATGCCACTACAAACAACCTTGTATTAATTTGCCCTCACATCCCCTATTCTTCCCAGCACCCCACCCCTATGCCCATGTATGCACAATTACAGGGGACACAGAGTCCCAGGAACGAGGAGGGGGTGACCCCTAATTCTGATACCACCTAAGACTTTTCAGGGGCTCCTTTGTCAAGTCTGTAGAGGACAAAGCCAGTTCCAGGGACATTAGAACACGGAAGCATGGCATGATGCTGGTAGGAGCCAGCCTTTGGCTCTGTGGCTTGCCTTCCATGTTGGGGTGGGATGTGGGATAAGATAGGACAGTGTGAACTGAAGGATGATTGCCTACTGAGGGCTCAGTCATGATCTTTCCTCGGGCACCTGGAGCTTTTGTCTCCAAAGATCCTTAAGGATGACTGGTCACTGCCCTCTGATCTGGGCTGGAGCTATGCAGACATGCTCCACTCCTAGGTGGTGGTGGTGGTGGTGGCGGCGGCGCACAATTTAATTCCAGCACTCGGGAGGCAGAGGCAGGCGAATCTCTGAGTTCTAGGCCAGCCTGGTCTACAGAGCGAGTTCCAGGATAGTCAGGGCTACACAGAGAAACCCTGTGTCAAAAATCAAAAACCAAGCCGGGCGGTGGTGGTGGTGCATGCTTTTAATCCAGCACTGGGGAGGCAAAGGCAGGTGGATCTCTGTGAGTTCGAGGCCAGCCTGGGCTACAGAGTGAGTTCCAGGAAAGGCTCCAAAGCTACACAGAGAAACCCTATCTCAAAAAATCAAAAATATATTCCCCATTCCTTACTACTCTGTATTGTTTTTGGAGCTCTAAGCCCACCTAATACCTCAGGGCCTCATTCTCCAACTCTCTTCACTCCTGCCATCTAGGTC
Source organism: Peromyscus californicus insignis (assembly GCF_007827085.1). Taxonomy (NCBI): domain Eukaryota; kingdom Metazoa; phylum Chordata; class Mammalia; order Rodentia; family Cricetidae; genus Peromyscus; species Peromyscus californicus. Next base: position 20,271,823 of record NW_026294540.1, read on the forward strand.
TTGCACTTAGAGAACACAGAGCCTGGTGGCCCTCTGTGACTCCCAATGTCTGTTTTAAGGCCTTATCCTCTGAGCCAAACCACTGCCATCTTCACGAGAGTGGTTGAGCCTGTCACAGTTGGGCCCATGGGACTGGAGAGATGGCTGATTGCTTCAGGCCACTTGTTTTCGATTTGACTCCCAGTTCCCACATGGTGGCTCACAGTTATTCACAGCTTGAGTTCCAGGGGATCTGATGCCCTCTTCTGACCTCCACAGGCATCAGGCATGCAGGTGGAACATATGTATACACACAGTCAAAACACTCATAAAATAAAATAAATCTGAAACAAACAAATACCACCACCCCCAAACCCAACTGGGCCTGTGGACTGTTGATACTCTCTTCCTTTAGGAAGGAGCAGGAGGTTCTTTGGTCCCTCACTTGAGTATTCCATTATTCCTCAGACGTTTATATATGCAATTCTGCTCTAACTGTACATGGTCTCGCATTTGGTCCCTGGAGGAGCTACAGTATATAGGCTGGGACCCCATCTACTATGCAGCCACAGCGGAACCATCATCCACGCTGGGTGCGTACTTCCGGCCTGGCTGGCTTAGGGTTACCAACACCCATCCCTTGCTTAGATCCCCCCTAGAGAGAAAATCCTTGTGGCAGTGTCCCCCAGAAAACTTACGCCTCAGCCCGGTCGACCATGCTTCCAATAAGCGTCCAGAGGAGGGCAGAGAGTTTTGAACAGGTCTGCCTCATCCACAGCCTGAGGTCCGTGACCACCTGTGGGGATGAAAAGGCCCCACTCAGGGAGTGGAGCTTGCTGCTTCCCTGGAGAGCCAGGACTACAGCTGAGCCCCTAAGAGCCTCCCGGGTTCCCGAGGTTGAAAAGTTCACAGCAGAGGGCAAAGAGGGCTGGTGATTGATACCTGGTCGTTGCGACTTCGTCCTGTATGTAGCTTTCCCGCAGTTTCACCGATGAGCTCCTAGGGGTGAAGAGGCATGAGGTTAGGCTAGAATTCCCCGCTCAGTGCGAACGCTGAGTCTAGGTAGCGGTCCTTGCCATCCCTATGGCTTTCCCTCCCTATGCCAGGGACCCGGTCTTGCCCAAGCCTCTTGGCATTTCTACTCTGCCAATGATGGTTGGTGCCCAGGGTAAGGTGAAAAGGGGAGACCAACTGTTAGGAAAAGGGGTGTGCCATACCTTCAAGCGCCGCTCATTGGCTGTGTGGATGTCTTCATCGTTAGGGTGTAGTTTGAAGGTGCCCTGGGCCCACTCATCAGCTACCTGAAGCAGGTGGCAGCAACCCAGGGTATCAGATTAATAGGCATCAGGAGCCAGGAGTCTCCCTGCCTTGGTCTGGATCCACCATGGTTAAACGCCCTTGTATGGAAGCTTAGCCACAGACTATTCCTCGTCCTTGAGGGTTGATCTCAGACCCAGTCCACCTTGGTCTTGGGCCAGGAGGACTCATTAAAAGATAAAGATGAGCCGGGCGGTGGTGGCTCACGCCTTTAATCCCAGCACTCGGGAGGCAGAGCCAGGCGGATCTCTGTGAGTTCGAGGCCAGCCTGGGCTACCAAGTGAGTTCCAGGAAAAAGGCGCAAAGCTACACAGAGAAACCCTGTCTCGAAAAACCAAAAATAAAATAAAATAAAATAAAGATGGTGATTATAACACCTCTCTAGTCATCTCCTTACCTCGAGATTAAACAACAAACCTGGAATACTACAGCTTGTGCCCCAGGATATAAGAACCAGGATATGGCTCAGTGGCAGAATTGAACACTTGTCTAGAATCTCCCAGTGAGGGCCTGGGGGCATAGCTCAGAAGTAGAGCATTTACCCAGCATGCACCACAGCTCTGGGTTCCATCTCCAGCATCAGAAGGAGGAAATAAAGTTTAATGTAGTGCTTAGGGATTTGGGGTAGGAGCCTGGGTTCCCAGGGGAGTGGATGTAGGGTGGGCCTCGGGACATGGAGGCTACCTTGTCCAGGCCTTGCAGTATCTGCTGCATCTCGGCTTTGGTGAGAAGGCCCGCCTTCTCCAGGCCCCTGCTGTAGGCCTTGCTCCCCTGCACGTCCACGTTCCACAGATGCCGGTCATAGGAGATGGATGAGTTGAACTTCTCCATGATGGGGTCGACAGCACCCACAAACCGGCCGCCCCATAGCTTCCCACTCTGGCCAAGAGAGCAGAATAGAACACACGCTCAAAAGGAACCCTTAGGAGAGTTACCCAGAAAGATGAGGGGGCAGGGTAGGCATTAGACATTATCCTTACTGGACAGATAGGGCAACTGAGACCCAGAGTGTCAGGAACTTGGTGAGTGTGCCAGGGATATGACAGACACAGAAGTCAGGGCTCTTTCTCACTACATGGCATAGACCAGGTGGCATTCCTGGGATCACAACAGAATTTTTTCTTTAACTGACAGACAATATAGTATGTACTTACTCTATGATCATATATATGTATAAATACATATATATATGTATGAAGGTATTATACATATATACACATATATACTTACATATATGTGTATGTATATATAATACTGGAGATTAAACCTAGGGATTCTTGCATGGCAGACAAGCATGTTTGAGCTATATATTAACAGTCCTCTTTTATTTATTTTTTGGATTTATTTATTTTATCTTATGTTTTGCCTGATGTATATCTGTGCACCATATATGCATGCCTGGTACCCACAGAGGCCAAGAGGGTGTGTTGGATCCCCTAGAATTGCAGTTTATGGATTGTTGTGAACCACCATATGGGTGCTGGGAACTGAACCTTGGTCCTCTGCAAAAGCAGTAAGTGCTCTTAATCGCTAAGCTATCTCCCCAGCCCCTTATCTATCTATCTATCTATCTATCTATCTATCTATCTATCTATCTATCTATCATCTATCTATCTATCATCTATCTATTTATTAAGATAGGGTCTTACTATGTCTGGCTGGCTTGGCATTCTTAGATCTGCCTATCTCTGCCTCCTGAGTATTGGGATTAAAGGTGTGTGCCGCTACGATGGCCCTCTTAATTTTGAGAGAGTTTCCTAAGATGCCTAGGCTGGCATTGAACTTACTCTGTGGCCTAGGCAGGCCTTAAACTTGCAATCCTCCTGCCTCAGCCTTCCAAGTAGCTGAGATAAATATATATTGCAGAATGGTTAAATTTAACTTGCACAAGTTATATTGCTATTTGAAGGCCCAGACTGGCCTTCAAATCTCTATGATGACCTTGAGTCACCGATAATTCCGCCAATGCCTTCCTAGGGCTGTGATTAAAGGCGTGTGACCACGTCCAATTTATGTTGTCCTAGGGATGAAGCCCAATGCTTCAGGCACAGTAGGCAAGCACTCTACCAACTGAGCCACGTCCCAGCCCCTCTTTTTTTGTATCATTGTTTTTCTAAAAAGACATCAGCTGATCCCCCAACCCCAGGCACCAAAAAGGCAGAGGGACAGGTCAGAGAGGCACCTGTTTGGAAAGAGGAGGGTACAGGCCAGTGATAGGGACAGGTGGTAGGAGGGACACAGAACATACAGGAAACACAGTGACCATGACTCGAAGGAGAGTGTGGTAAACGTTAAGGGACATGGCATGTCATCGCTGGTGACCTTTCTGTGTGTGTGTGGGGGGATTGTCCGCAAGAGTCACTGGGGACATCTCACTTCTGCCCTAGAACTCTGAACTGACTTTGGACCTCGCGTATCACGCCTTGGAACCTCAGTTTTGGCTCTTTACAGAATAGGGAATATACCCACGTGATAGGCTTGTTATAAGCCAGTGGTCCTCAACCTTCCTCATGCTGTGACCCTTTAATACAGTTCCTCAAGTTGTGGTGACCCCCGACCACACAATTATTTTCATTGCTATGTTACAACTGTAATTTTGCAACTGTTATGAACCGAAATGTAAGTATCTGTGTTTTCTGATGGTCTCAGGTATGCCCTGTGAAAGGGTCGTTCAACCCCTCCCCCAAAGGGGGTGGAGACCCTTAGGGTGAGAACCACTGTTATAAGCATTCACTCTGATGTCATTTGCAAAGTGAATGCATAATGAAGGAGGGCTGGGGATGCTCAGGGTTAGGGGGCGTTCTCTCTCTCTCTCTCTCTCTCTCTCTCTCTCTCTCTCTCTCTCTCTCTCTCTCTCTCTCTCTCTCGTGTGTGTGTGTGTGTGTGTGTGTGTGTGTGTGTGTGTGTGTGTGTGTGTTGTATGTACATGTTCTCATCTGTGTACAAACACCAGAGGTCAATGTTGAGTGTCTTCCTCAATTGCTCTCTACCTTATTATTTATTACTGCTATTTATTATTTTTGAGACAGGGCCTCGCTATGTAGCCCTGGCTAGCTTGGAACTCACTGTAAGTCAAACTGGCCTGGAATTCATAGAGATTGCTAGTCTCGGCCTCCCAAGTGCTGGGATGAAAGTATATCGTCACATTTCTAGAGACAGGATCTCTCACTGACCCTGAACTCATGGATTCAGCTGGCCTGGCTGGTCAACAGTTTCAACTTCTCTAGCACTGAGACCCAATCTCAGGTCCTTAGGCTTGTACAGCAAAAACATTTTATCAGCCAAGCCACTTCCCGAGCCCTGGGGCTTGCTTTACAATCTGTGCTCCTGGGTCTGGTGCTGGGAGTACCACGGGAGCATCCACTGTGCTCTGGCCCCAGGCTATATGAGCTGACCTCCTCCAGTGCTCAAAGGTCTTGATTGTCAAAGGACTCTGATCCACAGAGGCAGCCTCCACCACCACCCCCAGCCTTGTGAGAGGTTCTGCATCTGACCCTTAGCTGCCTCAACAAAAGCCGGATCTCCTTCAAAGCGCCCTGTGGGCCCCTGGGGCTTGTGGGTCGGGGCCAGCCAGCCAGAACAGGGAGTGAGTCAGGCGCCTGTTGGGGAAGGCCCAGGAGGGATCCCGCCACTGCTTTCCATTCCAGATTTCTGGCCTCTGTGCCTGGTTTGTTGGTAATAACAACTCCTTAACAAGCAGGACAGCGGCCAGAGCAATTAGTACCAACCCACAGAATGGCTTGAGGCAAGCTGAGGTCATCTGCAGTCCAGACCACTGTTTGGAGAGCAAAGTGAGCTCCAAATCCCACCAGCAGGCTTCCAGGCACAGACTCCCCTTGTCCCCCTCCATTTTGGGATTGAGCCTAGGGCCTTGTGTGTGAAACACAGGTGTTGTACTACTGAGTTGTACCCAGCCCCTTACTATTGAGATTCTAAGCAGGCAGTCTACCACTGAGCTCACAACCCCAGCCATGCTTTTGGCTTGTGGAGATAGGGACATGCCATGTAGTTTAGGCTGACCTAGAACTCATTACAAAGTTAAAGCTGGCCTCAAATTGGTGATCCTTCTGCTTCAGCCTCCTGAGGGCTGGGGATACAAGTAGGAGCCACCACATTTAGCTCTGGGAAACATTCGAAACGACCTTGGGAGGTCAGAGCAAAGCGTCAACAACTGGTCAGTCAATGGGTAAGGACCAATGCAGCTGGAGAGGACATTGCTCCAGGCTAGGAGTCTGGGACAAGGGGAAAGGGACACAGAGTTGAGTTGAGTAGAATGAGCAAAATCCAATTCAAATGCACAAGGGAAGTTACCCGAGTGGTTACTGTGAGCTGAGTGTAGTGTTGCTCACCCATAACCCCAGCATTAGGGAGCTAGAGGCCGGAGGATTCATAGCTTTTTTGCTTTGCTTTGTTGTTTTTGGTTTTTTGGTTTTTTTGTTTGTTTGTTTTGAGTCAGGGTTTCTCTGTGCTGTTCTGGATGTCCTGGAACTCGCATGTAGACTAGGCTGGCCTCAGACTCAGAGATCCGCCTGCCTCTGCTCCGCTACACCTGGCATTGCAATTACATCCTTGTGTGAAGTGGACACCATTACCCCTACTTCACAAAGGAACTAAGAGGTCAAGGCCCATCCTCCTGTGTACAAATCACATCTGTTTGGCTCCAAAGTCCAGGCCTTGTTCCTGACCTTCCACATGACCCTGCAGCTAAGTAAATCAGGCCATCTTAACTCGTTCAGATGAGCTGAGAGGAAGGGGGTGACTCGCCAGCTACTGAAGATCAGATGGGACTGGGCAGGCAGGCATCTGCTTCCCTGCAGCCCCCTCCCCCTAAGAGTTCAAAGTAACGACTCCATGATCCACCCCTTACAAGTGGAGCCCAACGGCTCTCATTATTCCATTTGCTAGTTAAATCAACCAAGTCCACGGAAGGGACCTGTGCCTTGCACACCTATCACTAAATAGGAAGAGAAGCCAGGAATTCCTGGCTCAAAGGAGAGGACAGGGACACCCTGGGGGGGGGGGGTCACTTGGGTCACAGAGAGAGAGAGAGAGAGAGAGAGGTCTTTGCCTTCTGGCTCTTTCCATATGACAGAGCTCAAGTACTATTTAGGGACTTCACTTTTTCTATACATAAGGACACATGCATGGCACCCCTACAGGGTGGGGGCTGATAAGAGGGTGTGGGGGTGAAAAGTGGGTGTAAGAAAGGTGAGGTGGCTCATTAGGTAAAGGCCTTGCTGCCAAGCCTGTCGGAAAGAGAATCTATTTCCACAAGTTGTTCCCTGTTCTCCACAAGTGTGCCATGCCCGCACATGTACACACTCATAAAAATAGATAAACGAACAAAATAAACAAATAAAAAATGTTAAATGGAAAAAGTTTTGATGTGGTAGTTCACACCTGCAGGAGACTTGCCAGAAATTTGAGGCCAGTCTGGGCAGATAGTGAGTTCCAGTCCAGCCTGGGCTAAAGTGAGCTGCTGTCTCAAAGAAGAAAAAACAGGGGTTGGAACGAGGGCTGGGCCATTGAGAGTACTGGCTTCTCTTCCAGAGGATCCAGATTTTGTTCTCAGCACCCACATGGTGGCTCACAACCATCTGTAACTCCCATTCCTGTAAATCCCATGCCCTCTTCTGACCTCCATAGGCAAGCGGCCACCCATGTGGTGCACAAACATACATGTAGGCAAAACACCCATACACATAAAAATTTTGAAAAGGGAAACAATGCTGAGCATGGTGGGTGGCACACGCCTTTAATCCCAGCAAGCAAGAGGCAGAGGCAGGTGGAGCTGAGTTCGAGGCCAGCTTGGTCTACAGAGCGAGTTCCAGGGCAGCCAGGGCTACACAGGGAAACGGTCTCAAAAACAACAGCAACAACAACAACAACAAACCATTAAAAAAACAAGAAAACAAAAAGGAGGGGGCAGCCACGTGTGGCGGCCAGCCCTCAGTCATTAATAAAATCACCACCTGAGCCACTTGGCGGCGCTCGGGGCAAATGATGATGGAAACATCCCTGAGTCTACATTAAACTGAGCTTTGGAAAGGTGGTGGGGGGAATTTCTCTATCAGTGCAGGTCTGTCTGGCAGCAGGTGGCCCCAAGCACGGGTCAACCCGAGTAGCTCCTCCCCGCTCGTCTGCAAGGTCCCCGAAGTCGTACACACCTCCGATGCCATGTTGGGCGGTTCCTCCTCCTCCTCCTGGAGCTTCGGTCCTACGGATCTGGAAAACAAGATCAGACCTCGCTCTGGAGGTCTGCGGGGCAGGGACAGCTCAGAGCTGGGGGCGCACGCTCGGTTTGCGGGACGTGAGCAGCACTCAGCAAGCGCGCCACAGTCCTCGGCGTTCTCTCTTGTTTGTCCCTCTCTCCCACACTCTCCGGGACCTGGAGGAACAGACTCTCCGTGAACAGGTACCTTCTGGTCTCTTCGGGCCTTTTCTGGCCGGGATGGCGTCTGCTCCCCCTTTGCCTTGTCCCCGCCTCCTGGCAGCGCAGAGCCAATTGGAAGAGGTGGGTGTGCCGCCTGTGGGCGGGGCCGCCTCTGGCTGAGCTATGAGCAGCTAGAGGAGGTATGGGGTTTTCAGCCATGTAGCCTGTAGGCTGTATGGAGGGTCTGACTCCTAAGACCCGGGCTAGGAGGGAAGACAGGTGACCCGAATGTCATCTCAGCAGCACCCGGGAGTCTGAGGCAGGAAGATTGCTGGGAGTTTGAGGCCTGGGCTGCAAATGAACCTGTTTCTAAAAAAAAAAAGCTGACACAACAGCCATGCCCTGTGGCACGTGCTTAAAATTTCAGCACTTGGGAGGCAGAGACAGGAGGATCTCTGTCAGTTCACGGTCAGCCTGGTCTACACTGTGAGTTCCAGGCCAACCAGGACTACACGTTGAGACCCTGTCTCAAAGCAGGGGGCATGGGAGTAGGGCACATGATAAATCAGGTATGGCTTTGTATGCTGGTTGTGGTGTTGCAGGCCTGTAATTGGGAAAATCGAGGTGGGAAGATCAGAAGTTCGAGGTCATCCTGAACTGCACAAGCCAGCTCAAAGGCAGCCTGGGTTATGTGAAACCCTATTTCCAATTAAAAAAAAAAAAGAAAGAAAGAAAAGAAAAGAAGGCCGGCAGTCTGGGTGTGGAAAGATAACTGCTTAATGCTAAGTTACCTGTGCTAGCACATACCTGTGATCTCAGCGCTTGGGAAGCTGAGGCAGGAATATCAAGAGTTTAAGTGCAGGGCCTAGACTCTTGTGGTTCTCAACCTTCCTAATGCTGCAACCCTTTAATACAGTTTCCTCATGCTATGGTGACCCCCCCCAACCATAAAATGATTTTCATTGCTACTTCATAATTGTGTTTCTGCTACTGCTATGCATTATAATGTAAATATCTGTGTTTTCTGATGGTGTTGGTCAACCCCTTGTGAAAGGGTCGCTTTGACCTCCAAAGGGGTCAAGACCTACAGGTTAAGAACCGCTGACCTAGAGAGCCAGCTCAGCAAGTAAAAGAGCTAGCCATGAAAGGCTGGTAACCTGAGTTCGATCCTGGAACTCATGTAGAAGGTGAGCTGGCAGGCTCATCTGTAACCTCGGTACTTCGACTCAAGACGGGGGAGAAGATTGGAGTGTTGTCTGGGAGCTTGGGGGCCAGCTAGTCTGGAGTACTCGGAACAGTGGCAAATACAAGTAAAGCCTTGATAAGGGGAAAGGCAAGGACCCGCTCCAGAGGACTGTCCTCCATTCTCCACACACGCTCTGTGGCTCATGGTGCACACACTCACCCACCTCTCACACCCAAAAATAAATCAATATTTAAGGAAAAGATGGATCCAGTGAGATGCATCATCGGGTAAAGGGGCTTACAGTCAAGCTTATGATCTGAATTTGATCTCAGGGACCTACATGGTGGAAGGAGAGAATGATACCACCAAATTGTCCTCTAATGTCTGTGTGTGTGTGTGTGTGTGTGTGTGTGTGTGTGTGTGTGTGTAACACACACACACACACACTAAATAAATAAATAAATTAATTAATTAATAAATAAATAATGTGGTTTTTTTTTAAAAGCACAAAAAAAAAATGTTGGGGATGTAACCCAGTTGTTAGTCTCCAGACAGTCCAGAAAGGGGATCCTAAAAGTGACTATTTCAGCATTTGGGAGTTAACACTCAGCCCATCCCTCAGTCTATCAAGCCCCTCCTGAAAGCAGGAAGTGTAGACTTCCCTGGAATCAGCGTGGGAACATGGCTGGAAGAAGAGTGGGCAGTGGACCACTGTGTAGACCAGCTGTGAGTGTCTCACTACGGTGGAGGTTTTTGTGTTTGTCTCAATGTGCGTATGTACAGTACATCTTTTCCTGGTGCCAATGGAAATCAGAAAAGGGTGCCAGTACCCCTGGAACTGGAGTTACAGATGGTTTTGAGCCACCATGTGGGTGCGGGAAACTGAAACTGGGTCCTCTTAACCATTGAGCCATCTCTTCAGCCCCTTGTAGACTGTGAATGTTTTTGATCACCAACAGATCAGATATGCTAGAGCTAGCCAAGATGGGACCTGCAGCATTAGGGAGCATTCCTAGTAATTGCTAGAGTGTCCGCCTCACACAATGCAATGAAAATAGTAAGAATTGAATCAAACGTTCACGCCCTGTGAAGTGACAAGTTTTCAAATTCATTGCCAACAGATCTAGATTATAGTAAATGTGTAAGACCTCAGGCATGGTTCAGAAGTAGAGCACTTTGCCTAGAATCTACGAAAAGAGGAGCTGGGGGCAAGGCTCAGCAGTGAACATATGCCTAGAATCACCCAGTATGGATTTGGAGGTTGGTTCTGCATTAGAATGCCTGCTGAGAATTCTCCAGTGAGGAACTAGGGGCATGGCTCAGGGTAGAGCCCTTCCAGATCAAGAGGAAAATAAGAGAGTCTGAATTCTTCCTCACCCTGTTAAGCATCACCCTAGGAAACCTCAAGCTCTGGCTCTTTTCCAAACAACGAAGTTCACGAAACTTTAGGAGAAGGCCGGGGACACAGCTCAGTTGGTAAAATGCTTGCTTAGCACACACACAGCTCTGAGTGTAATCCCTGGTATTGCTTAAAGCTCCCACCGTAGCACATGCCTAGAATCCCAGCCCTCAGGAGGTGGAGGCAAGGTCAAGAGTTCCAGGTCATCCTCAGCTGCATAGTGAATTCAAGGTAGGACTAGGCTACTTGAGACCCTGCCTCAAGTAAACAAAATGAGTGAGAAACATTTAGGGGAGTTAAGTGGAGGCATTGTCTCTATTTGAATAGAGCAAAAAAACCCAAAAAACAAAAAACAATTAAGTGTGAGTATTTTCTGTTTACTTTGTTGTGGGTTTTTTTGTTTGTTTGTTTTTTTTTTGAGACAGGGTTTCTCTGTGTAGCTTTGCGCCTTTCTTGGAACTCACTTGGTAGCCCAGGCTGGCCTCGAACTCAGATCCACCTGGCTCTGCCTCCCAAGTGCTGGGATTAAAGGCATGCGCCACCGCTGCCCAGCCTTTGTTGTGTGTTTTGAGGCAGGATCTCTCTATGTTGTTAGACTTAAATTCACTGTGTAGCCCAGGCTGGCCAGAAATTTGATATTCTCCTGTCTGCTTCCGTCTTCCAACACTCCTGGCAATATCTTGAATTCTAACAGTATTTTAGGCACTGTGTTAAATATTTTATATGGATAGCTTCCTTAAATTCTCACAAGTACTTCTAGAAGGCAACCCTGATCATCACCATGGTTCTCCAGGTGAGGAGAGGACAGTACAGGGGAGAATGGGTGATTTACCTAAAGATTCCAAGACAGGAAGTTTGAGAGCCAGGAGCCAGATCTAGCATCTCAGGATAAACATAACATCTGCCTGGGAAGCTCTCCAAGAGCTGGCTAGTCAGAGGCTAATTACCCGAGGGATCACATTAATGAACAACCGGCTAACAGGATTGCTACTGAACCTCACCTGACAATCACCTGCCTTTCCAGTCCTTGGAATGAAAACAAACATTTGACAAGGAAAGGCTGGGGATGTAGCGCAGTGAGAAAGTGCTTACCAAGCATTCCCAGTACCACAGAGAAAAGGGATTGTGTGGAGGGCAGGGAGGCAGGGAATGAGAAAGCTCAGTCCGGAAAGAAGACACATGCTGCCAAACTTCATGACCAAGTTTTGTCTCCAGAATACACAGGGTGGGAGTTGAGAAATGACTTATGAAAGTTGTCCTCTGACCTCCAACAATGCTCACTTTAGCACTTGCTGTGAGCCGCAGAAATATGAAGTGGGAATTCAGCCAACAATGGCAAAAGGTATTACCTGGAAGAGCCAAGAACTCTTCCAGCGGATAAAGCCAAGACTCAAGGAGAATGAATATGGGGAGAATGAAGATGGAAAGAATTAAGATAGAACAATGAGAGAACAGCAGAAGAAGGGACAGAGAGGAGCTAAGTAAGAGAACAGGAGAAAAAAAGCTGTGTAGATAGAATTGACTTAGAAGAATAAAGTGAATGGACTAAAGAACTCAATGTATGTAGATTCATTTGATATTCCTCAACATAGACCCCAGCCGCTTACAGCATCTTCCCCTGGACTCTGGGAAGAAATCCCCACCGGGAAGGTACTGGTGGGGACTTCAATAAGATCTACATAGTCTAAAATTAGAATTATACAGAGTAGATGAGCATGGCCGCTACGCAAGGATGACACTCATGTGTGAAGTCGTCCATATTTAAGATACCTAAAAGAGTTGTTTACTTCCCATCTGCCAGGAGACAAGCTTGCTTTGTTTTACCAAATGCTGTTGGCCATGACAGTAGGCCTCACCCTAGACCCACGGCTTACCAGGGAAGTCACCCTCTGAGAACCATGCGCCAAAATAAACTTTCTCCCTAAACAACAACAATAAACAGGCAAGATGGCTCAGCCGGGGAGGCTACCTACTGCCAATTCCGACGACTTGAGTTTCACCCCTGGGACCCATGTTCAAAGCACCTGTGGACAAAATTAATAGACGAGAAGGAAGACATCCGTGTTTGACTACAGTCTGTTAGAACCTCAAGATGGTGGAGAGGTTGGAATGTTGCAGATCCAAAGACTAATTTATAACTTACTTTGTATGTGACCTGACATCTTTGTAGATTTTTTTTTTTTGGAATGTACAAACCTCTAGCCTCCATTGACCCAAATGCAAGAATGTCATCAGAGGTTTCTGAGGACTGGAGCAGACAGTTCCCTGATTTTCTGTAGCCCGCTTCCCTGATGTTTCCACCAAGGCATTTGAAGAATGTTTTCATTTGTGCTTTTCTTTACTCTGTAACTATAAAAAAAATCTCATCTGACTGGGGCCATATCAGAACATAGTATTCTGAGTAAGCTGATGTTTTCATGGGCCATTATCACACATTTGGCTTCAGAATAAACTGTGTCTCCCACCCTTTGAGGAGAGAGTTGGGTTTTTTTCGACTCACCTGCTGAGCCAGCTCGCTTACCCCGAACTTGTTTTTACGAGGTTAATATTGAATGGAGGTTATTGCTGTTATTGGTATTATTCTACTTATCAATTACTTCATTATGGTGTGGGAAATGTAAGCAAAATGTACTGTCTTTTCTATCAATGGGTTACATAAGGCCAAACTCCATTAAAAAAAAAAAAAACTGCGGCCTGGAGGTGGTGGCACACGCCTTTAATCCCAGCACTTGGGAGGCAGAGCCAGGTGGATCTCTGTGAGTTCGAGGCCAGCCTGGACTACCAAGTGAGTTCCAGGACAGGCGCAAAGCTACACAGAGAAACCCTGTCTCGAAAAACCAAAAAAAAAAAAAAAAAAAAAAAAAAAAAACTGCAAAGAAGCTGCATGGCAGAAATTAAAATCCCTCCAGGGTCAGTTCTCTCTTCTTGAGATCAAAATATTTGCTTAAGGCTGTGTTCTGTGAGAAGTTGCACCCTGCTTACCAAGTGCATCGCTTTGTGAGGCTAAGCTCTGGCCACTTGGATCGAGGCACAGGGCCCCTCTGGTTTAGGAGTAAACACCCAGTGTGGACTCCCACTGGGTGCCTTTGCTCTGGGTGCACCTGCCTGCTTAATTGGGCACCAGTGTGTTCCCTTCTTCAGGAACAAAACATTTTGTGTCCCAGGGTATTTTGGATCGTGTGGTCATTTCCTTGAGATCGCAAAGCCATTGATCACAATGGTAACAGCCCTACCAAGGTCAAAGAGAATATTGAATAGTTCAGGGGCTGGGGAGGTAGCTCAGTTGGTAGAATGCTTGTCTCCCGTGCACAAAGCCCTGTGTTCCATCCCCAGCACCTAATAAGCTAGGTGTGGTGGCTCATGCCCATCATCCGGGCCCTTGGGAGGTAGAGATGGGAGGATAGAGAGTTCAAGGTAATCCGTGGCTACATAGCCAGTTTGAGACCAGCCTGGACTACTTAAGACCTTGTCTCAAAACAAGCCAACAAACCAAACTCAAACAAAAGCTAGTTAGTTCAGGACAATCGCTGATGGATCAACAAGGTTGAAGTTACCGAGTAGGTGCCTAGATGGATCCCATTTGAACATGGGTGCAAACCAATTCTCCTGCTTCAACTCATCTCTGACCCATTAGATGGTGTGGCTCTCAGGGGCAGTGAGCCTGTGTTCCAGAAGAATCTATCCCTGAAGTCTTGGTTTTGCATGTTCCACTCGCCTCAAACACTTCTGGCTTGGGGACGCCTCTTTGCCTCCTTAGTCAGTCCCTCCTCTACACTACAGAGTCTAAACACAGTGTGTCATAGTTTATGTCCAGAACTGGTCCCCCAACTAGACTGTCAGCTAGCTTGAACAGAGAGTGTGTATTACTCAGGTTTGAATCACCAGCACCCAGTGGGCAATCGTTCTAAGACTGCTGAGTGAATAACGCAATGAATATTATTGTGGGGCCCATTCTGCTCAAGACACGGGTCCAGGGCACTCTTCAGTGCATATTATATCAGCTGGGCCTGAGATGACATTTTGTTTACTTGTTGATTTTCATTTTGTTTTAAATTATTATTATTATTTTTTATTTAATGTTCATTGGTGCTTTGCCTGCATGTATGTCTGTGTAAGGATGTCAGAAGCCCTGGAACTGAAGTTACAGACAGGTGTGAGCTGCCATGTGGGTGCTGGGAACTGAACCCAGGTCCTCTAGAAGAGCAGTCAGTGCCTTTAACTGCTGAGCCATCTCTCCAGCCCCCAAATTTTTATTATTTTTAAGCAGGGTTTCACTATGTGACCCAGGATGGCCTCTTTGAAATCACTATTCTTCCCCCTTGGCTTCCTGTACTATGATTATAGACGTGTACCACTGTGTCTGGCTTTACTTGTTGAATACATACACACATGCACAAGAAAACACACACAATCTTTTTTTTTTTTAATGAAACAGGCTTCTCATGTAGCCCAGGGTGGCCTCAAACTCCCCTATATAGCTGAAGATGACCTTAAAAAATGATTTTCTTGCCTCCATCTCCAAAGTGGAGGGATTACAGGCATGTGCCACCATCCCAGACTCTCCCCACTTTTAATCTGCTCCTTCCATTCAATCACCTGTAAACCATTTCAACATGGCTGGGCAGTGGGGGCATACACCTTTAATCTCAGCACTGGGAGGCAGAGGCAGGTTTACATCAAGTTTCACGCTATTTATGGCTACATAGTAAGAACCTGTCTCCCTCTGAAAAATTTTAACAGGTTTTTGATACATAATTTTTTTTTTTTTTTTTTTTTTTTGGATTTTTCGAGACAGGGTTTCTCTGTGTAGCTTTGCGCCTTTCCTGGAACTCACTTGGTAGTCCAGGCTGGCCTCGAACTCATAGAGATCCTCCTGGCTCTGCCTCCCGAGTGCTGGGGTTAAAGGCGTGCGCCACCACCGCCCGGCCTTGATACATAATTTATATATCCCATTATTCACTCATTGAAACCATATAATTCAATATTCAATATTATTTATTTATTTTGAGGCAGGGTCTTTCTGTAATCTTGGCTGTTCTGGAGTTCACTATGCAGACCAGGCTGGCCTCAAACTCACAAGAAATCCTCCTGCGTCTGCCTCCCAATTTATTCAATATTTTAATAAAAGTTTGTTTTTAAGTGTGTATGCATGTGCAGGTGCCCCAGGAGGTCAGAAGAGGGCATTGGTTGCCCTGGAGCTGGAGTCCAGGGCCTGATATGGGTATTGGTAACTGAAGTTGGGTTCTCTTCGAAAGTAGTACTCACTCTTTACTGCTGAGCCCCAATATTCAATGTTTTCAGTATATTCATATAATTCAGTATAATTCATATGCCACCATCCTCATGTAGTTGCTCTTTTTTGTTGTTGTTGTTTGTTTGTTTTTCAAGACAGGGTTTCTCTGTATAGCTTTGGAGCCTGTCCTGGAACTCTCTGTAGACCAGGCTGGCCTTGAACTCACAGAGATCTGCATGCCTCTGCCTTCTGAGTGCTGGGATTAAAGGCATGCACCACCATGCCTTTAAGTTCAATAAGATTTGCCTTTTTTTAAATAAATAAATAAATACAAAAAAATAAATAAATTAAAAAAAGATTTTTTTTTTTTCTTTTTTGAGACAAGGTCTCCTGTATCCCAGTCTGGCCTTGAACTCAATGTATAGAGGAGGATCTTGAATTCCTAATCCTCCTGCCTCCAATTCCCAAATGCTGGGATTATAGCAGATATGGGCCAGCAGGTCCAGCCTTGTTCTTTTTTAAGATTTATTTTATGTATACTTATGAGTGCCTGCGTATATGTATATACTTAACACGTGTGCCTAGTGAGAGGCTCTAAGAGGGACTTGGATCCCTTAGAATCGGAGTTACAGGTTGTTGTGGGCCACCACGTTGGTGCTGGGAACCAAATCCTGATCCTCTGCTAGAATTGGAAGTACTCTTAACTGCTAAGCCATCTGTCCAGTTCTGTCTCTCTCTCCCTCCCTCGATCCCTCTCTCTGTTTCTCTGTGTAGCCCTCGTTGTCTCTAATTCATAGAGAAGTGCCTGCCTCTACCTCCCCTTTTCCCCTTTGCTGGAAATAGAGACGTGTGCCACCATGCCTGGCTTTTGGTTGTTTTTTTTTTTTTTTTGACACAGGGTCTCCAATAGCCCGGGATTGCTCGAAACTCACCATGAAGTACAGGCTGGTCAGGAACTCGTGGCAATCCCCCTGTCTCAACCTCTCTGAGTCAACATGACCGGCTTGGGAATTTTAACGCTTCCAAGGCCGGAACCTTATCTTATTAAAACCCTAACAACACCTAGACCCTGAAAACGTTTAAAACCTGTCTCCAAGCGCTTGACAGGCTGAAATGAGAAGAAACCGGGCGGACGCCTAAAGCCAAGGAGGAGCCCTGCCTTCCCGGCAGCGCTCCCGGCATGCAGCACGGCCGTCCCAGCGTGCCTTGCGGCACACACCCCCGCGGAGAGCCGGGCGGCGGTGGCAGCACGGGAGGCGTTTCCGTTCCAGCGGCTGCTAACGACGACGCTGAGGCGACATGGAAGTGTAAGCGGCACGTCCCGAGGGAAACCCGACTCATTTGGGAGCCGTGAGGCGGCTGGCGGCCGGACCTCCGGACCCGCGAGCAGGACGGGTGGGCGGAGTGGACGGGCCGGAAGTATCTGGAGATGGGGCGGCAGGGGAGGGATCCGGCTGGCCTGGCAGCGGTCCCCCCCTCCCACATTCTTTTGGGGAGGGGAATGCAGGAGGAATTGAGCGAGGTATTTTCTTTGCTCCCCCCCGCCCCCCTCCCGGTTTTAGGGGTGAAAGTCAAGATCTTCTTGCACGTGCTCCGCAAGTAGTCTGCCCCCAGTCGTAATCACTGTCGTAGGATGCGGGCTTTGCATATGCTAGGGAAACACTACTACTACTACGGATCCATATCCCCCCAGCCATCATCATCACCATCGTTTTGTAATGTTGGAGATGGGACCCAGGACTTTGCACAAGCTCGGCAAAGGCTTTGCCACTGAGCCGCATCTCCAGCCGTTATCACCGTCGTCGTTTTTGTGACACTGGGCATGCTACCCCGGGCTGTGAACATACTAGGTGTACTAGTTTCCTCTCTGTTGTGTGACAGACACCATGACCAAAAGCAACTTAGGAGTCGAAGGGGTTTATTACATCTTACACTTCAGGGCACAGTTCATCATTGAGGGAAGTCAGGGTAGGAACTCAAAGCAGGGACCTGAAGCAGAAACCATTCAAGAACTCTGCTATCGGGTTTATCCTCTGGCTTTTTCCAACTATTTTATACAGCCCAGGGCCACCTACCCAGGGGTGGTGCCACCTGCAGTGGGCTATACTCTCTTGCATCACTTAATAATCAAGACAATCCCTCATGGACATGCCCACAGACCAACAGATAAAAAGACAGTTCTTCAGTTGAGGCTTCTCCTCCAGATGACTCTAGGCTGTTTCAAGTTGACAGTTAAGACCAACCAGGAAACTAGGCCAATGTCTGAGCTACATCCCCACCACCATCATCGTCATCATCCTTTTGTGATGTTGGGGGATGGTATCCAGAATCTTGCACGTGCTAGATAGGTACCACTGAATGACAGCCTTCACACCATTATTATTACTGTTATTATTTTGTGGTGCTGGCGATGGAAACTAGAGATACTAGTCAAGCACTTTAGCACTAAGCCACCCCAACCCCCATCATCATCATACTGTGTTTAGAATGGAAGCGTCCTGAACATTCTAGGCAGTTACACCACCAACGAAGTCACCCTAACAGTTTTTTTTTTTCTCCATATTCTTTTTTTTTTTTGGGGGGGGGTGCGTTTCCAAGACAGGGTTTCTCTGTGTAGTTTTGGTGCCTGTCCTAGATCTCGCTCTGTAGACCAGGCCGGCCTCAGAGATCCTCCTGGCTCTGCCTCTCGAGCGCTGGGATTAAGGCGTGTGCCACCACCGCCGCCTGGCCTCCATACTCTTTTTTAAAAACTTTTTTTTTTTTTTTTTTTAACCGGGCGGTGGTGGCGCACGCCTTTAATCCCAGCACTTGGGAGGCAGAGGCAGGTGGATCTTTGTGAGTTCGAGGCCAGCCTGGTCTACAGAACAAGATCCAGAAAAAGGCGCAAAGCTACACAGAGAAACCCTGTCTCGAAAAACCAAAAAAAAAAAAAAACCAAAAAACTTTTTTTTTGATGTGCAAATGGAAGTTTTTGCATCTCCTCTACCTGTGGACTTGATATGTACATGGTTGACCTACCTAAATTGTGCTATTATTATTCATTTTTCTTTACCTTCTGTTCACTTGTTATGTATACTACAGTTTGTCAGACTTTTTTGATACAGTCATAAGTAGCCCTGACTGTCTTTGAACTTGCTATGTAGCAGAGGATGATCTTGGAGTACTGATATCCTATCTCCACCTCTCAAGCCACCACATCAGATTAGCCCTTCAGTATTTGAGATGGGGGATCTCTCACTGTGAAGCTCAGACTGTCTGGTTCAGCTTTCTCCATCTCTGAGAAGTGATTGTCAGAAACCCTGGAAATTCTCAGCTCTCAGACAAGCCCCTGGATTTCTTCTTCATCCACTGCTTGGAGTCTTTCCTTACTCCTTCTCTTCTCTTGCTGGTGTCTAATGTTGAGCATCTTAGTGCTTCATCTTGGGACACTTTCTCTGTACGCATTCTCTGTCACTTTATTCATTTTTATAATGGTGGGTCCTCAAAATGTTTCTGGCTTTTTTTTTTTTTTTCTCATTTTCTATCAGATTGTTTAATCCAAAATCTAACTCTTTTCCTACCAGTCATTAGGCAGTTTTCTGGTCTCCAATCTCACTCCTGTGGTAGGGTCTCATGTATCCATGGCTTAGCCTTGAACTCACTACGTATTCAAGGATGACCTTGAGCTTCTGATCCTACTGCTTCTACTTTCCCAGTGCTGAGCTTGCTGGTGTCTGACACCACACCCTGTTTATGCAGTGCTGGGGGTAGGGCTCAGGGCTTTGTGCACATTAGGAGAGCACTCTACAAACTGAGCCACATTCCCAGCTCGTGGTTTCTTCCTTTATTTAAGGCTTTAAAAATTACTTTTTATGCCTGGCAGTGGTGACAAATGCTTTTCATCCCAGCATTCAGGAAGCAGAGACAGGCGGATTTCTGAGTTTGAGGACACCCTGGTCTACATAGTGAGTTACAGGACATCCAGGACTACACAGAGAAACCCTGTCTTGGAAAAAAAAAAATTTTTATGTATGTGTGTATGTCTTTGTGGGTTTGTTCATGTAAGTGCAGTGCCCCTGGAGGCCAGAAGAGGGCATCAGATCCTCTAGAGCTAGAGTTATTGGTGATTGTCAGCTACCTGATGTGGGTGCTGGGATGCAAACTTAGGTTCTCGGCAAGAGCAGTAGAAACTTAACTGCTGAGCCATCTCTGCAGCCTCCTGTGGCTTCTTCAATGTAATATATAGTCAGAGTTGGAAAAGTAGACATTGTTTTCTGTAGTGTGTGTGTGTGTGTGTGTGTGTGTGTGTGTGTGTGTGTGTGTGTATTGTATTGCTTTCCTTTTTTTTTTTTTTTTTTGTTTTTTGTTTTTTGTTTTTTTGAGACAGGGTTTCTCTGTGTAGCTTTGTGCCTTTCCTGGAACTCACTCTGTAGCCCAGGCTGGCCTCAAACTCACAGAGATACATCTGGCTCTGCCTCCTTGACTGCTGGGATTAAAGTTGTGTGCCACCACCACCTGGCAGGATTGCTTTCCTTTTATAGCTAGCAATATGGAGATTTAGAAAGAGAATTGAAAGATACATAACAACCCAGCAGTAGGCTTAGGGAGAGTGTGCTTGTTGGCTTGCTGTAAAGTGCAAGGTGCAGGGTAAAGTATTCATTGACTTTGGAAGCTTTCAGTTTTCTTGTATCAAAGTTTAGTGGTTTTTTTTTTTTCCTCAGAACATGAATTGACGGCATGTTTTAAAGCATAGAAAAGTTTAGCAACTCTGTTCGTCATTTTGTTCGTAAGTTAAGTGTGTGGCAATTAATAGACACTGCTCACTTTTTTTGTTTGTTCAGTTTTTCAGAGTGTGTGCTTGTAAAGAAAGTCTGTCAATAGATCATTTTGTTCTGTTTATTCAGAACTCTGTTTTCCAAAATGGTTGTTTACTTCCATTAAATTGACTCAGCACATCAAGCACACTCTACAGGTTAAATTTTAAATAGTAAGTCAGCTTCAGCCCACTAATGAGTTACTTAAGGACACTAAGTAAGTGCCGACCTGTAGCATAGATTCGATAGTCTTTCAGACTCACTTGGGCCCAGATTTGTAATCCTATCATTTAGGATTAGCAGTAGGAGGATCACAAGGTTAAGGGCAGCCCCAGCTGTGTAGCAAGTCCCAGGTCAGCCTCTGTTACAGAGTGAGAGTCTCATCTCAAAAACAAAAGAACGGGCGGCCTTTAATCCCAGCACTTGGGAGGCAGAGCCAGGCGGATCTCTGTGAGTTCAAGGCCAGCCTGGTCTACCGAGTGAGATCCAGGACAGGCACCAAAACTACACAGAGAAACCCTGTCTCGAAAAATAAAGAAAGAAAAATACACACACACACACACACACACACACACACATTTCATGTACATTCATGTTTTGCCTGAAAGTATGCCTGTGTGAAGGTGTCTCACAGAGATCCGCCTGGCTCTGCCTCCCGAGTGCTGGGATTAAAGGCGTGCGCCACCACCGTCCGGCTATGTATTTCTTTAAAAACCAACCAACCAACCAAGGTTCTCGCCCTATAGCCTAGGCTGCCTTTGAATGTCTTAACCTGACAGGTGCCGGGTTTATACTGGGTGCTCCCACACCTAGCTCATTTGTTAGCGTCGTAAATTTTCTATTACATTTTAATTATTTGTGAGTGTATGTATGTCTTGGTGTACGTGTGGGGGTCAGGGCAACCTGTGGGAGTCACTTCTTTTCTTCCACTCTGAGTTCCTGGGATTGAACTCGGGTCATCAGCCTTGGTGGCAGGTCCCTTTACCTGCTAAGGCATCTCACTAGGGCCTTACTTGTTAGCAACTTTTTAAAAATTGAATGACATTTACTTGCATATTGGGGTACCTGTGCCCCAGCACACATGTGGAAGTCAGAATGACCGTCTGTGGGAGGTAGTTCTCCTTCCCCCATATGGGATCAGACTCAGGTTGTCAGGTCTGGCGGTGAGGGCCTTTACCTGCTGAGCCGTCTCACTGGTCCATTTGTTAAAGCTTAGGTGTGGATACTTGCCTTATCGCTTTGTATAAGCATTCTCTCCATGCACATTACACTGAACCATTTGAGAGTTGCAGACATCATGTCATTATTTTACCCCTTTAAAAAAGTACTTTTTAAGTTGGGCAGTGGTGTCTCATGCTTCTAATCCCAGCATTCAGGAGGCAGAGGCAGGTGGATCTCTCTGAATTTGAGGCCAGCCTGGTCTACCGAGCTAGTTCTAGGACAGCTAGGTCTACACAGAGAAAACCTGTCTCAAAAAACCAAACCAAAAATAAAAACCCTTTTCTTTACTTTATTTCATGTGTATGAATGTTTTGCCTGCATGTATGTGTATGTACGACATTTGTGCCTGCTGCCCACAAGGTCAGAAGAGGGCATTGGATCCTTTGGAACTGGAGGTACAGATGGTTGGGAGCCACACCGTATGGTGCTGGGTACCTAACGTGGGTTCTCTGGAAGAGCACAAGCGTAACCATTAACCCCTATCTCCAGTTTTTTCACCCTTTCTCGAAAAGTGACATTGTTCTAAGTAATCCCAATACCATTATAATACCTGGGAAACTCAACACTGATGTCAATCCATTACATGTCCAAATTTATCCAGTTGTCTCAAGAATATCATTTAAAGATTAAAATAAATTTTTTTTAATTTTATATGTGCACGTCTCTGTGTATGCACACGTGTGTGGTGTCTGTGGAGACTAGAAAAGGGCGTTGGATCCCATGGAGATGGAGTTGTAGGTATTTGTGAGATGCTCAGTGAGAGCGCTGGGAAGCAAACTTGATTCTCTGGAAGAGCAGCAAGTGCTGTTAACCACTGAGCCGTCTCTTCATCCTCAGCAATGCCATTTAGCCAGAGTTTCTCCCAGGCCCAGTGAAGAACTGCACTGACTTGTGCTCTTCCTTTAGTTTCCTTTCTTCTAGAACCTTCCCCACGCTTTTCTGAGACATTGGCCTTGCGATGGATGACTTTTGTTGTTGTTTGCTTAGTCCGATAATGAAGCTGCGCTCCCACCCGTGGGTGGCCTGCAGACTCCACCTGTGCCTGGTTTGGATCTGATCGCCTTCCCGAATGATTTGTGCTTTGTTTATATTTTCCTTTGTGGGAAACCAAGATTATTCTTTGTCCGGCAACCTAGTGGTAACTGTAAGAACTTACTGAGGATAAGATAAAAACTGCCTTTAAAAGAATTTTTCAAGGCTGGCACTGGTGGCACACACCTTTAATCCCAGCACTGGGGAGGCAGAGGCAGGTGGATCTCTGAGTTCAAGGCCAGCCTGGAGTTCCAGGCTGGAGAGATGGCTGCAGAGTTCAGAGGATTTGCTGCCCTTCCAGCACCCGCATCAGATGGCCTACAACTTCAGCTTCGGGGAATCTGATGCCCTTTTCTGGCCTTGGGAAGCACCTGAACACACGTGCATACACACACCTACACATAAATAAATAGCAAATCCTAAAAGAAGAAATTTCCAACATGTAGAGCTCATGTAGGCCTTCATGGAAAAAAGTGGTTAATATACCCATTGGCAAAAGATTTGGTTTTGGGGACTGCATGCTAAGCCCATGCTCTACCATTGAACTATCTCCCAGTCTCACTGGCTCTTTATTGAATAAAATTATGCCTAGAATGTATGGGCATTTAATCTGAATATTTAGCTAAGTAGTTGGGTCTTAAAAGAAAATCAGCCAGGCATGGTGGTACACAACTACATTCCTAGAGCTCAGAACCCTAAGGCAGGGAAATCATGAGTACAAAGGCCAGTCTGGGCTACATAGTGAGATACCGTCCCAAAAAACAAAAAGAAATGGGAAATAAAGAAAGGATGGTGGGAAGAGGGTTGGAAATCAGTGAATTAATTGGTTTCTGCCAGCCACAGTCTGCAAGGTGCAATATCTGCATTGTTCTCCTGGTCCTCAAACAGACTCATTAATGTGCATGAGGGGCTGTATAGGTTAGTGGTAGAGTACCTGCTTAACATGTGTTAGACACTCAGTTTAATCCCTAGCACTCCAGTTTTTTCAAAATTGTGTGTGAAAGAGAATTCCCAATTTTCTCTCTTTCTCCCCTCCCCCCTTTTTTGTTAGAAAAGACAGATGATGTTTGTTGGATTCTTACATCTGTGTTTACTCGAGAGTGTTTGTGTGTGTGTTTGAGTGTTTGAGACAGGGTCTCCCCATGTAGCCAGTGTGATCCTCTTTCCCCAGCAGAGTGGTGTGGGATTTGGAAATGACATATACCAGTGATGCTGGGGATGGATCCATTGGTGCAGTATTCCTCTGAGCATAGGGAATGTAACTCAATTTCAACCAGAAATAGGAAGCCTTGTGGGCTCATTTCCTGAGTACGTAAACATGATTTGATTCATCTGTTTAGTTTTTTTTTTAAAGACAAGCTCTCATTTAACTCAATTTGGCCTCAAACTCCCCATATAGCTGAGGGTGACATTGAACTGCTGATGCTTTTGCCTCTGTCTGATTACAGGCCACCATGCCTGATGTATTTGGTATTAGATATGGAACCAAAGCCCTCGTGCATGCTAGGCAAGCATTCTGCCAACTGGGCCCTGCACTATTTTTCTTGTGTTAGATTCTTTCTAAATACTCTGACTTGGGTGCGGTGTCTTTGGGATGAGGCAGGAGATTTTTGAACTTGTAGCCGTTTGCTGAATTACCAGTAGCGTTTGACTGGGCTCTGCTCATTGATTTGATCTCTGTGCTGACATCACTGTGCTGTTGACTTGCTGACCCCTGTGTTAGCTGTGGGAGCGGTCGCTGTACTTGTTGACTGGGGAAAGTGGCCATCTCTCACGCCCATGGTTTTGAAATTCTGCACTGTGACTTTGACCATCTAGGTCCACTCCTGGGGAAAGAACACACAGTGGTTCTTGTACATTGTGTCAGCTCGAGACTACCCGCTCTATCTGAGTTTTTGGGGTGCTGTTACTAGTGTCCTTTCACCTAGTCTGGTCTCATTTTTCATAGTCATAATTACCTTCCATTTCACTGGGACTTCTCACTGTGTGAGCAAGTTACTTTATTCTGAGCCTCAGCTTTGTCATCTGTGAAGGTGGAGTCACATCAGTGGGTCCTGCATTGGACCTATACAGCCCCTCATGCACATTAATGAGTTGAGTGAGAGTTGACATAATCCTTTTCTTAAAATTTATTTCATATACATAGGTGTTTTGTCTACATGTATGTCTGTAATCCATGAGCATGCCCTTGGGGGTCAGAAGAGGGCATAGGATTCCCTGAGGATTGGAATTACAAATGGTTGTGAGCCACCATGGGGATGCTGGGAATCAAACTCAAGTCCTCTGAAAGAGCAGCTAGTGTTCCTAACCACTGAGCTATCTCTCCAGTCCCCATGCTATACTAGATTATTCTCATATTTTGTTTTAGCTTGGGTAAGCTTGGGGAGAAATTGGCCTAATAAAATCTACATCTTAACCTGACAGATAGGAAATGAGAACCCAAATATGTCTGGTCTTAAAACTATGTCTTTAATTGTCATAGTATACTGGCTCTAGGCTGCTTAGAGCAATCCGTCCTCTGCTGTGATGGTGTGGAATGGACCAATTGTGATCTGTGTTGTTACTGATATGTATCTCTGATGTGATAGTGTGGAGTGGATCAGTTGTCATTTGTGCCATGGCTGTGCTCTCACAGGAATGGTAACAGTTTGCTTAATCAACTGTTACCCAGGGAAGGCTTTTAGCAACTAAATATATGATGTCTCTTTAACGGGATCCTTGACCCTTGCTGGAGTTTCTAGTGACAATGTTCGTGTTAAAGTGCATAGGCCATTTCTGTCAACACAGCAGGATTCAGGTTGTCCAAGGTGACAGTAACTGATGGTCGTAATGGGAGAAGGATGTTGGCTAAGGACGGATCCTCACCTTGTTTCTCCAGTTATTTCTAATGCTCTTGCTGCTTAGGGACCCTTCTATAGTGGGGTTCCTTTGAGGGTTTGCTTCCATGTTCTTGTAACTACCTTGGGACATAGGTTTGGGATAATATGGTGTCTTAGTCATCTATGGGGAAATGGGCATGTGATATGCTATGTCTATAAACAGGGAAAGTCCGGGGCCTGGAGAGATAGCTCAGTGGTTAATATACATAATGAGAATCCGAGTTTAGATCTCAGCACCCATGTGACAAGTCTAGGCATCCTGCAAACACCTGTAACTCCAGCTTTGAGGGACTCGGTTCTTTCTGTATACACAGACATGCACATCTACACACTCATGTAGTATATACATAGCTCTCATAGGTACATGCACACACGTATATAAAATAAATACTAAAAGAAAAGAAAAGGAAAGTTGTCTCTATCTGAACTTGCTGATGCAGGGCCAGCTAACCCAGGCAGGACTTACGGCATTTTAGTGTTAGGTTGTTCCAAATTCCCAAACTAGACAGCTGAATCTCAACTAAAGGGATTATTTTGTAGACAGACCCTTGAAACCTTGGGATGGCTGTGAACTGATGACGGCTCACTGTTCTTTTGCAGGAAGGATGCGAACGCAGCCCTGCTCAGTAACTATGAGGTAAGGGCCTCCGTAGGGCCGTTGCGATTTCCCCTTGGGGTTTAGTCTTCGCTTGTGTAGATACTGGATTCCACTTTAACACAGGGCACGTGGCCCCTGGTAGATCTTGGAATGGTCTCAGTTTGGTGAATTACACATGGTTCTTCAGAGAAGTGGGAGGCTCTGGTTCATAAGTACCCTTCCGTAAATCTCAGAGACAGATGTCCTGGAAGAAGAGCTGCTCTAGAGCCTCTTCTTTCTGTTAAAATCTTAGCCTTTTCCTGATTACCATCCTTTATTTCATTCCGATCTTCAAAGGGCCTCAAAGATGTTGATATCCTCATTTTGAGACTAAGAGCTGACTTGACTCGCCATTTTGAATAATTTAAGAATAATCTAAGAATGAACAGCTTTATAATTTGGGGGCTGATGGAGAAAGAGAGGAAAGAGGTTGTTGAGAGGGGAGGTAGTAGTATTTTTACTGCCTTCTGTTTTGCTGGGTCTAGTTTAGTACTAGCAAAGCAGTCTGATAGGACAGCTCCAGGTGTAGAAGAGCCTGCTTATAAAGTCACTGGCAGTTTCCATGTCCTGGTGAAAACCCAGAGTCTTAGAGGAGGTCTGGCTCTCCATTCTGTGCTGTGTGTGTGTGTAGAATTAACTCAGTGTGCCATATTGCTTTCTAAAATTTTAAGGGTTTTATTTTTAATTTTTAAGTGTGTGTTTGTGTGTGGGTATGTACATGTAAATATAGTGCCCGTAGGGGCCTAACAGGTCACTGGACCCCTTGGAGCTGGAGTTACAGCTGGTTGTGAACTTGCCAATGTGAGGGTCCTCTGCAAGAGTAGCAAGTGCTCTAGCCACCGGGCCATCTCCGCAGGATTTTAATAAATGAGTGCTTTGAATTGACTTGGCTAAGAGAGCATCTGAAAGATGTTGTACGGTTCTAGGCTGAAGTGCTTGCTCTAGACCAACTGTTGGGGTGCAGGTTTGCGGAAAGAAAGAAAGCGTCTCTACCGGGCTGTCTTTTAAAACCTCGGGAGAGCTAACATCTCTCCACTTCACTGACATGCCTTTTGTGTCCTTCCTAGGTGTACCAGTTACTAACAGACCTCAAAGAGCAGCGGAAGGAGAGTGGGAAGAACAAGCATAGCGCTGGGCAGCAGAACTTGAACGCCATCACCTACGAGGTGAGCCCGGGCTCAGGGCCTCACCAGTCGGGAGGGTGGCTGCTGCTTCGGGAAATGGGAGGAATCTGGCCACCTGCCAGATAGTGAGACCGGATAAAATTGTCCTCACTTGTAGACATTAAGTGCACATTTGGGGTCTCCACCTGAACCACCCTCAGATGCTCCCAGTCAGCTGACTGGGGTCCTTTTGTTCTCCCTGGATGAGAGTCCTGCGTAGGTGGGGGAAGCTCTCACAGTGCTAGTGCTGGTCCCTGGGGCTTTTGTTTCCTTGGAGGTAATAGCAGCTGGCCCGTGGGAGCCTCAGAGGATGGCGCCCTCTAGTGTTGTAACCTCATGCAGGCTTTTGATAGTATAACTTTCTGTTCCAGTTCTTTGGTAGGCCTAGAAAGTCGGGATTCCTTGGTAGCAGTTGACGTTGTAGCTTCCCAGCAGGACTAGGTGTTTGGACTCTTCAGCCCTTAATAGTATCAGTATCACACTTTGCAGGCCTGGGGTGCCTGACAGCTTTGGTCCTAAGCACTTGATGGCTCTCTGGAACTCTTCTCCCCATCTGTTTGTTTTGAGATAGGATCTCAGGCTTCTTATGTAGCCCAGGATGATTTTGAACTCCTGCTTCTACTTCCCAGGTGCAGGGATTACAGGCATGTGCCACCACACCCCTGGCTATTCTGTGGCTCTTCACAGCCCCATGTCTTCAGCCTCGGGTCTCCACCCACTCTCCACTCTCATCATCCCTCCTGTCCCTTCCCTGCTGCTCTCTTGCTGCTCTGGCTTCTTTGGGAGGCGGCTGCCATTGCTCTTTTGTTGCCATGGCTGCCGGCCTTGAAGCTCTGGGTCGTCTTCAGTCGCCAGAGCAGCTGGTCCATGCCACCTTTGCAGCTGGCTGGCCAGCAGCTCAGCTTCACCTCTCCAGCTACCAAGCAGCCAGCTGCCCCACCACTTCCACGGCTTGGGGTGCCAGGGGCTCTGTGGTTAGCCCCTCTGCTGTGCCACTGCCTCTGTCTGCTCTGGCTTCTTCATGTTGCTGGTGCAACTTGCTGTGCTAGACATGGGAAGGCAAAAAACAGTGACCAGTAAACAAAGAGACTGGCTGAGAGAAGCGTTTGGTTAGACGTGGTGCAACATCAGGGCAGGCAGGCGGGCGGCACAGGGGAAGGTATATGCTGGAGTCATCTCACCGGGCTTGGAGCAGCTTACTTAGTCTGAAAAGTGTGGATTAGTTAGGGTTCCCTTAGAGGAATGGAAGTAATGGGATGAAAAACATCTCACACACACACACACACACACACACACACACACACACACACACACACACAGTCAGCTTTAACATAGTATCAACAGTAGACTCACACCGAGAGCTGAGAACCCGATAATCCCTTGGTCCTTGAGACTCTGTGCCTCAGCAACAGAATAGTTCCACAATTGCCGTCTTTCACCTGGGGTGGGAGCAACTGGCAGTTGCTCGGTCCACTAGGCTGGGTGCCTAAGCAGTCTCTATTTGGCCCTGGCAGCCCAGAGGTTTCCTGGAGAGCTGCTGGCCCCTAGTCCATGATGAAAGCTTGGACGCACTGGTTCTGATACAGCGTAGGAATCGGCAGCAGCAGCAGGGCAGGTTAACTCAGCAGTAGAGGGAGGCTACGTGAGCAGAGGCGAGGTGACCCTTCTTCTCCATGCCCTTTAGTGTCTGGACTACCAGCAGAAGGTGCCACCCATAAACGGGTGGGACTCCCCACACCAGTCAGGTCAGTCAGGACTTCTCTAGGCGAGGCTTCCTGCTCAGGTGGTTCGAATCTGTAGCAGGTTGACATTAAGACCAACCATAATAAGGGGTGTTGGTAGTGACCACAGCAGACCTCACATGCAGATGGAAGTTGATGTTTGCTCCGAACATAGCCTTGTCTCTTTCACACAAGTCATGGCAGACCCTCTGAAAAGCCATCAAGGGAAATGCTCTCCCTTTGGCTTACATGGATATGTTTGTGGGATCATCTAGAGTTCATTGTGGCTTGTGATAACAACAAAAAAACAAAAACAAAAAGCCAGTATAGACTGTTGAACATAGTCCTGTGTGTTCAGGAGCCACAACAGGCAGCAGAGATGGTTATATCTTTTCCCCAAGGCATCTAGGGAGGCATCAGAATGGCTGTGCTGACATGGTGCCCACTAACTGATGGTCCTCTAACTCAGGGAGGCCCCAGCCATAAGGGAGAGCTTGACAGCTACCAATGAGGGGTGAGACTGCCTTGTTCTACAGGGTCTTTGCTTATGTATAGGAAAACAGACATCAGAGCAGTGCTTATAATGAGAGCAGACACAACACTGACTGACAATAGTTTTCAGTAGTGTTGGAGCAGTGCTTGACATCTGTCCAGTGCAAGGAGAGATGGGGTCCCCTCATCTGTCTCAGGTCTGACGCTGTTAAATTCACAGTGACAGTTTGCTACAAGGAAAGGATTCAGATTAAAATTAGCCAAGAGAATAAAAAAGAGGGGAATACCCAAGTCATAATTTCCCCTGTCCTCACACATGGACTTGGGTCATTTTACTTTCCTAAAGTTGGTGTGTGGCCATAGCATGGAACGCTGCCATCAGGGAAGCCCTGCTGGGTTGTGATGTTCAATGGTCTTGCGGCTAGCTAACCCATGCTGGAAAACTGCACAGGTGGGGCCAGCTGCTAAGTTAGGTCGATAAGCATACGCAGTAGGACCCAGGGACCCAGGCACCCAGGCATAACGTTCCAAGGACCTGGAGATCACCACCTACAAGTCTAGGACAAAGGCCAGAACTGCTCTTTGTGCAAGGCTAAATTCTTCCCCTGCCCCTCTTTTCTTCAGTTTTTTTGAGATAGGGCCTCACTGTGTAACTTTGGCTGGCCTAGAACTCACACACCAGCCTGGTTTGGAACTCATAGAGATCTGTCTGCCTCTGCCTCTGCCTCTTTAGTGCTGGGTTTAAAGGCATGTAAAAGGAAGAAAGCAAAACTAATTCATAAGGTTGTTCTCACCTAACCTATTTTGAGAATTGAAAGGAAATAGCAAGAAAGCATTACATTAAAATGATGTATAAACTGAAACTTGACATTAGAACTTAAAGACAAGTCAGCAAAAACAAAATCAAAACTCCGTAAGTGTTGGGCTAGAGATGTGACTCCATGCTAGAACACTTGGCTCTCTTGGGGCTGAAGTGATGGCTCAGCAGTTAAAAGTGCTTGCTGATTGCTCCTTAGAGGATCTGAGTTTGGTTTCTCCACCTGCGCTGGGCAGCTCACAACCACCTCTAACCAAGTCCAGTGTCGGGATCAGTGTCTCTTTCCTCTGCACCTGCGCTCTTAGATACACACTCACATGCACACACACATCTAAACATATAATTGAAAAATAAAAAAATAACTCTTAAAGTCTGAAAATTGTAGAATATTACGTTATAACACTGCTTTCCTTATTCAGATTTATTTTCTCAAGGTTTTATGTATATAAGTATTTTGATTGCATGCATGTTTGTGTACCATGTGCATGCCTGTTTGCCTGTGGAGGTTAGAGGAGGGTGTCAGATCCCTGGAACTGGAGTTACAGCAAGTTGTGAGCCACAGTGTAGATGCTTAGGATTGAACCTGGGTCCTCTGCAAGAACAGTATGTGCTCTTAACCGCTGAGGCATCTCTCTAGCCCCTTACTCAAATTTCTATAGCCTGGGGCTCCAAATGGCTCAGTGGTTAAGAGCACATTCTGCTCTTGCAGACGGTCCAAGTTTGATTCCCAGCACTCATGTGGGGTGACTCAGCTGCTTGGAACTCTGGTTTTAGGAGGTTCTGAAGCCTCTTGCCTCCAGAGTTATCTGTACTCAAGGGCACATACACACATAGACTCACATAATTAAAAATAAATCTTTATCAAAACCCTCAAAATTTCTCTATCTTATGCCTTTCTTTTGTGAATTTGTTTTTTAGACATTAAAATACATATCAAAAACGCCATGCAGGAACCAGAGTCCCGAGATTGTTCAAGAATTCCTCACAGCAATGAAAAGCCACAAGCTGACCAAGTAAGTTACCTCAGTAGGTAACAGGAAACACAAACCTCAGTGAGGATAATGTCTTAGAACAGCTGTCTGCAGCAGCTGCATCTGCATTCAGTCACACTTTGGCCTCATAATTGCACACAGTACTGTTGTTTTTCGTTTGTTTGTTTGTTTGGTTTGGTTTCTCTGTGTAGCCTGTCTGTCCTGGAACTCACAGACATCCACCTGCCTCTGCCTCCCAAGTGCTGGGATTAAAGGCGTGCGCCACCATCGCCTGGTGTACACAGTACTTTTTTAAGATAGGATCATGGTATTGTGGGAAAAGACAACTGAGAATTAGACACATGGCCTTGTAGAGCCACAGCATGCTTATCCCAGAGTCTTTTCTTAGTGTCCCGGTTCCTAGAGCTCTTTACCTCCTGTCAGTACAGCCACATTAGATTGGAGTAGGATTCAGAATTACAGTATTGGCTCCCCCAAGATCCAGCTATACCACTCTTGGGCATATACCCAAGAAATGCTCAACCACACCATAAGAGCACTTGTTCAGCTATGTTCATATCAGCATTGTTTGTAATAGCCAGAACATGGAAACAACCCAGATGCCCTTCAACTGAAGAATGGATAAACAAAATGTGGTACATATACACAATGAAATACTACTCAGCAGAGAAAAACAATGGCATCATGAGGTTTGCAGACAAATGGATGGATCTAGAAAAAAATCATCCTGAGTGAGGTAACCCAGACTCAGAAAGACAAACATGGTATGTACTCACTCATAGCAGGATACTAGACATGAAACAAGGATGACTTGTCTGCTACTCACATCACCAGGGAGGCTACCTGGAAAACAGGACCCCAAGAAAGACACAGGGATTGCCCAATGACAGAGAAATGGAAGAGATCTACATGAACAGCCTGGTCATGAGTGGGGGTAATGAAAGGCGAGGGTTGAGGGAAAGAGAGCTTGGGGGAGCGGGAGATCCCAGCTGGATCAACAACAGAGAGGGAGAACAAGGAATAGGAGACCATGGTAAATGAAGACCACATGAGAATAGGAAGAAGCAAAGTGCTAGAGAGGCCCACAGAAATCCACAAAGATACCCACACAACAGACTGCTGGCAATGGTCGAGAGACAGCCCGAACTGACCTACTCTGGTGATGGGATGGCCAAACACCCTAATTGTTGTGCTAGAAACCTCATCCAACTACTGAGGGATCTGGATGCAGAGATCCATGACTAGGCCCCGGGTGGATCTCTGGGAGTCCAATTAGCGAGAATGAGGAGGGTTTATATGAGCGAGAATTGTTGAGACCAAGGTTGGATAAAGCACAGGGACAAATAGCCAAATGAATGGAAACACATGAACTATGAACCAATGGCTGAGGGGTCCCCACTGGATCAGGCCCTCCGAATGGGTGAGACAGTTGATTGGCTTGATCTGTTTGGGAGGCATCCAGGCAGTGGGACCAGATCTTGTGCTCATTGCATGAGTTGGCTGTTTGAAACCTGGGGCCTATGCAGGATTGTTTGGCTCGGCCTGGGAGGAGGGGACTAGACCTACCTGGACTGAGTCTACCAGGTTGACCTCAGTCTGTGGGGAAGGCTTTGCCCTGGAGGAGATGGGAATGGGGGGAGTGTTGGGGGGAAGGTGAGGGGGACGGGAGGGGGGAGAACAAGGGAATCCGTGACTGATATGTAGAACTGAATTGTATTGCAAAATAAATTAAAATAAATTTAAAAAAAAAGAATTACAGTATTGGGTTTCGAGTGTAGCTCAGTGCTAGTGTTTACCGAGCATGTATGAGGAGGTATCGTCCCCAGCACTATTGGAGGTTTGGGGTTGTAGGGAGAGAGAGAGAGAGGACAGGCAAAAAAAAAAAAAAAAAAAAAAAAAGAGAGAGAGAGAGAGAGAGAGAGAGAGAGAGAGAAAATGAAAATACTTTTTTATAAGGTTGATCAACAAAATTACCTGGCATTTGTGTTTGCTTGAGGTAGAGGCAATTTGATTATAGTCTGTCTGCATGTCAGGTGCCTCCCAGAAACTTTTTTTTGGACTTTGATATGTGAGTTCAGTTTACAAAAGCTAAAAACACAGGTTAAGGGTTCATATTAGGAAAAAACTAGTCCATGTCCTTTAGGATTAGTGCTAGTGTTGATAACTTCCAAAAGCTGCTTTGTAAATCATTGGCTGGTTGGTTGGTTTTTTTGGTGTTTGATGGTATTAGGATCAGACCCAGTTGAATCTACATAAACTTAAAGCACACTGCAATAGAGGATTGACTGGCTCCCTTTTCCAGTTTGCTGTCTTCAAACTCATCATCTGTCAAGTCTCATGTAACCTTTTAAATCGTCACCTCTTGCTTCTCTGACTGCCTGGGCAGAAGCTCCTGGCAGTGCTGTACAGTGGCCAGTAGAGGGAGCCAGCAAGCTTCTTCACCAAGGCTGGCTTCCGTCTCTTGGCTGGTGAAGGGGCTGCTTGCCAAATAAGATGCGGACCAGCCTTGCTAGCCGGTGCATTTAAGACAGGAACCACATTTAAAACCAGGTTTAATGTGTCCTCTAAATCTTGAAATCACCTTCCTTCTGTTTTGTTCAGGGGATCCGTTCATTACTTTGCTTAGATATCTTCGCCACTGGAGTCCTTGAGGGTAGGCTAGGAGCTGTGTTTTGTTTGACCTCGTAGACTTCATCAACAAAACAATACAGTTGGAATTCAACTCCAAGTCACGCTGTGTGTCATGGAATTTTTTATTTAGTGTGTTACCCCAGTCTCCACCAAACTGATTCTTTAATATTTTAGATTTGGCCTCAGCTCTTTATTTCTCAGTGCCTAACTAGTAATCCCTGCTCCTATCCTGCGATCACCCTTGTAAGGACACACCCTCACAGGCCAGCTCAGTTAGGTCTGTAGTAATTCTGCACACGTTACTCCAGGGCTTTGATGCTGTATTTTTGGGACGTGGCCCTCAGACCGGCAAAGCCTCAAGTGTGGATGATGGATTTTCAGGTTCCCTAGTGGTCTCCCCGGGTCTGCTCTCAGAACACAAACTCCTGCTTCTTGTGGCCTCAGAACTGAACAAGCGTCTACTAGAAGTCGAGGCTTCCCTAGCCCTTCCTTTAGCTTCCCCTTCAGATACATTTGTATTGTGTCAGCCCTGTCTCTCAGTGCTGTGAGGGAGGGGACACGGTGGAGAGGACTCAAGTGTCAGTTTTAGGGTACTCTTTCATTTATAAGAGGTGATGGTAAGATAAAGGAAGACTCCAGATTCAGGTGAGGAAATACCATTTGCTAGGCAAGGTGTGGAACTGGGAATTGGCCTGAGGCTTTTCTGTATCGTGTCTACAAGCTGGTTGGACCATTTAGTGGAAGTGCAGCCGTATGAGGATAGACTGCTGAAGAGCAGAGTTCTCAGGGTTCTTGGGGGGGAACTAGGGAAATTCATACCAGAACCTTTGGGAGGACCATGGCTGAAAAGACGGGCCAGTGATTAAGAGTTCTTGTTCTTGCTGAAGACCGGGGTTTAGTTCCCAACACCTTCGGCCCTCCTGGGAATGGCATGTGTGTATTTATGTGTACTGCCTGACATCCATGGAGGGCAGAAGAAAGTGTCAGGTCCTCTGAAACAGGAGTTATAGAAAGTTGTTGGCCTTCATGTGGGTGCTGGGAACCAAACTTGGGTCCTCTGCAAGAGCTCTTAGCTACTGGGCTGTCTTTCTGGTCACAAGATTTCGGTCTTTTAAAAGGCATTCACTTACAAGAGGGAAGTATATTGAAAAGTGGAAGGGCTCAGGGTGGAGCTGCTGTCCTGTAACCAAGAGGTTGGAGGGATGTAAAGTAATGGTGAGGAGAGCACACTTCAAAGAAACGTAAGCAGAAGTACCTGGAACTGAGGGTTGGCAGTGGGTGAGAAGTGAGGGGTGGCTCCCAGATTTCTCAGCGTAGGCTCTTCCAGATGAGACGTGCAGGGAGGAGCTAGTTTGTTGGAAAGAGTAGTCACGATGCATCAGATGCACTGTTTTCAAAGCGTCTGGTATGTCTACGTGGAGATGTGTGGGAAGCACTTGGCTACAGAGGTCTGGAGCTCTGCTCACATGGCTTGGAAGCATGAATTTCTCCAGCAAAACCTCTAGTAGCTACTGAGATAGTGCATTTTGTGTGAGGAAATCGGTAAGAGGTTTGGAGGGGAGAAAGGACAGTGTGGCATGCTAGGACTGAGCAAAAGAAGAGAACCCTGAAAGACACGGAGAGGGACTAGTCAGAAAAGAAGTGGATACTCAAGAGTGACATGGTGGAGTCCATGGGGGTAGATGTCTGAAGGAAGCAGTGGCTGGCAGTGGCACATCAGAGCTAGGATGCCTTGGTTTATGCGGTGCTGGCAGTGGAACCCAGGGCTCTGTATATGTTAGCCAGGAACCCCACAGCTCAGCCACATCCCCAGCCTGCCTCCCTCAGCTCTGCCCAGAAAATCCCCAGGGCTCAGTGCAGAGTCTCCCTTCCTCCCCCACCTCTCCTCCCTTTGTTTCCTTTCATCTTTTCCCCTCCTCCTGCCTCCCCATCCTACAGGGATCGAACACAAGGCCTCCTGCTTGTGGGGCCAGCACTCCATCCACTGCTGTGAAATCTCGTTTGTACATGGTTTCGGGGATTCTGAGGAGTAGAACTTGACCATGTGTGCTGTAGTAGTACCTGAATTGATGGTGAAACTGTTGTGGGGCAGTCATCATGCTGAATGTTTCTCCTAGAAGCATATAGCTAACATGATCTGTGGTGGCTGAGTCCCTGTCTGGACTGCTGGGAACCTTCCACTTGTTACTTCCTATCTCAGTATTAAAAGTGGTTTTTTTTTTGTTTTTTTTCAAGACAGGGTTTCTCTGTGTTGTTTTGGTGCCTGTCCTCAATCTGTAGACCAGACTGGCCTGCAGAGATCTGCCTGGCTCTGCCTCCCAAGTGCTGGGATTAAAGGCATGCGCCACTGCCACCCAACTAATCGTGTTTTAAGTGTAAAAAAATTCAGTTAAAAGTGTTTCCTGTTTGGAAGCCAAATGGAAAACAGGCAGTAAATGATGGTAGCAGCCACTTCAAATATGAGATGGTTACTTCTCCTAACCTTCATGTGCTCCAAGTGCTACTCTAATTTGTTTTACAGATGTGAACCTGGGGTCTGGGGAGGTGCATAACTCAAACTGCTTCTCAAACATCTGCCTAAGGCAACTGTGGCCTTTCATCTTTGTCCAGAGTATCTTTAGATTCATTTGTGTTGAACAGAACTAAAGGATGAGTGTGGAGCTCCAGGGTCAGGCCAGAAAGAATGTTGAACTGTATCCCCTGTGTGGGATGGGGAAGGTGGAGTCATTCCCTTCCCTTGACGTCCTGTCACTGGACCAGGAGAGATGGCTCAGTGGTTAACTTCACTTGCTGCCCTTGCAGAGGACTTGGTTCCCAGCACTCACATGGAGACTCATGACTATAACTCCAGTTCATGGGATCTGATGCCCTCTTCTGGTCTCCATATGTGGTGCACATAATATACTTGCAGACAAATGCTTGTACACATAAAATAAAATTAATCTTGGAAATCCTGTCACCTTTTAACCTCTTCAACAGAGGGCTGAGTATCTCTTGTGACAGATGATAATTGCTACTGGGCATGGTGCCCTGTAATCCTGATGGGAGGTGGAGGCAGGAAGATCAGGTATTAAAGTCATCCTTGGTCTCCTACCAAGCTTGAGGCCAGATGGTAATTACTGCCTTCAACTGTTACTTAAATCTCTTAGGGAAATTTACAACTAGCCCAGGCTGGCTCAAATTTGATATCCTGTCTCAGCCTCCCCAGTTCTGAGATAACAGGCCTGAGCAGCAGTCATGCCTGGCTTTTTATTTACTAAGATAATTCAAATCTGAGTAACACTGTTATGTTAGTTACTTTCTCCTTGCTGTGTAAACGCCTGACAAAAGCCATCTGAGGGAGGAGGGTGTGGTCCACCACGGTGGAGAAAGCATAGAGAAAGCATAGCGGCAGGGTGGGCGGAGCCAGTCACAGTGCAGCTCCGTCTGGACTCAGAGATGGATGCGGTGCTCAGCTCACTTTCTTTTTATTCAGTCCAGGACCTAGCTGTGGGATGGTGGCATTCATAGTTAGGAGGTGTCATACCACCCCAGTTAATACAGCCTAGAAACTGTCTCATAGGCATGTCCAGAGCTTTGCTTCCATGATGATGATAAATCCAGTCAAGTTGACAATACAAATCAATCATCACATACTGGAATCCTAGCATCTGAGTTCAAGGTCATCCTCAGCTAGATAGCAAGTTCAAGGCCAGCCTGTCATAAAAAATAAAACTGAGATGTCTCAGTGGGTAAAGTACTTGCTGCTAGGCTTGAACACCTGAGTCTGATTCCTGGAATCCACATGGCAAAAAGAGAAACAACTGCATGTTGTCCTCTGACCTCCACATGTGTGCTGTGGTACACACACACACACACACACACACACACACACACACACACACACTAAATGTTTAAAAATTCTTTTAAAAGAAAGCAAAACAAATGTGAGCAATGTATAATCTTACTCTCAAAACTGAGTTTTTAGCCATTTCTAAGCAGTGACTAACCAATGAAAATAATTTTGTTTATCTTTTCTTTAAATTGAATTTAAAAAGCACTTTCTCATTTTCCAAATAAAATTAGTGTAACAAATATGGGGAGTTCTTGTTGTTTTGTATTTTTGAGACAGGATCTTACTTTATAGATCAGACTGGCCTCTGACTCACAGAGCTCTGACTGCCTCTGTCTCACAAGTGCTGGGATTGGAGGTTTGTGCCACCACATGGCAGGTGTTGTCCTTTAAACATGCTTTACATTCTCTTATTTGTTCTGTGTGTGGGTGTGCGGTGTGTGTGTGCTATAGTGCAGTATGTAGAAATCAGTTTTCTCTTAAAGAATCCAGGCATGGAGCTCCAGCCATTAGGTTTGCAGGGAAGTGTCCCTACCGACGGAGTCATCCTAAAGTCTGGGGGCTGGAGAGATGGCTCAGAGGTTAAGAGCACTGGCTGTTCTTCCAGAGGTCTTGAGTTCAATTCCCAGCAACCACATGGTGGCTCACAACCCTCTGTAATGAGATCTGGTGCCCTCTTCTGGTGTGTAGGGATATATGCAGGCAGAATACTGTATACATAATAAATAAATTTAAAAAAAAATAACAAAAAACGCTCTCCTCTGCTGTTGCTCCCTTAGGAAGCACTGTGCCTGCGTTCCCTGCAGGAAGCTGGCATGTCCGGAGTCCCTTCCTCTCCTGATTCTTCCTTATTACAGGGCCATGTGGCAGGGATTCTCCAGTTCTTTCCTGACAGTAACTTGATCAAGACCCAAGGTCCTCAGGGCATGAGAGTTTTAAGCAGTTCATGTTTTTCTTTTGACAGAGCTGAGAAGCTTCAGCTGCTGAACCACAGGCCAATGACTGCTGTCGAGATCCAGCTGGTGAGTGGGAGAGGGTTGCAGCACTCAAGGGGTTGTTTTGTGGGTCTGAGATGCAGAAGGACACAAGCCAGGACTGCACACATCCCATGCCCTAAGTGAGAGGAGAGCCTGGAGGCCTCACCAATTGGTCCTCGTTAGTGTGGACCTGAGAGTGGGAAGCTGGGAATGGAATTCCTCCATGGCTCTGGCAGCCTGTGTCCTCTGCTGCTCTAGGCCTTCTGGCCGTGGCTTGCCTGGAGGAGGTAGAGCCAACCAGCTGTTGCATTCAACGTTCAACTCCGAGTGTCCCCCATTCCCTCCTGTCCGCCTCTTCCTTTTTCTCGCATGTGGTCCTCTTCTCCTGCCCTCCTGGGCCAGCCTCGAAGCAGCAGCTCTTGCTGTAGCTGAGGCCCAGTTGTCCCCGCGTTCTGCTTATTTTCTCTCTCCACCACTTAGCATTCACTTCTGTCGACGTTTCAGAACTCACCCCTGCAGTTATCTCATCCTTCTCCCTGTCGACAAGCATGTGTGACCACGCCTGGCTTACAGATCACTTTCTAAAACCATAAACGCGGTCTCATTTCCCTGCAGAAGGGTCTCGTGGAGCCTAGGAATTTGTCAGGTCAAATTGCTGTCGCAGTAGGGCTTCAGCCACGGTGGCCGAAGGTAGAGCAGGGTGGTCTAGGGAGAAAGTGAAGGCAAGGCCAGTGAGAGAGGCTCCTCACGTGCCGTGTGGCAGGTCCCTCCTGTTACACAGGGAGGGCCTCAGGTTAAGCAGGTCCTGTCGCCACCAGGAAAATTAGTAAAATAGTTTCCAAAGTTTGTCTTAGAGATATTCAGCTCTTAAGCAGGGGTTGGTGGCACATGCCTGTGATCCCACTGTTGGGGAGGCAGGAGTAGAGGATGAAAGTTTGAAGTCAGTTCGGGTCACATAATAAGCTCCTTTCTTGAAAAATCCATGTAATAGAAAATGAGAACAGAAGAAACAGTTGGGTCTTTGTAAACTTTACAAAGTATTGAAGACAATGGCCAAAGAACCTCCATGATCTTCAGAATTCATTTAAAGCATTTCAAAGGTTATAAAGTAGTTAATTTTTGACTACAACCTTCATTGTCTTCCCAGAGTTGCTTCTGTCCCTCGAACGCGCCCGAAGTTAAATTATAAACATTCCTTCCGTTCTGGGGAGCTTCCTGGGGGACTTGGCCTTTGTGCTAAACAGAGGTCCCCATCTGTGTGTCCTCATTGTTGTAGATGTTAGACAGATTCAGCTTACAGGAGAGGGAAAGATCAAGAAACCAATCTCTGTCCCTTGGGTTAAGGATCACATGTTGGGTCTCCTCCAACTTTAATCAGCACCATATGCTGTTCGTGGCCGAGTGACAGATGGAGAGGGGAGATGAGGGATTAGCATGGCTCCATCCTGAGCCTGCGGAAAGCTCCAGGGTTGCCTGGTGAGAGAGCTGATACTGAGTGCTCTGAGCGCGTTAGACACGGTCCCAGGGCCTTGTCCATGCCACTTTCAGTGTTGG
Organism: Peromyscus californicus insignis; assembly: GCF_007827085.1. Lineage (NCBI taxonomy): Eukaryota > Metazoa > Chordata > Mammalia > Rodentia > Cricetidae > Peromyscus > Peromyscus californicus. The sequence continues at coordinate 20,312,051 of NW_026294540.1, forward strand.
AGGAGGACGAATATTCTCACCTTCTTACTCCAGAGGACCGGTCCTTGACTTTGTTCCTCTTCTAAGCCCTGTTTCCAGAGACAGAGATGAGAGGGGATTTGCTAGGGGAGTAGGTCACAAGGTTATGGGAGCACAGAGGCCCCCAGAAAGCCATCTACAAGCTAAAGACCCCAAGATACTGGGAGATTGGCTCAGTCCCAGTGTGAAGTCCTCAGAATCAAGGACGCTGATGGTTTAACACAGTCTGAGGCCACAGGGCTTGAGAGCTGAGGGTGGACTGGCCCTGTCCTGCCTCCAACCGCTTAGGTGGTGCTCACCTGCATTGGCAGTAGACATTCTACACCAAGTCCATTGACTCACACACAGGCTTCCAGAGACCCTCACAGATGCACCCAGAGCCTTACCAGTTGACCCCAGGTGTGTTTTGGTGCAGTTAAGTTGACACCTGGAGTCACCCGTCACACCTGGTGAGATTAGTGTGCTGTTCCCTCAGATGTTTCTTTTTCTACAAACTCTTATTTCCCTGCAGCTAAACTAGTTTCTAGTCAGATTTTTTTCCTACCCTAGAATTGGCTGTAAAAGATAGCAAGCCATTTACCAGAGCAGCATCCATCTACCCGAGAACGTGAGGGATGAGGGTTTCACAAAGGTTAGGGAACAAAGAACTTAATGCTTCCCTGTAGTAACTACAGCCGTGTGTTCTCCCCAGACTCAGAAAGTGGCTGCACCACCCACGCTTGTTAGAATCCGGTTGAGAGCAAGAAGTGCCTCAGCTGGGGTTTGCGTGGTCCTTTGGTGGCTGTCCACTGACTGAGAGGCTCTGTGGAGAGGTGGGCCTGCTGTGTGACTCCAGCTTGCTCTGCTGGGGTCCATTTGGAACAGTCTAGGAGCCCTCTGAAGGGGGCCCCGAACCCTGTGAATGCACAGATCATTGTCCTGCACAGCATTACTACTTGTGTCCATTGAATTCCGTGGCTTACTAAACAGCCCTCCAGGCCCCGCTCCTGCTCGCTGTAGGCATTACTTTAACTGAGAAGAAGCTGGTGTTTCAAGGCTGAGTGGACCCTGGACCACACAGCTGCAAGTCATGGCTGCTGCTACAGCCGAGTTTTCCAAGATGAAGTCTGTGCTTAGTATTGGAACCTTATTCCAACCAAGATGTCTCAGTTAAGGTCCAAGTTTCAACACAGAATTGATTTATATTTCATATATACTGTAACATATGTATTGAAAGCAATTGTATACAGTATTTTTTGTAAGATCTTGCTTTTATTGATTGATTGATTTTCTGCAGCCTGTCAAATGAGGTCAGATAGAAATTTCCATCTAGGTGGAGAGCAGTTTTTGTCAAGTCTTACCTAAGGAAGTGTCGTGTTAGTGTTCAGAAAAGTTCCAATACTAAGGTGGTGGTGTGGAAGAAATGGCTCAGTGGGTAAAGCACTCACCCCACAAGCTTGAGGACCCGAGTTCAGATCCTCCAGACTCACATAAAGCTGTTGTGTAGTGTATGCATCTGTAATCCTAGGGCTCCTCTAGGGAGATGGTTGGCAGAGAGGAGACTCCCTGGAAACAGACCGACTGTCCTGGCATGCATAAACAGCAAAGGGAGACCCTGGCTCAAGCTAGGTGGAAGGTGAGGGCGGGACCCCAGGTTGTCCTCTGACACACACTGTGGTGTACTCATTCAAGCATGCACGTGCTCGCATATACACTATGATGAAGTCTTCAAATTCAAGAAAAACAAAGCTTTACAATTGTTTTCAGGGCTACAGCATTTGATTTCTGATTACAGCTGTTGGCCTGTTAGGCTTGGTCATGTGAGGAAAGCTGTGTGCTGGGTCTGGCAGCTTACAGTGGGGAGCGGCCTCTTCTGGAGTGTTTGGCAGCCTCCAGGGATGAAGAGAACTTTGTGTGTGCAGAGATTGGTCCTTCACCAAGAGCTGTCTGCCTTCTAGCACTTGGGATTCTAGGTTTTTGTTTGCTTTTATATTGTGAACAACTTGACACGTTGGTACTGGAGAACAATGAGCTTCTTATTTGGGCTCTTCTCCTGTGTTGAGGAGGACAGGTGAGGCAGGATGTAGTTGCTGCTTACCCTGGTGCTCCAAGAGGAGTAGGTAAGCTTGTTTCTTCCTGTGCCTGAGAACAGAGAATCTTAGGTTTAAAACTACCTTCCCAACTATAATTATCCCTGAGGCCTTAGTTCTAGTAAAGGCTTCTGTTGTTACCAGAGTTGGCGGAATCAGAGAGCTGTTGCCCTTTGGCTGAGGGCGACTCCTGATGGGCATTGCAGCTGCCAGACCCCGAGACAGTGATGCCAGGCATCGGCACTGGTTCTTTCGTTAAAAGGAAGGCCTCAGACGATCCCACCCACCCCACACCAGAGAACTCCATACTGCTGTACAGCATCAGTGAGAGAGGCTGTGGTGTTCCAGAAGGAGTTGGGATTGAACTTAAAGACCTGCGGCCTCCCTCCGTGTCGAGGCCCAGACAGAGCCTGTCTCTCTTTCCTCATCTGTCATTGTCTTGGCTTCAGGTTTCAAGGCTCCATAAAGTCAGTATGATTCAGTATGGTCAGTGTGATCCCAGCACGGCTCCTTGTATGCTGGAGCTCTTCACAGGTGCTTTGGCCGGGTGGTTCATTGGCCCTGTTTGCCATTATTCTCAGCTTACAGGCTTTCCTTTGGACTAAATAATCACATCAGGTATTCCCTCCAACCCCTCTCCTCTGGGGGCATACTGTGTTGGGTTCCTGCCATTCACTTTGTGTGTCTGATCTTAGAAAAATGATGTGCTTTTTTGAGGTAAGGTCTCCTGTAACCTAGGTTGGCCTCAAACTTAGTATGTAGTTGAGGCTGGGCTGATCTTGAATTCCTAATCCTCCTGTCCCTACCTCCCAAATACTGGCAGTAAAGGCATGTATCGACATACCTGTCTAAAAATGCATTTTTAAAGAATTGGGTTTTTTCACTTATTATTTCAAAACTTTGCATGACGTGTATTTTGGTCCTATTCTTTCCTGTCTCCCGACTCCTCTCAGATCCTTCCCACTTCCCTACCCTCCCAACTTCATGCTCTCCCTCAAAGGGAAAAAAAAACCAAAACCACACAAAAAATCAAAATCAACAAACAAAAAACCCTCAGTAAGACAAAAATTACCAAACTAAAACAAAAGGTATAAAACACCATGAAGTCTGTTTTCTGTTGGCCTATTCCTGTGCATGGGGCCTGCCCTGGAGTGTGAGGGGCATGCCGGTGTCTCTCCACTGGAGAACACTGACTGAGCTACCCCTTTCTTCTGTCTTGTCTTCAGGACCTACCGTTCTGTCTTTCATGGCTTTTGACCTGTTGATGAGTCTCACCTCTCAGCTTTTTGTTTGACTTCCTGAGCTTTTCATTTTATGCTTTATTTCAGGTTGGCTTTTCTTTACTTATTAAAGTCTACTTCCATATCTCAGATTGTTGTCATTATTTCATTCAACTGAGTGTTTTCATGGTCTTCATTAAGACATTCATCATATCCTTTTGAAGGTCCTTGAACATATTCATAATTGTTGTTTTGAAGACCTTATTTTTTTTTTTTTTTTTTTTTTGGTTTTTCGAGACAGGGTTTCTCTGTGTAGCTTTGCGCCTTTCCTGGAACTCACTTGGTAGCCCAGGCTGGCCTCGAACTCACAGAGATCCGCCTGGCTCTGCCTCCCGAGTGCTGGGATCAAAGGCGTGCGCCACCACCGCCCGGCTGAAGGCCTTATTTTTCACTTCAATTAAGTTGCTTTTCCTGGGGCCTGTTACAGTAGGGTGCTGGCTTCTGGGGGAGGCATATTGTCTTGGTGGTTCATGCTTGTATTTGTGCTGGGATGTAAGATGTGGAGTTAGGATGCTGGTGGTGCTTCTTGGTGTAGAGATTTGGTTTGGCCTTTGTTTGGTGGGTATTCTGTTCTCTAGTTACTGTCACCCCAGTGTTGGGCCTCGCCAGGTGAAAGCTGTGGGGTTCCTGGTAGATGACGTGTCTGTGGGAGTCACAAAGGGATGGAGGTGTGCTGGAAGGAATGGTCCCCTTGAGACCTGGCCTCCTGGTGCTGATCCAGGGTCCCCCTAGTTATTCCCTGCCGCCCCTTCCAGCCATTCCTTCTGAGAGCTGTTTCTTGTTCAGTCAAGAAGGGTTTTTTTGTTTTTTGTTTTTTTTTGAGCTGAGGACCGAACCCAGGGCCTTGTGCTTGCTAGGCAAGCACTCTACCACTGAGTTAAATACCCACCCCCGGTCAAGAAGTTTTATTTGGGCTGAAGACGGGATTCAGTTGCTGGAGTGCTGGCCTAGCAGGTGCAAGGTGTTGAACTCCTTTCCTGGCACTGCACAAGCCAGCCTGGGGGATGTACCTGATGATCGCAGCACTTGGGAGGTGGCAGCAGCAAAGTCAGAAATTCAAGGTTGTCCTTGACTACAGGGCAAGTCCGAGACCAGCCTGGGCTACTTGAGACCTTGTCTTAAAAAAATAAAAACTTGCCGGGCAGTGGTGGCGCACGCCTTTAATCCCAGCACTTGGGAGGCAGAGCCAGGCGGATCTCTGTGAGTTCGAGGCCAGCCTGGTCTACCGAGTGAGTTCCAGGAAAGGCACCAAAACTACACCGAGAAACCCTGTCTCAAAAAACCAAAAAAAAAAAAAAAACATGAAAATAAAAACTTTAGAAAATGGTTTGCTCAGGACAGTCTCTACTTAAAACACCCCAAACTATTCTTTAGCTATAGAAACAGTTTGGCTGAAAGGAAGGTGTTTTGTGGACCTGTGATGTGCTCTTGGCCGTGTCTTATGATGTCTTAAATCAGCCATACCGTGTAAGAGGAGGCAGTCAGACTGCCATCTTTTTGAAAGGTGTTCTTTCTGAAACACCTTTTTGTATCATTTGCCGTGTCTCAGAAGTTGCTGTGAGGAAACCTTCATCTGGGAAAGGTGTTTGTCACATGCTCCTGCCTCCTTGTGAACACAGCCCTTGAATACCTGCATACTTTTAAAGTTGTATTTTCATGAGGATGGAGAGTTAAGAGCACTTGCTGCTCTTCCAGAGGACCCAGGTTCAGTTCCCAGCACCCATGTGGCAGCTCACAACCATCTTGAACTCCAGTTTTAAGGGTCTGATGTGTCCTCCTGGTCTCAGCAGGCATCAAGCACACACATGGTGCACATGAAGGCAAAGTGTTAATTCACGTAAAAAATAAACATAAATTTAAAATCTTAAAGATTTAGTATTTATTTATGTAAGTGTTTGTGTGCCTGTGTCTTGTGTATATACCTGTGTGCGGGTGCATGTGGGTGCCTGCAGAGGCCAGAGGAGGGGCCTTGGATTTCTTGGAGCTGGAGTTGCAAGTGGTTGTGAGCTGCCGTGTGGCTGCTGGGAACGGAACTCGGGTCCTCTGCCACAGCAGCCAGTGCTCTTAACTGCTGAGCCATCATCTGCAGCTCCTCTTCTTCTGCTTACTTGTCAGACTCCTGTTCCGCAGGCTTTGGAGACCAGTAAGTTGTGTTAGTTGGCTTTCTCTTGCTTTAACAGAATACCTGAGATAATCAACTTACAAAGAAGAAAGATTTATTTTGCCTCATTGTTTCAGAGTCCATCGGAGTCCAGATGGCCCTGTTGCTTTAGGACTGTGACAATGATCATTGCTCACCTTGAGGAAACCAAAAGCAAACAGAAAAAAGTCCAGGGTCCCAGCACCCCTAATATCCTGACTTCCTCCCTCTAAGCCCCACTACTAAAGGTTTTTCCACCTCCCAGTAGTGCCATAGGCTGGGGTCTAAACCTTCCGTACACAGCACTTGAGGGACATTGAGGATTCAAACCACAATGTGGCATGTAGGAGCTGGGAGGCTTTCTACCTGGGCATGCCACACTGGGTGTCCAGTTCTGCTTCTTGCTAGGATTACAGTGAGTATTGAAAGAGATCATGTTTATAAAATTTCTAGTATGGTTGCGGGCACAGGAGGCCCCTGCAAAGTTCTGGGGAGTAGCAGGGGAAATGAGAACTGTTGCAGAATAGAAATTCTGTGACTCAGGAGAAGCAGCATCAAAGGAGTGGGTGACACCACTAGTGACAGAGTTACTGTTGTGAAATCCGAAAGTTTGTCTAAGGCCATGGCAACCCTAAAGGTGAATTTCTTTGCACATCCAACATACTAGTGTGTGGATGTGAAGGAAGTAGAATAGTTAGGATTTCCCTTTATTTAAAGAAAAGCAAGCTGGGCATGTGGGTGGCACATGTCTCTTTAGTTCCCGAACTCAGGAGACAGAGGCAGGCAGATTTCTGTGTGTTGGAGGACAGCCAGGACTACCTTGTCTCCAAAAAAGGAAAGAGTGGGTGGGGGAAGACAGACAGACACTCAGCTTCACAGACCCATTTTATGTGCTTGCTTTGGCTAGGTCTGGGATCTGAGCTGGCTTCATCCCGCTGTGGATCCTAGATGAAGACCTGACTGGCTCAGGACCAGGGTCTGGGCTGGCTCTGTGGACAGCATGGCTGGGGTGGGCCATGATGGGAGGCTTCCTTCTAAAGCCCTGACAGCTTCCTTTCCCTTGTAGATGGTAGAAGAGAGTGAAGAGCGCCTCACGGAGGAGCAGATTGAAGCCCTTCTGCATACTGTCACCAGCATTCTGCCTGCAGGCCCAGAGGACGAACAGAGTAAAAACACTAGCAATGATGTGGCCATGGAAGAGGAAGACCCAGCATAGATGTGCACAGCTGGCCAGGTTGTTCGTGAAGTTCGAAACCCCAGCAGCCATTTCCTGGATGTTCAGAGGATTGTGTATTTGGTTTTAGCCCCTCTCTCAATATGCCTGATCTCAGGGTGGGCTGGGAAACCACAGAACTAGGATAAAAAGAATCTTTGTGCCTTGGGATCAAGAAACATGGAGTCAGAGAAGGGCAGAGGACTCGAGATGAGGGAACGTGGCTCTGCAGCCCTCTGGGGCAGAAAGACTTCTGTGGTCTCTGCCACACTTGTACACAGTGGTAAGCCAGTCACGTGCTTTGGTGGCTGTGTTGTAGGCAATGGCAGGAGCTCGTGGGTGAGAGCAGAGCTGTGGGAATGGGCTCAGGTGGTTGAGAGCGCCCAGAGCTGCACACAGCTGCTCCAGGGGAATGACCCAGAGCTTAGCTCACTCTAGAGGAATGTCCTCAGCAGAAACAGGAGGTGAGAAAAGGAGATTAAGAGCCCATGCTGGTCTACATAGTAAGGAACACACATGTGAACACAGCTAACATGCATGCATGCCACATACATACAAAAAATTAGTCCGTTTTCTGTTGCTAAAAACAACTCTATAGCCTTGGTAAGTGACAAGAAAAAGAGACTTATTTTGGCTCATGGTTCTGGACCAAGGTCATAGGGCGTCCTGGGTATGGACCTCTTATTACTAGACTGCTGGGGTAGCATAGGATACCACCTGATGGAAAATGAGAAGCACTTGTTTATTTTCAGCCTCTTGTAGCCCAAATTGTCCTTGAACTCAGTATGTAGCCCACTCTGTCATCAGACTTTTGATGATTCTTCTGCCTCAGCCTCGTGAGTGCTGGGATTAAAAATGTGTGCCACTCACTTGAGAGACCAGGTAAAGGCCAGCCTGGTTCACATAGCAAGTTCCAGGCAGCCAGAGCTACACAGTGAGACCCTGTCTCATAAAAACAAAAATGAATCAGTGTGTGCCACCATACTTGGGGTGTGTGTGTGTGTGTGTTGGGGGGAGAGGAGGTTAGTTTCTTTTCATATTTAATAGGAGTTTAATGGAGTTACTATATAATGGGGAGATAGTTTCTCTCCAGACACCATAATCTATCAAATAAAATGTGCATTGCTAGGTATAGGTAATCTTTTTTGAGTCCCATAGATCTCCACCCCACCCCACCCCAAAACAATTAGAGGACATTGTCATGGCTCTTTAAAAGTCCATGGTATGACCCTTTTGCTAAGGACATTCTACAGTTGGGTCATAGGACATAAAGGAATCAGTGTGGCACTAAGCCACATGTTCTTCCTCCAGAAGTACTCAGTAGTGGTTCTTCATCAGAAGTATCAGATTCAGACTTTTCAGGACCTTCTTTCGTCCTCTCTTTCAGTCTTTCTCTTAGGTACTGGTTAAGAAACAAATACTGTGTGGCCTCTAGCTGGGCCCAGCTTTCCTCATGTGAGTCCCCAGGAAGCTGGAAATGGACAGGTGTATAGTCACTGTCACGGTTACTTTTTTCTTGGTCGTCTTTTCTGCATCCAGGACAGCATGCAGTGTGGTTTTCCTTCAGAGCTATTAAGTAGTGGCTCTTCCACAAGAGCGCCGTTAACTGCAGTTCTTCCAGAAAGCCCGCAAACTAGCTTTCTGTTTCTTTTTTGATGGGGCTGTCACCTTGTGTGTACTTTTGCTCCGTCAACATATCGTCACTCCTGTCCTCAGGAGGAAGTCCAGGAGGCAAAGATTCTCTGTCAAGTATCTTCATGGCTGGGTCTGCAGAGACGTACATTCTGGTATTTGTCCTGGTGTTTGTCCTTCAGAGGGATGAGCGGTGACTCTCCCTGAGGACCAACGAACTTCATGTCTTCTTAAAAGTTTCCAGCCCTCTTCTCTACCCTTCTTGTGGCCAGCTTGATCCCCTTGAAACCGTGATGAAGTTTGACCAAGAAACAGACATTTTCTTGTGCACAGAGATATAGTCTCTGTCATTAAATTTCATTTCTGGGTCCTCAATGTTTTCTTAGTAACAGAGTTAATGTCGCTGTCCTCTGTCGCTTGTCAGAGAGCCTGATAATGACTTCTGTTTGCTATTGTTTGTTTGTTTTGATTTTTTTTGAGACTCTTTTTTTCTTATAGTTTCAGTGTAGCCCTGGCTGTCTGAAACTCACTCTGTAGACCAGGTTGGCCTTACAGTCAGAGATCCACCGGCCTCTGGCTCTGCTGGAATTAAGGTGTGTGCCTCCACCTTCTGGATTTATTTTGTTTTTTTGGGACAGGGTGTCACTGTGTTGCTCTGGTCTGCCTCAAATTCACAGAGATCTACCTCTGAAAGAGGGAATAGCGCACCTCTGGGTTTATTTGTGAGGGTGTTTCCAGAGATAGATCATGAAGACTGAACTAGGCTCAATCCCTTCATGGATTAGAATGTGAATGGATTGTTGGGGCACGGTAGAAAGTCCTATCTGGGTGGAGGAAGTAGGTCTCGAGGAACATATCTTAGAGGTGGCTGTGTTGGCCTGTCCTCTTCCTATCATTTCTCCTCTTTGCTTCCGGTTGCCGTCTGCGCTCCCACCGCCATGATGTTCTGCCTCACACTAGGTCCAGAAACACAACCAACCCAGCAGCCACTCACTGACCCCTTAAACTGCTTTTGTCTAGCTTTGCTTACAAAAGTCTCTAGTATGGAGGGCAGCAATCGGTGGCTCACATGCATTGTTCCTGAGTCACAGATGAAGACCCTGACGCTAACAGGGAGAAAGAAGCGATGGCCTGAGGAATCAGAGCCAGAAAGCAGCAGAAATGGGGGTGCACACCCCAGGACTATCTGATCCAGATATAGACCCCAGATATAGATATAGATTGGATTGTCAGGCCTACTAATCAAACCTGGTTCTCTTCTTTCAATTGTTATTTATTAGCTGGGAGTTGAACCTAAGGTCTCATCCATGCTAGACAAGTGTTCTGCCACTGAGCCATGCCCCTGCAAACACTGGGGGTGCCTAAGAAAAGCTGTCTTGCTGAGCCCCACTTGTGGCTCCTCACTGGAGAATTCCAGGCAAGCACTCTCCCACTGAGTGGCACTCTTCAGGCCTTCCCTGATGGATTCTAGGCAAGTCGTACTGCTGAACTCTGTCCCCTGCCCTCTTTTTGAGACAGGCTTAGCACACAGGCTCATGATCCCCCTGCTCTAGCCCCCCAAGTAAGTCGCTGGTCTGAGGCTGCATCACCGTACTTGGTTAAGCAGTCCCTTTACTGATTTTTCTTCCTTGGGTTCTTGAATACTTCAGAACAATTGAAAGTGGTTTTTTAGTTAGGGTTTGTGTGTTTGTTGTTTTTGGATAGGGGTTTTTTGTTGTAGCCCTGGCTGTCTTAGAACTCGCTCTGTAGACCAGGCTAGCCTCAAACTCACAGAGATCCACCTGCCTCTGCCTCCCAAGCTGGGATTAAAGGTGTGTGTCACCAATGCCTAGCTGGTTAGGATTTCCATTGCTGTGACCAAACGCTATGACCAAAAGCAACTTACACTTGGACCACCACGGAGGAAGTCAGGCAGGAACTGATGTGAAGGCCGTGGAGGACCATTCTTACTGATTGATCCCTCCTGGTTTGCTCAGCCTGCTTTCTATCTGTTACCCAAGACCACCAGCCCAGAGATGGTACCCCTCAGAGATGGGCTGGGCCCTCCCACACCAGTGACTAATTAAGACGTGCACCACAGACTTTGATGCAGGCAAATTTTATGGAGCTATTTTCTCAGTTGAGGTTTCCTCTTCTACTGTAAAGAGTTGACATAAACTAGCCAGCAAAAGGGCAGAGCAGGCAGTCTTGGGGCTGGAGGCTGACATGCTGGGTGGTTATATTCTTTAGTCTGTAGTTAGTTCCTGGATGGAGCTACAGCTATTCCTGCCTAGAGCCTCGTTAGGCACCTGCATGACATGTCTTTGGTGTCCTATGTCATAGTTGGGTTGGTAATGGTGTTCATAGAATCAGAAGCTCCAAGTTGTCCTTTTTCAGGGCAGGCTGCAGGGGCCTGGAAACCTGGGAGATTTGGGGTTAAATATTCCAATTCTTTCCCAGTGAGGGCCTCAGAGGGGAGGCCCAGAGCATGCATAGGCAGGGTGGGGTCCTGGGGCAAGGAGCCAATGTCCTGAGTCATAGGGGAGCCAGGGAGTCAGGGCCAGGGCAAGGCGCACAATGCCAGAACTGCTGAAGGAAGGAAAGCCAGGGACTGCCCTAGCATGGATGTCAGCAGCTGGAGGCAAAGTCACAGGACGTAGCTGCAGTCAGGCTCGGGGCCAGGAACAGACCTGACAAGGCAAGGTCTCAAGGACTGGGCTAGGCGAGGCTGGTGTCTGCAGATCCCAGAGCTGCTGCCTGGTCTCAGGGTGGATGGTGGCCTAAGCCCGCTGGACTGATTGGTCCAGTGCTGGGAGTGCTCAAGACTAGGGAGGGAGGATCAGATAGGGGTGTGCCAGGCTGGGAGGGAGCACCACATAGGGTGTCTCTTGAGCTCTCCAGCTATGGTGAAGCAGCTCCAACAGACCCCTCAGGCCCAGCTTCTCTGGAGTCTTCTCAGTTGGGGGCACCGGATGCTGCAGCTCATGTGTGGCTTCTCCATTGACCCCAGCTTCTCTTTAGAGGTCCACTACATTTCTCAAGAGCCTTCTTCTATGTCATGACTTTTTCTTTTTTAAAATATGTGGAAACAAATTTATAAAATGTGATAAAAATAAAAGCAGGCGATATCAAAATAAATGCACGTTTCCTTGAATTCTGTGTGTGTGCATAAGCGCATGTGAGAGCGTGTACTGGTTTATGTGCGCATGTGTGCAGGTGGAGGTCAGAGGACAGCCTCGCGTGTTGTCCCTTGGGAAGCATTCGTCTTGGCTTTTGCCACGTTGTCTCGTTGGCCTAGAGCCCACCACTCAGTCTGCTGTCTAGTCTCTGCCTCTGCATTCTGGGGTTACAAATTTGTATCATCACACCTGGCTTGTTTTCTATTTTTGTTTTTTGTAAATTACATTTGTTTATTATGTGTGTCGGGGGATGCCATGGTGTGCATTTAATGACCATCTTTAGCTGCACGGCGAGTTTGAGACTAGTCTGGTCTCCACAAGACTCAAGCTAAAAACAAATTCACTGAATTATTTTGGTGTTCAAATTGCCTCAGATTTGTTAGTAGAAACCTCTTCCAGATGGGTCCTTGTGGCATAACCCTGTCCTTTAAAAAAAAAAATCACTTTGTGACTTTTTGATAGAATCAGATGTTCCCACTGTCTCTCTTGCCAACTGTGGATTAAATTACTTCTTTAAAGTGGTTCAAACAAGCAGTTTAATTTCTGTTAGCAGTGAATGGTGTTAAAGGTCAAGGTGAGGGTGTTGGGGTCATTGCTACTAGGAGGCGGTATAGGTTTTCTTCTGCTTAAGGTTTATTTTTGTTTTTGTGTATGCCTATGAGTCTATGCCTCTGTGCACATGATTGCAGTGCTCGTGACGGCCAGAAGAGGGCATCGGAGCGCTAAAGTGGAGTTAGTGGTTGTAGCTGCCTGACATGGTTGCTGGGGACCAAACTCACTCATGGGCTCTTAAGTGCTGAGCCATCTCTCCAGCCCCTCACATGTTTTAGTGCTTGGGCTTTTTTTTAAATAATATTTTTATTTTATAATTAACTTAATTTCACCTATCAGCCAAGGATTCCCCTGTCCTCCCTCCTCCCACCCCCTTTTTAAAATAATATTTTTATTTTATAATGTGTAGCCTAGACTGGCCTCGAACTCATGATGCTCCTGCCTCCGCCTCCTTCAGCAAATCCTACCGGCGTGCGCCATCACAACCGGCTGGGCTTTGTTTATGGAGCCAGGGCCTCACTATTTAGTCCAGGTTGGCTTCAAGCTTGTAGTCCTCCTACCTCAGCTTTCAAATCCTGAAATTGCACATGTATACTATCACAGCTGATCTTCCCTGCCACATGACATATGTTTATATTTCTTCCTCTAAGGATCCTGGCTTCCGATCATATCACAATATAAACTCCATCCTCTATTTTGTCTCTGAATGGCTTCATGCATGCCCTTAGAAACAATAGCTATTTTAAGGAGTTTAGGGGCTAGTCAGATGGCTTGGGGTAAAGGTGCTTCCTGTATAAGCCTGGCCTCAGACCTACATCCAGGTAGAAGGAGAGAACCCACTCCACAGAGTTGTCCTCTGACCTCTAGATACCTGTGTCATGATCACCAACACACAGCACAAAGCCAGTAATACAATTTTATTTAAAAAAATAAAAGTTTAAGACCTGTCAATGGTGGGCATTTCGATCTGAGTTCCAGGACAACCAGGGCTACATAGAGAAACCCTGTCTCAAACAGGGGAAAAAAAAAAAAAAGTTTAAGCTAAGCATTGGTAGAGCACACCTTTAACCCAGTAATTGGGAGGCAGAGGCAGGTGGATATCTGTGAGTTGAAGGCCAGCCAGGTCTACATAGTGAGTTCCATGACAGCCAGGGCTACACAGACCTTGTCTTAACAAATCAACCACAAATTGTTTGGGATTTTTTGTTGATTCTTCTCCCCCCAGCTGAGGGTATGGAGTCAAATGCTGTGCTAAGTTAGTGGAAATTGTTCTTTAGAAAATTTCAGTGTGGTTGTGGAACTAATTTGAAATCAAATTGGTTTCATTATGTGTTATCTGCCTTCAGTTCTTCCTTTCCATTGTTACTGATTTATATCTCATTTTGTTTATTTTTGAGACACTATAGCCTAGGTTATTCTAGAACCTGTGTGAGCTCTATTCTGTAATTCTACTGTATTATGTAATTCAATATATCTATTTAAATCTTCTCGAAGTTATTCCATACCACTTCATAGAAACACACACACTCTCTCTCTCTCTCTCTCTCTCTCTCTCTCTCTCTCTGTGCGTGTGTGTGTGTGTGTGTGTGTGTGTGTGTGTGTGTGTGTGTGTGTGTGAATGAAGTGCCTATAGAAGCCAAATTCATCGGATTCCTTAGATTTGGTATAACAGCTAGTTGTGAGCTGCCCGATGTGGATGCTGGGCTTTGAACTCAGTCCTTTTGCAAGAGCAGTATGTGCTCTTCATAACTGAGGCATTTTCCAGCCCAGCAACTACAAAAGGGCTCATGGGTAAAGACACTGGCCGCCAAGCCGGACAGTGAGGGCTCAGGACCCTGTCCTGGCTCCCCTCCAGTTAGCCCACCGGCACCGTTGCTCTAGCAACAAACTACCCCTGCAGGTAGCGGCAGGGGAGCCCCCTCCGGACAGTTGGCCAAACGCTGGGCCCGGATGTCAGACCCCACCCCTCCGCGCCTGCCCCACCCGCTCTCTCCCAAGCCCCGCCTCCCCCTGGACCCGACCAATCAGAGAGGCAGAGACTTCGCGCGGCCGAGCTCGGGGTAGCCAATGGCGGCGTGCGTGAGATCCTCCGGCCACGAGACGGCGGGCAAGCCGCGGGCGTTGAGGAGGCGACCGCGGCCAGTCGCTGCTGAGGCGGCCGCGGGTGCGCTTCTTCTCGGCGGGGGCCGGGCCGGGCCGTCGCCTGGCGGTGAAGAAGCGCTCCCGGGGCGGGCGCCATGGCCACCAGCTAGGGCGGCGGGAGAAACGGCCGAAGCCCACGATGCCGGAGCGACGGCACCGCTGCGCCTCCGCCATCTTCCATCCTTCATCCCGGCGGTCCCTTCCTCCCTCGCCCCGGCCGCCCGTACCTCCCGCTCCTTTTGCCCAGCAGTCCCGGGCCCTGCTGCTGCGGGGTCTGCCCAGCAGGCATTCCGACTCTGCGGTCACCGTCCGCCGCCTCACCTGCGCACACTCACATCGACATCCCTGGCCTGATGGAGACCGTTATCCCGTTTATGTGAGACCCTGCCCCCTCCCCCCGTTTTTATGAGACAGTTCACTTTGTAGCCCAGGCTGGCCTTGAACTCAGTGTTGGCTTCGAACTCTTCCCCTGCACACCCCATTTTTATGAGACAGTTCACTTTAGCCCAGGCTGGCCTTGAACTCAGTGTTGGCTTCGAACTCGATTCATTCTTCGAACTCGTTGTGTAGCCTAGGCTGGCTTCAGGCTTTGTAGCTCAGGCTGACCTCGGAATCACCGTCTAGCCCAGGCTGGCCCCAGGGGGATGGTCGTCTTCGTGCCTCTACCTCCTAAGTCCTGTGATGACGAGCATGGGCCACCGTGAGCCCCCCCTTTCCATGTCAGTTGCTGACTCCCCTTCATGAGGTATAGTTCACATACCCTTTTTTTCGGAGACCCTTCATCTCTCTCCTCTGCTTAACTCTCCTGATTGTCAACCTCCATCTCTTGCCTTTTCTTCTTCTCGACATGTGACTCTTCAGACATTTCCCACGGTCCTGATGCTAGTTCCTTTTTTTATAAAAATTTATACGTATACATGTTATGTCTTCATGTATGTGTGTGCACCATGTGTGTGCCTAGTGCCCCAGGAGGTGTTGGGGACCTGGAAGTTGGAGTCACAGATGGTTGTGAGGCACCCTGTGGGTACTGGGATTTGAAGTCCCATCCTCTGCAAGAGCAACAAGTGCTCAAACCTCCGAGCAATGGGTCCAGTTAGCGCCCATTTGAGTGAGGACCTCACACTAGTTCTAGATTGTCCAGAACAGACTGTGTAGCCTTGAACTCCAAACAGTCCTGCTTCAGCCTCCCAGTGGTTGGGATGACAGGCGTGAGCCACAGTGAGCAAATTGAGAGCCATCCTTTAAACATTGCTGGGGACAAGCAGACGGCTCAGGGACTTAAGGCTCCTGCTGCCAAACCTGACTACCTCAGTTAGATCCTCAGAGCCCAAAACCTGGTAGAAGGAGAAACCTGGCTTCTGCAAGTTGTCCTCTGGCCTCCACAAGAGCCACTCATACCCTAAGAAAGAAATGATGTAAAGTATATCTAAACAAGTATCATAATTTGGCCTTAGGTAAGCTGTACCCATAATGTGTTAGCTCCTCAGTGATGATCGCTCACACAGTGGTCTAGCACATGGAAGGTTGTCCCAGCTTTACTTAGTACTTGGAGATCCTTTGACTTGCTCTCCCCCGTACCTCTCTCTCTTTGTGCCTCCCGCTTAACAGAAGAAATTGGTGGGTATTAGGCCTGGACTCTTTAGGGTTTTTCATTTTTGTCTGTTGTTCATGCTTATTTGATTCTGATCTATCCTTTTATCTCAGGAAGAGGGGTCCTCATTCCTAGGAGGAGCCACCTGTCTATGTCTTCTGAGTGCTGGCATTAAAAACTGCCATGTCTGGAGTTTTTGTGATTTTCAAGGTGTTTATTCAGTCCTCATTTCTGGTGAATCTCAGGTCTCAGTTTTCATCTCTGCTGGATAACCTTGACATTACAATTATGGCTGTCTATTCTTCCCTCCTCCCGTCTTCTCTGTACCCATGACCTCTAAGTGCGTGTGTGTGTGTGTGTGTGTGTGTGTGTGTGTGTGTGTGTGTGTGTGTACACGCCCACGTGTATCCATTTCATCTTAGAACTAGGGAGTTGTAGATAGAGATGGCTCAGGAGTGCAGAGTTTGTACTACTCTTAAAAAGGACCTAAGTTCAGTTCCCAGTACCCATATTGGGCAGTTCACAACTGATCAGGAGATATGATGCCCTCTTCTGGACTCTGGGGCACCTGCACCCACATGCATGTACCCCCACATACATGCACACTTATATGCACAAAATTAAAACTCTTTAAAAACAAATATCAGGATCATTTTTTCCCCTTGCTTTGGGTCTGTCATATATCCTATTGTGACCTCAGGTCTTATTCTCTCTTCATGGACAGAGAGTTGACTCAGACATTGGTTGTGCCAAATGATGGATGTGACCTGCTGTGTGGGTGCTGGGAATTGAACCTGGGTTGTCTGGAAGAGCAGCAAGTGTTTTTAACCACTGAGCCATTTCCTCATCAGCTCTTACAAAGTGACTTTTTATAAAAGACTTATTTATAGGTGTGTATGTGTCTGTATGTATGAGTGTATGTACATGTGTGTTGGGGGTGCGTGTGCCAGTGTATGCACAGAGGCCAGAAGAGGGCATCCCTGGTCCTTGTGACTGTACAGCAAGCATTCTTAGCAATGAACCATCTCTCCAGCCTCCAGAAGATTTTGACCCTTTACCTGAAGACTGGGGTGGGAGACAGCGGGTGAATTGGGGGATTCCAAGTGTAATAAAGGGAACGGAATGGGCCCAGAGTCATATAGCCCATTGTGTGTCTAGTTTATAGGAAAGCTTTTATTTATTTATTTATTTATTTATTTATTTATTTATTTATTTATTATTTATTTTTCTTTTTCAAGACAGAGTTTCTCTGTGTAGTCCTTGCTGCCCTGGAACACTCTCTGTAGCTCAGGCTGCCCTCTAACTCAGAGATCCACCAGCCTCTGCCTCCCGAGTGCTGAGACTAAGGGTGTGCACCCCCACCCCACCCCTGCTTATATAAAAGCTTTCAATTTATCTTCCTTTTATGGATATTTGTGTGAGTGTGGGTGCACATGTGTGTGGTCCTCACCTTCTATCTTGTTTTCCTAAGGCAAGGTCTCTTCTGTTTCTTCACCATATCATGCTGGCTGACTGGCAAGCTTCCAGAGGTCCTTTTTTCTCACCTCCCACCTTGCTGTGGGAATGTTGAAATTGTAGCACACACTACTGTGTCTGGCTTTATATGGGTTCTGGGGATCTGAACTGAGGTCCTCATGCTTGAGTGCAAACACTTTACCCCACTGAAACATTTCTCTATCCCCCTGCCTCAGGGTCCTGAGTGCTAAGATGACAGGCATGAGCCGCCACACTGGGCTATCTTATGCTTAATGTCTACTGTCCAAAGTACCTGTGGTTGTGGCTTTCGCTTGTTTATGTATCTTTTTCTTCTTTCTCTGCCCTAAGGGTGGGGCTTTGAAATCAAGATGGGCTTCCATTTCTACATCCTCTGTGCCTCACTTCATATTTTCTCTTTGTACAGAACATCAGGTCAAGCAGTGCTGAGAGACATCCCATGACATTTTGGGGGCTTTTCTAAGCTCTATGAACATCTCATTCCCCCAATCTTTAGTCTGGCCTGCTCCATATGTGGTTGCCATTGCCTGAAGCTGTGGTATTAAGTAGTTGTCTTTGATTATTTTTAACAAATGCTTTGGGATATGACCATTCATATGAAGGGAGCTGATTCCATTCCAACCAAGAGAAGTCCTAAGAATGGAGCTTTGTCAGTGAGTCGCTTGATAGGGTAAGTAGCGACAGCTCTCTGAGGGCACTGTTTTGTTGGGAGCTGCGGTTCTGTTCTGCCCCAGTCAGTGGCTCCCGGTGTTCATAAGATGTTTATGAGGCTATTGGTTTTCAAGGTTCTTCAGAGCTGGGGAAAGGGAGTAGTAAGGCAAGTTACAGTGCTATAGTGCTCACTGCTTGCCAGAGTCAGGCTTCTTTCTTGTATAGACATTCCTTGGATTTTTGTAAGCCATTGGTGAATATTTAGAGTTCTGAGAAACATGGTCTTGACCATTCTGTCAGTGTTCTATACTTTCATGAAGAGCAGACTTTGGAAGTCAGAAGGCAGAGGCAGGGGATTTCTGAGTTTGAGACCAGCATGGTCTACAGGGTGAGTTTCAGGATAGCCAGGGCTGTTACACAGAGAACCCTTGTCTCAAAAAGAAGAAGATGATAGTGAACTACCAACAAGTAGGGCTAGAGAGATGGCTCAGCTGTTAAGAGCACTGGCTGCCCTTCCAGAGGACCTGGGTTCAATTCCCAGCACCTGCATGGTGGCTCACAGCCGTCTGTAAGCCTAGTTCTAGTTCTAGGGGGTCCAGCATTCTCTTCTAGCCTCCCTGGGCACCAAGGCATAAGTGGTACACAGACACGCCCATACACATAAAATCAAAATAATAAAAACCCTTAGAGGATAATGTTTATAATTGCAAAACCTTTTCATCGCTTTCAGATTACTTTGTTTCTGTTTACTTGTAGTTCTTTGTTTTACTTTTTGATTATTTTCTTGAATATTTGCTTTATTTTTCTCAGATGACTTTATAGGTATTTCAAGAAGATTTAGGAAATGACCCTTCACTCCTTTATCTCTTTACCTGTGGGTTCTTGATTTTACCCTTACCCAGTATTCATGTATCCACAGCATACTGGATGATGATGGGTTTTCACAAAGATTACAGTCTACTAGAGTAAACTAACCACATGCAGTGGTCTGTCTGAATGGACACAAGATGTTTTCATCCAGTAGTTTGAGGTTGCAGAAGGGGAAGTGGTTGATTTGGGGCTGGAGGATGGAAAAAGAGCACCTCGAGAAGACGTCCCTGAGGGATGGATAAAGGAAAAGGAGAACAACACCGGGGGCGAGCACAGGCAGTTGTTGACAAGCTGGAACTGGTGTGAGTAGTCCTGAGGGCAGGCTCCATGGCACCAGTCCTGCTTGGGAGGTAAAGGCACACAAGGACCAGTCCATGTGGGCGCCCTGGAAGCTGCTCTTTAAAAAGGAGAACCCAGCAAGTGTGCTCCATTTCCTCTGCTCCCTGCTCTGTCCTTACATAATTTCCCCTCTGATTACTGTGAAAGAGTTTATCATTGCTCTTGTTTTGTGGATTAGAAAACTATTTATCAGTGCTTTATCCAATGCCAGGTGATGAAGAACAAGTCTTATTCAGACCAAGCTCAGTTCCCCCATCTCTTGTACTGCCGGCCCCCAAGTGTATCCTGGATGTTAGGGGCAGTTGTTAATGCCTGGCCACCTCTCTGCTCATGACCATAGGGCCTATTGAAGTCTGCTGCCTCCAGTCAGGTCCATCCATCCTTGGAGTTCCTTGTCTAGGTTTGAGGCCTCCTGAGCTTGCCTCCTTCCACATTAGCATATCCGTTGGTGTCCTCCTTGTTCACAGCATGGTTAGGCTCATGTTGGTGCAATTTCATGGGTGGAGCTTCTCTTGTATTTCTAGGAGAGGGAATCTCACAGCACCTTCTTGTTCCTCTGGTCTTACAGTGTTTCTGCCCCCTCTTCTACACTCAATCCTTGAGCCTTAGGTTTAGGAGTTGTGTTGAAGATGGGAGATTTATTTATTTTTATGTTATATGTATGGGTGTTTTGCCTACATGTATGTCTGTGTATCACATGAGTGCCTGGTGCCCACTGAAGCCAGAAGAGGGGGTCAGTTCTCCAGGAACTGTAGTTATAGACAGTTATGAGATGCCATCTTCTGGGACTTGAAGAGTAGTCAGTGTTCTTAACTGCTGAGCCACACATTGCCCCCCACCCCCAATCAGCAAAACAACTACAGAATCCATAGCAGGGTCAGCAAGATGGGTCAGTGGAGACACTTGACACCAACCACTCCCTCAAGTTGCACAGTGTGGCATTTGAATTTCATTTTTTTATTATGTGTATGTGTATAGGAGAGGTGGGTGGGCTTGTGCCATGGCGTGCTTGTGGAGGCCAGAGGACAACTTAACCTGTAGGAGTTGGTTCTCTCTTCTGTTAATGTGAGTTTGGGGGGTTGAAGTCAGGTCATCAGAATGGCAGCAAGCACCTTTACTCAGGCAGTCACCTTGCTGGCTCATCATTACTGGTTTTAGTTTTTCATTTATTTATTTGAGTTCATTTTGCTTGCTTGTTTCTTTGTTTGTTTGAGATAGGGTCTCACTCTATAGCCTTGGCTGGCCTGGAGCTTGCTATAGGGCCTCAAACCCAGAGAGATACACCTGCCTTGGCCTCCTGAGTGCTGTGGTTAAAGGTGTGCACCACCACATCTGGCAGTGCTGTTTTTAATATTTTTTTTATGAGTTTGGGTGTTTTGTTTGTTTCTGTGTCTGCACACAACATGCATGCAGTGCCCTGGGGGCCAGAAGAGGGGTGGGGTTCCCTGAGACTGGAATTACAGACTGGTGTGAGCCACCATGTGGGTGCTGGGAATCAAACCTGGTTTCTCTGGAAGAGCAGCCAGTGCTCTTTACCTCTGAGCCATCCATCTCTCCAGCTCAGTGCTGTTTTTAAT
The DNA here is from genome assembly GCF_007827085.1 of Peromyscus californicus insignis. Lineage (NCBI taxonomy): Eukaryota > Metazoa > Chordata > Mammalia > Rodentia > Cricetidae > Peromyscus > Peromyscus californicus. The sequence goes on from NW_026294540.1 coordinate 20,332,777, forward strand.
TAGCAGAATGACTTTGGAAATTTTGCAAAGAGTTTGGGGAGTGAGTGTAAATGCTTGCCTAGCATGTGAAGCCTTTTATTTGGTCTCCAACACTACATAAACAATGAAAGAGGAAGAAAGGGAAAGAGAAATTGTGACACTGAGTCTAGAAGCTTTCAGGTCTTTCTAAGCAGTCAGTGTCATTTGGGCTGCAGAGACGGCACATGCTGCAGGGAGCAGTTCTACTAATAGTGTTTGAAGTTATGTTTTTACAGAGTTTCTCTTCTTTCTCTTTCTCTTGACTAAAATTGAAACGAACCATCCTAGGGTTCTGTTCTGGTTCTGTTTGAAAAGACATGATGAAGCATTTAAGGTCCTGGGAAGAGGTCTCTCTCTCTCTCTCTCTCACTCTCTCTCTCTCTCTCTCTCTCCACACAGATGTCCATATACACCTGCATGTATGGAGTGTTTGGAGTGTTAGGATGTGTAACGGAAATGGTCATGTCAGCCTTTACTGTGCTTTTTTTTATTGACTTAGCCTCTCACACACACAAACACACACACACACACACACACACACACACACACACACTATATATATGTATATATGTATATGTATATCTATGTATGTATGTGTATATATATATATAATCTTCCATCATACCCTCCCATTGTCCTCTCTTAGTTCCTTCTCTCACCTTCCCAACAAGCCCTCCTACTTCCATGTCTTTTTAAAAAGATTTATTTTTATTATTTTATTATGTGTGTGGGGGGTGTATGGACATGAGTGCAAATGCCCACAGAGGTCAGAGGTTACAGGCAGTTGGAAGCTGCCTGATGTGGTTTCTGGGAATCAAACTCAGGTCCTCAGGAAAAACAGTATGGACTCTTAACTGCTGCAAGCCACAGCAAAATGTAATGCAATTCAGCTACTATCACAAAAGCTACTCCTTGGAAAAGTCAAGGACTTCTCCATAGGTCAAGCCCTGACTTAAGAAGTCTTGGTGATCTTTTAGCTTTTATATATATATATATATATATATATATATATATATATAAGCTACATATCAGTACAGTGATTTTCTTGGAATGCTATGCGAGCTTCCAAGAACTCCTAACGGTGTATTTATCTAAAATACCTATCAAGAAGAAAAAAAAAGGCCAAATGAAACACCACCTGTCTCCTAGATCAGGAGGATAGCTTTATTTCTTGTGCAATTTAGGGTGAGACCCTCCTTCCTTACAGCCTTACTAATAGACTCCTAATTTCTTACCTAACCACTTCTAGGAATGTAGATTAAGCACATAAATTCCCTTCCTGATATACTAACCAATCATTAGCTCTCTATTGGCCTCTTCCTTTACCACTCCCCTTTTTGGTTGTAAAAGAAAGCCTGGTGGTCACTACCTGAGGAAAATTCTTACCTGCCTTTGTGACAGCATAAGAATTCAAGCCTGGTGACCTTGCTCTGTGAGAGGATTGCTATTACTTGGGTTTATAACTGGATTCCTGAGAGACTTAGGGAGAACTGAGAGAATAAGGAGACTGAGAGGAGGAGAGAGAGAGGAAAAAAGAGAACGGAAGAACTAGATGGGTAAGAACTGAAGCTGTGTAGATAGGATTTTATCCTAGAGGGATAAAGTAGACGGACAAAGAGCTTGGTGTACTTACATTCATTTCCCGAAAATAGTTCTGTTGTTTGTCATTTCTCTTCTGAGTCCCTGGGAAATATATCATTAAGGCTGGTTCTTTAATATTATACAAGACTTAACCACTGAGGCATCTCACCAGTCCCTGCTATGCCAGGTTTTTTGTTTCTCTCTCTCTCTCTCTCTCTCTCTCTCTCTCTCTCTCTCTCTCTCTCTCTGTAGGCCTAATCTCAATGGTGTCTTCCTCAGTCTCTCTGCACTTTATTGAGGCAAGGTCTCTCACTGAACCATGACCTCACTGATTGAACTAGTCTTAACTGGCCAGCTTGCCCTAGGGAACCCCTGTCTCTGTTTCCCAAGTGGGAATATCACAGGTAGCTACCATGCCTGGCCACCTTTTTTGTGTGGACTCTAGGGATCTAGACTCTGGTTCTCACACTTGCCTGGCAAGGGTTTTACCCTTTGAACCATATCCCCAGCCCTGTGCTTTCTTTCTTTTTTTTTTTTTTTTTGGTTTTTCAAGACAGGGTTTCTCTGTGTAGCTTTGCGCCTTTTCCTGGAACTCACTTGGTAGCCCAGGCTGGCCTCGAACTCACAGAGATCTGCCTGGCTCTGCCTCCCGAGTGCTGGCATTAAAGGCGTGCGCCACCACCGCCCGGCGCCCTGTGCTTTCTTAAAGGGCTATTAGCCAAGGCTTTGGAAGGAAGAACATCAAGGTGTAAGGACCTCAGGCTTGACCCTTTCTCTTATCTAGAGAACGGTGCTGCCAAATGGGTTCTTTTGGAATCTTGCTGGAGATGCCTTAGACAGAGCTGGCTCTCTGATCCACCTGCTGTGGTAGTAGACAAAGGCTTTGGGCTGTAGGGATTGAACATCTTTTGGAGTAAATGCAATGTGTAAGATGAAATGCAAAAGGACATTTGAAGATTTGGTTGGCTCTGGAGAAGTACTGAGGAGAATCTACTGCCTGAGCCTCAGATTGTTCATCTGTGAAGTGGAGTGACCCTGAGGCCCCTTGTAGCAGGGCTGCAGTATGGACCTGTGGTCTTCCAGTTTGAGAAACATCCAAAGAGGAAGTCAAGCTTCATGAGTTAGTGAAAATGTGCAGAAGCCAAAGACTCCTTCTTGGATTTTTTGGTGTTTTTGTCTGGACAACATGCCCAAGGGATCCTTCTGTCCTAACTGAATTATGGGTTGATGGCCTGTTAGGTGTGCAGAAGTCACATGTAGGATCAGGAAGATCTGTGTCTGAGTATGTTGGAGAAACTGTTAGCACTCGTCAGTATGCTCAGACTGGGAGTTGAGATATTTTAGTACTAAACTGGTAACGGTAGAAGATACTGCAGACATTAGCCGTGTTAACCTTTTCTTTTCTGAGCTAGAGTCTCTAACTCAGGATGACCCCAATTCCATTTGTAGCTAAGGATGGCCTTGAAGCTAAGTATGGCTTTGAATTCCTCATCTTCTTGCCTCAGCCTTCTCAGTACTGGGATAGTAGACATGACCATCTTGTTAATTTTTTTTTCTTTTTGATTTTTTGAGACAGGGTTTCTCTCTAGCCCTGGTTGTCCTGGAACTTTCTCTGTAGACCAGGCTGGCCTCCAGAGATCCATTTGTCTCTGCCTCTGAGTGCTGAGATTAAAGGCATGCGATACCATGACCAGCTCACCTTGTTAATTTTTGGTAAGATATACTTTTTATTTTTTATTTTAGTGGGGTAGCTAGTCATTTGTTTTTGTTTTGCAACTGAGTGGGTTTTTTCCCCCTCATGGGGATAGAAGCCTGATGCATGCTGCACAAACACTACCACTGAGCCACACCCCCACCTTCAGTTGACTCTCACCTTGCTGATTTTGAAGGTAATTTTGAAAGACATTGAGTCATCTGTCACCTATTGTGTCCTGACAGTTGTCAAAAGTTAGCAAGTTAAATGTACTTGAACATATGAAGTGTAGGTTTTTATCAAAAAGCCTTGCTCGTTCAGAATAATTCTGGCTAGTTTTACTTCTCTGCTCTCCTGTAGTACACTTATACAAACCTAAAACAAATGGAGCGTGTTAGAAAGCCACTCCTGTGATAATCCAAAGATAAAGCAACCATTATTAAAGCCCCTAAAATCAGCTCTGCTATGTTTCATGGAGTCGAATGCCCTTTGCCCAGATTTCAGTTATTTTGAAAATTTCATTAGTTTGTAAAATAGACATGACAGCTTTTTTCCCCAGGATCATTTCTCTGTCAATGTCAGTAAAATTTATCATTCACTTCGTTCATTACCACCGGACTCATGCCACTAAGTACTGTTTGATCAGAAACATGTAGTGATTGGAAAATTTAGGGCCATGGCCTCCGACTTAAATCCACCTTCTTGTTTTCCATGAAAAGCATTGTGTTTTCCTAAAATTTCCCTTCATTGAAAAGAAAAAGCCGGGCGGTGATGGCGCACGCCTTTAATCCCAGCACTCGGGAGGCAGAGCCAGGCGGATCTCTGTGAGTTCGAGGCCAGCCTGGACTACCAAGTGAGTTTCAGGAAAGGCACAAAGCTACACAGAGAAACCCTGTCTCGAAAAAACCAAAAAAAAAAAAAAAAAAAAAAAAAAAAGAAAAGAAAAAGCAGGAGCTTGAGAGATGCCTCAGAAGTTATGCTCTTACATAACTTGCATTCTGCTCTGACACCCAGGTCAGGCAGCTCTCACAACTTCCTGTAACTCTAGTTACTGGGGGACCCAACACCCTCATCTAGACTCCTCCAGCACCTGCCCTTGTGTGTGCGCACGCACACACACACACACACACACACACACACACACACAATTAATAATATAATCTTTAAAAAAGAACCAAGCCAGGCAGTGGTAATACAGTGCTGCATTCCTTAAATCCCAGGGTTTCATTAAAAGAAACCCTGTCTTGAAAAACCAAAAAAAAAAGAAGAACTAAAACTTACATATATAGTAAAACTGACCTTTTTTCTACACAGTTCTGTGACCTTTTTGTTTGTTTGAAATGCTCTCATGTAGGCAAAGCTGGTTTTCCTGTCTCCACCTCCTAAGTGCAGGGATCTCAGGCATGTGCCACCATGCTGGATTTATGTGGTACTGGAGATGAATCCCAGGGCTTCATTCATTCAGGCAAACACACCCCAGTTTTTGTCAGTCTAGTGCACATGTGGGCACATGTGTGTTGAGAGGCCAGATGACTACCTCCAGTGTTGTTCTTCTGGTGCCATCCACTTTTTATTAGCCAAGCAGGTTAGACAGGTGGCCAGAGTCCTGCCTGCCTCTACCTCCCTTTGCTGAGATTGCACACACATGCTGTGTGCATGTGCCTTGCTTTTTAAATTTATGTGTGCATGTGTGCGCATGTGCAAATATAAACAAGTGTATATGGAGGTAAAAAATATTGGAAGTCAGTTCTCTGCTTCTACTGTGAGTTCAAGGAATTGAACTCAGGTTGTCAGGCTTGCACAATAGATGATTTTACCTGTTTACACACACACACACACACACACACACACACCTTAACATGGATTCTGAGGGTGGAAAAGTGGTGCTCGTGCCTTCAAGGCAGGCATTTTGCCCATTGAAATATCTCCTCAGCCCTCCATCTTTAAAAGCTTCCCCTTGAATGCCCTGTCATGGCACATGAGTCCTGGATCACAGCCTCTTGCTATTTCCAAATAAACTCATTGCTCTGGACGGTCAGTCTTTGTGTTAGCCATTTTAGGTTGGCGTCATTCTCATAGCTTTGTAGTCTGAAACTTCACAGTGTGAGTCCTTCAGCTTTATTCTTTGTCGAGGTTGTTTTGGCTAGAATGAGGTTTTATTATGCTAAGTTTGGTAAGTGACTCCTTGTTAGAATCAGTCACACTGAACTCTGCTGTACAATTTCACGTCCTTCCTTGCACTGTGAGGTTTGTAGTCCAGCCCCTGCCTGGTTTCCTCTCTTCTTCATTTGCCCTCTCGCTCCAGCCTTGTCACTGCACTGGCCTTTTCTTCCTGACAGCGCTGAATGCCTTCTCCACATGGCCCTGGTGCTTGGCATGCCCTTCACCTCACACTCCACACTCCTCCTACGCATTCTTCAAGTCTTAGCCCAAGTGCCACTTTAAAGGAAAGACTGGTTGGAGGGCTGGCTTTACTGATGTACTTGTCTAGCAAGCATGAGGATGTGAATTAGACCCCCAGAACCCATGTAAAACACTCTGAGTGTGGTGGTGCATGCCTGTAATCCCAGTGCTGGAAAGGTAGAGACAGGTCAAGCCTCAGGGCTCACTAGCCTGCCAGTATGACATCAATGGTGAATTCCAGGCCAGTGGAAATCCCTGTCTCAAGAGGTGGGTAGTGTTTCTGAGGGTGACACCCAAGGTTGACCTCTCTCCTCTACCTACAGGCACATACTCACATTTCACACACACACACAAGGACAAGCATTGAGTCTAGACATCTGGTGTCAACTGGTTTTTTGGCCCTTTGGTTCTTGGGTTCTTCTGGGTTTTGTTTTGTTTTTATTAATGTGCGTTGATATTTGACCTGTGTGTCTGTGTGAGGGTGTCAGATGCACTTGAGTTATAGACAGTTGTGAGCTGCCATGTGGGTGCTGGGAATTGACCTGGGTCCTCTGGAAGAGCAACCAGTGCTCTTAACTACTGGGCCATCTCTCCAGCCCCCTCTTATATTCTTTTTATCTGATGTCCTCCTGAATTATTTCCTGCATGCTTAAAAGTGTCATGCTATGTCTTCCTTGGGCCTGTTGTCATTTGGATGAGGAAGAACCTCAGCTCTGTAGTGGACTGCCCCCCCTCTTCTTGTTTGGGAAGGTCCCCCTCCTCCTGACAATACAGTTCTAATTTCATCAACCAGAGTATGACTGTTCTAGGGTTGGATCTTACTGGTTTCTATTTCTTGGTCTTCTTGCCATTGCTTTTCTTCCCATAAGCTCCCTTTGAAATTGAACTCTAGGATAACATCTTAAGTGTGCCTTCCATAAATGGATACCATTTTGTATTAAGATTCTTTAGTGCTGTATTGCTACCAATTATCTTAATTAATGCTTTTTATTTGTAGTCTTTTTTATTAAGCCAATCTTTTAATCTCGACCAATTCTTCAGGATTCTTGATTGAAGTTCTGTGCAATGCCTGACAGAATAGTATGTGCTCAGCAACATCAAATGAATTAATATATGAATAAACAAAAACCAGATCTTGGTTGGCATAGCTCACTGAAACTATTAATATAATTTTAGTTATGTATTCATTTTTAGATAATGGCTGTGTTGAGGTGTGATTTGTATGTCATAATATTCACCCATTGTTAGAGTATAATTCAGTGATTTTCTTAGATTATATAGTTGTGCCACTGTGACAACAGTTGAGGCAGATAATTTTCATCTACTGTGGAAAGTCCCACATTGCCTGTTGGCAGTTAAAGTCTTGATTCTGCAGTCTGTTCTCTCTCTGTGAACTTGCCCATATGGATATGCTGTATATGTGTATGTGGTTGTTACTTTTTAGATAGTTAAATGGAGGTTATTATATATATATATATACTGCTCTGTGTTGATGGCGCGTGACTTTAATCCTAGCACTTGGGAGGCAGAGGTAGGTGGATCTCTGTGAGTTTGACGCCAGCCTGGTCTATAGAGGAAGTTCCAGGGCAGCAAGGGCTGTTACCCAGAGAAACCCTGTTTCAGAAACACACACACACACACACACACACACTATTATGAATGGCTTAGACGTACCCCACCCCTATTTGTGTAAAGTATCTGTGCTCTTGTAATTGTTTTTCTAGCATGGTTTCTAGGAGTTTCCTCTGTCTGCCTAGCTCAGTGCCCAGACATCAGCTGGTGCTTGAATAGTGCTTGGATTAGACACCTGAGCTCTTCCACCAGTAGATCTGACCTTGAGCAGGGGAGCTGTCAAGTTCAGGCTGTTTGGACATCTGCTTGTTTCCTTTGCATTCCCTTCCTTTCCCTTTTCCATTCCCTTTTCCTCCGTTCCCTTCTCCTTCTTTAATTTTTTTCAGACAAGGTATCACACTAGTCCATCCTGACCTGTATATAGGTCAGTATATAGCCCAGGCTAGCACCAAACTCCCGGCATTCTACCTGCCTCCAATTTCTAAGTATTGGGATTATAAATCTGAGCCATACAAACTTCTCTGTTCCCGACTCTTTGGTGCCCGAGTTGCCCAGCTAGTACTGCAGCCTCAGCCTGCTAGAGTTGCTCACCTTCTCGTTCAACTTGACAGTGCACTTGGACATGTATCTTGTTCACCCCCTCAAATTAGCAAGCTCCCATCCACTTCTGAGCAAAAGCTGCCAGTGCTGTTTACGCTTCCCTGCTGCCCTTGGTACCTCTTGAGTTGGGAGATGGCGGAGTTAAAGACTCTGGCTTCTTCTGACCAGCTTGTACAGTGTTTAGTTGTAAATGTTCTTAGGTTGTTCATTCCTTCAATTTCCAGAGCACTGAAAGGCCCAATTGTTAATCAAGCTTTATAATTGGTTGGGGTGGGGAATTGACTGCATTGTCACTGGGCCAGAGCTGAAGTCCTGACTCTCAGAATATATTCTCCTCCTCCTCCTCCTTCTTCTCCCCCTCCCCCCTCCTCCTTTTCTCCCCCTCCTTCTCCTCTCCTCCTCCTCTCTTTCTAAGACTTATTTTTTTATTTTTATTTTATGTGTGTGGGTGTTTTGTCTATGTGTATGTTTATGTATCACATATGTGCCTGGCACCCATGGAAGCTGGGAGTGGGCATCAGATCCCCTGAAACTGGAGGTACAGATGAATATTAGCCACCATGTGGGTCCTTGGAATTGGACCCAGGTCCTCTGTAAGAGCAGCAAGTGGTGGGCCATCTCCCCAGCCCCTTAGAATATACTTTTTTCTCTAGTATATCCAGTCATTTCTCTGTTTTAGTTAGCATCCTGCTGGGAAATAGAGCCAGTAGGGTATGTTTAGGGAACACACACACACACACCAGGGGTGGGGAGGATGGAACAGCTAAAAGATTGATTTTAAGGAACTGGCTTAGTGATTATGAGACTACAAATTGAAATCCCTAGGACAGTTAGGCTTATATGAGTTAGTTTGTCTTTTTAATAGAATGTGGAGCTAGTGATGGTGTGTTTGTGTGTGTGTGTGTGTGTGTGTGTGTGTGTGTGTGTGTGTAGCAATTTGAATACAAGTGATCAATATTAGATTGGACTCCCAACATTGAATACATGTCAGAATGAATTAAATTTTGCTAAATTTGCTGCTAAAATAGTTTTGATTTTTCTATTGTGAGCCAGGTGCACAGCTTCAGATTTGTGAAATCAAAAAAAAGCTGTTTCTGATTATAAACATTTGTTTGTTGGAGGAGGTGGGGCTCTCTTCTAGAGGTTGGACCTGGGTCTTCATGCTAGGCAAGCACTCTGCCATTTAGCTGTATTCCCAGCATCCTTTTCTTTTGAGACAAGATCTTGTGAAGTTGCCCACACTGGCCTGGAATGTACTCCGTACTGTAAGGCTGGCCTTAACGCAGTCTGCTTACCTCAGCCTCCTGAGTAGCCAGGTTGTAGGCCTGCACCACAGTGCTTCACCGCCTCGTTTGTGCCCACTTTTGTGGATCTTATGTTCTTAGGATAGTAAAGCATCCAAATTGCTTCTGCTGCGTTCTGTCTAAAATGATTGATGGCTGGTTTGTAAACATCATAATGTGATGGTAATCTTCGTTTTTTTCTTACCAGATGCTGACCATCTTTCTGAAATAGAATCTCCATGGCCTGAACATTTCTTGACAATCATTTTGAGCAAATTATACGTTTAATAAGAAGATAACCACATCAAGATGGTGGGAAAGCTGAAGCAGAACTTACTTTTGGCGTGTCTGGTGATTGGTTCTATGACAGTCTTTTACCTGGGCCAGCATGCCATGGAGTGCCATCACCGAATAGAGGAACGTAGCCAGCCAGCTAGACTGGAGAACCCCAAGACAACTGTGGGAACTGGCCTGGACATCAGACCCAACAAAACACTCACCTATCACAAAGATATGCCTTTAATATTTATCGGAGGTGTGCCTCGGAGTGGAACCACGCTCATGAGGGCTATGCTGGATGCACATCCTGACATCCGCTGTGGAGAGGAAACCAGGGTCATCCCTCGAATCCTTGCCCTGAAGCAGATGTGGTCCCGGTCCAGTAAAGAGAAGATCCGCCTGGATGAGGCTGGTGTCACTGATGAAGTGCTGGATTCTGCCATGCAAGCCTTCCTTCTGGAGGTCATTGTTAAACACGGGGAGCCAGCACCTTACTTATGTAACAAAGATCCTTTTGCCCTGAAATCCTTGACTTACCTTGCTAGGTTATTTCCCAATGCCAAATTTCTCCTGATGGTCCGAGATGGCCGGGCAACAGTACATTCAATGATTTCTCGAAGAGTTACCATAGCTGGATTTGACCTGAACAGCTACAGGGACTGTTTGACCAAGTGGAATCGGGCCATAGAAACCATGTATAACCAGTGTATGGAGGTTGGTTATAAAAAGTGCATGTTGGTTCACTATGAACAGCTTGTCTTACACCCTGAACGGTGGATGAGAACACTCTTAAAGTTCCTCCATATTCCATGGAACCATTCAGTTTTGCACCATGAAGAAATGATCGGGAAAGCTGGGGGAGTGTCTCTGTCAAAGTGAGTAAACACAATGTTTCTTCTTCTTTTTTAACGCTGTATTCAACTGATAAAGGTATGGAAGCATGCCACTTACATTGGCTCAGGCCAGCATTCGAGAGGCAGAGGCAAGCTTCTGTGAGTTTGAGGCCAGCCAGGTCTAGGAAGTGTTGCATACCAGTCATGGCCACAGAGAGACCCTGTCTCAAGAAAAAAAAGGTGTCCACAAGTGTATTTTTGTGTTTGTTTTTCATTGGTGAGGTTTCTTTGGTTCATTCGCTACCAGTTTATTTTCTGTCCTTCCATTTTGATCATATCTAGTGATTTGTGTCTGTTTGATCAGTCCAAACCCAAGTTAAATGCAGTGAAAAGCTTTTTCACTGACCTCAGGCTTCAGTGTCCATCATTCACGTTCAGTGGCTTTTGATTCCCAGGTAGTTCTGCAAATAAGAATAATTGGCTTTTTTTGTAGCTTGTATCAGGAAGTACATCTACCTCATGTGTAAGCACTTAGTGAATTAAAAGCATTTAGATTTTTTTCTTGTCCCTCTTTCCTTCTGTCTCTCTTTCCTTTTTTTTTTTTTTTTTTTTTTTTTTAGACAGGCTCCCATATTCCTCAGGCTAGCTTCAGACTCACTTGTTAGCTGAGGATGACTTTGAACTTCAGGTGTTCATGCAGTGCTGGGGATAGAACCCAGGGTTTCATGTATGCTGGTCAAGCCCTTTCCTGAGTCATATCACTAAGCTGAGTTTAGAAAACCCTACAGGAAAGAGATTGGTAAGCCACAGAAAGAGTAAGGCCAGAGTTAGGATCCAGAGCTTGCCCTTGGTGAGCTCTTGTATTTTCCCAAGGGATTGTACATGTCCCTTGCTGCTTTGGTTATGTAAAGCATATATCCTGTTTTTACGAAAGGCTGGTGAGTCTCCAGTTCTGGGCACCTAGTTCATATAAGAAGCTTGTAGATTCAACGTGCATACATCAGTGTTTTTAGCATTTAATGAAATGTCAGTGTCTGCTTTCTTTCTCCTGAACTAGCTGTCCTGACCCTGATAACCTGATTGGTGAGTGTTATTCTTACAGGGAGGCTATGCAAATGCAAGTTGCTGTTAAATTTGGGAGAGTAGATTGGTTATACTTAATGTCACTTATATCCATATATATTCCCTTATAAAATTGAAATAAAAAAGCAGATCACATACCTCCAACATACAGTAGCACAGGATATACATTATAGCTCCAAAATGTAGGAAGGGAACATAGTGAGGAAAAACTGGACCAAAGCAAGACCAAAAACCAGCTGGGCAAACCCCAAACTCTGTGCTCTGTCTTTCTTTTGTGTGTGTGTGTGTGTGTGTTTTTGTTTGTTTGTTTGTTTATTGTAGTTTTTCAGAATTTCAGTGGGAAGGTTGGTATTTGTGGTGTTTTATGTACCCCAGCTCTGCTTGTCAGGTCAGCTGGACGGAATGGACAGCCTGGATTATTGGTACTGGTTTTCTTTTGTGGTAGTTCCTTGGAAAGCCAGTTTAAAAGTCTCTTTATAGCTGGGTGGAGGTGGCATACACCTTTAGTCCCAGCACTGGGGAGGCAGAGGCAGGGGGATCTCTGTGAGTTCCAGGCCAGCCTGGTCTGTGAGGGAGATCCAGGACAGGCTCCAAAGCTACACAGTGAAATCCTGTCTCGAAAACCAAAAACCAACCCAAACCAAACCAAGTCTCTTTATTCCTTCTGACCCAGAACTGTTTCACCACTGAAGCTGCTGAGAATGTGGAGGCCTATTACCACCAGAAACATTTATGGGCTTTGGTCATGCTGCCTGAGTCAGTAGATAGCAATGTGGACAAACTCCAGAAACCCTGAAAACATATAAGGACTCTGACATGCTTCTGCAAGCACAATGGCCAAGGTCCTGACATGTGTGCATGCCTGGGGAGGCCTTCTGGCTGATCTCAAGGCTCCACAGCAGCAGGAAACAAAGGCAAAGGCAGACTTATAAACCAGCTGGCTGAATGCTGTGCCCCAAACACACATGGAGCTCTTGTGGGTTTAGGCATATAAGAAGCTTTTGTAGCCGGGCAGTGGTGACACATGCCCAGCACTCATGAGGCAGAGGCAGGCGGATCTGAATTCAAGGCCAACCTGGTCTACAGAGTGAGTTCCAGGACAGCCAGGGCTACACAGAGAAACCCTCTCTCAAAAAACCAACAAAACAAAACAAACAAAAAAGAAACTCTGTGTGATTGTTGGCTGACCACCAGTTTGACAAACATAGACTTCAGTACCACATAACAAAAAAGAGATGCAGACTTTTTAGAGTCAATTCTGAAGGAAATTTTAAACTAAGCAACAACTCGGGCAAACTGTGTGTGTTCATTCGTGTGGGGTACACCTATATGCTAATGACCACACATTGTGTATGTGTGCAGGTGGAGGCCAGAAGTCAACCTTGGGTGTTGTTTCTCAAGTGCTGTCCAGCTTGTTTTTTGAGACAGGCTCTCCCACTGGTCTGGAATTCACTTTTAAGGCCCAGGGATCTCTGCCTGTCTCTACTGCTCCAGCACTAGGATTATAAGCATGTGCATTTTGCATATGTTCTGAGGACCAACACTTGCAGAGCAAACGCTTTACGGATGGGGCCATGTCCCCGGTCCTAAATAATTTATTTTTTAATTAAAAACAAGCCAGAAGCAGGTAGATCTCTGTCCTTTCAAGGCCTGGCTTGTCTAGCTAGTGAGTTCCAGGACAGGGTTACATAGAGAGAAACCCTGTCTCAAACAACAACAAAACAATACACAAACAAAAAAGCCAAAAACATCAACCTAAATCTAATTGTGAGTCTGTTGGTTCCTGTGCTGCTTAGTTGGGACTTTTTGTTTTCTTTTCTTTTTGTTTTTGTCAGCTTGACACAAGCCAGGGTCATTTTGGGAAGAGGGACCTTCAGTTGAGAAAATTCCTCCAGGGGCTCTGTAGAGATAACTTAACAGTTAAGAGCAGTTACTGCTCTTGAAGCATCTGGATTCAGTCCCCAGCACCCACACAGTGGTTTATAACCATCTGCAACTCCAGTTCAAGGGATCAAATACCTTCTGATTTCCACAGGCACTGAACACATGTGGTACACACTACATGCAGGCAAAACAGTAACACACACAAAATAAAATGAGTAATTCTGAGAAACAAAGAGAAACATTTCTTTTGTTTTCCTGTAGGCAAGTGTGTGGGACTACTAATTGTTGTGGGAGGGCCCAGCCCACTGTGGGCAGTACCACCCCTGTGCAAGCAATCCTTGGTTCTGTCAGAAAGCAAGCTGGACTAGCCATGGAGAGAGCAGTCCAGGAAACAGTGGCCTTCCCTGGTCTCTGCCTCAGTTCATGCCTCCTCCAGGTTCCTGCCCTGACTTCCCTCAAGGATGGACTGTGATTGGGATGTGTAAGCCAAGTACATCCTTTCCTCCCCAAGTTACTTTTGGTCATGGTGTTTAATCACAGCAACAGAGAGCAAATCAAGACAGTTCACATACTGGATTTGAGTTAGCGTTTTAGTACTTGGCCCTGTGTTACTCCTGAAGTCCAGGACTAATTTGGAAGTCCAGCATAACTGGAAGCAGCCTTTCACCAAACTGGTTGTTACTTCATGCTGGAGGGCCAAAGCAGAATGTGTTAGTGAGGGAACATTTGAGAAACGGGATGCAGTGTTTTCACAACCACATTGGGAAATTAAAAAAAAAAAATGAAATGAGATTTGCTGTTTGCAAAGAATGCAGGGCTGGCTGGCCACACACCAAGATGTTGCTCCACAGAGAAAATAAGACACCCAGGGAAGAACTGCAGCACAACTGCTTTGTCCCCACACAAAAGAATAAAGGCTGAGGCACGGCCAGCCTGTGGGGGAGCTGCAGAGTAGACTAAAGGGAGGCCTTTTTCTCCTTACTCCTGTGTTAACTGTTATTGTAAACTGAGAAATGCTCATTGTTTCTGAAGAATAGAAACAGATTTCCCCAGTTTCTTTTATTCAGTAGATGAGGAGAAATAATCGGATATACAGTATTTAAAGCAGTCATGAAAGTGCATGTTTATTAATTTCATTCTTGAGACAATCACTGATTTTACAAGATGGATATTGAACTTAAACAGCTTGATTAGCATCGAAGAAATTAAAGATGGTGAAGAGATGTCATTTATAAGGTGATCACAACTAGATTATTTCCATCCATTAGAGAACAGATAGTCTGTTACATAAATCATTAGAGAGAGAGAGAGAGAGAGAGAGAGAGAGAGAGAGAGAGAGAGAGAGAGAAAGAGAGAGAGAGAGAGAGAAGCAAGCATTGTGGCTGACACCTGTAGTCCCAGCACTCGAGCTAGAGACAGGGGGATGAGGAGTTGAAGGTTAGCTAGGGTCTGATCTATGGAGAATTGGAGATGTCTCAGTCAGGGTTTCTATTGCTGTGATGAAACACCATGACCAAAAGCAAGTTGGGGAGAAAAGGGTTTTCAGCATACATTCCCATGTCACTGTGCATCTTTGAAGGAGGTCAGGACAGAAACTCAAGCAGGGCAGGAACCTGGAGGCAGGAGCTGATGCAGAGGCCAAGGAGGGGTGCTGCTTACTGACTTGCTCCTCATGGCTTGCTCAACCTGCTTACTTATAGCACCCAGGACCACCAGCCCAGGGATGGCACCACCCTCAATGGGCAGTGTGTAGCCTTGGCTGACCTGGAACTAGACCTAGCCAGCCTCATACTTACGGAGTTCACACTTCCTGAGTGCTGGATATTTTTATTTTTTATGTGTTTGTATGTCTGTATGTGCATGCCATGTCTCTGTAGGCCTGTGAAAACCAGGAAAGGTTGTTTGAGTGCCTAAAGAAGTGTTTCTCAACCTGTGAGTCTTGCCCCCTTAGGGGGTCAAACAACCCTTTCACAGGAGTTGCCTGACATCTCCAGAAAACACAGATATTTACATTAAGATTCATAATGGGCTGGAGAGATGACTCAGAGGTTAAGAGCACCAGCTGCTCTTCCAGAGGTCCTGAGTTCAATTCCCAGCAACCACATGGTGGCTCACAACCATCTATAGTGTGATCTGATGTCCTCTTCTGGTGTGCAGGCATACATGCAGATAGAGCATTCATATACATAAAAATAAATAAAACTTTTTAGAAAAAGGTCCATAACAGTAGCAAAATTATAGTTATGAAGTAGTAATGAAAATAAATTTATGGTGGGGGGGGGGGCGGCTCACTACAACATGAGGAACTATACTAAAGGGTTGTAACCTTAGGAAGGTTGAGAACCAGTGCCCTGGAGCTGCCTGTTATGGGTGGCTGGAAACTGAATGTGGGATCTTCTGCAAGAGCAGCTCTAACCTTAGAGCCATCTCACCAGCCATTTTTTTTTACTCTATACTTTATTTTTGAAGGAAACAGGAATAATAGTTTAATGTTATTTGTAGCATGCTGATCGTCCCTTACATTCTTCTCAGTTCTATACTACTTACCAGTTGGCAGCTGAATCTGGAGGCTTAGACAGGCCCACAGTCTGATTTGGCAATGTTAGTATTAGTGTGTGGTTCTCTTTCTTCCATGATGTTAGCAGCTGTTGATCTTCCATGTCTAGATTTATCAGTTTGCTGTATCTTGTATCTTTTTAAAATTTAATTTTGATTGCTTTTTCATATATTAGTTATAAAAATTTAATGACCTTTTAATATCCCACTGCTCTATTTGTTAGCATTTGTGCATGGTTCTTTGTGTG
The DNA here is from genome assembly GCF_007827085.1 of Peromyscus californicus insignis. Classification (NCBI taxonomy): domain Eukaryota; kingdom Metazoa; phylum Chordata; class Mammalia; order Rodentia; family Cricetidae; genus Peromyscus; species Peromyscus californicus. The sequence continues at coordinate 20,348,810 of NW_026294540.1, forward strand.
CACATTGCCCACATGTGTAAGCAGTTATGCTATAGATATGTCATCCGTGTATAGCACATTTTTTATTTTCATATTTACATATTTTGTTTTATGTGTATGAGATTTGTCTATATGTATATGCGTCACCTGCATGCCTGGTGCCTGTGGAGGTCAGAATAAGGCATCACCCGGAAAGTGGAGTTACAGATAGTTGTGAGCTGCCATTTGAGTGCTGGGAGCTGAATCTTGCTCCTTTGCAAGAACATGTGCTCTTAACTACTGAGCCATCATTCTAGCCTACAATATAACACATTTTAAAAAAGATTTTATCTGTGCATATGTGTGTGTCTTTGTGTACACCCATGTGCTCTGTGGGTGCCCACCCAGGCCAGAAGAGAGTGTTGGATCATCTGGAGCTGGAGTGACAGGCAGTCATGAGCCACCCAAAGTGGGTGCTAGGATCTGAACTCTGGTCCACTTTAAGAGCAGCAAGTGCTCTTAGCTACTGAGCCATGTCTCCAGTCCCATAACACCTGAATTTCTGTTGTATATACATTGAAAAATACATTTGTTAGAATTATTAAAATTACATGTATTTGTGTGTCTGTGTGTTTCTGTCTGTCTATACACATGACGTGGTGTGTATATGTGGAACTCAGAGGACAGTTGTTGAAGTTGGTTTTCTACCATGTAGGTTCCAGGGATGGAACTCGAGTCATCAGGCTTGGCAGCTAGTGCCTTTCTTGGCTCAGCTATCTCATTGGTCCTGTCTGCATTTTAAAACCATCTTTCCCAAAGATAAAACCTGAACATTTTCTAATATTAGTCTTTAAAAATATGGCTCCTGGTGGCATTTCATTGTGTATTTCCCTGTGATCATCTGACTTCGGTTACTGACTTTCATTCATTCCTCTTGGCACGTCCACTCCAACACTGATGCTGTACTATGGAGGATTTGAGTTCTGGTAGTAGTTGCTGCATACTGTAATTCAGCTGCGGCTTGACAGACAGTCTGGCTGTGGTGTTTAGCTACTCAACACAGCCCTTCAGGGCTTTGGCCTTGATCCCATTTCTTTTTGGTTGTTGTTTGTTTGGTTGGTTTGGTTTTTCGAGACAGGGTTTCTCTGTGTAGTTTTGGTGCCTGTCCTGGAGCTTTCTCTGTAGACCCAGGCTGGCCTTGAACTCACAGAGATCCACCTGGCTCTGCCTCCCGAGTGCTGGGAATAAGGCATGTGCCACCACTGCCTGGTTTGATCCCATTTGTTGAGATGGAGCAGCTGTCACAGGGGGTGCTGAGCAGAGGCTAATGGGGGTGATGGCTGGTTCATGGGGGTTTTTGAAGCACACCAGTGTGTCAAGCTGTGTTTTAAGGTTCCAGGGAGATGGAGAGTGCCAGAACGATAACTGAAAGCCCTAGTATATATCAAGACTATATGTTGGCTACTTTCTAAAACTGAAGGAGACACGCTTCTGCTGGCCATTCTTTTAAATTTGTATTATGTTTAGAGTGTGTGTGTGTGTGTGTGTGTGTGTGTGGACAACCAGTGGGAGTCAGTTCTCCCCTTTCATCCAGGTGGTCCTGGGGATCAAACTCAGGTTGATAGGCTTGTTGGCAAGTGGAAAGACTAAACCATTTCACCCGCCCATACTATCCATTCTTTTTTCTTGAGACAGGTCTCACTAATGAGGCTTGGCTGACTTTGAACTCACTATGTAGACCAAAACTGGTTTTGAACTCAAAGAAATCCACTTGTTTCTGTCTTCCAAGTGCTGGGATTAAAGGTGTATACCACCATACCTAGCTCCCATACCATCTATTCTAATGAATCATGACAACATCCATCTAACCTTTTATAATTGCTTTATAACATAATGCAGACAATTATGATTTTAATTATTTGCCATGTGTGTGGTGTGACTCTGTGTGTGTGTGTGTGTGTGTGTGTGTGTGAGAGAGAGTGTGTGAGTGAGTGAATATGGGCACATTGTTTGGCTCAGAGGACACATACACAGAGAGAGACAGAGTGGGGGGGGAGGCAGTATATCAACACACTTGACTGACTTGTCAGAAGACAAGTTTTAGAGTCAGCCATCTTCCTCCATTAAGTGCTTTTACCCCCTGAGCCATCTCAGCAGCTCAGACAATTAAAGAATTTAAAGCTATCAAAGAGAATTTACAATCATTTAACTGTTTTTGAGATGAGAGTCTCATGGAGTCAGGCTGACCTCTGACTTGCTCTTGTACACAGGGTTATCCTGGAACTCCTGATTCTCCTGCCTCTGCTTTTGGAGCGCTGAGATTATAGGGTCTGCCACCATGTTTTGGTTTTGTTTAGATTTGAAGTAAGTTATTGTTCATGTTGTTGTTTTCAGAGTGGAAAGATCAACAGACCAAGTCATCAAGCCTGTCAACGTGGGGGCTCTATCAAAGTGGGTTGGGAAGATACCCCCAGATGTTTTACAAGACATGGCCGTGATTGCACCCATGCTTGCTAAACTTGGATATGACCCATATGCCAATCCCCCTAACTATGGAAAACCTGACCCCAAGATCCTTGAAAACACCAGAAGGGTAAGTGAGACTCCCAAAGTAACTAAGGAAACTAGACATGGAATTTGGTTTTGAGTAGATTTTTCTTGTTTTGTTTCTTACTTTTTATGACCAGAAAATTATTTTAAATTACCGTTGTTGTAACTTGTTGAATGCTTTATCATCAGAAGTCTGCAATGTCAGCAAAACCCTTCTTTCAAAGAGCTGTGGAGACAGTTCAACCCTGTGCTCTGCTCAGTTTGTAGGCTGTTGTCCTCTGACTTCCGTTTGCATGCTGACATCTATTCCTATAGCTGATTACCCCAAATTCTCACAAACACCAGAATTATTAGTGACCTTACTTCTGGTTTCTTTTTCCTTTCCTTAAGTATGAGGAGCACTTTACTCTTAAGGCTTTGTTTAGATGAGATGTGATTTCTTGACCCCCCCTGAAGGCCAGACGTTAGCTACATGAGAAGAAAGATTAGATATGCTAGCGCTGTGTTCAAAGTTACTAGTAAGGGCTGGGGAGATGACTCAGTCAGTAAAGCTTGTTACTCAGATAGAAGGTCCTGGGTTCAGTCCCCAGAACCCACAGAACTGCTAGGTGTGATAGCCACCTCGATATACATGTGGACATGCAGTCCCCCAACATATATAGTCACACATACAAAATACATTTTGTCGTGGAGAGATGTCTCAGTAGTTAAGAGCACTGGCTGCTACCTGGCAGCTCACAACTGCCTCTGACTTCAGTTCCAGGTCATCAGATGCCATTTTTTGGCCTCCAAGGATACTGTATACACATGGTGCACTACATCCATGCAGACAAAACACTTAAATACATACAACAAAAATAAACAGGATTGCAGCTTTACAGAATGTTGTTTCAGAAAGTGCTAAAGATTTGAACTAATGTGACTAAATACATTGGTGGTTAGGTCTGGTTTCAAATCAGCATTTTATATTTTTGCTGAAAGTTTTTATTGGGTAAGATAAACATGAAATTTACACTTTTTTTGACATCCAGGTTGAGTTGGATTTTGTCAGAGTCTCCTATGGCTCAAGCTGGCCTTTAACTCACTATATAGAAGAGGTGCTTGGTACTTAATATAGGTTATATATTTTAGGGTTTTCATTAAGGTTAGATTAATAAAGGTGAGATTGAACAGGTCAAAGTCTCTGAGATTTTTTTTTTTGGTTTTTCGAGACAGGGTTTCTCTGTGTAGCTTTGCGCCTTTCCTGGAACTCGCTTTGTAGACCAGGCTGGCCTCGAACTCACAGAGATCCGCCTGGCTCTGCCTCCCGAGTGCTGGGATTAAAGGCATGCGCCACCACCGCCCGTCGAGATTTTTTTTTAAGGTGCTTGATATATGGTGCTGAACACACATGTATACTGCAGAAACTTTTGAAAACCAACATAATGGAGGTGATTTAGATTTTTGTTAATTTTAATAGGCATCACTGATTAATATAATTGAACATTTCTAGTTTATTAGCTGTTTGTATGTGGATTTGTTTGTTTGTTTGTTTTGTTTTGGTTTTTTTTCAAGACAGGGTTTCTCTGTGTTTCTCTTGACTGTCCTAGAACTTACTTTGTAGACGAGGCTGGCCTTGAACTCACAGAGATCCGCCTCTCGAGTGCCGGTATTAAAGGTGTGAGCCACCAACGCCCATCTCTTGGCATGTGTTTTATGAACTGCCTTTTAGGTTTCTAAAAAGTTTTATTATTTCATATATTGAAGTTTTGAACTGCAGTTTGCTAAATAGCAAACCAACATTAGTCTAGCCTCCCACTCGGCAATCCCTGACAGTCTTTTTGTAATGGGCTGTAACCAGTAGCTTTCTCCTGTGCACAGGACTGAAAGGGATTTCTGTAAACCAAGATACGTGTGTCAACAATATTCCCAGGTTCCCAGGACAGTAGTCACTACAGTTTCACATGTGCATGCTGTCTTTGCTCGATTACTCTTGGCTTTCTTGAGGGGTAGTTGGGAAGAATGCTGTGGTTTGAATCCATGTGACTCGAGAATGTGTTTTATACACACTGTGGCTTTTGAAAGGGTTTCTTAATGCATCCTGGGGGTGGAGATTTAAGAAAGAAAAGATGAATTCCATTATTGATCCCTTTGTAATAATGTATGCAATACTAATGTGCTTGGATTTTTGTTTGTTATTGTACATTTACTGTGTGTGCTATGTGGCATGCATGTGGAAGTCAAAGGACAATTCTGTGGAGAAAATTCTCTTCTTCCACTTCTATGTGGGTTCCAGGAGTCAGACTCAGCTTGCCAGGTTTGCATTGCTAGCGGTTTGAACCTAGTGAACCATCTTGCTGACCCCAGCCTTGTTTTTGAATTTGAGTTTCATTGTCTGTCTTACTAGCTAGCTGTATTTCAAACCAAATCCTGTGTATCGTCAAAATTTTTACTTTGTTTTTTTTTTTTCTTTTGCCTTTGATGACTGAGATGCTGATAATATGCAGCAGTCATGCGCAATCATGATCATATACTTCCAAAGAGATCTCTAATTGTCAGATTTGGGTGACTCCAGAGAAAAAAGGTGGCTGCAGAAATTGTGCCTTTACTTATGGTGGTGAGAGGGGAGGGAGAGGGGAGGAGAAAAAACACGTTTTGACTGGGAATGTAGAAGTTCCTATTTAGGCCTAAAAATGCTGGTTGTCATAGAGTGTGCAGAGCCCAGAAGTAATGATGCCTGAGTCAGCACATCTTAGGAATACATTGTCCAGTTTTAAATCAAAGTCATGTGTGTTGTGATTGCCGTGACTCACACAGTAAACTAGAAACGATATGCTAACACGTTCCATGCCCTCTCCCACCACTCTCTAATCCCCAGACAGTGGACACTTTTATAAATAATGCTCTCTGGGTCACATTTCAGCCTTCTCCCTCTCCCATAGCTTTTTAACCTTTTTAGACTTAGCAGCTTATTTGACAATGTGACCAAATATAGACCCTCCCTACCTCAGAAATGTAGGCATATGCATACATTGAATTTCAGTGGACACAGATTAAAGTCTCCTGTATCATAGTGTTCTTGTCAAGCTCATCCACCCTTAAGACTTTTTATTACAACCTCTTTGCTGATGACTGTCACTCTATGGGTTTTTTCTGAGGGGGAGGTGCTTTTGCTGAGCTGAAGGTTCATTGTTCCTAACTGCTACTTGGGTGCACGAAAGAACCTCAAAAATCTAGCGTTTTTACTGTCCAAACTTGTTGAGAGTTGGCTGGAATTGTTCCCAGCTGGAAGCAATCCAGACTAGGTAATAGGAATGCAGCTGTGACGGCCCACATGCGCAGAGTCTGCGAGTCAGAGAACAGATAGGAGTTGGTGCACATAGGCCAAGCCCAATGCTGTTTGAAGACCTGGTTGTTAAACTTGAAGAATCAGGGTCTTGGTTGTAGCTCAGTGGTAGAGCACTTTGCTAGCATGTGTGAGGCCCTGGATTCAATCCCTTGTGCTACTACAAAATGAAGTAAAATTGAACAGTGAGCTGAAAAGAAGTTCCAAGCCAGGTATGGTGGTGCAGGCATGTAATTCCAGCACTTGGGAGGCAGAGTGTAAAGGTCATCACCAATTTAAGCCACAGTGGTCTACCCTGGGATTCCAGGGCAGCGTCAACTACAGAATAGGATCTTGTCTCAAGAAAAGGTATATGTGGGGCTGGAGAGATGGTTCAGTGGTAAAGAGTACTTGCTGCTCTTGTACAAGTACCCACATGGCAACTCATAAACAGTCTGTACCTCCAGTTCCAGGGGATCTGATACCCTCTTTTAGCTTCCGTGGACACCAGGCATACATATACATTCATGTAAAACATCATTCACATAAAAAATTTTAAAAAGAAAAGCTATGTAACAGTAATAATTGAAGAAGTACGAATTTGAGAGAGGGTGGGGAGGCATAGAAGAAGCCGGAGTGGGGAGAAGATGGGGTAGAAATGTGGTACATGCAGTACTCATGTTTGAAACTCTCAAAAACAAAAATAAATGTTTCTTGTTTCTTAAACAAGAAAGCCAAGAGGGAAGAGGAGGTAAAGCAGCTTCAAGTAAGAATGGCATGTCCCATGCCGACCCTACTGAGAAAAGAAGAAGTCGTAGTCAGTGAGAAGCAAGGGTCAGGGTGCAGAAGGTGCACTACAAGACAAGAGGGAACTTGCAGTGAGTGAGGAAAGCTGGGTTAACTGCCTGACCCCTGCAGTCGGAAGCCATGTCCAGGGCCACAGAGATGGCTCAGTTGGTAAAGGCACCTGTCAGCCTGACACCTTGAGTTCTGTCCATGGAACCCATGGTGGATGGAGAAAGCTGTTCACTGACCTCCATACATACACCAGGGCACACCTGCACACACACAAGTACACACCCAGTAACACACTCCCTTAAATAGGTTATTTAGAAAAGAAAGGAAGAAACTGCAGCAGGTGAAACAAGCACTTGCTAGAGCCTAGAAAGTACTGTCGCATGTTCACTTGCCTGTTCCCAGCCAAAGCTGCTTCTGCTTGTGTGTCTCTGTGCATGGCATTCTTGTTTGTCCAGCTGGTCACCTTAGGATCACCTAGCATTGCAGATCCCATGTGAAAATTCTTGAGTAGGGCCTGGAGAGATGGCTCAGTAGTTAAGAGTGCTTGCCCCTCTTAGAGAGGACCTGCACTCACCACCTACCTCCAATTCCAACTCCAGGAGATCTGATACCTTCTTTTGGCCTCTGCAGGCACCTTAACTGTAAGCACACAGACACACACACACACACACACACACACACACACACACACACACACACACACTCCTACCTAAAATAAATCTTAAAAAAATATTGTTAAGTATTTAACAATACTTGGCTGAGCAGTGGTGGCACACTCCTTTAATCCCAGCACTTGGGAGCAGAGGTAGGCAGATCTCTGTGAGTTCAAGACCAGCCTGGTCTACAGAGTGAGTTCCAGGACAGCCAGGGCTACACAGAGAAACCCTGTCTTGAAACAAACAAAAAGTAGCTCTACTCTTAGTATGTTGTATAGTCTAGACTTCTTAGAACAACATTTGCTTTTTAAATATTTGGGGATTTTTTTTAATCCCGGTTTTTAATGTGATTGTTCTGTGGTCTGAGAACATACATGCTATGGTTTCAATTCTTTAAATATGCTTAAAATTGCTTTGTGGACAGCATGTGACCTTACATTCATGTAGGAAAACTGTTGTGCAGTTGTGATATTCTGTAAATGTCATCATGTTGTTTAGTCTGATAACTCTTAGTGGTTTATACATTTTGAGAAGAGTGCTATGGTTGTGGCCGTTTTCTTTTTATTGTCAGTTGTGTTTAATGCATTGTGAGTCTGCATTGCCAAGAGAATAAGCAGACAGCTGAGGAATTAGCTCTTATCATGAGGTAACCTCAGCACTGAAGTTTCTCCTAGAAGTTGGCCTTGTCTGATGACAGCAGAGCAATATGTGTGGTCTGTTTTCCCTAGCCTCTCATTTTTAATCTATTTAAAGTGATTAAGCGATGGTATTGTGGCCAATGTAGTTTGACCATCCCTTCATTTTAAATGAGGTGTGTAAGTCCTTATGTGTATTGTAGTTGCTCATCTGGTTGGGCTGCATGAGGTCTGCCATCAAGTGTTTGTTTCTTTTTTTTTTTTTGGTTTTTCAAGACAGGGTTTCTCTGTGTAGCTTTGCGCCTTTCCTGGAACTCACTTGGTAGTCCAGGCTGGCCTCGAACTCACAGAGATCCGCCTGGCTCTGCCTCCCGAGTGCTGGGATTAAAGGCGTGCGCCACCACCGCCCGGCAAGTGTTTGTTTCTTAGTTTTGAACTGTTTGTCTTTGTTCCTTTGTTTTCCTGGCTTCTTTTGGATTAATACGGTATTTTTCAGTATTTTGTTTTATCTGCTGTAGCAATTATCTCTTCATTTTAACTATGTTTTCTGTTTGTCTGTTATGGTTCCTCTAGAACACGGGCTGCAATTCTTTCTGTAAACAGACAGTTATTAAATATTTTATGCATTGTGGACCACATGTTTTTCTTGATACAGATTTCTTCCCAGCATCTTTTCTCTTCAGCCAGATGCCTGCCTTATTAGGGTTTACTAGCTACTAATTCTCTTAGTTTGTTTTTTAAGCTAAATGTTTTTCTTTGGGAATTTTCCATTACATGTATTTATTGGTATGGGGAGAGGTGCATATACACCACCGTGCCTGGCTCTAAGTATGTGTATGGGGTTGGATTGTAGGCCAGAGGCTGACTTCAGATGTCTTCCTCATTCCCTCCCTCTCTTACTCATTGAGGCAGGGGCTTGCTATTGAACCCAGCTCTCACAGATAGGACTAGCCAGCTAGCTCTGGGGAATCCCTTGTTTCCACCATCCATCCAATCACTGGGATTACAGGGAGACACCACACCCACCCAGCATGTATGTGGGATTCTGGGATACAAACTCATTCTTGCATAACAGTGCTTTAGCTACTAAACCATCTCCTAGCCCCTCTGGCTTTTTATTAGTTTTAAATTAAATAAACCTAATTTTTAATTCACCTATCCTTTTTTCTTCTGAACCTAATTTGCCACCCAGTGACATTTTCATTTCAGACAATGCATTTTCCATTTCTTGAATTTCTATTTCTCTTTGGAATTTTCCATCTCTTCATTGTGTTCATCTTATCTTTCTGTGTTCTTCAATATGTCACTGACACTAGCCAGAAACTATCTGTGTGCTGTTGCCTGAGGAGTTTGTTGTCCAAATTCTCTCCTCAAGTGAAGCCCAGATTATTGACCTCCCTCAGCACTAGTGTGAAGTGGAGTTGGAGATTATTATGAAGAGACTTTGACATTGATTTGAGGTTAGCATTATTTAGAAATAGAGGTGCTCAGGGACAGATCAGGATAGGATACACTCAAGTATGGGTTCCTTGAAAGACACTTGCTTCATTGTCTTTTTATATATAATTTTGGAAGGTTCTGAATTTGTCTCTTCAAAGGAATGCTAAGGAATTTAAATGAGATGCTCGAGTAGTTCCTGATGTGTACTGCATAGGATTACAGCTGAGAAAGGAAAACCCCAGATCACAAGTGTGGAGAAGTGGCATGATTTTACTGTAAATTAAACAGTCTTGTTTGTGAGCTTGAGACAGTTTCATCTGAGAAAGGAGTGAAGCCATATTCAAGATTATATTTGCTCAGGTGTTCCGAATGGTTCCTTACTGTGCTGACATTGTTTGAAGTATCTCTGTGTAAAAGGCCTACTGTCTCCATGTCAGCAGCCTTCACAGCAGATGCTGTTCATTGTTTGGATTCTTGATTCTCAGCTGGTGAGGGTCTTCAGCCAGACTGTGGAGAGAGGGGTCTTTCCCTTCCCATCTGTCTTTCTATCCCAGGCCAGTGCTTCAGAGATAGCTTCACAATCAATGTCTTCACCCACGGGCCTCTGCTGACCCTTTAGAATTATGGATTCTATTTATTTACTTCTCTACATGCCTTTGATGTTTGTTGCTATACTGGACCTTTTATATGAAAGCAGAGTTATGGGACTGGAGCAATGGCTCTGTTCATAGAGATCACCCTGCAGCTGGGAAGACCTGAGTTCAGTCCCAAGTACCTATATCAAAACCCTGGGCACAGTGGCATGAGTCAGCAATCCAAGTGCTGCACAGAGAGAGAATGGAGGATTCCTAGCCGGCTACTTTAGCTGAACCACTGAGCAACAGTTCAGTGAGACTGTCTCAGAAAATAAAGTAGAGAGTGCTAGAGGAAAACACTCAGCATTGATCTCTGGCCTCTGCATACGTGTGCACATGTATTCATACATGGACACACTCATGGGAACGTATATATCACGTACACCCCAATAGGTAGTAAAGTAAATACTTACATTTTCCCCAAACGGTCTTTTTTTCTCCTTCATTTAGCTGGAGTGATTGTTCAGATATTACAGTGAGCTAGCAGTTGAACCCTAGCTTTTAACTTTAGCTTTCTTTCTGGAGTTAGTAAATCAAGAGAGATAGTGACCTTTAGCCCACTTCCTACATCCCCACACCCCTGTGCTCTCTAGATGAAGGTCTGATTTCCTTGGTTTGCAGCAGGATTCCTCAGGGAGGTAGTCTGCGCTGCAGTCCTCTATCCAGTTCTGCCCAGTCACCCCTCACTCTGCAGAACCCCCTGGGGACAGTTGCCCACTAGAGATTGATTTGTACCCTGGTGTCCTTCCACAGTCTTGTTGTTTGAGGCAGTCTCACCATGTAGCACTAGCTGGCCTTGAGCTTGCTACATAGACCAGGCTGCCCTAACTCACAGAGATCCTCCTGCCTCTCTTCCTTGTGAGTGCTGGCATTTAAAAAGGGGGTCGCTGGAAATGTGGACTCACCATGCTGCGGGGCTGGAACATCTAGGTTTAATTAATCCTCCCACCTCAGCCTACCTAGAGCTGGGCCATCCCAGTGCATGTGCTGTCCTGTAGACTTCCACTGCGGGGGTGGGGGGTGAGGGTGAGGGGGAGTGGCTGCTGTTTGTTTAGCTTTCTTTCTTTCTTTTTTTTTCTTTTCTTTTCATTTACATATCAACCACAGATTCCCTTGTCCTCCCTCCTACCACCTCCCAGCATTCCTCCCCCAACACCCCCCCCCATTCCCACCTCCTCCAAGGCAAGATCTCCCCTGGGGAGACAGTAGAACCTGGTACATTCAGTTGAGGCAGGTCCAGGCCCCTCCTCCCTGCACCAAGGCTGAGCAGTGTCTCAGCATAGGCACTAGGTTCCAAAAAGCTGGCTCATGAACTAAGGACAGGTCCTGGTCTCACTGCCTGCGGCACCCTAAACAGATAAAGCTAAACAGCTGTCTCACTTATCCAGAGGGCCTGGTCCAGTTCCATGGGGGCTCCTCAGCAATTGGTTCACAGTTCATGTGTTTCCACTAGTTTGGCTAGTTGTATCTGTACATTTTCCAATCACGGTCTCGATATCTCTTGCTCATATGATCCCTCCGCTATCTCATCAATTGGACTCCTGGAGCTCTGCCTGGGGCTTGGCCATGGATCTCTGCATCTGCTTCCATCAGTTACTGGATGAGTGTTCTATCATGACAGGGTATTCAGCCATCCGATCACCAGGGTAGGTCAGCTCAGGCACCCTCTCTACCATTGCCAGTAGTCTATAGTGGAGTGAACTTTGTGGATTCCTGGGGACCTCTCTAGCACTCTGCTTCTTTCTCTTCCCGTGGTGTCTTCATTTATCTGGTATCTCTTTCCTTGTTCTCCCATTCTGTTCCTGATCCAGCTAGGACCTTCCGCTCCCCTAAGCTCTCTTTCCCCCACCTTTGCCCTCCATTACCCCCCTCACTCCCAGTTTGCTCATATAGATCTCATCCACTTCTCCGTCCCTGGGCAATCCCTGTGTCTTTCCTAGGGTCCTCTTTACTACTAGCCTCTGTGGAGCTGTGAGTTGCATTGTTTAGCTTTCTTTTCTTTTTGAAACTAGGGTTTCATGTAGTCTAGGCTGGCTGGAACTCACTGTGAAGTTAGGATGATACTGAACTTTTGATCCTCTTGCCTCTGCCTCCCAAGTACTGGAGTTACAGCCATGCTCCCTGACACCCACTAGCTCCGTTGTAGTTTTTTGTTTGTTTGTATTTAGGTTAATATTTAACTCTATGTATGTGAGTGTTTTGCCCGCATGTATGTATATGTGTCACATGCATGCTTGTTGCCTGCATAAGTCAGAGGAAGGCATTAGATCCCCTGGAACTGGAATGATGGATGGTTGTGAGCCACCATATGAGTGCTAAGAACCAAACCTTAGGTCCTCTGCAAGAGCAAAAAGTGCTCTTAACCACTGAGCCATCTCTTCAGACCTTCCACTCTGTTTTAAAGGGATTAAAAGTGTTAGAAAATGATTTGTTCACAGGGTCAGTGTGAAAATCCCAAGACTACCTCAGTAAATTGCTGTGGCAAGGCCTGGTTCATTCTTTTTTCTTTTGGTTTGTTGGGACAGGGTTTCTCAGTGTAGTTTTGGTGCCTGTCCTGGATCTCACTCTGTAGACCAGGCTGGCCTTGAACTCACAGAGATCTGTCTGCCTCCCAATTGCTGGGATTAATGGCGTGTGCCACCACCACCCAGCCGGCCTGGCTCATCCTTAAAACTCATATCATTTAGCTGCTGCTGCTGGTGGTGGTGGTGGTGGTGTTGCATACCTTTAATCCCAGCACTTGGGAGGCAGAGGCAGGAGGATCTCTGTGAGCTCGAGGCCAGCCTGGTCTGCAGAGCAAGTTCCAAGACCGTCAGAGCTACACAGAGAAACCCTGTCTCGAAAAACCAAAACCAAAACCAAAATAAAACAAAAAACAAACAAACCCCGTCTTTTCTGACTCGTTTTGACACTGTTTTTTTTTTTTTTTTAAGATTTTATTTTATTGTTATGTATACAGCATATATGACAGCAGGCCAAAGAGGGCACCAGATCTCATTACAGATGGTTGTGAGCCACCATGTGGTTGCTGGGAATTGAACTCAGGACCTCTGGAAGAGCAGTCAGTGCCCTTAACCTCTGAACCATCTCTCCAGCCCGACACTGTTCTTTATGTCTACCAGAAATCCTCTTTGGGTCAATTCTTTCCTGAGCTCCTGTCTGCTTTATAAAGCAGTTTGTCCTCCTTTTCTGTGTACAGCAGGGAGCCCCTCTGTTGTGTGTTTAAGTTCTTTTAAGCCATTCCTGATGTATTCTGTGTTCTTTCACAACTGTTGGTTACCCCATCTGAAGGCCTGTGGAGCCTCACACAGAGGAGGAGTTTCCAAGCCTCCTCTGTCTTCATTAGTTAGACTGACTTGTGAAAGCAAGCTGAGTAGCTATTTACAATTTCCCCTGGAGTTTTAAAGAAGGAAATCAGTTCTCTTTATGTCAACAGACAGCTTAGAACTTGCAAAAATAGTTGCACTAACCATCAATGTCTAACTCTTAGAAGACCCAGCATCTATTGGGGGGTGGGGATGGGCAGAGTAAACCAGTATAACTAGATGTTGGTTTTTAAGACCCATGCTGCTGTTCATGGCACAGTGGATAAGATGGCACCTGGGTTAACTGCAGGTCTGATTTCCAGTTTCAATTACTTTTTCTTTAAAAAAAAAAATCTCTAAAAACAACTTCAGTTTTTGCTGGCTGTGGTATGTACTCCTGTAATCCCAGTACTTGATTTAGGAGGGTTGCCGTGAGTCCAGAGACAGCCTAGGCCACATGGTGAGTGCCGGGCAATCAGAGTTGGGGCTCTGTTTTGTTTTCACCTCTAACCATACCCTAACTTTTTATAAAGACATTCGAAAATAAAGACATGAAAAACTATGCTGCAGAGTGAGCAGTGTTCCCACTACGTTTGTGACTGTGCCGTGTAGCTCCTTAAACCAGGACATCACTTCTAAAACAGGGAGACAGAACAAGACTGACTCATCTTTACTGCTCTTCTTATCCAAATCGGAGGGCCCACCCTGCCCAGAAAGTCAGACAGCTCAAGGGACAAGCCAGTCTGTTGAAAACCGCAATCCTGACATCTCCCCTCCAGCCTCACCTGTGTACATTTCAGGAGCAGGAACATGTAAGGACAAAGCAGAAACTGCAGAAGTGTTCGAGTGAGGGACACAGGCACACTGGAGATGCTCTTTCAGGATGCATAGTCAAGGGCTAGAGGAGAGGAGGCTGGAGGGATGGCTCAGCCATGAGGTTAAGTGATTCAGACAACTTGCCACTCCTCTAGAGGACCTGGGTTCGATTCCCGGCGTGCACATGGTGGCTGATAACCATCTGTAATTCAAGTTCTATGGGATCTGAAACCCTCTTCTGGCCTAGGCGGGTGCCAGGTACACACGTGGTACACAGACTTACATGCAAACAAAACACCCATACACACAAAAAATAATGGTTAAAAAATTTTTAAAAGACTAGAGGTGAAGGTGATAATTAGAGTAAACTCACACACATGAAACAAAATGGAGGATTAGCCAATGACTATCGATGCCTCCAAAGGAGAGAACAGGGCAGTAGAAATCTTTCTGGGCTGGCTGCAACCTGACAGGTACACGCTCTCACTGATTCTAAGAAACATTGTGAAGATGCAGCAGAACCTAGATAGATTTGGGGAGTGTTTTTAAATTTCAAGGATCTTGAGGGGTTGGTATCAAGGAAAAAGAAATGGAGGGAGGGAGGGATTGTCAGCAAATAGAAATAATACTGGCTGCATGCAGTGTTCTCACTTGTGATCCTAAATGTTAGCAAGTGGCAGGCACGGCAGTGATTTTTAACTGCACATGTAGTTTTCTTACTAGCTTTTGAGTAGGTTGTGTGTGTCATGCCCTTTAGCCTCTGGTTTCTTTTCATATATTTATTTTCTGGCTATGCAGCCCAAATTAGACAGGAGCTCACTATATAGCCTAGTCTAGGCCCAGATTTACAATCTACTGTCTCAACCCTTTGAGTGCTGGAATTGCTGATGAACGACACCGTGCCCAACCCACTGCCTTTTAATAATTTTTATTTATAGATTTTTAAATTTTTTATGTATATGAGTGTTTTGCATGCATGGATGTCTGTGCATAATGTTATGTGCAGAGTTCAGAAGAAGGAGTCAGAACCCTTGGGATTGGAGTTATAGGTGCTTGTGAGCCACCATGTGGGTGCTGGAAACCAAATTCAGGTCCTGAAGTAGCAACAAGTACTCTTAACTGCTGAACCATGTCTCCAGATCCTCCATTCCCTTTTAAATAGTCTAGGGATATTTCCGAACAGGAATAGCACCTGGTGCAAAATAGTATCTCCTAAACATAGCAGGGAAGCTGCCCCAATGAAATTTCAACAATATAGTTACCTAAACAAGACGTACATAGTGACCACACCAGTCAACATGCCAGTGTGGTTGGGGGACATTTCATAAGCCTCGACTAGATGGAAGAGCTACGACCACTTGGTGGCTGCTGAGGTAGGGAGTCTGTTTTCTCCAGGGACAGGCCCCTTGTTATGTTATCCAGTCCCAAGTGGTCAGCCCTAAACACATGTTTATATAAGACACACTAAATGGACTTAGGATTTATACATACATGTATGCACACATATATATCCCCCAGCCTTTCCACAAGAGTAGTGGAGAGCGAAACCAAGAGAACAATACAAAAAAAATCAATGAAACAAAGAGTTGGTTCTTTGAAAAAATCAACAAGATAGACAAACCCCTAGTCAAATTAACCAAAAGGCAAAGAGAGAGCACCCAAATTAACAAAATCAGAAATGAAAAGGGAGACATAACAACAGACAACGAGGAAATCCAGAGAATCATCAGGTCATACTTCAAAAACCTGTACTCCACAAAATTGGCAATTCTGGAAGAAATGGACAATTTTCTGGATAGACACCACATACCAAAGTTAAATCAAGACCAGATAAACTATTTAAATAGGCCAATAACCCCTAAAGAAATAGAAACAGTCATCAAAAGTCTCCCAACCAAAAAAAGCCCAGGACCAGTTGGTTTCAGTGCAGAATTCTACCAGACTTTCAAAGAAAAACTAATTCCAATACTCTTCAAATTGTTCCACACAATAGAAACAGAAGGAACATTACCAAACTCTTTTTATGAGGCTACAATTACCCTGATACCCAAACCACACAAAGATGCAACAAAGAAAGAGAATTATAGACCAATCTCCCTCATGAACATCGATGCAAAAATACTCAACAAAGTATTGGCAAACCGAATCCAAGAACACATCAAAAAAATTAACCACCATGACCAAGTAGGTTTCATCCCAGGGATGCAAGGATGGTTCAACATATGAAAATCTGTCAATGTAATACACCATATAAACAAACTGAAAGAAAAAACCACATGATCATCTCATTAGATGCTGAAAAAGCCTTTGACAAAATCCAACACCCCTTCATGATAAAGGTCTTAGAGAGATCAGGAATACAAGGAACATTCCTAAACATAATAAAGGCAATTTACAGCAAGCCAACAGCCACCATCAAATTAAACGGAGAGAAATTCAAAGCGATACTACTAAAATCAGGAACAAGACAAGACTGTCCACTCTCCTCATATTTATTCAATATAGTACTTGAAGTTCTAGCTAGAGCAATAAGACAACAAAAGGAGATCAAAGGGATACAAATTGGAAAGGAAGAAGTCAAACTTTCACTATTTGCAGATGATATGATAGTATACATAAGTGACCCCAAAAATTCTACCAGGGAACTCCTACAGCTGATAAACTCCTTCAGTAAAGTGGCAGGATACAAGATCAACTCAAAAAAATCAGTAGCCCTCCTATACACAAATGATTAAAGGGCTGAGAAAGAAGTCAGAGAAGCATCACCCTTTACAATAGCCACAAATAATATAAAATACCTTAGGATAACACTAACTAAACAAGTGAAGGACCTTTTTGATAAGAACTTTAAATCTCTAAAGAAAGAAATTGAAGAAGATATCAGAAAATGGAAGGATCTCCCATGCTCATGGATAGGTAGGATTAACATAGTAACAATGTCAATCTTACCAAAAGCAATCTATAGATTCAATGCAATCCCCATCAAAACCCCAACACAATTCTTCACACACTTGGAAAGAATAATATTCAACTTCATATGGAAAAACAAAAGACCCAGGATAGCTAGAAGAATCCTGTATAATAAAGTAACCTCTGGAGGCATCACCATCCCTGACCTCAAGCTCTACTGTAGAGCTATAGTAATAAAAACAGCTTGGTACTGGTATAAAAACCGATATACAGACCAATGGAATCAAATTGAAGACCCTGACATTAATCCATGCACATACGAACAACTGATTTTTGACAAAGAAGCCAAAACTATACAATGGAAAAAAGAAAGTATCTTCAACAAATGGTGCTGGCATAACTGAATGTAAATATGTAAAAGATTACAAATAGATCCATATCTGTCACCATGCACAAAACTCAAGTCCAAGTGGATCAAAGACCTCAACATAAATCCAGTTACACTAAACTTAATAGAAGAGAAAGTAGGAAGTACTCTTGAACACATTGGCACAGGAGATCACTTCCTATATAACACCAGCAGCACAGACACTGAGCACAACAATTAATAAATGGGACCTCTTGAAACTGAGAAGCTTTTTGTAGGGCAAAAGACATGGTCAATAAGACAAAAAGACATCCTACAGAATGGGAAAAGACCTTCACCAACCCCACATCTGACAGAGAACTGATCTCCAAAGTATATAAAGAACTCAAGAAACTAGACGTCAAAATACTGAACAATCCAATTAAAAAATGGGCTAAAGAGCTAAATAGAGAATTCTCAAAAGAAAAATCACAAATGCCTGACATTTAAAGAAATGCTCAAAATCCTTAATCATCAGAGAAATGCAAATCAAAACGACTCTGAGATATCACCTTACACCTGTTGGAATGGCTATGATCAAAAACACTAATGACAGTCAATGTTGGAGAGGATGCGGAGCAAAGGGAACACTCCTCCACTGTTGGTGGGAATGCAAACTTGTACAACCACTGTGGAAATCAATATGGCGGTTTCTTAGGAAATTGGGAATCAGTCCACCTCAAGACCCAGCCATACCACTCTTGGGCATATACCCAAGGAATGCTCAATCATACCACAAAGATACATGCTCCACTATGTTCATAGCAGCACTATTCGTAATAGCCAGAACCTGGAAACAACCTAGATGTCCGTCAACTGAAGAATGGATTAAGAAAATGTGGTACATATACACAATGGAGTACTACTCAGCAGAGAAAAACAATGACAGCATGAAATTTGCAGGCAAATGGATGGAACTAGAAAATGTCATCCTGCGTGAGGTAACCCAGACCCAGAAGGACAAACATGGTATGTACTCGCTCATAAGTGGATTCTAGATATAAAGCAAAGAACAACCAGACTGCAACCCACAGAACCAGGGAGGCTATATAGCAGGGGGGGACCCTAGGATGACTGTGACTTATAATAAGTTTTGGTTTTACTCAATTACTGGGCAAGCCTCAATGAATCATTTCACTATTAGGATAAGAATTTGTACTCTATCAAGCTGATAATAGAAAAAGAAAGAAAGGAAGGAAGGAGGAAAGGAAGAAAGAAAGAATGAATAGTGGAGAGCTGGATACCAGTTTTAATATGGTAGTAGCTGGTTCTTTGGAGCACTCAACACTCATAGCAATGTGGCTATCGTAGTCCTTGACAAGCATGGTTCAGCACACTGATCTTAAACTGTAGTCTTTAGAACCTTATCCTGTGGGCTGGAGAGATGGTTTCACAGTTAAGAGCATTAGCTGCTCTTCCAGAGAACCCAGGTTCAATTCCCAGCACCCACATGGTGACTCAGAACTGCCTGTAACTCCAGTTCCAGGAGGGATCTGATACTCTCTTCTGGACTCCATGGGTACTACACGAATGTTCTAAATAGGCATATATACAGGCAGAACACTGATACACATACAATGAAAACAAATGAACTGTATGTATTTTCTTCTCTACTTCCTAAGGTCTGGGATCAAGATGTGTGTCACCATCCTGGGCCTGAAAATCTGTTTGTTTTTTGTTTTTTGTTTTTTGTTTTTTGGTTTTGGTTTTGGTTTTTCGAGACAGGGTTTCTCTGTGTAGCTTTGCGCCTTTCCTGGAACTCACTTGGTAGCCCAGGCTGGCCTCGAACTCACAGAGATTCGCCTGGCTCTGCCTCCCGAGTGCTGGCATTAAAGGCGTGGGCCACCACCACCCGGCTGAAAATCTAAGTTTTGATGCTAATTTCATATATTGGTCGTGCTTACTGTGCTGGGAAGTTTTCTATTTTACACTGGCCAATAGTCCTGATTGAATCACTTTCTGGCTCATCTTCATCCAGTAGTTCTGGCACTGTAGCTTTGTGTGTGTGTGTGTGTGTGTGTGTGTGTGTGTGTGTGTGTGTGTGTGTGTGTGTGTGTGTGTGTATGTGTGTATGTGTGTATTAAAGATACGTTCAGAGTGGATTTTTTTTTTTTTTTTTTTTTTTTGGTTTTTCGAGACAGGGTTTCTCTGTGTAGCTTTGCGCCTCTCCTGGAACTCACTTGGTAGCCCAGGCTGGCCTCGAACTCACAGAGATCCGCCTGGCTCTGCCTCCCGAGTGCTGGGATTAAAGGCGTGCGCCACCACCGCCCGGCCCAGAGTGGATTTTTGTGCTTCTGAGCTAATTATGCATTTTCTTCACAGTGTAGGAAACATTAACATCTTGTTGTTTCCAGACAGGACAAGACTGTTGAACTTTCTAAGAACCAATCTGTGATGTGCACAGCTGCCAGAATCCTTAGAGTCAGATGAGAACATGTAAACACGAGTGTCACTAGCTGTTAGACAACATTTCTGTTTTGGAGATAACGAGTCCCTTCTGGGTCACACAAGCCCAGAGGGACTAGGAATGTAAACTTCAAAGCTAGCTTCCTTCCTGTATTGTCATTCCTGGCTAGGATTGTGTTTTCTCTGCATGTGAAACTACCAAGTCATAATCCCTCAAGGGGAAAAGTAATAGGAATAATGAATTGTATTAATGATGAGTAGCAGGCAAAGCATGTACTGTTGGTGAGGGACTATCAGGAACTGAAATTTAAAATTAATCCAATTCTGCACATAATTATGTTTAAGCTATTCTGTGCACTTTAGTATAATTGGGAAGACAAAAGCAGGAATTGTAGTGAGTTTAGAGAAAGAAAGGCAAAGAATAACGGATGTTCTAATTTAGGGCAAATTTTGAATTTACGACCTTGGATGGGAAAAGACTTTTAAGACTAATCTTTGGCCTTTGCAGTTAAAAATATGGAGTTGGGCTCTAGTGAGTGGTGTAGGGCCTGTCTGGGATGTGCAAGGCCCTGGAATCCATCCACAGCACTGCAAAAAATAAAGGAAAACATAGTATGTGTACTTTGAAGAAAACTGTGAGCAGAACTTTAAAGTCTGAGGTGTCTAGTACAATACCAAGTACGTAATCTAGGGACCAGTACATACTGTTGGAGGTTGTATAAAGCTTTCTCATTGTAAGGATTTTTTTTTTTTTAAGTTCTAGAGATTTTAGGTCATTACTCACAGGCAGATCTATTCTGACACCTGTTTTGTAGATCAGTTGTTACCAGAGCTATGCCACATTGTCTCATTTGTATGTTGTGCAGGATTGTGTGTGCCCTACAGGGGTGGAGCTGGGCACTGAGACATAACAGAGGCTGTGTGGCCCCACAAAGCCTAAAATAGTCTCTGCCTGTTATATCGTATACTTCTTTTTGGGTTTCAGTCCCTCCACAAATGATGCTCTCCACCCCTTCCCCCCTCCCTCTCTGAGGAGGAGGCATCAGGGCACACACTTGTTTTAAGATTTATTGTTTTATTTTTCTTCCTTAAAAGATTTTACAAGTTGGGGGGAGGGGGACAGTAACCACAGAGGCCAGAAGAAGGTGTTGGATCCAGTGGAGCTGAAGTTTTAGGTGGTTGTGAGCTGCCCAGTGTCAGTGCTAGGGACTGAACTTGGGTCCTCAGAAGAGCAGCCAGTGCTCTTAACTGCTGAGCCATCTCTTCAGCCCCCTAATATGATTCTTTTTTTTTAAATGTGTGTGAATGTTTTGCTCACATTTATATCTGCTTGCCACACGTGTGCCTGATGCCTAAAGAGGTCAGGAGATGGGGTCTGATCCCCTGGAATTGTAGTTATGGATGACTGTGAACCACAAAACCAGATCCTATGCAAGAACGAGTGTTCTTAGCCACTGAGCCATCTCTCCAGCCTGATATTTACCATCTAGCCCAGTGAACTTTGTAAGGTTAATATATTTGTTATTTAAGAGTTTTTATCTCTCTGACTTTACTCAGGGAACACTTGAAAGAATAGTATGACGTTATACCCTTAACATAGACTTTGGGTCTTACAATTTTCCCTGATTGCCTTATTTCTCCTGTGTGTGTGACACAGGACTTTGGATTCAGCTGTTTTATTATTTGACAGTGGCAAATACTCTACTTCCTTGGCACATACATCTGGAAGAAAGTTGTCCATATAACCAACTGAGTTAAGATTCAATGACATGGGGTGGGTGGCCATGAGAACTTGAGGGGTCAGGTTGGGGGATGGAGGGGACAGCACTAGAAGAGATGATTGGAAAGGGGGGCTTTTGGGGGTCAGGTAGAAACTGGATATAAGGGAAACGCCCGCGAATCTACAAGGATGACCCCAGCTAAGACTCCTAGCAATAGTGGATATGTAGCCCAAACTGGCCTTCTCCTGTTATCAGATTGGTGACTGCCTCAATTGTCATCAGAGAGCTTTCATTCAGTAACTGATGGAAACAAATGCAGAGACCCACGGCCAGACATGAAGCTGAGCTCAGGGAATCCTGCTGTAGAGAGGGAGAAAAGAGTGTAGTAGCCAGAGGGGGCAAGGACATCACAGGGAAACCCACAGAAACAACTAGCCTGGCTCATAGGAACTCACAGAGTCTGAACCAGCAACCAGGGATCCTGCATGGGACTGACCTAAGCCCTCTACATATATGTGACAGTTGTACAGCTTGGTCTGTTGGTGGGACTCCTAACAATGGGAGCAGAGGCTGTCCCTAATGCCTTGGCTGGCTCTTAGGAACCTAGTCCTCATACTGGATCACCTTGCCCAGCCTAAATACAAGGGGAGGTGCTTAGTCTTACTGCACCTTGATATGCCTTGCTTTGTTGATACCATGGGAGGCCTGCCCCTTTCTGAACAGAAACAGAAGAGTGGGTTGGGGGTGTGTTGGGGAGGGAGGTGAGGGGAGGGAATGGAAGGAGAGGAGGGAGGAGAAAATGTGGTTGGGATGGTAGATAAATAAATTTTTAAAAGATTCAAGGACATGTGTGAGAGGTTTTTTTGTTGTTTTAAAGATATATTTATTTTTAATGGTGTGTGTATGTGTGCGCACATGCACATGCAGGCACACATGTGAGGAGAAGTACCTGCAGAGTCCAGAAGAGGGTATTGGATCCTCTAGAGCTGGAGTTACAGGTGGTTGTGAACCCCCTGATGTGAGTACTGAGAATTGAACGGGGTCCTCTGGAAAAGCTCTCCCTGCCTCCATGTTATCCCTCCCATCCTTTAAAATGCTCATAGGTAGGCTCTTTAAAGTCCTGGCTCCCACCTGCTTCTCCATGGTGATACTGTCCACATTTTAGGTATTTGTTGCAATATAATAATTTCAACCCTGTTGCTTATCTGCTGAGACATAACACATTGTCCTCAGGCCTATTAGCAGTTTAAAACCACAAACACACATAATCTTAGCATCTAGAGATGGGACCAAGTGCAGCTGAAAGGTCTCAGATGCGGATGCAGGAGGAAACTGAAGAGATGGTTTGTTGGAAGATAAGTTTATTAGAAGAGTTACTAACGCCCCAAACAGGCAGACAGCAACATACTTGGGGCTCCAAGGAGAGTTGAACCCCCAGCACCGGAGACAGACAATATGGTAGGGTGTCTGCCGATAAGAATCAAGCCCACGTGGCTGAAGATGGGTCTCTTCTTCTAGCTCTCTGAACACAGGAGTGGTTTCACAGTGCAAGCCTGTTGCCAGGGAAGGTAGTAGGGAGCAGGCTGTGTGGCCACAAATACTTCCTTTCATGTAAATTCACTTTCCCAGATCAGAAACTGGACCTGGAAATGTGACAGCTAGAGACTGACAGATAGTGTCTCAGCAGGTACCTGTCAGTATCCATGATGGGGGAAGCGGTGCTGCAGGTAGTGTAACCTAAACAGCAGTCAGATTGTAATATAATCTTTTAAAAAACAAGTTTCAAGGTTTTTTATTCTATTTTAGGTGTGTGAGTACTTTGACTGCTTGCATGTATATGTACCATATGTATGCAGTGCCCTCCAAGGTCAGAAGAGGGCATTGGGTCCCCTGGAACTAGAGTTAAGGATAGCTCTCAGCCAGCGTGTAGGTGCTGGAAATCAAACCTGGGTCCTCTGCCAGAGCAGCTAAACCACTGAGCCCCTCTATTATTACATTATAGTCTTTTGTTGTTGCTGCTGCTTTTGTTTTTTCAAGACAGGTTTCTATGTAGTCCTGGCTGTCCTGGAACTTGCTGTGTAGACCAAGCTCGGCCACCTCTACCTTCCAAGTGCTGGGATTAGTGGCATGTGCCCATGCTATTACACCTGATTGTTCTTCTTGCAAAGTACCTGAGTCCTATTCTCAGCACCCACACCAGGCAGCTCACAACTGCTTGTAACTCCAGCTCCAGGGGATCCAACACCCTTTTGGGCCCCTCTGAGCATATTTCCTCATGTGGCATATACAGACATAAACACAGACAGACAGACAGACACACACACATACACACACACACACACACACGTACACACAAGCACAAATAAATAAAAAAATTTTAAAGAATTTTGATTTTTTTTTGTTGTTGTTGTTGGCTTAGTGGCTACACATGAATTGATATTTTAATTATCATCTGTGGCCCAATGGCCCTGCAGTCAGCACTCTGCTGGCCACTCAGGCCATGGCCTGGAGGGCCTTTCGGTCCCAGGGCTCCCGCTCTGCTGCGGCTACAATGTGTAGGTTTAAACTAAGTCTCTATTGTTCTATTTACTAACAAAGACCCAGAAGTCAGATGTGAGGGTGAAAACCTGCTAGATCAGAGAGGCCGAGAAGCAACCAGCAACCTTGCTTTTTGGCTGGAGACCTAGCAAGAGACATGTCTCTTCACTCCTCCCAAAACCAAAAGAAAGCACCACACTCAACTCCCTGTTCTTTCCTTCCTGTGCGCTTTCTCTATCCAAATGGCTGGCTTCTCTCTGGCTAATTCCAGTCAGCTAGTTGCTGGCTCTGCCCGCTGATTCAAAGTAAACTTTATTTGACAGTTTCGGAGTGTCAAAATGTGATCAAATATCCTTCAACAGAATCCAATATCGAATTCCTTTTGGCTTAACTCCTCCTAGTTTGTTTGCTTGTTTCTTTTTAATTTAATTCTATTTTTAAGTTATTACTATTATTATTATTGGTTTTTGTTTTGTTTTGTTTTGAGACAGGGTTTATTTGTGTAGCCCTGGCTGTCCTGCACCAGGCTGGTTTTGAAATCAGATCAGTCTGCCTCTGCCTCCTGAGTTCTGGAATTAAATGCGAGTGCCACCACCGCCCAGCTGTTTGTCTTTTAAACCATCATTTAGAGCATGTCTTTGTATGCTGGGGAGCTATCTGGTGACTCTCATCAGATCCATAGATTCTTATCACAGTAATTCTGAACCCAGCAGCTGTCACTTTTGTGTGTATGTGTGGTGTTTCAAGACAGGGTTTCTCTGTATTGCCCTGGCTGTCCTAGAACTCACTCTGTAGACCAGGCTGGCCTCGAACCCACAGAGATCCACCTGTCTCTGCTTCCCGGGTGTTGAAATTAAAGATGTGCATCACCACATCAGGCTCAAACTTTTTTTTTTAATAGACTGCTTTTCCATTCTTTATGACATTAATAGTTCTTAAAAGAACAAAGACAAAACCACTGCAAACTGTGTTGAAACATTTTTATACTTAAACAGTGGGTATGTATGTGTTTTAGTAGCAATATATTTATTTGTTTGTTTCTTTTGGAGAAAGAAATAGGGTCTCACTGTGTAGCCAAAGCTGGCCTCAAACTCAAGATTCTTCTGCTCCTGCTTCTGCTTTTCAAGTACTGCATACTAGATATGTACCACCGTGACCAGCAAGCAATCACTGTTTAACATTAAGCCACTGAGTTAATTTGATTATTAGTTTTTCCTATCAGTGGTAGAGTGCTTGCCTAGCAAGCGCAAGGCCCTGGGTTTGGTCCTCAGCTCTGAAAAAGAAAAAAAAACAAAAAGAAAAAAATGCTCTGCTTAAGTATATATATAGTAAGTATATCCAACACATCACTAAAAGATCACAGAATTCTCACACCTCAATATGACTACATTATCAAGACAATATATTTCTTAGGATCTGTCCCCCCAACACACTATCATGATTATGTGTCAAGTCATCTCTGTCATTAGGAGTATAGCAATTCATATTATTTTCACTGTAGAGTATACACTGTATACTTTGACTGTGTTTAATAATTTATTATTAATTATTATTATTATTATTATTGAATGTTCCTGAGGATTAAAGCTAGGATATCATACATGCTAGGAAATTACTCTACCAATGAGCCACACCCTCTTTTAGACAGACTGTCGCTGTGTATCCCTGGCCAGCCTGCCTCTACTTCCCCAGTGCTGGCATTAAAAGCATATACCATCACATCCCGCCTATTTGGAGTTTTGTTGAGACAGGGTGTCAAGTAGCCTGTGCTGGCCTTTAACTCACTATGTAGGTGAGGCTGGCCTTAAACTTGAGATTCTCCTTCCTCCACCTCCCGGCTGCTTGGATTATGGTTTACTCATCCATTCTGCATGTGTTGTTTCCTGGGACTGCTCTGGTCGTACTGTGCTGAAGTGAGGGTTTGTTATATTGTATGCCCTCATGTCAGAACTGTTGTCCTAGTTATAGATGCTTGTTTAGTGCAAGTTCATGTCTGTGTGCATATATACACCATATTAGTTACCTTTCAGTTCCAGAAACAAAACACCATGACCAAAGCAATACATAAAAAGAAAGCAATTAACTGGGCTTAAGGTTTCAGAGGGCTAGAGTCCATCATGAAAGTTGGCATGACAGCAATCAGCAGGCATGTTGGCACTGGAGCAGCAACTCAGTTCATTTCCCAACCCACAAACAGGAAGTGGAGAGAGAGCACACCGGGAATGGTGTGAGTCTTTTGAAATCTCAAAGCCTGCCCCCAGTGACAGACCTTCTCCAACAAAGCCACACCTTCTAACCCTTCCTAAACAGTTCTGCCAGCTGGGGGACCAAGTATTCCAACATATATGCATGGAGTCGGGATGTAGCTGAGTTTGTAGAGTGCTTACCTAGCATGCCAGAAGTCCTTTATTTGATGCCCAAGACTGTCCAAACCAGGCATAATGATGCAGGCCTGGAATCCCAGCACTGGGGCGGCAGAGACGGGAATTAGAAGTTCAAGGTAATTCTTGGCTAAATGATGTCTCAAAAGAAAAGATCTATGAGCTTTAAGTAGATGTCACTTTAAGGGTCAGCTTAATAGGATTCTTGGGTAAATTGAGGAACCTGAAGTTGACTCCAATCCAGAGTTGGAACTGGAAAATTGATGGGCAGCCAGGAGGAGCTTGCTCCAAACCAAGGTGAATTCTGAGGGAGCTTACCACGGGCTTGCCTTTTCCCAGCTACTAGGAATGGCATTTTTAGTTTGATTCCCTCCCTGCCCTTTCTTAGCCAGCCAGCTCAGGAGCATGGGGGTAGACTGCAGGGGGTTGGGGGGGTCTCCCTAAGTTCTGATTCTCTCATGGCCCCTGGACTGACAGGTTTCTCTCCCATTCCAAATGCCCCAGAAGTGAAGCAGCAGCCCAGTGGCTGCAGATGTGCACCAGGAGGCTCCTATTCCCTTAAACTCACTCCTGCTCTGTTCTTTCCAGGTCTATAAAGGAGAATTTCAGCTCCCTGACTTTCTGAAAGAAAAACCCCAGGTACTGTACACCACTTCTCCTTCCTCCTCTCTTAGGTCAGAGCTGGCTCTTCCATAAAGTAAGCTTTTGGAAAGACAATGAAATTTAAACAAGAAAACAAAAGCCAGGTGTGCTGGTTTATACCTCTAATGCCAGGGGTCAGCTGAGATGAGAGGATCGCTATAGATCCAAGGCCAGTCTGGGCTACAGACGGTGTTCCAGGCCAGCTCCCTTCTCAACATACAGACAAACAAGTAAGGGAAATAGAGAAAGACGGTGACCTGTGCTGGTGGTAGCTAACGGTCCTGATTTGAGAGAGTTCAGGGTCTTCCACAGCTAGGGAAGTGCTTTGTTGATAACAGATCTGATTGCATACACAGCCACACAGTATTTCACAGGTAAATAAGGAGAATGTCTGAGCGGCTACCCAGCCTCTGGAGCATCTACTTTGCATTAAGAATATGCAGCCACCTTTGGTGTTTTTATTATGTTCACATCTGTGGTGTTTTAATTGTTCTCACATTGGAAACCAAAAGACCTGTAATACACAATGCACACAGCAATTGGCTGTCAGCAAATGGTGAGAGTTCAAAGCTTGTAATCCTTATGCTTCTAAAAATAATTGAAACCACTGGGCATGGGATACATGCCTTTTATCCCACTTGGGGCAGAAGCAGGTGGATCTCTGTGAGTTTGAGGCCATCCTGGTCTACATAGTGAGTTCCAAGACAGCTAGGGCTAGTCAGAGAGTCCCTGACTCCAACAAAGAAACCAAGAAACCAACCTTGAACTAGGACGGCATGGTGGTACATGCCTTTAGTCCCATTTGGGAGGCAGAAGCAGGCAAATCTCTGTGTGTTCAGGGCCAGCCTGGTCTACATAGTAAGTTCCAGAACAGCCAGGTCTACATACGAAGACCCTGTCCCCCCCAAAAAAGGAAGCCAGTCTATAATTACAACTGTTAATGTTTCAGTTCACTTGCATTCCATTATTGTGTCCTGAGTTGAAGAAAAACAGAGAATGTTGTGGATGTGCCTGAAGTAGCACACAGAGTGTCCTGTCATCCCCTGTCACCTGTGTAACAGCTGGAAGAGTGACGTCACTGCCTGTCTGCATTAGCCGTGATGTTCGGCATGGGGCTGAGGCATACTGTGTCTAGGGAGCTGCTGTCCATACAGTTTCTAACGATGTTTCAGTTATGGTCGCAGGGGAAGTGCACCTTCTGTGTCTGTGTGAGCTGTGTCTCGGGCAGCAAGCCTGGCGTAAGCAGGCTGTCCTTTGGAGCACAGTGCTACGGTCTCTCCCACCAGGCATGAAGGCTGGGGCCGACCTGACCACTCTCAGTTCCCAGCCCTCCGCAATGATGCGTGACACCAGAGCGTTTCAGAGTATATCCAAGGCATACTCTTAGCAGTAGAGATTTAACCCTCTCCCATTCTTTTCATGTATTCAACAGTTGTTTGCTAGGGGTCTGTAATGAGTGAGAAATTAGGATACGTCCTCAGGAGTTGGAGACAAAGGGAAGGTCTTCTCAAGGAATTCTTGATCTTCCTCAAATACCTGATGCTTACTTCTCTAGAGGGGAGAGAAAGGCCGGGCCCAAAGTGTGCTTGACATCCCAGAGCCCTGGGTGAATTCCTGAATGAACTATTACTCACAACCTTGGAAATTAGAGCCAGAAAGCAACCCAAGAGGCGGGATAAACTTGGAGAAACCAAGAAAGGGGATTTAAGACCAAAACTGAAGGCATTCCTGTGCTGTAGCACGTAACCCACGTCATCTCCAGATGGAGAAGGAAGTGGGTAGAACATACAAGAGAATGTTCCGTCCTTTAGAAGGAAAGATGTCTTTAGTCATAAAGACATGATCATGAATTTAAAGAATGATAAATTGCAGGGCAGTGGTGGCAGACATCTTTAAGCCCAGCACTCGGGAGACAGAGGCAGGTAGATCTCTGAGTTTGAAGCCAGCCTGAACTACAGAGTGAGTTCCAGGACAGCCAGAGCTACAGGGATAACTCGAGAAACCCGGTCTGGGGGCTTGGGAGGAGACTGATAAATTACACACTAGAGTTGAGAATATTTATTTATTAAAACTTATCATAGCTGGATATAGTGTCACATGCCTGTTTTCCAAACACAGGGAAGATGGAAGCAGGAGGATAATAAGTTCAAGGCTAGCCTGGGCTACAGAGCCAGACCCTATCTTAAACAAACACAAACAATGAATAATGCTAGAGTTGCTGAGATGGCTCAGTGGGTAAAGGCATTGTCACCAAGCCTGACAACCTGAGGTTGATTCCTGGAGCCCACATAAAGGGGGAAGGGATGAACTGAGTCTCTTCCACATAGGTGCTGTGGTACACACATTCCCCCACAGCATTCACACCAACATCCATCTACACAAAAATAAAGAAGTAAACAAGCAATTTTTAAAATGAATGCCAGAGTTGGGTATGGTAATACAGCCTTGAAACCTCAGCACTTGGGAGACAGAGGCAGGTGGATTTCTATGAGTTCAAGGCCAGCCTGGTCTATATAGTGAGCTCTAGGCCAACCAGTGCTACATAGTGAGGCCTTGTCTCAAAATAGTAGTACTAATAATAAACTTTAAATTATTATTCTTAAGGGTATGCATGTTTTGCCTGCATTCATATCTGTGTACCACATGCATTCCTGGTGCCCGAGGAGGCCAGAAGAGGGTGTCAAATCCCCTGGAACTAGGGTTAAGAGACGGTTGTGAGCTACCATGTGGGTGCTGTGAATCAAACCTGAGTTCTCTGGAAGAGCAACAAATGTTCTTAACCACTGAGACTCCTTTCCAGCCCAATAATAACATTTGTTTTTGTTTTTGAGACAAGGTCTTTCTATTATATAATGTTAGCTGTCTTGGAACTCACTCTGTAGACCAGGCTGGCCTCGAACTCACAGAGATATGACTGCCTCTGCCTCCCAAGTGCTGGGATTAAAGGCATGCTCCACAAATACCCAACTCCAAGAATAAAATCTATAAGAACAATAAATAAATGGTAGAAGATAAGCTCTCAGTAGGACACTATTTTTGAAACACAATACTGATTTATAGAATATAGAGAAGTCTTTTAAGACAATAAGAAAAAGTTTTTCAATGCTTTGATAAGCATTTCATGTTACTCACTATGGTGACTTTATTTAATCTTTCATACAGACCCATTTAAGAAATGAAAGACTGTGGTTCAGGGCTAACTGACTCAGTGATTAAGATCACTGGCTGCTCTTGCAGAGGCCCTTTGTTCCATTGCCAGCACCCATGTCAGCTGACTTACAACTGGCTAGAACTTCTGCTCCAGAGGATCTGACAGTCTCTTCTGGCCTCTTGGGGCATCACACTCACATGTATGTACTCTTACACAGACAGACAGACAGAACAGACAGACGTGCACATACACATACGTTGAAAAATAGAAATTTTGAAAAAGCATGCTATAGCAATGGATCAGTGGTTAAGAATAATGGCTGTTCTTCCAGAGGACCCAGGTTCAATTCCCATCCACCCACATGGTGGCTTCCAACTACTTGTCCAAGGAATCTGATGCCCTCTTCAGGTACCAGGCATGCACATGGTGTGTAGACATACATGTAGGCAAGATACCCATACATATTAAACAAATAAAAATTTAAAAGAAAGATTATGATTAAGTAAGAAATGGTCCGAGTGTGGGCACATGATTTTAGTCTCAGTCCTTGTGAATTGGAGGCAGAGGAATCAAGATCCAGGTCATCTTCAGCTACACAGTGTTCAAGGCCCTCTAGGATTACATGAAACTCTGTCACAAGAAAGAAAAAAGAAATAGAAACTGGGTAGGTATGGCAGCACATGCTTTTAACCCAAGAATTGGGAGGCAGAGGCAGGAGGATTGCTGCAAGTTCAGCCAGCCTGTTCCACATAGTTGAGTTCAAGGTCAGTCAGAACTAAGGAAGAGGTACACAGGCTGGGTCTGGGAGGGCCCTGGAGACAACCATGTGTCTTGTCCCTGTGGAGTCAGAGCCCACACTCTTTCTGCTTGGTCAAGTGTGCAGTAACCACAGGCTCCTAGACTGTAGCTCCCAGCATTTGACTTGAGGCCAGGCTGACTCGACATTTCAAACATCCGGCCACAGGGTTGATCTTTCTGATAATTAGCCCACCCTGTCATCTTATGTCTTAACATAGACTTAGATGTGACTCATGGGACTTGTGAGGAACAAAGGCATCCCTGTTACTCAGGAGATGCCAAGGATTTAGTCTCCCTGGAGTGTGGGAAAGGCCCGTCCAGTTTCTTTCTTTAGAAAATTACAGGCTGAATTTATCTAAAAATCTGAGCAAACCTGTTATGGGTCTGGGGTCGCTCAGAGGGTCATTCGCCATGACCATGAATATATTTTAATAATAAGAAGAGGCTTTTTATCTAGGTGCTGGCCCCCAACATGGGGCCAGGACTGTCCACCTGAGAGCGCTCCCAAGATGCAGCCCCTAGCCACATCAGCCCAGGGCTGGTAGGGGCAAAGCCATAAGATTACGTGTATTCTGTCTGTGTAGGCAGGATCTTACTTTAGCACATGTGTCCTACAGTTGTCTGGTCATCTTTGTGAGCAGAGTAAGCAAGCTTGGTCACAAAAGCAGAAATAGCAGTCAGTCTTAAGGCCTACTGTCTTACTAGAACAGCAGATTTGACAAGATCAGTTAATTTTAAGAACAGTCTTCAATGTCTTGGGAAAAAGGGAAGTGGGCTGCTAGAGTACAGCCTATACAAGTCAGGGGCTTACATGCTAGAGGCTTTTTTTTTTTTCTTTTTGGTCTCAAGCATAGTAAGTTTAGACCTTAAATGTAATGTTATCCGTCACAGTCCTTTGGGCCATACATGGTGTGTTGGTGAGAGCAGTCATCACCTCTACTGATCACCTTGCCTGACTGCAAGGATTTTAACATATCTATGGGTTCCTTCCACAGACTGAGCAAGTGGAGTAGCTGATCTGGAACTTCCCACAGTGAGGTGAGGCCTCCGGGTGCTGCTGGGTGGGATTCTCCACTTGGACTGGCAGAGACAGCTGTGTGTCTGGATAAAGAGCACA
Source organism: Peromyscus californicus insignis (assembly GCF_007827085.1). Classification (NCBI taxonomy): domain Eukaryota; kingdom Metazoa; phylum Chordata; class Mammalia; order Rodentia; family Cricetidae; genus Peromyscus; species Peromyscus californicus. The sequence continues at coordinate 20,380,977 of NW_026294540.1, forward strand.
GCCCTGGCCTCAGGCAGCCTGGGTCGGCATTAGCTCTGCCACTTCCTGGCACTGAGTAGCTTAATTCTGTGTCTGTTTCCTTATCTAAAATGATGAGTAGCTAAGCAGAGCTCCATGGTCAGATCTAACTGATGTGACTTCCTCAGAGTCTGGCGTAGAGTAAGTGTGGAGATGGTGTTGGGAAGGGGGCTTTAACGGTATGAGGGACTGAGAGACTGAGAGGCCCAGTCACCTGTGTGCTGACAAGAAGAGTGATCCCAGAGAGTCCCCTCGTCTGTCAAGGTCATGTCACATAATGAAAAGTCAGTATGGTGGCTTTGGGCATTGGACATTAGTGGTAGCTTCAGGTGCAGGCGACCGTTGCCATCATTAGAAAGGGTCTGTGGCAGCCCCTGTGCTCCTTTGCTTTGTACCTTGAAGTTATTGGCAGGTACTGGAAACATCATAGATGGGAAGGTGTGCCCCTCATGCCGTCCCTCAGAGGCATTGTGTTCATGGTTGTCCATCCTCCTGCCCCCGAACTGCTGGAACCCACCCACCCACTAGTGCAAACAAGGAAGCAGGTTCGGAGCCGGTGCAGGCAGGGCTGCTTTGATCTGTGCCCGTGACCACATGCTATGTTTGCCCTAGGGACGACTGCTGCCTTTTCTACAGAAGAGAAATCTCTGGAACCGCTGTCTTCTGCTGGGAGAAGTGGGATGTCCTGTTCACCTGCCAGCCTCCTGTCCCTGAGTGGGTGTCACACAGCCAGGCTCCCTGAGTAATGGCTCTTGAGCCCAGTGACATGCACAACCCTCAAGATAAGGAGCCCAACAGGCACAGAGTTCTGTTACAGCTCCTCTTGGTCTTGTCTTTTCTTACCAGATTCCAGTCTTTCATTTCAAGAGAAGAAGGGTTTAAAGATGGCATTCTGTTAACAAAACTGGCACTCTTGTTCGGAATAGGTTATCTGTACACGTTCTGGTATTTTGTAGAAGACTCGTACCTGTTTAAATGTATTGATGTGGATAATAGTAAATACCTTAATTATTTAAATAATTCATTGTATTGTTTCAGAGACGTTGGGAATTACTGTATACATTTACAACTTAATGACTTTTGTATTTTATTTTTCAAAATAAAAGCTTAAATGTGAAGCATTCGAGTGGTTATGTTCTCAGTACTGTCATTCAGAGGCACAAACCTCCTCAGATGGCGCTGAACCAGGTGCCTGCGGGCTGTGCTATAGGTTCCCTCTCTGAACCCTCTCCCTCCCTCCCTTCCCCCCCTTTGTGTGTGTACATATATATTTGGGGGTGTGGGGGGTATGTACACATACTTAGTCATGCATGTGTGTGTGGCCAGAGGTTGATACCAGGTGTCCTCCTCCCCCTTCACCGTATCTTTTGAGACAAGGTTGGTTTCCCAGTGAACCTGGAACTTGTAGTTTTGGCTAGGCTGCTAGACTAGCCAGTCAGCAAGCCCTGGGGACCTGCCTGTCTTCCCTTCACCAGCTCTGGCGTTATCGAGCCTTGTACCACTGCCTGCCTCTGCCTCCAGAGTGCTGGCATTAAAGAGTGCACCACTTTCCTAGTGAACTTTTCTATAACTTATTTCCAAGACCCATTGCCATTCTTCTATGAATCCTGTTCTGTTGGATGCTGGCATGCTATGTTTAACGTCAAAGGACTTACTGTTTCCAAGAAGCCATTATTGTGGAACACAGAATAATAATAATCACTTTTATTGATTATGTTTCACGTGCCAGGCCCAGAACAAGATGGTTTACGTATTATTCCATCTTCACACCTGCTCCCGCTTCAGTCATATCTGCGTCACCAACGACCGCACTTTCTGCCCAGTCACTCAGCCAGAAACTTAAAGGTCATCCTTGTTCTCACCCGCTTCTCTTTCCACCCATGTATGCACAAGAGTACAAGACCTTTGATCCTACCTTCAAGTATTTATTGAATCTATCCCCTTGCCTCCAGCTCCTCTGTCCCAACCCTAATCAAAGAATTCACCATCTGTCACCATGACATCATTACAGCGGATCATTGAAGCAGTATCTCCAGTCCCACACATGTCCCGATCCTTTCCACTTAAAACTCTGACAGAGCACACACTCTGCTGTGATCTAGCCCAGCCCTCTGCTCCATCCCACCATAGACTCCGTAAGTGTTGGTGCTCTCCTGGGATGTCTCCCCTCGGCTCCTGGCCTGGTAGCCGCCTCCTTATCCTGAGGTCTCTGCATGTCCTATGTCCTCAGGAAGATTCTCCTAGCTCTTGTACTAAAACTAGTCACCTGTGGTGGTTACTTTTGCATTGCTGTGACCAACTTCGCAGGAAGAAAGGGTTGTTGTTGTTTTTTTTTTTTTTTTTGGCTTACAGTCCATCATGGAGGGAAGACATGGAGAGTGGATGTTGAGTATGGTTGACCAGGAAGCATAGTGGCCAGAGCCAGGCATGGGTATAACCTTCAAAGGTGCACCCTGGAAGAAGATAATGTTAGAATCCCGTTGCTGCTCAGACCACAGTACTCCAGCACTCTTCCCCTTCCATCCCAACAGGCTCCTCTTACTGAGACATCTGTTGAGTTCCTGGCTAACAGGTTTTCCATGTGACCAGATTTCTGACCTGTTAGCTAACACTAAAGGGGGTCTTGGTGGCCATCCTACTTCCTACTTTCTGCCTCCTGCCTGGGAATGGGAGAGCCTGGCTGCAGGATTGTGTTGCCATCCTCAGAAAAGTGGGAGAGACCCCTGCTTCTGCCATGTAGGCCCTGATGTCTCCCTTCAGCTAGCTCATCATGCTGTCTGTCTGTCTTGCGGTGGCTGGGGCCAATTTTCTTGAGAGCTGTGACATGTTTTGTCTGTCTGTCTACAGCGTTAATAACTCTTCTGGTAAACTCCTTAACCTCAACCATCCTTCTCGATGTTCCTCTTAAACCCATGTCCGAGACCTTCCACACCCCTGATGACATATTAATACTTCCATTAGGTTCCTGAAGTATAGTTCCCACTCACAGCTGACCAAAAATCTATGATGTGGCCTCTGTACCCCACTGCACCCCTTTTTCGTAACATCTTTTTTTTCTGGCCTAAGTATATTTCTTTTTCCTTTTTCTTTTTCCTTCCTCTCCACTCCCCCCGCCCTGCCCCCCACCCCGGACAGGGTTTTTCTGTGTAGCTCTGGCTGCCCTGGCACTCAGTCTGTAGATCAGGCTAACCTCAGACTCAGAGATTTGCCTGACTCTGCCTCCTGAGTGCTGGGATTAAAGGTGTGGGCCACAATCTCATGGCTCTCTTTTCTTGTCTTTCTTTTTTTTTTGGAGACAGGATCTCATTCTGTAGGCCAGGCCAGTCTAACTATGTAGTCCAGGCTGGCCCAAAAATTGTAGCAACCTTTCTGTCAGGATTATAGGTGTGAGCCACTATGCCTTGCCCTGGTCTAAGCATATATTTCTTGAGCTCTATGAAGAAAGACCTTTCTATATAACATAAGAGATTCCTCTCAGCATTTTATTTTATTCATCTACTTATTTATTTTTCAGACAGGATCTTTCTTACTCTGTATAGCCCAGGCTGACCTGGACTTCACTATATATCCTAGGCAGCCTTCAGACTTGTGGCCATTTTTCTGCCTTATCCTACCAAGTGTCCTTAATCATTTTATAACCATGTCTATATTTGTGAGAAGTTAGGGTTTCACAGAATCAAATGAAGCCCTATAGAATAACTGAAAAGTGACCAGAGTAAAGTTGAAGAACAGATAGCTGGATAGAGCCAAGCATGAGGAAACTGGGAAGCTGAGGCAGGAGGATTATAATTTATGGGACTAACCCGAGATAAATATAGAGGTCAGGCAAACCTGGCCTATGAAGTGAAGAACAGTAAGTGGGCATGGTAATACATGCCTGTAATTCCATCACTTGGGAGTATTGGGAATTCAGGGCCAGCCTGGGCTACATGAGACCTTTCTCAAAATAAAAAAGGACCAGAGAAATGGCTCAGTGGTTAAGAATACTTGCTGTTCTTGCTCTTGCACAGAACCCAAGTTCAGTTCCCAGGACCTATGAGGTGGCTCCCAGCTGTCACCCTTTTCTGGCCTCTTCCAGCACAGCACACGGATGTACAAATACACAGGCAAAACACTCACACACATAAAATCTAAAATTTGTTTTTAAAAATAAAAAGTAAGGAAGCAGTGTGTGTGTGTGGGGGGGGGGGAGGGAGGATACAGTAATCCCTTAACCAGGCATTCTGAAGAGAGTTACCCAGAGCTCCTTTAAGGTCAAGGCCCAGTGCAAACCACTTTGCCTAGAGCTGGAGCCTGAATGATAGATAGTGGGTGCCGTGCTGAGACCTACATTTGTCAAGATAATGAACGAGTTCAGGGAAATAAAGTATCTTGCCCAACGTTGCCCATTGAGCAAATGTTGGGGGTGGAGCCCAAGTGCAGGCAGCCTGGCCCCAGAGCCTGGGTCTTAATTACCACTTATTACCTTCCAATGACCATCTTTACATGAGACGTTTGTCTTTACTCATCGTTAGTACTTAGGGGAACGTTTTAAATGCCACCCCAGACTTTGTCATTTCACAGACGGGATTGTGTGCTAAGAACTTGAGGTAGATTACTGTCCTTAGGACTTTAAGATAGTGCTGGAAATCAAGAAAAACACATGTAAACTCTTAGTTCAAGCGGTCACAAAGATAATGTTAGCTACCAAAAACTGGTTGGTAGGTGATGGGCTAGGCAAGACATTCCTTTTTGCTTGTTTAAGTTTTCGTTGTCGCTTTGGTCTTTTTTTTTTTTTTTTTGGTTTTTCGAGACAGGGTTTCTCTGTGTAATCTTGGCTGTCCTGGCACTCTCTCTGTAGACCAGGCTGGCCCTGAACTCACAGAGACCCACCTGCCTCTGCCTCCTGAGTGCTGGCACTAAAAGTGTGCACCACGACCACCTGGTTTCATGTATTTATTTTTAAATTTTAATTATTGCCTGCATGTTATGTATGTCTATGCAACACTTGTATGCCTGGTACCCATAATGGCCAGAAGAGGGTGTTGGATCCACTTGGACTGAAGTTCCAGACAGTTGTGAGCCACCATGTAAGTACTTGGAATTGAACCCAGGTCCTCTGGAAGAGCAGCGAACATTCTTAATGTTTGTTTTTTGAAACAGGATTCACTGTGTAGCCCAGGCTGGTCTAGAACTTACCTATGTAGCCCAGGCTAATCTCAAACTTAAAATCCTCTTGCCTCAGTTTCCTGAATGTTGGGATTACAAACGTGTCACCAAGTCTAGCTTCAAAAATCTGTATTTCTAAAGAACTCAGAATTCCAGCCTGTCTGGGCTGTTCTAGGGGTTGAGTTGCTTCTCCTGCTACATTGTCGTTGTTCACGTTGTTCTTAGCCTTCTAAGACTTTGTGTCTTTGCATAGAGAACACTGCCTTATGTGGAACTGGGCAAAAGAGGTAAATTTTATTCCTTTAGGACTTGTTTTTATTTCTTTTTCTCCTCAAGGTCTAAATGATTTAATGATTCTTTTTCTCCATAAGGTTTAAATCATAGCAAAGTAGTTTGTGATTTGAGCAGTGTGTGTGTGTGTGTGTGTGTGTGTGTGTGTGTGTGTGTGTGTGTCAGGAGAAAGAGAGAGAGAGAGAGAGAGAGAGAGAGAGAGAGAGAGAGAGAGAGAGAGAGAGAGATATTGATTAGGAGATTAGGCTTAAGTTTCATTTTTGTTTATTTTTGGTTGTCTGAGGTAGTATCAGGTAGCCCCCCCAGGCTTCCAGCTCTCTTTGTAGCCAAGGATGCCTTTGATCCCTTCGTCCTCTAACCTCTGCCTCCCAAGTGCTAGGTCTCAGGAGCTCACTACCATGCCTATCTTGTTAGAAAAATAAACGGGGCTCATCCTTTGCAGGGTGAGAACTAAAGATCTAACGTTGGTTCGTTTTCACAGCAAAGCCACTGTTTTGTTACACAGTGTGGAAATGACCTCATGATCTGGCTTTGCTATGGAAAGCCTAAAGCGCCCTCTGTTGACTAAACATGGAATGACTGCGGGATCTGAAAATGGTGTTTGGCGGGCAAGGAAATCGATCCGAATGTATTGAAGGCTTTGTCTGCATTGGGCTCGGTGCGTTGCTGTCAAGTCTGGTCACTTGAGTTCTATCCCAGGAACCCCCATGGTGGGAGGAGAGAACTGAATCCTGCATGTAGCCCTCTGACCATAACACAGAATGAGGAAAAAGAAATTGTTTTTAAAAAGAGACAGTGGGGCTGGAGCTATGGCCCAGCAGAGGACCCAGGCTGTTGTCAGCACTTACATGGTGTCTCACAACTATCTGTAAGTCCAGTTCTGGGGATCCAATGCCCTCCTCTCAACTAGGTAGGTACTAGGTTACTAGGTACTAGGGTACTAGGCGGCATTTGGTGCATAGATATACATACATATATACATACATACATACATACATACATACATACATACATACATACAGGCCAGACATTCACACAAACAGATCTTAAATTTGTTTTTTATAATAGCAAAAAGGAGAAAGTTTTGTTTACAAAAAAGTCCACTACGATGAGCCTATTTTTTAAAATGAGCTGGGTATAAAGCTGTTTTTTATGTGTATGGGTGCTTTGCCTGCATCTGTGTCTGTGTACCATATGAGTGGCTGGCACACACCGAGGCCAGAAGAGGGCAGATGGTTGTAAGCCCCCAGGTGTGTCCTGGGAATTGAACCTGGGTCCTCTGGAAAAGCACTCAGTGCTCTTAACTGCTGCCTGAGCCATCTCTCCAGTCCCAAGACATTTCCTTAGATGGAAAAAAAAATCAAGAGATTGAATTCTTTAATTTTACAGGTGAAAAAAAGTACCCGTGGTTTTGAATAATGTGATTGATTGACATGACTGCTTAAGCGTAATACTAACCCATCTCTTTTTCTTTCTTCCTCCCCCCCCCCCCCCCCCCCCCCCGGTCTTTTTCAAAGCGATGTTCTCATGTATCCCAGGCTGGTGTTTAATTTTCTAGGTAGCGGAGGACTGCTCTGAACTGCTAATCCTGCCTCAAGTGCTGGGATGCCAGGCACGTAACAACACCCCACTTGACTCGACACATTTATTTTCTAATGACTTATTACGTAACCTGCCCTTTTGAGTTAAGATTAGCAATACTGATGCTGTCAAGACTTTTTTGATCTTCACAACTACATCATTGAAATGTGACTCAAGACGAAGCAGATTCTCCTCTCTACAACTCAGACGGAGCTGGCTTGGAGAGATCACAGTGAGGCTAGGATTTATGTCTTCCTTTTGCAGGGGTGGTCAATGACGGCCAGAGAGCCAGGTCCGGTCATGCTCATTTCAGTCTTGTCTGTGGTTGCTTTCCTTTCTGCAGTGACAGAAACCAAAAGACTTGCCAAACCTAGAGACCCTGACTCTCTGGCTCTGGTCAGGAAAGTCTGACTGACCTCTGCTCTTGCTCTTTTAATCCTATATCGCCTTGGGACTAGTATGTCCCTGCGCCTGAAGGTTTCTAGCCAACTAAAAGAGTTCAACTGAATTCAGTTCCAAACAAATGCCAGAACTGAAGAGCTAGTCAGTCAGGTGTGATGGTGTATGCCTGTAGTGGAGACAGGGGGACTCCAAGTTCAAAGTCATTCTGGAGTGCTAAGGGAGCTCTAGGCAAGTCTGGGACATGTCAGACCCTGTCTCAAAATAAAATAAAGACTGGAAATATGGCTCAGCAGTTAAAAGCACTTGCTGCTTTTCCAGAGGACCTGAGTTCAGTTTCTGGCTCCCATGTTGGGTGGCTCACAACCACCTGTAACTTCAGCTCTCAGAGACCTGACACTCTTTTGGACTCTGCAGGTACCCATACACAGGTGCATAAACACACAGAGACACATAAGGAAAAAATAAAATTAGTAAATAACTAATGGGCACTCAGGTTCTTTCCTTTAAAAAAAATGAAAAAAAAAATATGAGGCTGGAAAGATGGCTCAGCACTTAAGAACACTGGCTGCTCTTCCAGAGGACCTGGGTTCAATTCTAAGCACCCACATGGCAGCTCACAACTGTCTGCAATTCCAGTTGCAGCTGATCTGACATCCTCACACAGATATACATGCAGGCAAAACACCAATGTATGTAAAATAAAAATAAACCATTTAAAATTTTTTCTTTGGGGAGAGTTGGCAGAAAACAGTACAACTCAGTGCCTGATTTCAGGGCTTAATGTCATATGACTTGTTTATCTGATTCTTGGGGGAGTTCCAGGGCATAACAGCCTCTGTTCTCTGAGAAGAGACCCGCCCAGCTCATCCTCAGAGGCTCCCTGACCCTTCTGCACAGCCTCCCTGTGAGCTGGCTGGAAGTCATTCCTGGGGTGGCGTGGAGGGTAACCGTTTGCTGCCAGCAAACTGTCCTTCCCAGAACGCCTCCTGTATCCCTTCCTACTCTCCCAGCAGCCCTCACTCCAGGCTGCTGACCTTGGATTTCCCAAACTGTATAAACAACACCAAATGGGACAGTACATTCCTAAAGGAAATTCTTGGCAGACAACAGAAGACAGCTCCAGCACATAAAAATGATTACGTATGCATTGTCCCTTTCTTTCCTTCCTTCTTTCTTTCTTTCTCTTCCCCACTCCCACTTTTTTTTTTTCTTGAGACAGGGTTTCTCTGTGTAGCCCTGGCTGTCTTAGAACTCACTCTGTAGACCAGGCTGGCCTCGAACTCACAGAGATCCGCTTGCCTCTGCCTTCAGAGTGCTGGGATTAAAGTCGTGTGCCACCAGTGCCCAGCCCACTTTCATTTTTGAAACAGGGTCTTGCATAGCTCAGGCTGGCCTTGAACGCACTATGTAGCTGAGGATAAACTTCAACTTCTGATCCTCTTGTTTGTACCTGAGTGCTGGGAGTTATGTTTCTTTGTGTGTTTGTGCACATGCGCACATGTATGCCGTGGTGTGCGTGTGGAGGTTGGAGGACAACGTTCAGGAGTTGGTTCTCTCCTACCATGTGGGCTCCAGCGTTTAAACACAGGTTAGTGGCAAGTGCCTTGACCTGATGAGTCATCTCATTGGCCCAAGTTTTATTTTGATGATTACCACATTATCCAGTTAATATGTCACTGGGGGTCGAACCCAGGGCTTAGTGCATGGTAGGCACTCTACCAACTAAACTACAACTTCAACTCTTTTTTTTTTTTAATCTCTCAGATGTATTCCAATCTGGCCTCAAACTCTTCCTGCCTCAGTTTCCTAAGTGCAAGGGTTGCAGGCCATTGCCACCTTACTCAAATTTTCATTAGCTTGTCAGAATGTCTACTCCATGCTCCTTAGCTACGTGATTTTTTTCACACAGACTCCTAAGGGAGAAGAGGCCCTCTGGCAGAGTGGATAAATGAAGAAAATTGATCCAGTGAACCAACCTTGGGCCTGCTCAGATTTCTTGTCATGTATGATAAAATTCTTTTGTTACCTGAACCAAAATTTGGTTGCAATTTCTGTTGCCATGGAAACACTCTAATTGTCATAAGGAGGAGAGGAAATTGGTTAGGTTGGTGGGTTTTGTTTGTTTTTTTCTCCCTTGACAGGACTTCAAAAAGTCCAGGCTGGCCTCTAACTCATTATGTAACTGAGGAGGACCTTCTGCATCCATGTCCCAAGTGCTGGGATACCAGGTCAGGTCTGCGTCTCCACGCCCTGGCTTCATTTTCCATTTCTGTCAAAAGTATGAGAACACATGAGGAACTCAGTGAGAAAGTAGTTTAAAAAGCTAAAATCTGGGCTGGAGAGATGACTCAGTGGTTAAGTGCACTTCTTGCTCTCTCCTCGGACCTGAGTTCTCATCCCAGCCCGCTCATTGGGCAGCATAAGGCACCTTAACTTCAGCTCCAGGGGATCTGATGCCCTCTTCTGGCTTCCAAGGGTACTGCACATCCACAAAGCAGCACGAAAGCCTGACTGACATCAGCGTCTTCATTTTGTCGGTCTCCTTTTCTTTGTGTCAGAGTCCTGGTTGATTCTACATGGGCATGTTTGTTCCGTGAGTTATCTGCCTAAACATATCCCAGTCCCCTCACCATTGAAAGCAAAAAGATGACTGAGACATCTCACTGTCCACTTTTGACAATGTCCTATTTTGGGTGCTCCTCACGGTGTTCAGTCATTGTTCTAAGTCTTCAAGTCACCTTGGATTCTAGCAACAGCAGATACTCACAAATAGACACCCACCCACAGCCCCTGGAGCGATTGCCCATGATGGTGAGGCCACAGCCGGAGCAGGATGATAATCCTTGTCTCAAGCTTAAAGGATTTCTTTGGACTGCCTTACAGAGTTGAAACCAAGATAGCCCACACCTTGACTGGGCTGCTTCGTTATGCATAGCCCTACTCTTCTGCCCCAATTCATCTGCTGAAATCTTCATGTCAGTTTTCAAATGAACTTGGAGGTAACAGGACTCCTTCACCGTTTCCTCTTCCCAGTGTGGCCATGTTGATTAAATCTCTGATTTTCTCTTTATGTGGTTTACCGGAACAGGAGACAAATCCTGTTGGAGCTGCTGAGAGGCACAGGGCTTTTTCTGAAGGAGCCTCCCTCAACAGAGGTCACAGTCACCCAGTGACTGAGGTGTTTTGCATCAAGTGGGTCATCTGGCTAGCTGGGAAGATCCTTCTGGAAGAGCCTGTTTCCAGCTGTGTCCTGGTGCAGAGGTAATGATACCATCATGGTGAGGTCATCTAGAGTGGCAGGTGTGGATTCTTTTTCTCTGTCCAGTCCAAAGAATGAGAAAGCAGGGAGGGCAAGGCAAGGACTCAGCAGTCAGCCACGTTTTATTGAAGTCACACACACAGGGAAGAAGGGAGTCAGAAATTCAGCCTAAAGGAGGACTTGAGTCTTTTAGTGATATAGGGCGGATCTCCATCCCCTTATACCTGATTGGTCAATTTAAATAAACAGGAGGGAGCTGATAGACCCATAACATCATGAAAGCCATGGCATGTCTGGGCAGGTCTAAGTGAGATGGGGGACCTTGCTTGTGGGGAGGGGTTAGGGGGTAGGTTCGCGATTGCTGGCTTTTGCTCTTGGTGAAGCGCCTGCTGTGTTTGCCATCTTGTTGTCTACCTATAGGGCTTCTTTGCCAACCTGTCAGGAGGCGCTGTCATTCATTGATCTCAATGGTTCCTATTTGGGGTTTTCTTTTTTTTTTCCCCCTCTGTGGTTTTTATTTTATTTTTTTTCATGTGTGTGTGTGTGTGTTCCCTCTTGCAACCCAAGATGGCCTCAAACATGCTACTTAGCCGAGGCTGGCCTTGACTCCTGTCACCACCTCCCAAGTACTGGGATTACAGTATGAATCACCATGCCCAACTCTATCATTATTATTATTATTATTATTATTATTATTATTATTATTATTATTATTATTATTAGATACAAGAGTTGAATTCTCAGAAATCCTTCTGTCTAAGCCTCCCAAGTCGCTGCGATTAAAAATGTGAGCCACCAAGCCTGGTTTTTTTTTTTTTTTCCTTCAGATTCCTGTGTGAGTCCACGCCTAGCACAGCAGCCATGCCCTTGTGGTTCCAGAAGGGCCAGCCACGTTGTTGCAGGGCTCGATTTCCATCTTCTCCACCGCCTGTATCTTCAGCCCTCCTCGACATAGCCTCAGAGACACCCTGCCCAGGCCTCTCTTTCCTATGGAGCAAACCAGCTAGAACTGGGTGGGTGCTTGCCCAGGACGCACAAGGCCGGTGAAGATGAAGCGGCCTGGAGCTTCGCGCCCGCTAATGAGAGAGCCAATGAAAACCCGGCCGAGGCGCTGCCCCTATGAGCGAGCTTCCTGCCAACCAGGGGGCGGAGCCACCGAGGGCACAGCCAATAGCAGGAAGCAATTGGGTGGTTGGTCCTTGCGGTGGCCGCGCCCCGGACCAGCGCTGTCGTTGAGCATCGGGAGTGCAGAGCGCGTGCCCGTTAGTTATTTGGCCAATCACTCCGGCTCAAGTGTTTCCTCTATGGCTGGACCAGACCTTTAACAATCAGGGCGGGGCTAAGTCGCACTCTACCAATAGCAGGAGGCGGCCGGGTCAGGCCAGAGATGCTCCCTGCGCTGTGATCGCTGAGGAAAGACAAGTCCGCGCAGAGAAACCGCTGCCCTAGGTAAGCGGCCTGGACCGAGAGGGAGGCAGCGCTGCCCGTTAGTCAGAGAGCCAATCAGAGTGGAACAAGCCAAGCCAACGACCAACAGCCACCCCGCCTCGAGGCCAAACGTATCTCTCCTCTGATTGGGCGATGTCCGTGCCAATCACAGCGGGAGCCACGAAATCTCGGCCAATAGCAAGAAGCGCCCGGCTCCGATTTGCGGCGCCGGGTCCACGCGGTGGTTGCGATCGAGGTCGGCGCTTGGTGATCACCTCCCCTTAAGCCAAACCCCCGGAGCAGGCCGGCGTCGCGCGCGCTTGTCAGTCAGAGAGCCAATCAGAGTTGGGTAAGCCCGCGGCCCCTGCGGCTGCAGGCCGAACTGTTTCCTCTGTGATTGGGCGAGCCGCCTGACAATCAGGGCGGAGCCAGCGAAGGCTCGGCCAATAGCAGGAGGCGGCCAGGTCAGCCCTGCGACTAACTGTAGGCGCGGTGGTCGTTAGACTGTTGGGAGGCTGCACCCACGACACCCTACCTGCGCGCAGGCCCTCGGCGTCTAGCGCCCGCCGGCGGCCCATCTCGTCATGTCAGGCCCTGCTTGGATTTAGTTCTTCAGGCCTCCGCCCACCCGCCTACCCGAAGCCGCGCCCACCGCCCAGAGCCAGAGGGATGGTGGTAGTCACCGGGCGGGAGCCAGACAGCCGTCACTCGGACGGTGCCATGTCCAGCTCCGAAGCCGAAGACGACTTCCTGGAGCCGGCCACTCCTACGGCCACGCAGGCGGGGCACGGGCTGCCCCTGCTGCCCCAGGAGGTACCTGGACCGAGCGATGGGGGGAAGGGAGGACGTGATGGGAAGCACGGGAGAGACCGGTGCCTTGTAGAACTGACCTTGGGAGGTGAGCCTCCCCAAGGAGCTAGCCACCCCTGATGCTACTCCTGCGCTAGGTGTGTCCTCCCTGCCCGGGGTCACCTGCACCACTCCTTCCCACTCTCTGTAGCTACCAGGATGTTCAATTTCATCCCTGTATCCTGTCTCACCTTTATCAACTAGAGGAGGACTCCGGACTCCTCAGCACAGAGCATGTTCCATACAATCCAAAAGGAGGCCCTGGGTTGCCCAGGTGTATTCGCCAGCTGTCTAGAGAGTGGTGGAAAAAGCTGTGTTCAGATAAACTGGTCGGTGCCTTGGTCTGATTTAGGAAAAGGACACACCCGAGCGGGCCGACCACTCCCATCCAGTTGCTTTCCTGCAGTGAACAACCGTCGTTACCACATGGGGCAATTAATTTCATTTGCTAGATGGATAGGAATGAGTGGTTGAGCATTTGGGGCAAAGAAAACAGCATGAACGAGGACATAAAGGTGATAAATTCGGGAAATAGGAGGCCTGAACTCTAGAGCAGAGATGGTGGGATCGGGGTCCTCGATCGTCTGTTGCTGTACTGTGGCACACCGTGGCTTCATTAGTAGTCCTTCATGTGGGTGACACTTTGCACCTGAAATGACCCTCGAGATGAAACAGGAAGATGAATACAGAAGTGGAGACTCAGCAGACAGGGTTGTCTGAAGGGGCTGGCTGGGTGAGGCTCTCAGGCAGCAGATGCTGTAGAATACTTGGTGTTAGGGGTTAGAAGCCCCGAATTGCCAGCATCGTGGGAAACTTGTGAAAATCAGCAAAATTCTAGACATAACTCTGCAGTCGGGGAAAACAGCCAATAGAGACACAGAGGTGCTATTGTGTGTGTGTGTGTGTGTGTGTGTGTGCGCGCTGTCATTGGGCAAAAGATGTGGTTTGAGGGAAAAGGCACACAACCTCACAGACTGCATGCCAGGTGTTCACTCCCAGCTTCCTATGAATCACATCTCTCCATGCAATATCTAGAACTCTGTTCAGTTTTTTGTTTCACATATGGTACCAAGAAGTGGATTAGTATGAACTACCTCTAAAAAAGAACTCCAGAAGTGCATAGCAGTATACTAAAATGAGATCTGATTGACATGTACCGAGAATGGGTTTAGAGTTTCTGGAGAAAAGCAGGAGGCATTTTGCACTGTAAGAGTTGAATTTGCTGGGCGTGGTGAGTTCAAGGCCAGCCTGGTGTGACTAGTGAGTTCCAGGACAGCCAGGGCTGCAAAGTCAGACTCAGTCTCAAAACCAGACTTGAGTTCATACTTAGAAATGTAAATCCTGCGTGTTTCATTAATTGATTTTGTGAAATTTAGTTTTTACTGTAAGGCAGGTCTTAGGTAAATAAGCTTTATTTCATCATTTGTGCCGTTTTTTTTTTTTTTTTTTTTTTTTTTTTCATGAGACAGGGCCTCTCTATGTGGCCCTGATTAGCCTATCTCACTATGCAGAACCAGGCTGGCCTCATAGAGATTATCCAGCCTCTGCCTCCCAAGTGCTGGGATCAAAGGTGTGTACCACCATGCCCAACTGTGTACTTTCTGGTTTTTTTTTTTAATTATTTATTTAATTTTATTTTATGTGCATTGGTATGAATGTGTGGGATCTCCTGGAACTGAAGTTACAGACAGTTGTGAACTGCCATGTGGTTGCTGGGAATTGAACCGGGGTCCTCTGGAAGAGCAGCCAGTGCTCTTAACCGCTGAGCCATCTCTCCAGCCCCCTTTCTGTTTTTTTTAAACAAACGATTTGTGAAAACTGGGGGAAAGGACTGTTTAGATACATATATAGACTTTAGACTTTCACCATAGCTTGAGTGATGTTATAACATTGAAAAAGACATAAAATTGATGCTGGGATAAAATTTTAGTCGATTTGGAGGCAGTTTGTGGGAAAGTTTGACCTGGAAACAGTTCTTTCACATATAGTTTGGCGAAAATAGAGCACCGAAAGTTTTTTTTTTTTAATTCTCGAGCATTTGAAGAAGGGGCCCTTATGAGGGTCCCAAGGCTAACCTTTACCCTCATTTTCCTGTCCTCACTTAGCCCTTGCCACCAGAACCTTAGTTGACTTGGAGACTAAGCAATCACTACAGACCGAGCAGGAGAGGGATGGAGTGAGGTGGATACTGAGGATTGGGGGTACTGAGAGCAAAGCTCAGCGGTAGAGCTCCTGCATAGCATGTGAAGTCTCTGGATAAAAAGAAAAGATTGAGGACTGAATGCCTCGGTGCATTCAAAAAACAGCTCTTGGTCTCTGTTCACAACTGGCAAGCACACACCGTCTTTGTGTCTGTGGGATGCCTGGCATCTAGTAAAATGGGTTCACAGGGAAGTGATTGCCATTGTATTGTTCTAGTGTGGCATGTTGTGAAGGCATGATGGAGGAATATGTACATAATTCTGTCTTAGGAACATATGAAGGATGATAGAGCAGTAGTGGTCACAGAAACCCAGAGAATAAACCAATGTTGCTAACTCATCCAGTGCCTTGGTGTAAATTAGACAAGGCCACACACCTGGGTTGACAGGCGACGCTCATCCAGGTGCTTACACAGTCAACAACCTGTACCACTGCATTTGGCAATTTCATTTGCTAGCTGGACAGGAGGAGGCCGGTAAGAGCGTTGGTGGCCAAGGAGACAGCATGAATAAGGACATAGAGATGATGAGTTCAGGAAGGAGATGCTGAAGGCTGAGCAGAGGTTGTGGGGTTGGGTTGAAGGGAGACCTGATTTAAGAGCTATCAGGCGGAACGAGCAGGACTTGGTGGTTGATGCTCAAGGAAAGAGGACAAAAAGACTGTGTTCAGATGGTCCCTGAGTCTGAATAACTAAGTGAACGGTGTGACATTAATCAGACCTAGGCAGACAGCTATGGAGGAGCCCCGCTCTCATTACCTTGGCCAGTCTGAAAGCTGTGGTGGTCTCTTTCCAGTTTCCTGAGGTCGTCCCCCTTAACATTGGAGGGGCTCACTTTACCACACGCCTGTCTACCCTGCGGCGCTATGAAGACACCATGCTGGCTGCCATGTTCAGTGGGCGACATTACATCCCCACAGACTCCGAGGGCCGGTACTTCATTGACCGAGATGGCACACACTTTGGGTATGTCTCTTCCTTTACGATCAGCTCCACAGTCCTAGCAAGCCGGTAGCCTGGGATTCCGTCTTGGGTGTTGGCATGTTCCAGGGTACCAGAGGAGATATCCTAGTGGTGGAATTTAATAAATGTTCTTATTGACTTGGATTAAAATGCTTAGTTGCTTTGCCAGAGGACTTGAATATAGCAAGAGAAAAACAAAATTTTTTTTGAGACAGGGTTTCTCTGTGTAGCTCTGGCTGTCTTGGAACTCACTCTGTAGACCAGGCTGGCCTTGAAATCAGAGATCCTTTTGCCTCTGCCTCCCAAGTGCTGGGATTAAAGGCATGCGCCACCACCGTCCACTGGCAGGACTTTATGGAACTTGTCCCATCCTGTTCAGTTTGAGACTTGGGGAGTCATTATCTATATGGAGAGGAATGCACTTGGAGTCAGAGAATGTCAAAAAACGTCTTGGAGAAAACCTTTACATTTAGATCCTGGAGCTCAATGATACCACGTATGTTGGCATGGTGGCACTTGGTGGATAATCTTAGCTCTTGAGAGGTGGAAACAGGGGGATTACAGGTGTTGCTAGGTCAGCTCGGGTTATATAACAAGACCCTGACTCAACACTCAGATACCACCACCTACTCAACAGGGAGGAGGCATGGTCTGTAACAGTGACTCTGAGGTGGTTTAAAACAAAAAACGGTGAAGGAAAGGCTGATGCCGGATTGCTGCGCCTTCATTTTGCTAAGAAAACCTTAAACAAACAACTTGTGTTGTTACTGGGATTTTAATAATGACAACACACACACACACACACACACCCCACAGCCTCAATATATCTGATAAATATATATATATATATATATATATATCTCCTAAAGAAATGTATATGTGATTTGTACACCTTCCCATGAAAACACTTCTGACAAACCTTATACTGTCTCAGTTTCATTGTGGTTTTTTTTCTTTAAGATTTATTTTTATTTATGGGTGTGTCTCACTTGTATTCGGATGCCCTTAGAGGCCGCAGTAGGATGTTGGATCCCCTAGAACTGGAGTCACAAGCAGTTGTGAGCTGTCGTTGTGGGTGCTGAGAACTGTACTTGGGTCCTCTGGAAGAACAGCAAGTACTCTTAAACACTGAGCCCTCCTTCTAGCTGTCAGTTTCCTTGTTGATATGAGAAATGTTTGTTGCTGTGTTGTGGGTTTTTTTCTTTTACTCTTTGGTCTTTGGCTCTTTGGGGGGGGCCTGCTACCTGGCTCCCAAATAAATCACACCATGAGGCTTATTCTTACTTAAGTGCCTGGTCTTCGCTTGGCTTGTTTCTTGCCAGCTTTTCTTAACTTTAAGTTATCCCATCTACCTTTTGCCTCTGAGCTTTTTCCTTTTCTTCCTTCTGTAATCTTACTTTCACTCTTACTCTGTAGCTGGCCCCTGGCATCCTCCTCTCCTTGTTCTCTGGCTCTTTCTTCTTCTTCCAGATTTCTCCTTCTGTTTATTCTCTCTGCCTGCCAGCCCTGCCTCACTATTGGCCATTCAGCTCTTTATTAGACCATCGGGTGTTTTAGACAGGCACAGCAACACAGCTTCACAGAGTTAAACAAATGCAACATAAAAGAATGCAACACATCTTTGCCTCATTAAGCAGCATAAACAAATATAACACATCTTAAAATAATATTCTACAACATCGATGTCTTGTGGACTTGTCAGTGAGGGTTAAGTAAAGAGCCTGTGTGTGGCCCCAGCTAGGTCACATCTTCAGAGCACATGGCTGTCGTCCTCTGCTCCTTCAGTCTTAACTGTGGAGATAACTGGAGGATTGGCATGGCCTTTGACCTTGAACTGTTGGCCGGGAAGCAGAAACTCTTCAACTGATCTATACATCTTTGTGTTGACCTTCAAATAAGGTTGGCCTACAAGGGTCATTTTTGTCCTCAGAAAGGAGCCTCTGGCCAAATAATTTGTTTTTCAGTGTCTGCTTTTCCCCAGTGGGCTCTCAGCTGCCTCTGATGGTGAGAAAACAAAGTGTCACACCACTCTGTAACTATAAAAAGATTTTTGTTTGCAGGCCATTTGGGGAGGAAAGTGCTGGCCCCAGCTGGCAGCTCTTAGCTGGGCCTTGCCCAGGGCTCTGTTTGTCAGAGCTCATAAGGGTTTATTGAAGATCCCAGAAGACTGAATTCAAGGGGGTGGGGGTGGCTAGAGGGATGGCTCAGAGGTTAAGAGCGTGTACTGTGCCTGCAGAGGACCTGAGTTCAAGTCCCAGCCCCTGTGTCGGGTAGCTCTCCATAACTTGTAACTTTGGTTCCAGGGATCTGGCACTTTTGCCCTCTACAGTGTGCCTGTCCTCTGTGCACAAAGCCACACACTTGAAACCAAACAGTGAAGTAAAGATCTTTAAGACGGTTGTAGGGAGGGAGAACAGGATCCAAATTAAGGCTTATATATGCCGGTGCCCTGTTGGCCTTGGCTGGAAAGTGGCAAAAATGTAGCAGAAAGCAAGATGTAGTGGCGTTCATGCTTGGGATGCTGGAGGTCTATCGGCAGTAGATGGAATTTTCCAAAGATTCAAAGTATGAGTTCAGGGCATTAGGAAGGGTACACACATGTCTGCTGTTGTAACTCATGCATCGACACTGCCATCCTGGGGGCTGCTAGGGCTTCTGGAGAAGTCCCTCCTTGTGCATACAGGACTTTGGTTTGACTGCTTTTCATGAAGTCAGGACCATTGCGGTTGTAGGCTTAGAGTCAGGTGTGTCTGGACCTCAGCCTTTGCCGGCTGTGGCTCCTTCAACAAGTGTTTTCCATAACCTCTCAGGCCCCGGGCGGGCCTCATTTATAGACCAGAACTAAGAACCTGCCCTATAATGTCATTAAAAGGACCAAATAGGTGGCACATGATTAGTTGCTAATGCAGATTAATACTTAGTGTTAAGTCAGGTGATGGCGCATGCCTTTAATCCCAGCACTCAGGAGGCAGAGGCAGGTGGATCTCTGAGTTCGAGGCCAGCCTGGTCTACAGAGTAAGATCCAGGACAGCCAGGGCTACATAGAGAAACCCTGTCTCGAGAAACAAAATAACAAAAATAAAACCAAAAAAATAGTGTTAGCTCTTGTTGCATTATAGTTTAGATTAATTATTGATGTAACAGATTGATCTGGGGGTTTACTCACTGTCTTCCCATAACTACTGACGATAGGTCTGACTATTATTACTCTCAGCACTAACTAAAGAATCTGAAGAAGATTAGAAGGACTGAATATTCTGGGTGGTGGTGCATGATTTTAATCCCAGCACTTGGGAGGCAGAGACAGGCAGATCTCTGTGAGTTTGAGGCCAGCCTGGTCTACAGAGTGAGTTCCAGGACAGCCAGGGTAGTTACACAGCGAAACTCCATCTCAAAAAACCAACAAAGAAAAAAAAGAACTGAATATGTACTTTAAGAAACTAAATATGGCTTTACTTAGTTGTGAAACCAGTTAGTTTCCAAGTTGTTTGGTATCTTGTCTTCTCCATATAGCTACAGAATACTAATGGTAAGGATGTGAGACAAGTAGAATTTTGTTGTTGTTAATACTGCATGTGTAAAGCTACAATTATTGTATTATACACGCATTTATGTTCTGACTGAACTTTTTTGTTGTTGTTTTTGAGAAAGAGTTTCTCTGTGTAGCCCTGGCTGTCCTGGAACTCACTCTGTAGCCCAGGCTGGCCTCGAACTCACAGAGATCCTCTTGCCTCTGCCTCCTGAGTGCTGGGATCAAAGGCGTGCGCCACCACTGCCCAGTGAGGTAATTTTCTTACCTTCTTTCATTTTATAGGTGACGACACCAAGGCACACAAAGGTCATGTTTACTTAGCCAAAGTTACACAGCTGGCAATGTGGCCCACATTCTGCTCTAGCCACCTCGGTACCCGCCCCCCCCCCCCCCCAAACCCCATGGTCCTTATCTCCTTCTCACCCTTTCTCCTCACAGAGATGTGCTGAACTTCCTGCGGTCGGGGGACCTGCCACCCCGGGAGCATGTGCGGGCTGTGCACAAAGAGGCCCAGTACTATGCCATCGGGCCCCTCTTGGAGCAGCTAGAGAACATGCAGCCTCTAAAGGGCGAGAAGGTGCGCCAGGCCTTTCTGGGGCTCATGCCTTATTACAAAGGTAAGAGATCAGCTGCCCTGCACAGTTGGGAAAAGGGGTTGCAAAGGCTTCTTTCAGATCCTAGGCCTTTCCCCAAAGTGGGTAGGTCCAGCATGCATCCAGGTTAGAAGAAAATCTTCCCCTCTTTCAGTGACACTAGGGCTTTTCAAGTTGGGAAGAACATCACACACACACACACACACACACACACACACACACACACACACACACACACACACACACCTGCCACAGTCTTCCCAGGACTGCCAGCAGATCCAATTTCAAGAGGATTGCCCTCACCCTGTGTGGGTTTCCTAGCTTTGGAAAGCAATTGGGCCTTGTTGAAGTGTGCCCTTCCTGTGAGTCCATGGAGGCTCCTTGTGAAATCAGCCTCTTCCCCTCTGCCTCCTGTCACTGGGTATATGTCCCTGTTTTGTGTGTGTGTCTCTCTGTCCCCTCTATTCCACCTCCGTCCACTGATGGCTGTTGTTAAACTCTGTAGACCATTTGGAGCGGATCGTGGAGATTGCCCGGCTGCGCGCAGTCCAGCGGAAGGCCCGCTTTGCCAAGCTCAAAGTCTGTGTCTTCAAGGAAGAGATGCCCATCACCCCCTATGAGTGTCCACTCCTCAACTCCCTGCGCTTTGAGCGGAGCGAGAGTGACGGACAGCTCTTTGAGCACCACTGTGAAGTGGACGTGTCTTTCGGGCCCTGGGAGGCAGTGGCTGATGTGTATGACCTGTTGCACTGTCTGGTCACGGACCTGTCAGCCCAGGGCCTCACAGTGGACCACCAGTGCATCGGGGTGTGCGACAAGCACCTTGTCAACCACTACTACTGCAAACGCCCCATCTATGAGTTCAAAATCACATGGTGGTGAGCAGTCCTGCTAGGCAAGGGTCCCATGAAGGAGGCTGTCCGTCCATCCTCTTGGGTGGCTCTGGGAGTCTGATCCCCAGAGGAGCTGCTGACTGTCCCAGAACCTGCTGAGGTGAGGACAGAGCGCCGAGGCACAGATGCAGAGGCTCGGGTGCTGCTGCCGTCTCCCTGGCTCCGCTACCTTGGGGACTCAGTCTGCTCTCACCTGGTCTTTTCCTCGAGGCATGGCGGCGGTCTTCACTGGAGGCCACGGGACCTAGTGAGGACGTCACTGGGAGTCCAGAGAGGTTTGATACCTTCTTGACACCGTGCAGGAGTGCTTCTGCCCATGTGAGAGCCGTGTCACTGAAGGAGGTGTCACCACTTTCTCACCCCGTCCGAACATTCCTGTGCTCGGTGTGTTAGTCGGAATAAGGAGTGCGGTAGGGGATTTACCCAAGTATCACCCTGTAGCCCTGGCCAAAGAAGAGAGAGTCCCTTCCCTCCCAGTGTGCTCCTTGCTCCTCGGTGCCTGAAGCACCTTGTCTTAGTGTGGAAAGATACATCCTGTGCTCCCAGAACATACCTGTCACCTTCTCTTGGAGATTAACCACCGCTGCCAAAGCCATGTACCAGTTGGGCCTTAGAAAAAAACAAACAAACACAATGTTTACAGCCCTGCCCTGGGGCTTTGGCTTTACCTTCCTTGCAGAGTCATTCTCTCACAGGACTGACGATTCCCCCAGTCAGGCAGACACCGAGTCTAGATCTCTTGACATGTAGCATCCCTCTCGGGGGCCGAGAGCACGGCCCGCTGCCAAGTCTTGTGTTAGGATCCAATGTGGTGGACCTCCGGAAGGGACACCCTCTTTCTTTGGTATTGTTTCTTCAGGGTCGGGGGCCGAGGAACATAAGTCCTGGGTTGGAGGCGCAGCCGTCCTGGGGGCTGAAGGTGATGGAAGTAGACTTATGTGTTCTACTTCCTGTTTCAGAAAGAGAAAACAGTCCACAATAACTTCTTTCTCTTCAGCCAAGGTGCAGCATGGATCCCCTAAAGAGAGAGTAGTGTAGCTCTCCTCTGAGAGCATTGCATGTCCAGGCTGCACAGTGGGTAATCATGGGTGTCCTTGACCATTCCTGGATAGTATTTTCCTTTTAATTCAACTTTTTTTTTAATGTAAGGAGTTGTAAGGGCAGCACCACCAATATCAGTCTTGTAGGATCAGAGTGGTCCAGTGAGGCACTGGGGGGTTAAGAGCATCCATGTGCTTCAGAGAACTAGAAGGCCAAGGCCTGGGCACTGAGCTAAATTCCTGTGCGCCATAGGTGGAGGGCAGTGGCTTCCCCAGGCTCTGGTAGAAACACCTTGTTTTTGAATTTGTGTTTTACTCTGAGTGTAACAGAGGTAGAGACTGAGGTCCAAGAGGGAGTGAGAAGCAGTCATCTTCCAGGATGCCTGCTCTCTCTGTTCTCCTCAGCAAATAATAGCATCTTCTGGGGTGCTGATGCCCCTGCTTGGCGCTTAGCCCGACACTATGGCTCTGGCCTTGTCGTAGCAAAGAGGTTCTTTATTTAAATAGACTTTATTTCTGTTTTTCCGACAGGGTCTCATGTAGCCCAGGTTGGCCTCAAATTAGCTGTATAGCTAAGGATGGCCTTATATTCTTGACCTTCCTGCCTCTACCCCTGCCCCCCCCCAGTGCTCTGGGGGGTATAGGCATGTCCCACCACACCTGGCTCTGTGTTCCTTTCTTTTTTAATAGCTAGTGAAGCCCACCATTGAGGATGATGTCCATAGGAGTAGAGAGCCGACAGGTAAGCCTGGGGCTTTTAGGAACTGGGCCTGGGGCTCTTTCCATTCCTGCTGTAGAGTCCTTCAATGCTTGGAACTTTAGAGTCCACAGACAGAAGACAGAGAAAACGGATCTGCTCCAAAACCAGGCCCAGACTGCTTGCTTAAGGTCACAAGGATTCTGGGTAAAGACATTGTCTCTGTGACTTGCTGGAGACACTTTTTCCGTCCCCTCTTTTATTCTCAGGATGACATGTTTTGTGTCATTGTGACGAGAATGCTCCAGGCCACTGGAACAGGCAGAGGAGGGGCACTCAATAACCAGCTCAGAATCCCCTCCCCTTTCAATTCCTTTTTTTTTTTTAATAGTTGACTTGATGTTTGCAATATTAGGGCAGACCATGTGATGAATCTTCGTGTGTGTGTGTATGTGTGTTTTTTAATAACAAAACCCTTTGCATTTTTAAGCCAGTGACTTCTGTACTTTCTTGCAGCACAGAAACTTTTCTTTGTACTAAAAAATATATTTATTATAATCACAATTCTTCCTTGACTAGTGAAATAGAAATATGGAATATAAAATAAAGCAATATATATTGGGATCTGGGATGTGGTTTCATGATAGAAGACCTACCTACTATGCACAAGGCCCTGGGTTCCCTCCCCAGCACCACCAAAAAAAAAAAAAAAAAACAGTATCATGTCACAGTGTATCTTTGCTGTATGGGCCTCTACACTCACTTTCTGCTCACCTCTCTTGGGGCTTTTCTTAAATGAAATAAAAGAATTCATCAGCCTGTTTGGGCCTCTCTAATAAGAAGCTGAAACCATTCTGAAGTGTGCTATTGTATGTGGCGGCTGAGTATGGCTTCCAAATAAAGGGGTCATGTCTGTGGAAATTGTCTGTCTGTCTGTCTGATCCCTTTCCAGTTGCAATTGCTCGGGCCCAGACCAAAAGACTTGTAAGGAAGGTTTGTCCTTGATCTGCAGGAAGTACATCCTTAAAATCCTTTGTGCATCATGTCAATCAATGGCTCTCATCTGGTTGGAGTCAGACCAGTCATTGCTGAATCAGCCCCAAGTGCCTGCCCTAGAGCTTCCCTCCTGCTTCACTTCAGGCATCTTCTCTCCTGGGTAACATGCTCACTGGTTGGGAAGATGAAAGGTTTCATAGCACCACATGGTACAACTTCAGCCTCAGCGGAAAGCAATACAAATAGAGTCACAGCAGAGAAGACTGAGGCAGAGCCACATTGAAACAGAACATCCCAAGGGATGTGTGTGTGTGTGTGTGTGTGTGTTTTGGGGGAGGGGGGAGACTTCACTGTTACTGATGTAATAATCACCATCCATAACCTACCTCTGTGTGTTCGCCTGGCTGCCCAGTACTTCCTGAAAGCCAACAGTCTTCAGGAATCTCCTGTTCTTTTCTCTCGGGCTTTAGGCTAATTGCGAACTAACAGCCTGAGCTTTGTGTCCCAGGCTGATCAAGCTCAGAGTGCTCCCTGGAGTACTAACACATACCTCCAATACAGAGCAAGCGGTGGGAGGGGATGGTTGTGTGATGCTGGGCTGAGTCTTAAGACAAACATCACCCAAAACACTTTTCACACAAAGCATTTTGATCCTAGGAAGAATCTCAAGTGTCCTGCATATTTTTAAACCGTATTTGATCGTAATGTAAATAGTTAAGCTCTCTTGGACTTCTGCACACGCTGTTGCCTGGAGCAGATGCCCATCCCATGACTCTTAAGGGAGCCTTCCCTTATCTGAAGGTAGGATGTTGGGAACTGGGATGGGAGAGAGATATTTTTGGAATTCTGGGGAAAATATATATGTACTGGGGAGGGTTAGATTGGGAATGTGGGAACAGATTGGGCGTGGGAACAGGCACGTACTTCTGAGTGTGGGAGGTCAGCTGGGCCCAATGTCTTCATTTGCATAGTTTTGGTTTTGTGTTCAATAACATCACTGTCTGGGACTACTCTCGCATATAGAGCCTCAGTTCCCTTGGATGACATTACAGTCAAGGACTAGAACCCGGTGCTGTGCCTTTCGTTTCTGACTTAGGTCATCCCTCCTTTGCTGGCTAATGTCTCTTGACCACTGCTTTAGATCTGGGGTCTAGGGATGCCACAATAAAATAATAAATAATAACCTAGCTCTCCCTGGAGACCAGCGCTGGACTTCTGGGCTAGCTTGAAGTTGAGGGGAAGTTGTCCTGAGAATGCCTGCCCCTATGGAAGCTTAGACAGGAGCGTGCCCACCCTAGCACAAGAAGTCGCTAACAACAACAACAACAACAACAACAGCAAATCCCTCTCTCCAATCACCACTTCTTTTTCAAGGGAGAAATAATGGCTCTAATTAGCGTGTATGAGCCTCAGTAGTTAAGATCAAGATCCCTGAAGAAATGAATGGAATTTGTTTTTTTCCCTTGAAAGCAGAGTGTGACACCTCCTTGGCTAACCTCATCCAGACATGCCTTGGAGTCACTTCCTGGACTGACCACACAGATGAATTCTGAAGTGCCTAGGGCTGCACAGCTGTCTAGTACAATTGTTCTCAACCTGGGGGTCATGACCCCTTGGTACTCCTGTATCACATCTTGGCATTACGATTCCTAACAGTAACAGAATTAGTTATGAAGTAGCAATGAACGTTTTTATGCTTGGTTATCACCACAACATGAGGAACTGTATTAAAGGGTTGAAGCATTGGGAAAGCTGAGAACCACGGGTCTTGTTGCTTCCCTTAAATCTCTGATTTGTCCGACTGTTAATGAAAGCTTTGCTTCATCCTTGCTGAGTGTTGTCCTTGGCCCACTGACAATGTAACACCTTACCCATTGGAGGTGAGCTTCCAGGTCAACCCAAACAGCAGAGCCAGGGTTCAGGTGCGAGCAGAGACCGCCCTCCCTCGTGCAGATCAATAGGGACCTCCAAAGCTCTGGGCATTACCCTGCCTAACAGTGGAAACTTGAAAAGTACATCTGAGAGCTTCCTTAAGTCAGGCACCCACAGTCTCAGTTACCTGGGAAGATAAGGTAGGAGGATTAAACCCAGGAGTTCGGGGGCTAGCTTGCTCCAATGATTTTTGATTTTTTTAAATGAAGATGATGGGACTTATTACAGAATAATTTGAGGCACATTCAAAGTTGAGAGTGAGCAGTGACCAAAGGGACCATTGCAGGGGAAAACAGAATGGCCAGAGACAAATGTTGAATTTCTGTCAGGTGCTGTGGGATGTCTTTCTGTACACTGTAAATATTTTTTCACTGATTGGTTGATAAATAAAGCTGCATTGGCCTATGGCAAGGCAGCTTAGAGGCAGGCAGGAAATCCAAGCAGATATACAGAGAGAAAGGAGAAGAGAGAGAGATGCCAGCCACCGTCCAAGGAGCACCACCCAAGGAGATGCAAGGTGCCAGCGGACCGGTAATGCCATGGCCACATGACAACTTAATAAAAATGGGTTAAGTTATAAGAGCTAGCTAGCAAGTTGCCAAAGGCCATACAATTGGTAATTAATACTAAGCCTCTGAATGATTATTTTATAAGCAACTGTGGGGCCCATGGGCTGGGTGGGACTGGAGAAACCTTCTGGCTACAGTCAGGCTTTTTTGTTGTTGTTGTTTTAACAATGGTCTTAAATATCTGGATCTGGCCTCCAACTCACAGAGGTACGTACACCTGTCTCTGCCTCCCAAGTGCTGGGATTGAAGGTGTATGCACCACCACCCTTGGCTTTTTTTTTTTTTTTTTTAAGATTTTTTTAGGTGGAGCCATGTGTATACCGACCAGGTGCTCACAGAGACCAGAAGAGGGCTTCAGATCCCCTGCCACTGGAGTTACAGATAGTTTTGATTTGCTCTGTGGTGCTGGGAATCAAGCCTGGGTCTTCTAGAAGAGCAGCCAATGCTTTTAAACACTGGGACATCTTTCCAGCGCCCCACGCCTCATTTTTTGGAGATAGTCTCACTGTGTAGCTGTGCTTGTCTTTGAACTGGTCCTGCCTCTGTTGCTGGAGGTAAGGGGTTACATTGAAAAGAAGGGACTACATGCCAGGCTGCTGCTTTTTCTCTTTTGTTTGTGTGTTCAGGGCTGGGGATTGGACCCATGTGCCTGCATATGCCAAGCAAGTCTTCTAAGGCCAAGCCATATCCTCGGGCTCAAACCCTGACCTTTTTTTTTGTTTGTTGTGTGGTTGGTTGGTTTTTTGAGACAGGGTTTCTCTGTGTAACAGTTCTGGCTGTCTTGGACTAGCTCTGTAGACCAGGCTGGCCTTGAACTCACAGAGATCCTCCTTCTTCTGTATCCCGAGTGTTGGGATCAAAGGTGTGCGCCACCACCACCACCTGGCCAAAACTTTATTTTTTTATTATTTAATATAATTTCCTTATTGCATCTTTGGGGATTTCACATCATGCATCCTAATTCTGCTCATCCCCAGTCCCTCCATATCCTCCCCTCCTCCTGCTGCACCCCCTCAAAAGAAAATTAAACACAAAATCAAGCAAACAAACAAGAACAAAAAGACATACACACCTTCACTTCTCTTTCCCACCTCTCCATTCATCCTGGGGGCATTGGGAACTGAAGTGTGTCACATGGTATTCCCTTTTGTTCGATCAGCTTTACCTGGTATGGTTCAAGGCCTCTGGAAACCCTGACTCTTAGCTGAAAGGAACCCTAAGCTCAGAACATTAAAGGGCCCCTCAATTCTTAGCCCGTTTTGATTTCCTCTTTCTCTTTTGAAGCAGGCTCTCGTGGAGCCCAATCTGACCTTCACCTTGGTATTCCACTGCTGAGTTCTGGGGTCCCTTGTGGGTTCCACCTTGACATTAATTGATTGTCCTTGTGCCTGTGAGGTGGAGGAAGGCCTTGCTCCTGCGACAGTGAGTTCAGGGTGACCTCCACGGTGAGTGACGGCTTGCTGGCTGGGCCCTAGGTCTGGGAAAGCCTGAGGTAGTGGAGCTGCAGCCCTGCATGTACACACCGGGCATTTCAACATGTGTGCGGGGGGTGGGGTGTGTGTGTGTGTGTGTGTGTGTGTAACCAGGATATGGCCTCTCTTCCGGGAACCTGTGGTGTTGGGAGAGTTGAGCTCTATGTTCAGTTGCTCCAGGTCTGGCTTTGGCTCATGGCCCTTAGACTCAGGATTTCTACACAAAGGTGTGAACCTTTGGCTTTGTGAACGTGTCTTTTGAACTGATTTACGTACCAGTTCATTTTTGGTTGTATTTACAGCAGGATCCCTTAAAGTTTTTATATCCTTTGTTTCCTGTCTTGTTCTTGAGCTTCTCTCTCTCTCTCTCTCTCTCTCTCTCTCTCTCTCCTCATCTCCCTCCTCTTCCTTCTTCCCATTCCCTTCTCTGTTTCTGCTTGATTGTTTTGTTTTGGTAGCCCAGGCCAGCCTCCGACTTGCAACAATCCTCCTGCCTCTGGGATGACAGGCACGCACTATCATCCTCTCACACAACTTCTAAACAAAGGCCACGTGTGAGTAGGATGCTGATGAAGGCAGTTGTTAACCTGTGACGGCTGCTTCTTCCCAGTCACCTTGGGAGTGTTCCCATTCGCTGTGAGCTTATGTGCTTCATTTCTTCCTTAGGTGAATGCCCGCTTCTAAATCTAGGAAACCGACAGTGCTACTGTAGAATTCATACCGTGGGGTTACCTACCAGTTCCAGGAGCCAGAATTGTACTTCCTCTTCCAAAATCTCACACTCCCCAACATAAAATAACAGCCAGAGTAGCCTTTGGATTGGGGCAGTCCTTTTTTTTTTCTTTCTTTTTTTTCCAAGACAGGGTTTCTCTGTGTAGCTTTGGTGCCTGTCTGGGATCTCACTCTGTAGACCAGGTTGGCCTCGAACTCGCAGAGATCCACCTGGCTCTGCCTCCCTAGTGCTGGGATCAAAGGCGTGCGCCACTGCCGCCCAGCTTGGATCAGGGCAGCTTAACTACTGAGCTGCAAGGATTTTTGCCCCAACACAGTTGTTCTGAAAAAGCATCCAAAGTTCCTGGAATCCACCTGTGTCAGCTTCTGTTCTGCAAAAACAGGGAGTGGAGAGGGGGTTCATCAGCGAATTGTGCTCTCCCAGAGGACCTGAGTTTGGTCCTTAGCACAGATGTCAGGCAGATCACCACCACCTGTGACTCCAGCTTCAGGGGGTCTGATCTCGGGTACCAGCCTCTATGGGCCCCTGCATTCACATGTACATATCCACACTCAGATGGATGAATGAATGAATGAATGAAAAATTAAAAGCTACCAGAGATAATCAACTTAGAGAAAAGATTGATTTTGAGACTGTGATGGAGCAAAGCCATTCACCACAAGGTTGGGAATGAGAAGAGATCAGGGCCCTATAATCTGCTTTGAAGGCATGCCCCGCCAATGATCTAAAACAGTTGGTTCTCAACTTGTGGGTCTCGACCCCTTTTGGGGGGGGCAGGACGGGGAGTTGAACGACCCTTTCACAGGGGTCGCTTAAGACCATTGGAAAACACAGATATTTACATTATGATTCATAACAGTAGCAAAATTACAGTTATGAACAACAAAAATACTTTTATGGTTGGAGGGGTCACCAAAACATGAGGAACTGTATTAAAGGGTCCTAGTATTAGGAAGGTTGAGAAGCACTGCCCTAAAACCTCCTGATAGGCCCCCTGCCTCTGAAAGGCTCTGTCACCGCTCAGTAGTGCCAAGCTGGGGACAGGGTCTCATGTTTTGTTCCTGAGACGGGGCCTCTTGTTTTGTTCGAGACAGGGCCTCTTGTCTCCCAGCTGGCTTTGAACCCTTGGGATTGAATGCTCTCCTTGCTCCAGCCTTTAGAGAAAGCAGGATTATGGTTGCAGGCCACATACTCAGCCAGGGACCGTGCCTGCCTCCTACAGTCACTAACAGACATCTAAGGTCCAAGGCATATCATTAAAACTCTCCTCCCACCTGCCACCAAATGGAAACAGGGCTTTTGTGTACCGGGGAACATCCAGCCAACTGTGTGAAAGACTTGGAACCATCTCGAAACACTTCATGTTTGAGGCTGGAAACTGGAAGGAGATGACATGCAAATTTTCTAGTGTTTTCTGCCCTCTACATTATGATTCATCCATCCACAGAACATGACTTAGACAATTCTCCGAATATGTTATAGCCTGTGATTTGATTTTGAGTTTGAGTTTTGTGTTTTTTTAATTAATTATTTATTTTGAACTGGTCTCATGTAGCCTAGCCTGACCTCAAACTTGCTGTATAGCCAAGGGTAGCTTTGAACTCCTGATATTCCTGCCTCCATTTCCCAGGTACTGGGATTAAAAGTATGTGTCACTGTATCTTGCTTTATTTTATTATATTTATTTGTGTTGAGACAGGTTCATCTTGTTCCCTGACTGGTTTGGAACTCATGGCAATCCTCCTGCTTCAGCCTCGGATGCTTGCTTGGGGCGCTTCAGAATAAACCCATGGGAGAAGAGTGCTGGTTGAAGCTCTACAGGCACTGGTGCTGGACTCTGCAAGCCCAAGAAGGTAAATAAATGCCTGTCCACTCCCGTGGCCCGCCAGCGCCCACTACCGACAAAGAGGAATATCACTTTTTAAAAATCGAAAGGTCTCCCATTTCTCTGTTTCCATCGCCCTCCTCTTGAAAAGGCAGTGAGAGGTGAATTTGCAGCTGAGAGACAACCAGTTGATAACTATCACATTTCTATGTTGATTGACCCAGCTTTATAATCCTGCCTAGGCTGCTTTCCTCAGCTTTGAATGACGTATTCACATTATCTGTTAAATATGACTACTCACATGTCTACTTAAGAGTGGGCGCTCTTTTCTACTCTCTGCGGCACACATCTTCATCAGTTTCCCCAATCTCAGGTTGCACCGTCCACCAAAGCCGGCAAACCCTGGAAGTCATCTTTCTCTCCTACAATAGCCCATTGTTGAGCATGGGCATCTCCAACCTATATCTTGAATCCATTCATGTTGTCGCCTGAAATTTTTCAGCTGTTGCTACAGACACCTCTTGGTTTAGCTGAGCTCCCAGATGCTTCCTGAATCCACTCCCTTTCTCACTTCTGCAGCCAAATACCTGCCAGGAACACCTTACAGGAGGAATCATTTACTGTCTCATCTCGGGGAAAGTTTAGTTCATCAGCATAGAGGGCTGAGGGGCTTGCTGTGTAGTCGTAGCTGGCCTGAAGTCTATACAGACCAGGCTAGCCTTAAACCTGCAGTGATCCTCCTGCCTCTACTCCTGGACCCCCACATGCTGGGATCACAGATGTACACTATCATGCCTGACTCCGGGTATTTTTTTCTCTTCTTTTTAGGGGGTGGGGGTTGAGACAGGGTTTCTCTATGTAGCCCTGGCTGTCCTGGAACTCGCTCTGTAGACCAGGCTGGCCTTGAACTTACAGAGTTCCACCTGCCTCTGCCTCCCGAGTGCTGGGATTAAAGGCATGCACCACGACCACATGGCTTTTATTTTCTTTTTAAAAATATTTTTATGCATATGAGTGTTTTGCGTGCATGTGTGTCATCCAGAAGCCAGAAAGGGTGTTTGGTTCCCAGCACCCACATGAAGGCCAACAACTACCTATAACTCCTGTTTCAGAGGACCTGACACCCTCTTCTGCCCTCCATGGATGTCAGGCAGTACACATAAATACACACATGCCATTCCCAGGAGGGCCGAAGGTGCTGGGAACTAAACCCGGGTCTTCAGCAAGAACAAGAACTCGTAATCACTGGCCCGTCTTTTCAGCCATGGTCCTCCCAAAGGTTCTGGTATGACTTTGAATTTCTCTAGTTCCCCCCCAAGAACCCTGAGAACTCTGCTCTTCAGCAGTCTATCCTCATACGGCTGCACTTCCACTAAATGGTCCAACCAGCTTGTAGACACGATACAGAAAAGCCTCAGGCCAATTCCCAGTTCCACACCTTGCCTAGCAAATGGTATTTCCTCACCTGAATCTGGAGTCTTCCTTTATCTTACCATCACCTCTTACAAACGAAAGAGTACCCTAAAACTGACACTTGAGTCCTCTCCACCGTGTCCCCTCCCTCACAGCACTGAGAGACAGGGCTGACACAATACAAATGTATCTGAAGGGGAAGCTAAAGGAAGGGCTAGGGAAGCCTCGACTTCTAGTAGACGCTTGTTCAGTTCTGAGGCCACAAGAAGCAGGAGTTTGTGTTCTGAGAGCAGACCCGGGAAGACCACTAGGGAACCTGAAAATCCATCATCCACACTTGAGGCTTTGCTGGTCTGAGGGCCACGTCCCAAAAATACAGCGTCAAAGCCCTGGAGTATCGTGTGCAGAATTACTACAGACCTAACTGAGCTGGCCTGTGAGGGTGTGTCCCTCTACATGGCTGTATGCCTTATAAGGGTGATCTCAGGATAGGAGCAGGGATTACTAGTTAGGTACTGAGAAATAAAGAGCTGAGGCCAAATCTAAAATATTAAAGAATCAGTTTTGGTGTCATGCGGACAAGAAGCAAAACTTCAATGGCCCACTCTGAATTCTGTTCCCTTAATTTCTGAGTCCCTGAATTCTGGCTTTGGGAGAAATAGTACACTGTACTGAACACAATATACGATGTCAACACAGCTAAGGACAGGCCTTGAGCCATGTGTGGTGGCCCGTCCATGCCTATAACCCCAAGAGGCTGTGTGTGGAGGCTGGAGGATCAGAAGTTTATAGTCAATCTCTGCTATATAATGAGCTTCGGGCCAGCCTGGGATATTAGAGATACTGTCTCAAAAAAAAAAAATGCTTTAGGGTGTGCTGTGGGGTCCCTTCTTCAGTATCATAGCTGTCCATAAATTATCCGTGCTACTGTAAGTATTCATAATTAAACACAGTGGTTCAGCAGGGCAGGCTTGGGTGGGACGGTTTCCTTGGTCTGTTGTCTGTGCCTTATCTGTGGTGAATAGACATTTGTTCATGCCTTCCCAGGCGAAGTCATGAAACCAACTCCGTATTACCTTCTTTCCCAAGATAATTCTCTATCCCCTTCCCTCCTACCCAACTTGTGTTTTAGACCAACACAGAATTGGAGGAAAAAAGGAACCCAGTGGATACAAGTGTAAGATGAAACAAGAAAATGTGGACTTTCAGACATTGTAATCACCAATGACAAGATGGGGTAGGGGGCTGGAGAGGTGGCTCATCGGTTAAGAGCACTGGCTACTCCACCAGAGGCCCCAGGTTCGATTCCCAGCTGCTCACAACCATCTATAACCCCAGTCCCAAAGAATCTGATGCCCTCTTCTGGCCTTTGATGGCACTGCATGCATGTGGAACACAGACACATATGTTGGCAAAACACCCATAAATATTAAATTTAAAAAATAGACCGGGCAATGGAAGTTTATGAGCACATCCAGATTAATTATTTTTGGTACTCAGCCAGTGTTTTAACGAAGATATGAGATAGTAACTTAGTAGCAGGTTTCCATCCGTGACTGGAGCAGAAAGTACTCAGCATGATCATTTCCCCTTTAAATCAATAAGCAACATCAAAATTGGCAGAGGGACGATAAGGGCATGATGAGTAGATTGTTCCGCTAACGGCCTCAATGAGTCAGAACTTCCAGGGTCCACGCTCCAGCTAGTTCCTTCCCATGCTGACCCTGGACTTGTCCACTTACCGCCCTTCCTTCCTTCCTTCCTAGAGTCATGTTCTGCAGTCAAGGCTGGACTCCAGCTCACAATTCTCCCGAGTCAGCCACCTGAGTATTACCAGCTTGTGTTAAGGTGGCCAGCCCCCAGATGCAAATTTCCCCATTGCATTATTTCCCTTTCCCTGCATCATTTTCTCTCACACCAGCTAATGTAAATTTCTTTGTTGACTCCACCACCTACAATTTAACAGGGTTTTTGTTTACTTTTTTTTTTTTGTGTAGCCCTGGCTGTCCTGGAACTCTCTCTGTAGACCAGACTGGCCTTGAACTCACAGAGATCCTCCTGAATCTGCCTCCCAAGTGCTGGGACCAAAGGCGTGCGCCACCATGCCCAGTCTATTTTTAATTTTAAAATAAAATTTTGTTTAATTTGAGAAAGGGTTTCACAATTTCTCTGGCTGTCCTGGAAATTTCCAGGTAGACCAGGCTGGCTTCAGACTCCCAGAACTCCTCCTGCCTCTTCCCTGAGTGCTCAGAGTAAAGGTGTTTACTGCCATGCCCAGCTGTTTTTAAGAAAGACATTACATTTATGTGTGTGTGTGTGTGTGTGTTTGTGCACACGAGTGTGTGCTTGCACATGTGCATGCCATGTCACACGCATGGAGGTCAGAGGACAACCTGCAGGAGTCAGTTCTCTCCTGCTGTCTGGGTCTCAGGGATTGAACTCAGGTCACCAGGCTTGGTTGAGTGTGTTTACCAAGTTAACCATCTCACTGACCTGTCCCCTAGAATGTAACTCCTCAGCAAAGGTACCTTTGTTTTAACATCTGTCCAACAATAGGCACTGAAGGAAAAGCTGAGGAGGGAGTCCAGGAATCCCCAATTGGTAAATGATTGGCCTGAAAGCAGGGATGGCAGCTCAGGTTGGTGTTTGGTGACTGTACTCAGATCCACCACACCTGGCATCTCGTATTGAGCCTGTGGACACAGAATAGCACTCACTCCAAATGTGAGTGACCACGGCCCTCCCAGCACTTTCAGATGGTCCCAGATGATGTATTCACCATGGTAGTGGTTACATGAACATTTTTTTTTTTTTTAAAGATATGGTCTCATGTAGAGAAGGCTGGCCTCAGACTCACTGTGTAGCTGATGATGAACTTCCGATCCTCCTGCCTCAGCCTCCCATGTACTGGGATTATAGGCATGCACCATCATATGTGAACTTTTCAGGGTCACTGAGTAAATCATACACGAATGCATTTGCCAAACACATTGGTGGGGACACCGGGTAGGGAGTTAGAGCAAAGTGGGGGAAATCTCTGCTTTAGACTTCGGACACTGTCTGTTTACATTCTCAGCTTTTGGATGGGTGGAAGCTATGTTTGGCATGTACGAATACATTCCAAATATTTTACCTGATGGTCAAAAGGATATTAAGGCAGAGACAGAGTGAGTCAGACATGACTACTAAGCAGTCCTAGAGACAGTCTGAGATACGGATCTACAACATTCCAACTCTCCAAAAATCAGTCTACAGAATCTTTAACCCAAGTGTGGCTTTTAGAAAATGTCACAAGGCGGACAACATTGGTCTGTTGCCTCTAACATCCCTGCAATGGGAATTGAAAGTAGGTTCTGCCCACAGGGACAGCTGACCTGAGCTCGTGGGAGCTCATGGACTCTGGACCAACATTTAGGGAGTCTGTATGAGACTGACCTAGGCCCTCTGCATGTGTGCGGGGATAGTTGTGTAGCTTGGGTCTCTGTAATGCTCCTAGCAGTGAGATCAGGACCTGTCCCTGGTGCTTAGCTGGCTTTTGGAAACCTGTTCTCCATGCTGGATTACCTTGCCCAGCCTTGACACAAGTGGAGGAGCTCGATCCTGCCTCAACTTGATGTGCCATGCTTTGTTCAAGCCCATGGGAGGCCTGCCCCTTTCTGGAGATGGAGGAGGAGTAGATGGGAAGGCGGGTAGATGGGAAGCAAGGGTGGGAGGTGGGGGAAGGAAGGAGAGGAGGGAGGGGAAACTGGTATGTAAAATGAATGAAAAAAATGTTACTTAAATTTTAGAAAAAAGAAAGTAGTTGTTTGTGCCTCCACTATTAATGCTGTATAACACTGGCTAACTTATTTAACTTTTAGGTCTCAGTTATACTCAGATTATTTATTTATTTATTTATTTATTTATTTTAGGTCTCAGTTATACTCAGATTATTTATTTATTTATTTATTTATTTATTTATTTTATCCTGAGGCTTGAACCTAGAGCCTCTGGGGGCAGGAGCTAGCCTTCTATAGATGGAGGGAAGGAAAAGGGCCTGTGGTGAAAACTCCAAGTTGTTCACACATATTGCAGTGAAAATGCAC
This sequence comes from Peromyscus californicus insignis, assembly GCF_007827085.1. NCBI lineage: Eukaryota > Metazoa > Chordata > Mammalia > Rodentia > Cricetidae > Peromyscus > Peromyscus californicus. Next base: position 20,416,896 of record NW_026294540.1, read on the forward strand.
CTAAGGTTTTAAAGAACATTAAGAGTCCAAGCAGCAGCCGGTCGGTCGTGGCGCACACCTTTAATCCCAGAACTTGGGAGGCAGAGCCAGGCAGATCTCTGAGTTCGAGGCCAGCCTGGTCTACACAGAGAAACTGTCTCAAAAAACAAGAGAGAGAGAAAGAGTTCTAGCAAGCCAAGAACACTAGGGATGAGAAACAAAGAAGCTTGAAGTGTGAGAAAACCAAGGGACCCTATGAAACAAGGTCAGTGTGGGTTGGCCTGCTGGATGCTAGGCATTATTGCTTTTTCTTTTTCTTTGGTTTTTTGAGACAGGGTTTCTCTGTGTATCCCTGGCTGTCCTGGAACTTGCTCTGTAGACCAGGCTGGCTTCGAACTCAGAGATCCACCTGCCACTCCCTCCCGAGTGCTGGGATTAAAGGTGTGTGCCACCATTGCTTGGCCTGCCCCTTTCCCCCTCTCTCTAAAGTCTGATTATAGCAGACTGAATTGTAGGATGGCTTCTAACAACCCTGCCCTCTCTCACTGATGCCAAAAGTGTTACTTTTCTTCTGTAGTAAGTAGGGAGTCTCCCTCAGTTTTCCTTTTTTAAACTTTTTAAAATTACGACTATTGTGTGTGGATGCATGTGCCACACTTGTATGGAGGTCAGAGGACAACTCTGTGAGTTGGTTCTCTCCTTACACCCTTATGCCGGTTCCAGGATTTGGATTCAGGTTGCGAAGCTTGAGCCTTTACTCACCAAGCCATCTCTTTGGCCCTCTTTTTTTTTTTTTAAACTTGTAATCCTCTTAAATAAAAGTTGCCTTTACCTTACTCCTATAAGTGCCCCTGTCTTTAAACTTCATAGACCTTAAACATCCAGCGTGGAGCCATTTTCCAGGCCAATCTGACCATGTCTGGCGTCCTTGGTCCTTGTGTCAAATACAACTAGACCATCAGGATCCCTTACACTCAAAATTCCTGCATCATCCACATGTGCCCTGTTGAGGAAGCTATACCCAGAGCTTTCATTTCACTTTTTTTTTCTTTTTGAGACAAGGTTACACTGTAGCCCATGCTGTCATCCTCCTGCCTCAGCCTCCAAGTGTTGAGATTAGAGTAATACGCCACCACACCTGGCCTTTTTCACCTTTTAAATTTTCAGACAGGTTCTAAGTCACCCAGGCCAAGAAACACCAGGGATGAGAACTCTTGATCCTCCTGTCTCCACTTTCCCAGTACTGGGATTACAGCCTGGTTGCTTTTTGGACTAATTCCCTTCAGGTTCAAACTCGAACCCTTTTAAAGTTCTGAGATCTGTGAAGGCAAACCGGGAGTGTCAGTTCTGTGGGCCACCTGCCCAGGTGACCAGGTTCTTCCTAGAGGTGAACAAGAATTGAATGCCCAGGGACAAAAAAGTAGACTCGCTGGGCGGTGGTGGCGCAGGCCTTTAATCCCAGCACTCGGGAGGCAGAGCCAGGCGGATCTCTGTGAGTTCGAGGCCGGCCTGGTTTACAAAGTGAGATCCAGGACAGGCACCAAAACGACATAGAGAAACCCTGTCTTGAAAAAAAAAAAAAGTAAAGGCTCAGAAAAGGTGAAGACAGGCATTAATTGTGACAGAAAAAAAGCATTCGGGAAGGGTGGTTTTTCCAGAGCTGGGAGACTGTCTAATAGTTCAGGGTTGATCATTTGTAGAGCTCATGGGCTCTCTCATTTTTTCTTTCTCTATTCATTCTTCCTCTTTATCTCCTCCACCCGGATGGTTCTTGGCCCGGGGAGATAACAGAGGCGGTGAGGTGGCTTCTCAACTGTAAAGTGGGATTGTTATCTATCTTTACCGTCCAGCAGCCATGCGTTATCTCTCCCTGCGACCTCTCTTCTGACGACCTATTCCTGCTACTCCTCGGGGCTTCTTGTCGCCCTCAGGCTAGTGCAAGCAGAAGCTGAAAGCATGGAGTGAGGAAGGACAGGGGGACACAGCGGCGTCTCGCGAGTCGCGGACACGCCAGCGATGGCCCCAGGGTCACTCGGTGTGCCAAGCTCCCAAGCCCGGACCCTACAGCCTTTCCCGCGGTCAACCTCCCGAGCGTAGGCTACCTTTTCCGGCCGGCAGCCTCGAAACCCCGGAAATCCGAAGCGTCACGGAAGTGACGTAACACGCAGGCCGACGCGCGCGTGCTCGTGGTGCCGGGGGCGGGGCGTGCGGGGGCAGGGGCGGGGCAGGGAGCCGACTGACTGAAGCGGCGCTGGGAGCGGCTGTCGGACGCCGGCGGAGCCGCGGACCAGGTTCGGAGGGACGGGGGGCCCACGGAGGCGCGTTCACCACTCGGAGCGGGGTGGCGGCGGTGGCGTCCGGCCCGCGCGCTGACCCGGGGCCGCTCCGTTCCGCCACTGAGGCGGGCGGGCGGGCGGGCGCGGAGGGCCAGGCCGCCAGAGCTCCGCGCTCGGCCTCTCTCTCCGCCTCGGCCGAGTTCTCCGCAGCTCGGCGGGACTCGGGCTCCCGGGAGGACGCGATGCCCGGTCGTCCGCTGCCGCTCCGGTCCCGTCCGAGTCCCGAGTTGTGGTTGCGGCCGGGAGGGTCACGTTCGGACCCGGCGTGGGGCTCGGGGATGGATGGTGCGGGCTGCTGTGGCGCGGGGTTTTGAAATACTTCTGCCGGGCGGTGGTGGCCAAGGTTATGGGGGTGTCTCTGAATGAGAAAGTCCTGGAGCTGAGGCAGGAGGATGGCCGCGAGTTTGAGGCCAGCCTCCGCCACATAGCAAGACCTTTTTTTTGGGGGAGGGAAAAAAAGTAAAGGTAGCCCCCTGATGCCGAGATGTCTAGGAGAAGAGCTGAGGGGATGTCCCTCCATCCATCCCCTCGCGGAAGTTGACTCCGAAGAGGGAAGCGCCTTGGAGACTAGGTCACGGGCAGCTGGCTGTGTCTCAGAGCTGGTGACCAATCCCTGTGGTTGGGAAATGTGTGGCTGGATGCGGTAGTCTCTGTCAGCCTGTGGAGTTTAGATGTGACATTTTGGCAGAAGTTTACAGCAGTCACCTGGTTTTGTGTGAAGAGTTTTTCTCCCCCTCTTGGAAGTTAACAGTTGGGCCTTTTAACCTGCAAACTTAAAATTACTTTTAAAAGAAAGACCCGATTAGTTACCCACTTGGGTCAAATTTTTACTTGTTTGGGAACTGAGGCAAGAACGGACTTGGGAGTTCGACGTGAACATCAACAAGGGCTGCCTAGTGAGTTTGAGACCAGCCTTGGCTATAGAGTGAAATTCTACACACACACCCCGCCCCCAGTCGCAGTTAAAAGAAGAGTCCCAAATAAAATTGTCTTGTCAAGAAACTTGCTACTTAGTATGACTGACTTTGAGGTTTGCATGTGCTAGATAGAGGCTGTTAAACTGAGCTACATCCCCAGCTCCCATTCATCCTTTACGGATTACTGTTTGGGGGATTATTTATTTATTTTGGTTGTGTATTTATATTTGTTTTTTTGGAGGGGAACGGGGTCTCATCATGTAGCCTTGGCTGGCCTGGAATTCCATATGTAGACCAGACAGGACTCTGAACTTGGAGTGATCTTCCTGCCTGTGCCTCTCAAGTACTGGGATTGCCAGCGTGGGCCATTGCTTTCTGTCCTTTTCTTTTGGTGTGTGTGTTCACAGTGTGTGACTATAGAGGCCAGAGGCTAGCTGATGTTGGATATCTTCTTCAGTTTTTTACTAACCTTGGTTTTTGAGACGCGATCTCTCAGGAACCTGTGAGCTGTGTTTGGCTGTGAACCTGTGAACCTGGAGCTGTGTTTGGCTAGACCCCATAGCAGGCCAGCAAGCTACAGAGATCTCCCAGTCTCTGCCTCCACGTGCTGGGGTTACAGACGAAGTACTCTGTGTGTGTGTGTGTGTGTGTGTGTGTGTGTGTGTGTGTGTGTGTGTGTGTGTACTGGGGATCTGAACTCAGGTTCTCATGCTTGTGTGGCAAGTGCTTTGCAGATCTAGCTATCTTCCCAGCCCTGCTTTTTGCTTTTGATGAAATGAAGTTGGAATTGGTTAAGAAACAGTTTTCTTATAGGTTTAGGCACAGGTGTTAAGGGAGAGGGAGAGACACTTAAAAGGACAGTACACCTTCAAAACACAGGTGTGGACGCCTCAAGAGAGTCTCCAAGATTTATTGGTTTATTTTGTTTTTCAAGACAGGGTTTCTCTGTAGCCCTGGCTGTCCTGAACTTGCTTTGTAGATCAGGCTGGCCTTGAACTCAGAGATCTGCCTGCCTCTGCCTCCCGAGTGCTGGGATTAAAGGTGTGCTCCACCACCTGTTGATTTACTGATTCTTAATCAGGGAGTTAAGACGCAGTCAGGATTTGAATTTTTACTTGCTTAGAAAAAAATTGGACTAGAGACTTGGCTCAGTGCTTAAGGGATCTGGCTGCTCTTGCAAGGGATCCTGGTTTGGTTCCCAGCACCCACATGGTAGTTCATAACTGTCTGCAACTCCAGATCCTGGGATTTTATGTCTTTCTCTGGCCTCCAGGGCACCTGGCACACACATGGTGCATATGCATGCATGCAAGCAAATACCCATACATAAAGATTAATAAATCTTTTTTTTAATCACGGAGGTGAACAGTAATATTACTTTAAGGTGTAGAGTGCTTGCCTAGTTTGCACCAAGGCCCTGGATTCTATCCCCAGCACTACAAAGAAACAGAAATAACACAAATATTTCAATATAATTCTATCATGGTGTATGCTGCATAGAGCTCTGAGGACTAGAACACAGGCCAACCTTGTCAAGTGTGGAAGGTGGAAGAAGGGATCAGGAAATACCTTCCTAAAGTGTCTTGAAGAATGTGTAACACTCCAGACCAACAAGCTGGAGTAGGAATTTCGGAGGCAGGTTAGTGTGTCTGTTGGGGGAGCAGGGACCAGGAGAAAAGGCCACCCAACTACATGAAGCAGATGTTGAAGGGATGTGCAGGGCAGAGATGCCAGTTGGGGCTTTTCTGTGCTGGTGACAGGGCCAGGGGAGGGCATGAAGCAAGGTCATCCAAGCAAGGTCATCCTGTGGTTCAGATAAACTTTAAGCAGCAGCTCCCACACACAGGCTGCTGCTCTGTGGTTGGAGATGATTGTGTCTGGTGTAGTACAGGGTTAGGTACTGTCTTGCATGGCTCTCTTTTTTGGTCATTAAGTGTTTGGGTTGAATTGTGTACTCATTTATTAAGACCGGCTCCATTATAAATTTCCAATAACAGGAAATCTACTTTTATCTCTCCACTCTCAATTTATATTGGACATTTATTGGTTTCATGAGTATTTGCTGACTGCATGAGAGCACTCCATGGACTTCTCCCAGTCTTTGGCTAGGTACTGTAGACTTTTAAATCTTGACTGTGTGCAATTAAATTCTGGCACTCGTTTTTTATTGGCTGTGAGATAAGCATCTCTAGCTGAGGTTATCTGTACAATCAACACCTATGTGTCAGTAGAAATGCTGCTAAGTGGCTTTCTTAGCCTAATAATAAAGTTACCATGCTAAAAATGAAATAGAACATTTTGCAAATCTTACCCAATGTTCACCTTTAGCAGACAACTCTGTAAGAAGTAGTATGTACAGAGGAAACAATTGACTTCTATTACACTAATTATTATTTAACTGGTTTTTTTGTTTGTTTGTTTGTTTGTTGTTTTTTTTTTTTTGAGACAGGGTTTCTCTGTGTAGTTCTGGCTGTCCTGGAATTCACTCTGTAGATCAGGCTGCTGGCCTTGAGTTCACAGAGATCTGCCTGCCTCTGCCTCCCAAGTGCTGAGATTAAAGGCATGTGCCATCATGCCCAGCTTAACTGGTATTTTTAATGCTTGAGTAAAGTTCCTAAAATGTTTTAAGAGGCTATGAGAGGATTGCCAGAGCAGGCCAGCCTGGACAACTTAGTGAGACTGTCAGAATAGCAAAAGAAGGCCTGGGTTGTCACTCCATGGTAAGGCACTTGCCTAACATACTGGAGACTCTGATGGCTGCATTTATTTTTTCAATTATGCGTATGTGTGTATTTGTGTGTGGGTGTGAGTATGTGTACACGATGTGCCCTTGGAGACCAGAGGAGGTTGTTAGGTCCCCTGATATAGTGCTGGGAATTAAACTTGGGTCCTCTGCAAGAGCAGTACATGCTCTTCACTCCTGAGCTGTCTCTCCAGCATCATGCCTGTTATCAGAGGCTTCTGTTTTTACCGAAGCTCTTCCCACTGGGGTAGGAAGTGTAACTTTGATGGGATAGGAGCATACTTTTTCCTTGTTTCTGGTAGCATTCTTTTTTTTTTTTTTTTTTTTTTTTGGTTTTTCGAGACAGGGTTTCTCTGTGTAGCTTTGCGCCTTTTCCTAGAACTCACTTGATAGCCCAGGCTGGCCTCGAACTCACAGAGATCCGCCTGGCTCTGCCTCCCGAGTGCTGGGATTAAAGGCGTGCGCCACCACCGCCCGGCTCTGGTAGCATTCTTTACAGGCTTGTGATCATTAGGACAGCCAATAATTGTGATTATGATCAGTTAATTAGATGTAACAGGAGTCCTAAGTTATGATCAGAGGGACAAACATTGTTCATCCTGACTAGGAAGCATAGAACATTACATGTTGAGGTGGGGGTTCTTAGACTGGCTTTCTTGGGGATGGGAGTACTGAGGGCACCTGGAACACATGCTCTGTGAGTACTGTACCACTGATTTACCTTCCCTGTCCTGAGTCATAAGCTTTTTATTTTTTCCCAAATGATGTGGAAGAGATTGTTAAAGGATCTGAAGCAGGAAAGTAGCCAGAGCCTTGCGGGCTCTAACCTTAGGGAGTGGTGCTATGAAGAAACCGAGTAAAATCTGTTTTGTTTGCTTGCTTTGTTTTTTGAGACAGAGGCTCTCTGTGTAGCTCTGGCAGTCCTGGACCTCACTGTGTAGACCACTGTGTAGACTGTGCTACCACACCTGGTTCTTGAGTAAAATCCACGGACCACTTTTCAAGCTAGTCTACTGAGTTGCCATTCGCCGTAGCCATTATAATTGAGTTTGTAGTATTTTAAAATTAAATGTAGGAATTAAAATTTTTAAATGGGGTGAGGCTGGAGAGATGGCTCAATGGTTAGAGCACTGGCTGCTCTTGGAGGGGCCCTGGGTTTGAATCCTAGCACCCACATGGTGGCTCCTAACCGTCTGTAACTGGTCTCAGGGACTCTGATGTTCTCTTCTGGCCTTGGTAGGCGCCAGGCACATAGACGGTGCACATGCACTCATGAAGGCAAACACTCACACATATAAAAATAAATCTTTAAAAGTTGAAAACAGGATTAAAATCATTTTTGTGTTTAATTAGTTTGTATGTGTGTGAGCATGCCCACATGTGAATGCATGCTCAGGGTGTGTGTAGAGGTCAGAGAACGATCTGTGGGAGTTGGTTTTCTCCTTCAGCCATGTGGGTCCTGGTGATCAGATTCAGGTTGTTAGACCTGGCAGCAGGCACCTTTACTCACTGAGCCATCCCCCCAGCCCTGGAAGAAAAATGGGGTTATTATTATTTTTTTTAGAAAATAAAAATAAGCTCTGATTTAAAAAAAATAAAAAAGTTTTACATGAGCTTTTAACTTTTCAAGAGCAGAATACTAAATGTCCCTTATCAATTTCTGATTTTTTTTAAGGAATTCTTTTTTTTTTTTTTTAAAGATTTATTTATTTATTATGTATACAGAAGAGGGCACCAGATCTCATTACAGATGGTTGTGAGCCACCATGTGGTTGCTGGGAATTGAACTCAGGACCTCTGGAAGAGCAGTCAGTGCTCTTAACCTCTGAGCCATCTCGCCAGCCCCCAATTTCTGATTTTTATACTTCTACTACTACCACTGCTGTTCATCAGAATTAGGAAATACAGTGTCTTCAGATAGGTGCACGTGCAGTATTGGTTATCTTTGTATTTTGTGATTTTTAGTATGGAGGTACCGCTATGTGTTTTTCTCTGACAAAAGTATTTATTTGTGTTAACCTACACTTTAGTAACCTAAAAGTACCATTGGTTCTTTATATGAAAATTGTACTGGTCTACATTTTTATTCTTTTTGTTAGTTTGTTTGAGGCCTGCAACTCATTGTGTAGAACAGGCTGGCCTCAAACTCACAGTAGTCTGCCTGCCTCTGCCTCCCTGGGATTAAAGGTATGTGCCACCTTGCCTGGCTTTTTTTTTTTTTAAGTGTAAAAGTGAAAAAATAATGTATTTCATGTGACCTTATCATACATGTCTCACAATTTGGGGAATTTTTACATAGGATATATTTATAATTTTCTATGTGTTTTCAAGTTAAAAATACACAATGACAATATTTTATTTTTGTAGTTCCTCTATAACAGGTTCTATAGAATTTTCTAATTTTAGGCTTGCTGTTTGCTAGAGCAGTTTTCCCCCCCTTTAGATAGGACTTTGGAGCACATTTAAAAGATGCTTTTAGAGAATGAACTCAAAATACTTATTAATGGATGAAAATCTCCTTGTATTATGCCATAATTTTCTTAAGTAGAGCGTATCTCTTGTATCACATCTTGTTCCAGAAAGGTTTCTTAATGACGTGTGAAGACTTGCCCAACCTGCTGCTGTTAACATACCAATCGAGATGAGTGAGTGGATGAGTGATTTGGAGTAGACAGAGAGTTAAGGTGGGAACAAGGACCAGCTCTGTACCAAATGCTTGGGCTGAAATATGAAGTTTCTGGTTGAGGGCTAAAGAGGTGGCTATGCTCTTAGCAGCCAGCTGAGAAAGGAATATAATGGCTTAGTGACCTTGAAAGATAATCAGAAACTCCTCAGCTCTGTTGTTTAATTGCTTTGGAAGGACTGTGTGCTCTGTCCCATCTTAGCTGAATTACCCCTGGCCTCATGTGATCCAGGTGTTTCAATCTTACCATTTAATCAAGGGTCTGTTTCACATGATCCAGATAAGACTGTACAGTCTTCAGAAGTAGTTTGTTTTTCAGCTTTTGCTTTGATTTTGTGCTGTCTGGAAAGCACCTTGAGTAGATCTGTTTTGTGTTGTTGGGCAGTCAGAACCGTGTGTGTGTGTGTGTGTGTGTGTGTGTGTGTGTGTGTGTGTGTGTGTGTGTGTGTGTGTTAGATGGGCTGAAAGGATAACAAAACCAGAGTGAGGATTTATTTCTAGAAGTAGGTTTTGAGATACTAGCTTCAGCACAGAGATCATTAGCTTGAAAAGCCCACACATAGGACTTACTTTAAGGTGGGAACATAGCCACTTAGGTACTGAAAAGTAACTCTTTCAGGAATAATAGTTAGGATTTCTAGAGTGCCAGCATGGTTGGTGTGGCCAGGAGACTGTTCTTATTTACCCTTAGTAAACAGTAGGTGGGACCATCCTTGCCTAAATACAGTTGTGCAATGTTGTGGCTCCTTAATTACATTTCCATCAACTTTGGACATTGTTTTTTTAATGTGCCCTGAAGAATGAGTTGGACCAGTGACCAAAGCTTTGACTATAATAAGGATAATGCAAATGTGAATTCTAGAGACAGAAACAGAATTGACAGCCAGTGAGATAGATTGACTAAAATCTATCACAGGGTTTGGTATTCAGTGCAGTGATGCAGTATGTTCATAGTGTGCACAGACCTCTGGCCTTCATCTTCAGAAGTACATGAAAGAAAAAGAAAGACCAAAAAACCCCCAAAGTTTTCTATAATTAGTGTCTTGGGATAATATGCTTGGCATCTATGTAGCAAATTATGTTTCAGTCTTCAAAAATTTGTTAGCTACTATAGTTGGAACCTAATGTGGTAATTGTGTAGTTTGTGGAAGGTTTCAGATACTGTCCAGTCACAAATATATCACTTTTAATACTATTGGTGAGATTCAGATGGCAAAGTTGCCTTCATACCCATATGCTAACCACTGACTCTTTATTTAACTTTCTTTTTTTTATTCATTTTACATACCAACCACAGATCCCCCCTCATCCCTCCTCCTGCTCCTCCCCACCTTCCCCCCCACCCCTCCTTCCTTCCTCCAACAGGGTGAGTTCTCCCATGGAGGGGGATAGCTAAGCCTGGTACATTCATTTGAGGCAGGACCAAACCCCTCCCCACTTTATTAGTAACTACTGACTCTTCTGCAAAACTTTATTATATTGTTACCTGCCCTACAAAATAGAATGTTTTATGACAGAGACAACATTAAAATAGCATATTTCAGCTATATATATATATATATATATATATATATATATATATATATATATATATATATATATATATATATTGTGGTGCTGGGGAATCAAACCCAGTACCTCATACTTTTTAGGCAAGTGCTCTACCTCTGCACTACACCCCCAGCCATACACACATTAGAGTCACATTTATTCCATTTTCTCTCTAATTTCTTTTTTAAAAATAATTTTTTTGTGTGTGTTTGGGTGTCTTGCCTGCACGTATGTGCATGCAGTGCCAGAAGATCCTTTGAAGCTGGAGTTATAGCAGTTGTTAGCCACCATGCGAATGCTGGGAACAGAACCCAGGTCCTCTGCAGTTAGTGCTCTTAACCACTAAGCCATCACTCAGTCCCCTCTAATAACGTCTTTAAAAACTTTATTACTTGTACGTGTGTATTTGTGTGTGTGTGTGTGTGTGTGTGTGTGTGTGTGTGTGTGTGTGTGTGTGCGCTTGCATGCACACTGCAAATACCATGCCATATGTATGGAGATCAGAGGACAACTTTCTGGAGTTGGTTCTCTCCTTCCACCCTTATGTGGGTTCCAGGAATTGAACTGAAGTCATCAGGCTTGTGCAGCAAATGCCTTTACCCGCTGAGCCATCTCACTAGCCTCTAATAACTTCCTATATATTGTTTGGTTTTTGTTTTGTTTTTTTTTTCTTGGGGCAGGGTTTCTCTGTGTAGCCTTGACCATCCTGGAACTCACTCTGTAGACCAGACTGACCTTGAACTCACAGAGATTTGTCTGCCTCTGCTTCTGGTGTGCTGGGATTAAAGGTGTTTTGACACTACCACCAGCCTTTGTTTTTGTTTTTGTTTTTGTTGACATAGAGTTTGGCTAGCTAATTCTAACTGCCCTTAAACTTGCAGTCCCCCGTCTTAGCCTCCTAGGTGTTGGGCTTATACTTGTATGGCTTTCTTTCTTTCTTCCCTTTCCTTTTCTTTTTGTGAGACAGGGTCTTAAGTATCCCAGGTTGGTCTCCTATTCGCTGTGTAGCTGAGGATGACTTTGAACTCCTGATCTTCCTGCCTCCACCCCCTGGCTGCTAGTATCATAGGCATATGTCACCATATATAGTTTATGTGGTGCTGAGGATGGAACCTTGGGCTCCTCCATGCTAGGCAAGCACTCATCAACTGGTGCCTTCCTAGCACCAAGCTTTGATTTTTATCTCTTCCCAAATTTTCCTCTATTCTCTCTAGCAGCACATCCTGGGTTCTCTGCCTTTTCCTGGAGTCACCTCCTTATAAAACTGTTGCCCATTTTCCAGGACCTGGACCCTCCTAGTGTGAAATACTTCAGAAGCTTCTTAGTGCATTTGTGGTAGTGCCTTTAAACACTGATATTTCATGTTGTTTCTAGCTTTCTAGTTCTTAGCAGGAGGTTGGCACAGGCTTCTATCATACTCAGAAAAGGGCATCTTAGGCTGGAGGGATGGGTCAGTCGTTATGAGCACTTGTTAATCTTCAAGGACTTGGGTTCAATTCCCAGCACCTACATGGTGGCTCACAACCACCTGTATGTAACTCTAGTTCTAGAGAGCCTGTCTTCTGGTCTCTGTGGGCACCAGGCACATATGTGGTACGTAGACATACATGCAGACAAAACACCAATATGAATAAAAGAAAAATAATTGAAAAAGAAAAGGGCATCCCCTCCTGGGGTCAGGAGGAGAGATGAGTCGCTTCACACCTGTGGCGCTTTCTTTCTAGCCGTAATTTCCAAGGTGGTTCCCAGTAGCATTGCTAGGACCTGGATAAACTCAGATTCTCAGACCTTGTGACTCAGAAGTGTATGAGAAAAGGTGAAATGGCTAAAGCAGAACTAAGTCAGATAGAACTGAAAACAACCCTCCTGTGGTGGAGATGCTTTATGTACCAAAGTGCTGTTCCTCGGGTGGGGCCAAGTCTGTTTGCTTAGGCACTTAGTGATTGTCCCTCTCAGTGCTGACTGCTTCTCCAGAAGAGTATTGAGAGAGGAGGATGGTAGGTGGCCTTGGGAATGGTGTGCTCAGATTAGAGTTCTGATGTGCTCAAGTGAAGAAGTTGTGGCTGAGCACAGCAAAGGGTAGCTGCCTGGAAGTCCCGAAGAATGCCCCTCCACTGGCTCAGCTCACTCTCTAAATTGTGTCTCATGGATTGATTATCTTTGAGGATGACGTGGACAGAGTAGTGTTTACATACTTTGTTTTGTAGCAGTTAACACGGAAGCCTGACGTCAGTTGTATACACAAAATACTGCTTTACAAGGAATGTGTATCAAGCAGGGAAGTTGATGAAACCTGTATACAGATTTGAAATGCCATGTCTTTGTGTGATAGTGCCTTCATAACATAAAAGAAGGCAAAAAAAAAGATCACTCAAAAAGAGCACTTGGGAATCAAATGGAAAATTAGAGATACCAACGTGGGAGCAGAGAATATCAGTAGTTAATTTATTGAAAAAATTTACGTGTGGTAACAAATACCAATAAAAATTGTTAATCAGGTGCTGAAGAAAGGGCTCAGGTTAAGAGCACATACTGCCATTACAGAGAACCTGCAGCACCCATGTTGGAGGCACACAACTACCTGTAGCTCCATCTCCCTAGGACCCAACACCCTTTTCTGGCCTCCTTGAGCAACTGCACTCACATGTGCACAGGACACCCTCTGCCCCCGCACATACATCACATAGTTAAAAATAAATTTTTTTTTTTTTTTTTTCAAAACAGGGTATCTCTGTGTAGCTTTGCGCCTTTCCTGGAACTCACTCTGTAGCTCGGGCTGGCCTCGAACTCACAAAGATCCACCTGCCTCTGCCTCCCGAGTGCTGGGATTAAAGGCGTGCGCCACCACTGCCCAGCTTAAAAATAAAATCTTTAAAGGCAAACAGTAATAACATTGGATAACTGTTGATTGGCAAAAATGGAAGTTTTCTGATGCTGCTTCTGAGGCTGTGGGAAGTAGGTCCCCTTACTCTGGGAGTGGAATGGCAGGCAGGACAGACATTGCCTTTTTCTGAGGCCTGTTTGGAGGCGTATATCAAAATGTCAAATGCATGCACTAGGACTTTCCACTTGGGTTTCAAGGAGGCTGCTCAGTTTGCAAAGAACCCGCCCATGCTCTTGTCCTGCCAGCTGCCAGCCAATCTCAGGCTTTTATTAATATTATCTCTCTGTATAAGAGACTGCCTCATTGGCACATGTCAGTGTTATTTTCCACTCTCTTTTTGCCGCTCTATTTTGGTCACAGGTGAGGCCTTTTTAAAACTAGATGGACGTTTAAATTTGTGTATTCAGATTCACTTCCTTCTTGATTTTCCTGTAGCCTCTAGGTATAGAAGTTTCAGAAATGTGTGATGTTAGGTCTTTCATCTTTCTTTCTCTCTTCAAATATTTTAAGTTGTGATGGTGTGATGGTGGACACTGCAATCATCACATGGGAGTCTGAGTTGGGAGGACTCAGGCCAGCTTGGGTTACATAGTGTGACAAATTGGAAACTTGGTCATCTCTTCCCTCTTAAAAAGGTCTGATGTGATGGTGCACATCTTTAATCCCAGCTGAGGCAGGTGGATCCCTATTAAGTTCATTAATTATGCATATATATTTGTCTGTGCCCATGTGCAGGTGCTCATGGAACCCAGAAGATGGCATCAGATCCCCTGGAGCTGGAGTTACAGGAAATTTTGAGCCACATATTGTGGATTTGGGGAATCAAACTTAGGCGCTCTGCAGGAGCAGCAAGAACAGAACCACTGATCCCTCTCTGCAGCCTCTTGTTTTTATTATTTGAGACAGGTTTTCATGCAACCTAGTCCATCCCAGACCTTGCTATCACTGAGTTTTATGTGTGTGGGTGTTTTGCTGACTTGTCTGTCATAGCTTGCATGCAGTACCTGTGGAGGCCAGAAGAGGGCATCAAAACCCCTGGAACTGGAGTTACAGTTGTGAGCGGCTGTGGGTGCTGGGAATAGAACCCAGGTCCTCTAGCAAGAACAGCCAGTGCTCTTAACCACTGAACTGCCTCTCCAGCCTCTTTAACACATCTTTCCAGTTATTTTGAGGGATATCAGATTGCTGGCCAGTTATTCACAACTATTTATTTAAACATTCCTTTCCCTTCCTTCCTTTATGTGTTATGGCATATTAGAATTCATTTGGAAGTTTTGTATTGTTTAGTCGTTTTTTTTTTTTAGTTCATACTGTTTTAACTAGTATGCAGGAAAAAATTCAGAAAATTAATTTAGAAAATTAAAAACTGAAAAAAAAAGAAAATTAAAAGCTGTCTCATGGAGGTTTTTTTGGTTTTTTTTTTTTTTTTTTTTTTTTTTTTTTGAGGCATGGTTTCTCTGTGTAGTCCTGACTGTCCTGGAACTGTTCTGTAGACTAGACTCAAACTCAGAGATCCACCTGCCTCTGCCTCCCCAGTGCTGGGGTTAAAGGTGTGGGCCACCATCGCCCAGCAAAACTGTACTGTTTACTGTTGCCGGTGAGATATGGGATCATTTTGCCAAGGTCCAAAAAGTCTTGAGAGTTTCACTGTCATTTGTAGTAAGGTTATAGACCTTGGGACCTGAGTCACTTTCCTAATGTTTTATGTGTGTTTTATGCGGTGTCACTGTACGTCTGACTAGTTACAGCCTTACCATTAGCTTTCTTCATTTCCATTTTTGTCTTCTGAGTCCAGGCTGATCTTGAACATGGACCCCCTCCTACCTCAACCTCCCAAGAGCTAGGAGTATTCGTGTCTGTGACCATGCCTCATATGTCAGTATTTTTACATCAGCCCCAGGACTTTTTTATTAAAGTATTTCCTAGGTGTTTTTACATGTTGACGTTACTGTGGGTGAGATATTTTGTACCTCATCTTGTTATTCAGCAATTGTTAGAGTTCCATAGATTTCATATACACATAACTGGCTTGTTATGAGTTCATGAAATTTAGTTGTTCTAAGATTAATTATTCAGTGGGAAGATGGTGGTGCATGCTTTTAGTCCCAACACTCTGGAGGCAGAGGCAGGTGGATCTCTGAGTTAGTCTATAGAGCAAGTTTCAGGACAGCCAGTGCTATATAAAGAAACCTTGTCTAGAAAAATAAAAAAAAAGAAAAAAGAATAATTATTCAATATTAATAGTATTTCTTTATTCAGGCTCTAAACTATATACTGCCCATGTTAAACAGTAAGACCCACAGAGCTTTTTACTTATGGTAGTGGCCCAGGTGTCTGTCAGTATGTAAAAATATTTGTATTTTATGAGTAAACACTATAGAATATGTAGGTGGGTGTGGTGGTTCACACCTATAATGCCAGCACTCAGGAGCATGAGGCAGGAGAATTGCTATGAGTTTGACATCAGTATGCATCTCAGTATGACCCTATGTCAGAAAACCAAAATAACGAAAAAGAAGCTATCACCTATCAGCTGTGCTATTTTACATTCCCCTCAGAGTGTACAGGAATGCCGTGGGTAGTGCCAGTATTTGTGTCAATATGATAGGTGTGAGTGATGCCTCACGCTTGGTGGAGTTTTTATTTGTTTATTTTGTTTTGGGCAGTGCAGGGGATCGAACCCAGGGCCTTGAGCAAATTAGGTAAGTGCTCTACCACTGAGCTACACCTCCACCCCCATCCAGTGGCTTCTCCTTGTAATGTTCTCATGGCTAAGGGTGGTAATAGTTTCCCATGTACTCCTTGCTGGAATTGTTAAGGACAGTAAAGGACTGGAACTTTTGCCCTGCTTACAGCTAGCAAGTGAGTCTGCCAAAGTTGATAGATACAGACAGAAGACAGGAACAAAGGGACCCGCTGTTCAGGATATCAGCAGAATAGGCTTTACGTCATAGGGAGTACCTTTGCCCCACAAGTCCCATGTAGGCAGTCACAGCTGAGGAGTTCAAGATTAAGGAACCCAGATTTCATGACTTTATTAGTCTATTGACTTTCATGGGGAGAGACGTGGTGCACTCACTGGACTGCACAGTAAACAGACTCTCCCCTTGTTCTGGAAAAGAACACTTGTATCTCTTTTCTTTTTACATTTTCAGTTATGTTTTGTGTATGTTTGTAGAGGCACACACATCATGCTGTGTGTGTGGAGGTCAGAGGCCAGCTGGCTGCAGTTTGTTCTCTCCTTCCACCATTTCAGACCCAAAGGTTGAACTCAGATTGGCTGGCTGGCCAGCAAGCTCTGACTACTGAGTTATCTTGCCAGCCCTAGCCCAAAAAGAGTCTCACTGTGTAGCCCAGGCTGGCCTTGAGTTCATGATCCTCCTGCCTCAGTCTGGCCAGTACTTGGATTACCCCATCATCTGGCCAGAAAGTTTGTTCTTTCTTTTTTCTTTTTTTGGTTTTTCTCTGTATAACAGCTCTTGCTGTCCTGGACCTTGATTTGTAAACCTGGCTGTCCTGGAATTCATAGAGATCCACCTGCCTCTGCTTCCTGAATGCTGGGATTAAATGTGTGCACCACCACCTTCCAGCTTGGAAAGTTCTTTCTTGGGAATTGTGCCTGAGACATTTTTCCTGTATTTTTGTTCTCTGGGGGCTTGTCTTCCCTTTCTTCTGTTGTTCTGCTCTGCTGCTTCTGCATTCGGCACCACCCAGGAGCAGCACAGAGCCGGGAGAACCCGAGTTTGGCTCCTACTCCAGCCACTGCTGCGGGTGTACAGGGTTGTCTGTCCCTGTGGTTAAGAGAGGGATGGCAGTAAAGTAGGGGCTGGGGAGAGAGCTGTCAGGAAAGTACCTGTGGGGGGCGGGGGTGGGGGGAGCAGACTTGTAAATCCCAGCACTGAGGAAGCAGAGACTGTCTGTCCCTGGGGCTCACTGACCAGTCAGCCTAGCCTAATTGGTGAGTGGGAGCCTTGGCGGGGGAAGGACGGTCCTGAGGAATGACACTTGAGGTTGACCTCTTGCCTCCATGTGAGTACATGCGCTCGCACCCCTCCCCCCACACACACCACTAGACACAGTAGACTAGAAGGATCTCCCTGTGCCTTTCTCCTGCTTTGGCCAGAACTTGAGCTTTCCCTGTGTTGCAGGCCCAGTGTCTGATGCTGGAGGGAAATGGCGATCTCACTGAGGACTTGGTGATACTGAGATACTGAGTTCTGATCTTCTCCCTAATTCATATATTCCTCCCTCCCTCCCTCCCTCCCTCCCTCCCCTCCCTCTCACTTTTGAGCATCCTAAGAAGATAGTGTTCAGTGTGCCCTTTCTGTCTTTATAGCTCCCGTGTCAGGTCTTTGTGTCTGCATCCACTCATCTCTGTGATCGGCTTTTGGTTTCAGGTTATGCCTGACTTCCTTCTGGGGTTCACCTTGTGTCTGCATGCCTAAATATTCAGCTAAAGGGTGAGATTGTGCTCAAACCTATCTGGCCAGTAGGGCTTTGGTTTTGAGGGGCAGAACCTGTGTATACAGAGGCAACTTGGTAGCTCCAGAAAACATATGAGAGTCTGAAGTCTGAGCGCATACTTTGGCACATACATAGATCCACTAGTAGGTGGAATTTCATCTATTTGGTTTGTGCATGGTATATGTATGTGTCCATATGAGTGCATAGATAGGTACACATGTGTGTGCATGTGTGTGAAAGCCAGAGGTTGAAGTTGGGTAGACTACCTTCTTCAATTGCTGTCCTTATTTTTTTTTAATATTTTTATTTGCCAAATGTGCTGGCACACACCTTTACTTCCAGCACTTGGGAGGCAGGGACAGGCAGATCTCTGAATTGGAGGCCAGCCTGGTCTACAGAGCTAGTTCCTTGCCATTCAGAGCTATATAATGCAACCTTGTATCAAATTTTTAAAAATTAGTTCATTAATTAATATAGGTGACTGTGCCTATCACCACTAGTCTAACTGGCTAGCAAGCCCCAGGGATCTCCCTGTCTCTATGCCCAGCACTGAAGTTACAGGTGGATAGCATATTGCCGTTCCAGCTTTGAGGTGATGCTGGGGACTGAACTCAGGTCTTTATGCTTGTGCAACAGTTACTTTATCTACTGAGCCATCTCCCCAGCCCCAGTTTTAATCAATCTTTCCAGTTGTTTTTGAATATTGTCGTCATTCAAGTGCTGTAAGTGTTCCATCTTGTAATAAAACACACGAGTCGGGCGGTGGTGGCGCACGCCTTTAATCCCAGCACTCGGGAGGCAGAGCCAGGCGGATCTCTGTGAGTTCGAGGCCAGCCTGGACTACCAAGTGAGTTCCAGGAAAGGCGCAAAGCTACACAGAGAAACCCTGTCTCAAAAAACCAACAAAAAAAAAAAAAAAAAAAAAAACCACGAGATAAGAGCTTATAAGAAGCAACGGTAGATTGGTTCGTTCATTCATTCAGACAGGGTCTTGCTGTATAGCCTAGGCTGGCATCATACCTGCTATGTTCAGGGACGACCGTGAGCTCTTGATGCCACTGCTACTACCTCCCAGTTGCTGAGGTCATAGTTAAGATGACTTCAGAGTTGAACTACTGAAACTGGTTCCCTGAAACATTCTGACTTGTTTAAATGGTTTCTATTTCTGAATTTATCTTAAGAATTTACATACATGGATATGGAAAAACTGCTAGGACCTGATCTCTGTCCCTGGTGTTTTTTCTTCCTAATCTTGTGCTTAGCTACCTTTTGACCCATTGGGGGAAAATAGCTAACATTCAGAATTACTGATAACAGAAAAAGAAAAAAACTTTTAAAATTATTATTTTGTTATTTTTATCCTGTGCATGTTTATCCATGCACTAGTGAAGGTGCCCACATACACTACATTCTTTGTACCCTGGGGTCAGGGTTCCAGGCAGTTGTAAGTACCTGATAGAGGTACTGTGGGTGTGTGTCTGTGTAAGTATGTGCATGTGAGTGCAGATTCCCACTGAAGCTAAAATAGGGTGTCAGATCCCCTGGAGCTCGAGTTATGGGCAGTTGTGAACTGTCCAGCGTGGATGCTGGGAACCTAACAGGTCCTCTGCAAGAGCAGTAAGCATTCTTAACGACTGAGCAGCCAGTTCCTCTGCTGAAAAACAATGTGTGCAGATATGTGAGTTTGGACAAGCAGTTGCAGATAGCATAGTAGAAAACTGTAATTTTACCTGTGTGTGAACCCCTTCTCTGTTGCTAGTTTTTAGTGGAGTTTATGTACTTTTGTTCCCTCAGGAGTTAAAGGTTGTCCTTGACAGCATTGCAGGTATGATGCCAGCCTAGGTTACATAGCAAGACCCTGTCTGAATGAATGAATGAACAAACAACCTACCATTCCTTCTTATAAGTTGTTTATGTCATCTGTTTTGTTACAGTGATGGAATGACACATTCCCTATCAGTGGCTTGAAGTTCTATTATTATTATTATTTTTCTTTTTTCTTTTTAGTTTTTCGAGACAGGGTTTCTCTGTGTAGCTTTGCGCCTTTCCTGTCACTCATGTATTATTATTATTAGTAGTAGTATGTGCATGTATGTGTGAATAAAGAGAACCCACCATGCTTGTGGAGGTCAGAAAACAACTGGTGGAGTTGATTAATTCCTTCCACCTATATTTGGTTTCCTAATATCGAACTCAGGTCATCAGGCTTCTGCTGAACCATCATGCCCACCCTATTGTGGACTCATATGCACATTCTCCATGTGCCCAGTGTGCTATCTGGATATCTTTTGGCATAATGGTCACATGTTTAGGTCACATGTTAGCACATAGATTGTGTTCTTTAAAAATGTGCCAATCAGGTCACCCCTCTCCCCTCCAGAAGAGCACCAACAGCTTCCTTCTGGAAGCACAGGTCTGAATTTGTGAGGAAAGTTTGAGAATCCGATCAGTGGACTTGTCTCATAGAGAGCCGCAGTAGCAGGGCTGCACGATGAGGCTTCCTCACCCCTCCAGAGAGGGCGTACTCTCGTGAGCAGGTGCTTTAATGGGTCTGCTGGCAGCCAGCTAGCTATGTGCTGGCCCCACCATGGTCTCCTGCTTACATGGCTTCTCCTTAGGATGGAGCTTGATGAGCTGGAGGTGGCTCTGGTGTTAGGTGGCTGTCAATATGTTTAGCCAACTTTTTTTCTTTATTAGACAAATATCTTTAAAAAGTTCTTATGTGTATGGGTGTTTTGTTTGAATATATGTCTGTGCACCACGTGTGTAACTGACGCCCATGGAGAGTTGCCTTATGGGTGCTGAGAGTGGAACCCAGGTCCTCTGGAAGAGCAGCCAGTGCTCTTAACTGCTGAGCCACCTCTCCAGCCACAGGCAAGTACCTTTCTATCTTTTGGAAGCTCTCAGCTCTGTCAGATGTTAAAGGAAAGCTTATTCACCATGAAAAAGGAGCTGTAGCAACAATGTCTGAAACAGAGGATCCTTAGAATAGGTGTATCTTTCTTTGAAAAAGCAAAAGTGTAGCTAATGATTCTAGGGTATTCCTCCCTTGAAGTCCTTCCCACTCAGCATTTTCCTTCACTTATTCTTAATAAATTTACCTTCACTCTGCTCAAACAACTAAAAAAGAAAGTTGTCAGCTGAGGCCTGAGCATTATTTGTATGGGAGACAGTGGTCCCACTGAAATTTTTGTGCATGTGTGTGAGTTTGAACAAGCAGTTGCAGATAGTGTAGTCGAAAAAAAAATGTAATCTTACCTGCCTGTGAACCTCTTCTCTGTTACTTGTTTTTAGTACAGTTTATATACTTCTATTTTTCTAGTACTGTGGATTGAACACAGGGCCTCCTACATGCTAGGCAAGTACTCTACCACTGAGGTAGATCCTCAGCCCTCTCTTTATATATTTTTTTTAACATTTTAAAATTTTTATTTATTTGTGCATGTGTAGGGCTGGGTTGTGCACACGCCACTGTGTATGGAGGTCAGAGGACAACTTTAAAGAGGTGTGTCTTCTTCCACCATGTGAGTCACTTACCCACCGAGCCATCTACAAGCCCATGAACCAAAATATTTTACTGGTTTGTTTTGTTTGTTTGTTTGTTTTAATGTTGAGACAGGTTTCTCTGTAGCCGTGGCTGTCCTGGAACTCTATGTAGACCAGGCTGGCCTCAAACTCACAGAGATTCGCCTGTCTGGGGTTAAAGACCTGTGGGACTACACCTGACTTTGTTTTTAATTGTTGTTGTTTTTGTTTTGTTTTGTTTTTTTGAGATAGGGTCTTTTGGGGTTCCTGCAAGTGTCATGGCAGGTAGAGAAACACACCTCAAAGAGATGAAAATGAAAATTCAGTTCAGCCCAAATTAGCCAGCCGTGGCTAGATCTTTGGGAGTCTGATGCCAAGTGGTTTATTGGCAGCGTATTTAAACACAGTACAATTTGGGGAAAAGTTCCTGATGTCATACAATCCCTGGTGTACAAGGAGGTATAATTATATCGAAATTCAACTCAAAGTGCATGTCACTACTTCCAAGAAGATGGGTTCTAGAGATAGGCTACTTGTACTAGCTTAAGGGCCTAGGGAAGGATCTGGTGTTGTCTTGGTCATACAGATAGTGAACAGGTCATTTGGGCTATTAGCCATCTCCAGTCCTGATTGTGGGAGCTTGGAGGAGCTCCTGGCTAGACAGATAATGTAAGGATCATTTAGACTACTAGCCACCTCTGGTCCTGGTTGTGGGAGCTTGATATGGCCTGGCCCTACAGATAACACAGATCACCAGGCTATTAATCACCTCCAATTCCCAGTCTTCTGGATGGAAAAACAGGTTCTATATAATGGACAGGTGGCTGCATCTCTTTACATTCCTACTCAACAGTACAGAAGGGTTCTGATTTCTTTACATTCCTATCAACAACACCTCCAATTTGTGAGTGTGTGTGTGTGTGTGTGTAAGGTGAATTTCCTACCAATGTGAAGTGATGTCTCATTGTGGTTTTGATTTATTCCAATAGTTTCTCTCATGCATTTGCTGACTATTAAATATTTATTTTGAGATAAAGTTTCTGTAAGCTAAGTAGGCCCAGAACCTGCAATCCTCCTGCCTCAGATTTCTGGAATTATAGGCATATGCCAACATGCCCAGTTTTTGTTAGTCATTTTTGTTTGTTTGTTTGAGACAGGGTCTTACTGTGTATTCCTGGCTGGCCTAGAACTCACAGAGATCCACTTGCCTCTGTTTTCCGTGTGCTAGGATTAAAGGCGTGCACTACCATCTCAGTATATTTTATTGATTTTGTTTGTGTGTAAGCATGTGCCACAGCACATGTGAGGAGGCCAGTGGACAACTTTTGGGAGTTGTCTCTCCATCTCCCATGCAAGTCGGCGGGATCAAACTCAGGTAATCAACTGATTATGTCACTGGTGGCCACACCCCACCCCCACCTAGCCAGTGAGGTCCTTTTACCTTTCTGCCAGTTCCCAGTCCTTTTGGATCTGCTTCTGCCGGGCAGAATCTTTAGCTGCTGAGCCATCTTCTCAGCCGTGTGTGTGTGTGTGTGTGTGTGTGTGTGTGTGTGTGTGTGTGTGTTTGAGACAGGGTCTTGCTTCTGCTGGCCATTTTTATTGCTTCTTTGGAGTTGTCTACTCTAGTTCTTTGTCTATCTTGTTGGATTGTCAGTGTGCTTTTTATGATTTGGGTTTTGCCATTTCTGTAGATGTTGGAAATGTCCTCTCTCGGTCCATAGGCTGCCCCTCTACTCTGCTGATTGCTTTGCTGTGCAGAGGTTTTCAAGCTTGCTGTCGTCCCATTTGTCTGTTTTTGTTGCTTCGGTGTAGTGAAGAAGTCCTTGCCAGTGTCAGGAGGCTTTTCCTCTAGGAGTTTAAAGCTTTATGCTTAGGTCTTTAATCCAGTATTAGTCTGTTAAGGTGCACTGTGTATTTTGAGCCATCAGATTGAAGTCTTTCTTTAGTGTGACTCTGCTTGAACTTGCCAGGTTTAACTTTGAGTTTTGTTTTGTCTTCCCTCCCTCTCTTCTTCCTTTTTCCCCTTACGTCTTGAAGATCTT
Organism: Peromyscus californicus insignis; assembly: GCF_007827085.1. Taxonomy (NCBI): domain Eukaryota; kingdom Metazoa; phylum Chordata; class Mammalia; order Rodentia; family Cricetidae; genus Peromyscus; species Peromyscus californicus. The sequence goes on from NW_026294540.1 coordinate 20,440,020, forward strand.
GGACTCACTTGAATTTTTCTTCATGAGTGTTGTATTTTAGTAGTATGGTAGTAAATTAATTTTCAATGCTTTCTCACTCCTTGGCTATCAGGAAGAAGATGAGCCTGAAGTCCGAACGCCGGGGAATTCATGTGGATCAATCTGAGCTCCTGTGCAAGAAAGGATGCGGTTACTATGGCAACCCTGCCTGGCAGGGTTTCTGCTCCAAGTGCTGGAGGGAGGAGTACCACAAGGCCCGGCAGAAGCAGATCCAAGAGGACTGGGAACTGGCAGAAAGGTAAAAGGACTCACTGGCTAGGTGGAGGTGGGGTGCCACTATCAGTGACATAACCAGGCACAAAGTCCTGCCATTGCCCAGCCGTCCTTCTCTCTTATTAAGAGCTATCTATCAGCAGGTCAGTTTGTCATCAAGAGAGGATTCTTTCTTCTTTCTGGTCAATACTCATTAAATCACTTTTAGTGATTTCTTCATTTTGTGTTTGTTGTTTTTGCATTTGAGTGTGCTGTTCTTACCTCTTTTGAAGGCAAGCATACTTTGTGGTGAAGATGAACTGAGATCATACATGTGATATGCTGCACACAGGGTTTGGCAAGTGACGCTCAAGTATTGCTCTTCTCATTCTTTTGACATACCCAGTATGGCAGGCATGTAGCACCATATAAAACACTCAGGAATCAACACTAGTTTATATACATGGTCCTTGAATTGGGGATATTCAGTTTTTCTTTTAAAATGGGATCACTCCAAAGTAGTTGTCATTTCCGAATATGAGTATGACAAAAATTAAAAGGTAGAAGTGCAGGGGCTTGGAAAATGCCAGGAGTAAAGCTGATCCTTTGCCATGACATCCTGCTGACTGTGATGCTGTCTCAGTGGGTCAAACCAGATGCTAGCGCTTGCTGCTCTTCCATGTCTAGTCATTTGGTATTTGTTGAGTAACTGTGCCGTTCACGTTCACATCTGTGGTGAACTCAGAGAATTATGGCTTGTGATCTACTTCCAGGGCCTGTGATCTTAACTGCTGGGCCATCTCTAGCCTCTTAGGTTTTTATATAGCTCCTGGAGGTAAGTGCTGAAGTACAGATATAAACAGGGTAACTTCATGGGTTTGTAATCTTTCTGGGTTCTCTGCCACAGAATGAGTTCCAGAATGATAGTTGGTTTGCAGTCAATTAGTCATCATCTGGAAACTTCAGTGTATCCAGCATATAGTCCATCTCATTATCAGTGATCTTCCTGTCTCTGCCTTCCAAGTGCTGGAGGCACAGGTGTGAGCCACCAAGCCTGGCTAGAAGCCACATTTTATGTCTAAGTTCCTGTTGGAAACTATACTTTCGTGTAGTAGACTCCTAGTCATCCTATATCTCAAGCTGACCTCAAAGTTACTATGTCATCGAGGATTACCCCAGACTTTAGATATTCCTGCCTTTACCTCCCAATGCTGGGAATACAGGTATGTGCCACCATGTATGCAGTGTTGGGGACTGAACTCAGGGCTTTGTGAGTGCTAGGCAAGCAGTCTATCAGCTGAGCTACAGCCTAAGCCTTAAATTTTTAAAATTACATTTCTTTCTATATTTTTTTAGGCTTATTTTTATGTGTGTGGGTGCCTGCATGTGTGTTCAGTGCCTGAGGAGACCAGAAGAAGTCAGATTCTCTAGAGCTGGAGTTATAGGAGGTTGTGAGCTGCCACGTGGGTGCTGGGAACCAAATCCAGATCCTCTACACAAACAGCAGGTGCTTTTGCACACTGAGCCATCTGTCCAGCTCCTCCATTAATTTATTGTGTGTGTGAGTGTGCAGGTGCCACAGTGCTTGTTTGGAGGACGGAGGACAACTGCAGTGGTTCTTTCCTTCCACCATTGGAGCTCAGGGGTCAAACTCAAGAGGTCAAGCTGGTGACCAGTGTCTTTACACACTGAGCCATCTCACCAACCCTCCTTAGCCCTGTTCTTTTCTTTGGGTTTTTTGTTTGTTTGTTTGAGACAGGGTTTCTCTGTGTAGCCCTGGCTGCCCTGGAACTCACTCTGTAGACCAGACTGGCCTGGAACTCACAGAGATCCACCTGCCTCTGCCTCCTGAGTGCTGGGATTAAAGGTGTGTGCCTCCATCACCCAGCACCATTTCTTAATATGGTAATTTGAGACAGGGTCTTAGTCTATAACCCAGGCTGACCTCAAACTCAGCAATCTTGCCTCGGCCTCCTAAATGCTGAGATTATAAGTATAAAGCCTGTTTGTTTGGTTTTTGTTTGTTTTGTTTTGTTGAGGTCCTGGGGATTAAACTCATACATTGAACTCTTCAACAGGTATAGAATTTCATCTTATAGCTATGTGCTAGAGCCCTCAGACCCATTTGGTATATTTAGCTCCTTTTTATAAAGTTTTCAGATCCTCTTCAGTCATTTAAACAAGATCTTTTAGACCCTGGGAAAGCTTGGAGGGGATCCAGATCTTTATTCTCTCCCTGAATTTCAGACTTCAGCGGGAAGAGGAAGAGGCCTTCGCTAGCAGCCAGAGCAGCCAAGGAGCCCAGTCCCTCACATTCTCCAAGTTCGAGGAAAAGAAAACCAATGAGAAGACCCGCAAGGTCACCACTGTGAAGAAGTTCTTCAGTGCCTCTTCCAGGGTTGGATCCAAGAAGGGTAATTTTCTCTCTTCTTCTTGTATGACTGAATAAGTGGCAGACTGGATCTAGAAGGCAGGTGGACTCAGCCTTTTACATCTGTAAGCCTAAGAGAATTCTAGTCCAGCTTTAACACAGAAATCAAGTTTCATGGCCAGACAATACATGAAATAATTTTCTCTTTGATTCAGAGACACTGTTCGTTTGTTTTTCAAAGAAGCTGTTCCACAGGAGAACTAAAGGGAATTGAATGTGTAGTTCTGTTTATAAGACTCTCCATTCTCATCCAACTACTTACCATTGGCTACTTAATTTTTTTTTTTTAACCTTTATTTTTTGGATTCTTGTTTTCCTTGTGTAATACCCACTCTGTTCATACGTTATCAGAAGTGGCTCTTTCTGGGATTGAAAGTCACCCGAGAGATGTTTCTCTCCCAAAGCTTATTTACTGTGCTATTAGGAAACATACAGCTAGGAGAAGGCTCATTTGAGGCTCTTGAGTAACTCAGTGTGAGTATTTTCTTGTAGACAGATTTGTAGTCTTTCATCTATTTAACAAATCTTTATGTGTATGAGTGTTTTGTTTACTTGTATGTCTGTGTACCACTGTGCCTGGTGCCTCAGAGGCCACAAATGGGTGTTGGATGCCTCAGAACTGAAGTTACAGATAGTTATGAGGGGCTATGTGGGTTCTGGGAATTGAACTTGGGTCTTCTGGAAGAGCAGTCAGTGATCTTAACTACTGAGCCATCTCTCCAGCTCCTCATTCATCTGTGTTCTCTCTCTCTCTCTCTCTCTTGGTTTTTCGAGACAGGGTTTCTCAATGTAACTGTCTTGGAACTCTCTCTATAGTCCAGGCTAGTCTTGAACTCAAAGAGATCAGCCTGCCTCTGTCTCCTGAGTGCTAGAATTAAAGGCATGTACCACCACCACTCAGCTTCCACCTTGTTTTCTGCGGCAGAGTCTCTTAATGAACCCCAACCTCCCTGATTTAGCTAGACTGACTGCCCATTGAGTCCCAGGGGTCTTCCTGTTTCTGTCCCCCCAAGCTTGGGATTACAGGCTTGTGCCAGCATGCCAGCTTTGGTATGAACTCTGAGAGCTGAACTGAGGTTCTCATGCTTATGCAGCAAAGCATTTTACATTCTCCCTTGCTCCTTTATCTACTTTTTTTCTCACTTAAAAAAAAAAAAAAGTTTTGGCGGTGGTGGCGCACGCCTTTAATCCCAGCACTTGGGAGGCAGAGCCAGGTGGATCTCTGTGAGTTTGAGGCCAGAAGTGAGTTCCAGGAAAGGTGCAAAGCTACACAGAGAAACCCTGTCTCGAAAAACAAAAAAACAAAACAAAAAAAAAGTTTTTAATTTTTTATGTGAGTGCAAGTGCTTGAAGAGACAAGAGGAGCGGGATCCCCGGAGCTAGAGTTACAGGTAGTTGTGAGTTGTCTGATGTGGGTGCTGGTAACTGAACTCAGGTCCTCTGGAAGAGCAGTATGTGCTCTTAACCGCTGAGGCTCTCTTGGCCCTCAACTGCTTCCTAAAATGGTCAGTGAGGACTGGAGAGATAGCTTAGTAGTTAAGGGCCCTTGTTTTTGTGGAGGACTCCAGTTCTGTCAGGACTGCAGCTCCATGGGAACCAATGCCTTTGGCCTGTGTGGGCACCTGTATTTATTCACACATATACACAATCGCAAATGATAAATATGCATAAAATGCTGTGTAAAGAAGATTGTCATTAAAGGCATAGTGATTTGATACTGGAGAGATGGTTCAGCAGTCAGGAGTACTAGCTGCTCTTCTAGAGGACCCAGCTTTGAGACCCAGCACCCACATGGTAGCTGACAGCTATCTGTAACTCCAGTTCTAGGGGATCCAGTACCCTCTTCTGGCCTTCTTGGTCACTGGGCATAGAACTAGTACACAGACATTTATGCAGGCAAAACATCCATCCATATGAAATAAAACTAAAACAAGAAATAAATAAAATTAAAGGCTCAGTGAGCACACAGGCCAGTTGAAAGAGGTTCGAGTGAGGCTGAAAAGATACTGGTTGTGTCTGAGCCTCACAGCCTTATGCTGTAAGTGTGAAATGGTGAGAGAGACTGAGGGTACACATAGATGCTGGCAGGAGGATTGCTTTCTCAGAGCCCCTGCATGCTTCCTATAGCAAATGCATTGCTTACAGGCAGAATGAGCAGTGATAGCCCCCGGAAGACCCTTTCTGCCCTTCCAGATATGATGATTATTGCTGTTTACATATAATACATACATATGTGATTTCTGCATATGCAGGCCTCATGTAGTCATTTTGTATATAACATAAGTACATGTTAAATATAATGTCGTATTAAGTATGTCCATATATTGAATGAGCAATTCCTATTGCTTAGGCACCTGGTGCCCATGCACTTTTTCGGTCTCTGTTGCTGGACTCGGAAAGTCTCATTGTAAAAGCTTCTTGTGTAGTCGGAGTCCAATGCAGCACTGCACGGTACAGATAAACGATCCCATACAATAAAAGATTTGCATTGTAAAAACTCGTGTGCAAAATAGCTTTTACCTTTGCATCCCTCTTCTGAGAACTAAGGAACAGATTCCTTGAAGCATATCTGCTCAATGAAGTGCTGTTTGGCTGTTGTCTGGGGGATCTTGGTGGGACTCCAGTGACTGACATGGAGCTGAGGCCAGGAGTCACATTCACTTGCCACATTCTTTCTATAAGATGTTTGGGGTAGGGTAAAGAATATGATCAAAGTATATTATGTGAAAAAGCAGTTTTTTAAATTCAAAAGAGAGAGATTTGACTGGACCAGCACGGTGGCTCAGTCCATAAAGGCATTTCTTTCCAAGCCTGATGACCTGAGTTTGAGTGATCCCCAGAGCTTATGTAGTAGAAGGAAAAAACTGAGTCCCAAAAATTGTCTTCGGACCTCCATAGGTGCACTGCAACATGTGTACTCCCATACATAAGCACGCGCATACACATTCACACACTAACCAAATGCCTAAGTAAATGTAATTTAAAAAGATACTTGGCCCAGTCTTCAGATTCTGAGTATTGGAAAGTAGCTATTAAATTTAGGAATTCTGTAGCTTTCCTAGCAATGCCAGCACAAATCTCTGAAATGTTGGCAAGGAGGGACTGATTAATGTTCCTGTGGGCTAGCTCTTTGTCTGTCAGCTGCCTTGTTGCCTTTCCAGCTTCTAGGAAAACGTTGTCACCAATAGAGAGTTCTACTTTTTCCTTTAGTTTCTATCTTTTACCCACTTCCTCAATACTGGGGATTAAATTTAGGGTCTCCTGAGTTAGGCAAGGGCTCTAGTAGCACCAGGTATGTCCCCAGTCCTTGGGTTTTTCTAGACAGGGTCATGCTTAGAGCCTCAGATTAGCCTTGAACTCACCGTGTAGCTCAGGCTCACCTTGAAGATTTTTCAAACTTGCAATCTTTGTGCCCTCATCTCCTGCTGGAGTAAGAGTCATGCACCATCACATCCGCCTTTTGCTTTTTCAGTGTTAGGAGTTGGACTCCAGCTTTTTAACATTGTAGCTGTTTTGCAGGTAGAAAGCTTCAGAGACTTTAAAAATCCTTCATTTCTCAGTGAGGTGCTGCTGGCTGTTAGTTCACGGGTTGCTTATGTAAGTTTGTCAGGTGAGCTTTCCACTTCAGCCTGCTTGCTCATTTGGCCTTTCTGTGAGCACACTCAGCTGATACCAGGTGCAGCTTCAACTTACAGTCTAGACCAGTGGTCAACTTTATTATTCTGTCTTTATTTTACTTCCTTAATACATGCTCCTGTTAGTTTATTTATATTAGTTGGACAAAAGAATGGTCTTAAGCCAAGGGAGTATGGTTGCAAACAAAGCACAATCTTCTAAGGGATTTGAAGAATTTGTGTGTGTGGTAAATGTACGTGTTTGTGTGGGTGTGTGCATTTGTGTGTGAGTGAGTGTGGAGACCAGAGGTCGACATTGGGTACCTTCTTTCGTTATTTTCCACCTTACTATCTGCGATAGGGTCTCTTGGTGAACCTGGAGCTCACCAATTTGGATAGGCTGACTAGCAGTGAGCTCTAGTATCTGCCATCCCATTGCTGGGATTACAGACATGACAGTTCACCTGGCCTTTTTAGTGGGTGCTGGGAATCAAACTCAGGTTCCCAGGATTGTGTTACAAATACTTGACCCTCCCCACCTCCTCAGGCTGTCTTATTCTTCATAACCATTCAAATACAATTAGATTTTATTCTCTTCAGATATCAAAGGCTAAGTTTGATATAATATTTGGTCTGTCTTTCTAACTATCATACATAGCAGGTGATTGGTTAGTACTCACAGATTTTTTTAGTTGAGTGACTGACATAAGATCTCACCGTATTCCCCATGCTGGCTTCCAACTCCTGGACTTAAGTGAGCCTGTTGTCTTGGCATGCTGGCATACTTGTACCCTCTTCTTTGGTGGCATTATTATTATTATTATTATTATTATTTTGTATGAGTGTATCCATGTGAGTACCATGCTCAGGGAGGCCAAAAGATAGCATTGGGTCCACTGGAGCTATAGTTATGGGTTGTGAACCATTCAACATAGGTGCTGGGAACTAGACTGGGTATGTGCAGTATGTGCTCTTAGCCACTAATCCATCTTTTGAGCCCCTCTGGGACTGATTTAGGTAGACATAAACAGATGCTGCAATAATCACAGGGTGGTACAGTGTAGTTATAAAGAACCTGTCTGGGCTTGGGATTCCAATCTGGTTTTAAATCCCAGCTCTTCCTTTTACTAGCACGTGGCTTTGGACAGGTAGTGGCAGGTTCTCTAAGATTCATATGTAAGGTGGTACTATCACCCACCTTGTGAAATTGTAACGAGTTAATGAGTACAGTGTCTGGCACCTACTAAGTGCTTCTTGAATGATAGCTGAAACACTACTTTCCTTCTGGTACAGGGTTGCTCAGCTGGAAAGCCTTGTAAACTGTTTAGCTGTGATGGACAGCTTGAGAATCTTGTTTGACTGGATGGACTTGAACTGTAAATTATGTTTCTATTTGAGAAACTCGAGATAAGTTGATGTGCAAGCTCTGGCTACTTGGCCCCTAGCAAACACTACAGTTGTAATGTGACTGGATTGTTCTTTTCCATCTCCTTTCTTCTTGTTTGTTTTGTTTTGTTGAAAGGTTTTTGTGTTGTCTGGAGAGCACCAATAGAGCCAATCCCATCTTCTAGCACTGAGCTCTTCCCCAGCCTCTCTGCTTACATTTTAAAGGGGGATTTGAGGTAGTCTGAGTTTTTCAGACAACGTCTCACTTTGTAATTCAGGATGTCCTTGAACTCCCAACAATTTTTGTTTCAGCCTTGAAAGTGCTGAGATTATAGATATGAGCAGTTGCTCAGCTGAGGACTTTCCCCCCTTCGTTTAATCAGAAGTATTTGTTGGAGAGGAGTGTGCAAAAGCGAAACAGTGAAGGAGATGACTGGGCTTTCTTGCTTGCCTTTGACCCTGAAGCTTCCAGTCCCACGGTATTCTTTGCCTCTGGGGTAAGGGAGTATAGGGAGGCATCTGGCTCAGGAGTCAGATGTTCCGACTCTAGTTCAGTTCTGCCCTTAACCATGGAAGCAACTGAAGATCATTGAAGTTTCTAAACACCTTCAAGCCTCGGCTGCTTCATTCTAGGGATCCTACCTGGTGTGTGTGAGGATTGCATAGCAGTCTCGTAGAAGCACTTAATATACGGTAGTACTCACTGTAAGCCATTACCTTCATTATCTTGTCACCTGGGTGTATATTCTTTTTCTGTTTAGAGTAGTCTGTAAATTTTAGTTTGGTCATATGTATCCATGGTATTGTACAAAGATTGTGGGTTTTTAAGAAAGTGTTGTATTACACACACACACACACACACACACACACACACACACACACACACGAGTGTGTATATGTGTGTAGGCATTGGTGAGTATGTGGTGGTCAGAGAACAATATATGAAAGTTGTTTTCTCCTTTCCTGTGTGGGCTCCAGACTCACTGTCAGGCTTGTCTTTTACCTGCTGGGCCATCCTGCCAGCCCCAGTGTTGTGTTCTTACTGATTTCTCTACTTCCTGCTTTGTCAGTCACTCACGGTGGAGGATTGAACTCTCCAGTTGTGAATTTGTTTCTCATTCCTTACATTTCTGGTTTTCCTTTTTGCATTTTAAAGCTGCCTTGTTAGATATGCATTTAGGACTGCTGTGTCTTGGAGAGTTGACTTTCCTGTGAAATGTCCTTGCTGGTGGTTGGGAGTAATTTCTTTTTGATTATTTGACTGTATCTTTTTCCTATTCTTAGTTCCCAGTTCAGCCTTTTTGTTGTTGTTGTGACATGGGGTCTCACTTTGTAGCCCAGGCTGGCCTGGAATCCACATTCCTCTTGCCTCCGCCTCCTGAGTGTTGGGGTTACTGTGCAGCTTCCATGCCCAGCTGGACATGTGGGTTTAACTTTGGCAGTTATTACCAAACTGCACCCTTTAAAGTTTTGTCACTTGCATTCCACCTGCGTAGTCTAAGAGGCTGTAATATTCTTGTCAAGATCAAATTTCAGATTTTGTCTTAGTTAGGGTTTCTTTTGCTGTGAAGAGATGCCATGACCCCGGCAACTTTTAAAAAAAGAAAATATTTAATTGAGGGCTTGCTTATAGTTTCAGAGGCTTAGTCCATTATCCTCATGGGGAGCATGGCAGTGTATAGGCAGGCATGGTGCTGGAGCAGTAGCCGAGAGCTTTATGTCCTGATCCACAGACAGCAGGCAGAGGGCCACTGGGCCTGGCATGGGCTTTTGGAAACTCAAAGCCCACCCCCAGTGACACACTCCAACAAGACCACACCTAATACTTTTAATCCTTCTCAAACAGTTCAGCAACTGGGAACTAAGTATGCAAATATATGAGCCTATGGGGCATTTTTATTCAAACCACCACAGATTTTTATGATTTTTACTATTACTAAATTACTAAGTTAACTTTTTTTTCTGGTTTATTTTTTATTTATTTATTTTTTTGAGGCAAGATTTCTCACTTGTAGCCCTGGCTATCCAGGAACTAGCTCTGTAGACCAGGCTGGCCTCAAACTCACAGAGATCCACCTGCCTCTGCCTCCCAAGTACAGGAATTAAAGGTGTGTGCCCACTGCCCAGCAAGTTAACTTTTTGAATAGCATCTTCTTGTGGTTTTACTTTGTGTATTTGTCATGCTTGAAGTGCCCATCTTCCCTATAAAGATTATTGGCCTTGGGGCTGGAGAGATGGCTCAGCATTCACATGGTGGCTCACCACTGCCTGTAATGGAAGCTGATGCCCCTCTGTTATGCAGACAAAGTACCCCTATGCATAAAATACATAAATAATTCTGTCTGTTTATCTAGTTTTGTGAGGGGAGGGGTATGTCCTCATGTGTGGAGAGGTCAGGGTTTTCTGCTAAATAATGTGGTACTAGGCATGGTATCCCATGCCTTTAGTCCCAGAATTTAAGAGTTAGAGGCAGATGGATCTCTGTGAGTCCAAGACCAGCCTGGCCTCCTTATTGAGGTCCAGGTCAGCAAGGGCTACATCGTGAGACTCTGTCTCAAAAAACAGATCAATAAAATAATAGTGTGAAGTTGGTCGATTTTAATGCCTTTCAATTTCTTTTTCTTGTGGGGCATGGTGGTGCACACTTGTAGTCCTAGCACTGAGGAAGCTGAGGCAGGAGGATCCTGTGTGTGTTTTGGAATGTGTGGGTGAGAGCATTAGAATCTTGCTATAAACCTGCTATCAAATGCACTGTGTAGTCCAGGTTGACCTAGAACTTGATCCTCCTGCTTCAGCCTCTTGAGTGCTAGAATTACAGACATGTGCCATTACATCCAGCTTGGATGCATTTTTTACTGTGAGCAGTGTGACTTGCACACTGAATGGTGGAAAAATAAATTGGCCTTTGTCTTTTTGGCAGGTGAAATGTCATTTGGAAGGTTTGCTAATGCCGTGTGTTACCTGATGCCTTTGTGCTCCCTTGATGGTTACTTTGGTTGCTGACTTTTTTGACAGACTCAGGTGATCATTAAGAAAGTTGTTCAAGAAAGGGTACCATTTCAGTATTAGTTTTTAATGATATAGCTCAAAGGATTGTGTGTTTTGGCTAAAAGAGTGCTAATGAGCAACTTCTATTTAGTATCTTTTATTTGTTTTCTGCTAGTTTAAAAAAAATTTAAAAATTTATCAGTTGGGTGTGTGTCTGTTTACCTGTAGAGATAACATTACAATGTTGTGGAGTTTTTTTCCTTCTACTTTATGTGGATTCTGAAGATAAAACACATCTCCAGGCCTGTGTGGCAAGCACTTTTCCCTTTTGAGCCATCTTACTGGCCCATGGTTAGTTGTTTGTTTATTTTTTATTTTTCTACATTTTATTTGGTTGGGGGCAGGGTTGAGCTAGTACTTTTCCATTGCACTCAGGGGTCATCTCTGTTGAACTTCTGACTTGAGGGAGCACAGGCCCCCTTCACTTCTTATCTTATAAAAGTATCCTGCCTTCCTACACTGTAACTCACTTTAACGCAGTTGTTAAGATCGTTGCACCAATTTGAGAGTTTTTGTTATTACTTGATTTGCTTTTTCTGTTTGTTCATTTATTTCCTGGATCTCACTTTGTAGCTCTGGCTGGCCTGGAAATCACTATGTAGACCAGGCTGGCCTCAACTTAGAGATCCGTCTGCCTCTGCCTCTGCCTCTGCCTCTGATGGGATTAAAGGTTGTCACCACCATTCCCAGCCTTGTATTTGTATTTTTAAGAATAGTTGTGTCCTAATTCAGTTGTTGAGCACGGAGAACAATTAGGAGTCATTTTGTTTCCATTCTGTGGGTCTTGGAGATTGAATTCAGGTCACTAGGCTTTTTGAGACAGGGTCTCATGTAGCCCAGGCTGACTTCAAACTCACTCAAGGATGACTTGAACTGACCTAGATCTTCCTGCTTCCACTTCCCAAGGATTATAGTGCTGGGATATTGTTGTGCACCACCATGCCTAGTTTATGCATTGCTGGGACTGGAACCCAGGGATTTGTACATGGTAGGCAAGCACTCTACCAACTGCCACGTTTCCAGTCCAGCTAAATATGTTTTAGATCGTGTAGTTTTATCTACTTATACCCTCACATTTTCCTTACTTTAAGGACACTCATCCAAATGTTTAACTATAAAGTGATATCAATTTAACTTTGATTACATATAATTTCAGTAATCTTGTTAGCTACATAGAGTAATTCCATACATCAGTCTTCTGGGTAACAAAACTTACTGTGTTTAATTTTCTCAGCAGAAATTCAGGAAGCCAAAGCTCCCAGTCCCTCCATAAACCGGCAAACCAGCATTGAGACGGATCGAGTGACTAAAGAGTTCATAGACTTTCTCAAGACCTTCCACAAGACAGGCCAAGAAATCTATAAACAGACGAAGATGTTTTTGGAAGCAATGCATTACAAAAGGGTAGGCTGAGACTAACCACTTGGAAACAAGAGCTGTGGTTTTAGGGAGGGTTAGCGATAACTGTAATCTTGTCATTTTACACCTGAGAAGAACAAGGTGATATTTACCTAAGACAAGCCTTGTTAGCTCAGCTAACACCTGACTCCCAGGCTAGTACTTTTCCACTGTGCTCTGATCATCTCTGGAACTTCTGAAGTCAGAGAGTTACCTTGTAATGGAGTAGCCTGCTCCATAGACATTTAGCTCAACTCTTAGGCTGGTAGCATGAAGTAGACTTGGTTATTACTTGTTTTACTTTTTGTATTTGGAGCTTTCCCCTTTTCCCCCTTTTATTCCCCGGTTGAGACAAGGTCTCACAGTATAGCCCAGCTGGCCTCGAACTCACAGAAATCTGCCTGCCTCTGCCTCCTAGGATTAAAGGAGTGCACCACCATGCCTGGCATGTATTTACGTTTTTAATGTTCTTCTTCATGTTCATTTAGAGAAAAAAAAGATACACTGTAGACTCTGAAGGCTACAACTGGCAGCTTGGCAGCTACAATTTCAGTCCTTTTGTTTTGTAGATGAAGGACGTTGAAAACCAAAGAAGATAAGTGAACTGTCTGGTCCCTTGCTAGGGTTTTCACCAGTGGTAGGCTAGAGCTATGGCTTCCACGTGCATCTCACTATATAGTCTTTAGCTCCCCACCTCCTGCTGCAGCCTTCACAGTACTGAGATTACAGGAACATACCACCATGCCTGGTAGGGGGTTTGTTTGGTGGGTTTTTGATGTGTGGTCTCAATGTGTAGTCCAGGTCTGCTTCAGACTTGCAATATGGCTGAGACTGACCTTGAACTCATGATTCCCCCTTCCTCAGCCTCGGGAATGCTGCGGTCATTTATATATAGGTGTTGTGTGCCATCATGCTCGTTCACACCTGTGTCTTTAGTCCAGAATTTCTTATCTGTAATTTCAGTTTTTGTAATTCATAAGAGTACTTGTGAAAGAATTTATTTTGTAAGTAAAGATGAAGTCTTTGTACCTTCTACAGCATTAAACTCAACTAGGTCTAAAAGTCTTCTGTGAGGTGAAGAAAGCTTACAGGGAAGGTAAGCAGGAAGCAGAGCTGCTTAACTGTGCCTCTCCTGCTCAGGCATCCCTAGCCTAATAAGTGGTGGGTTTGTGTCCAACCTTTCCAAGTGTTCTAAAGTCCAGTTCTCGCCGGGCGGTGGTGGCGCACGCCTTTAATCCCAGCACTCGGGAGGCAGAGCCAGGCGGATCTCTGTGAGTTCGAGGCCAGCCTGGGCTACCAAGTGAGTCCCAGGAAAGGCGCAAAGCTACACAGAGAAACCCTGTCTCGAAAAACCAAAAAAAAAAAAAAAAAAAAAAGTCCAGTTCTCGAAGGGGAAACTTTCTTCCTCTTCGGGGATGTCATGACCCTGTGTTAGCAAGTAACTGTCTCTTTTCCTTTAAGTATCTGTGAAGAAACAGTGACATTTAGAGTTCAAGCAAACTACCCCTGGGGTGTGTGTGTGTGTGTGTGTGTGTGTGTGTGTGTGTGTGTGTGTGTATGCGCAATGACAGGCTTCTTTAATGTGTAAAAAGTAAAGCTTGAGGTTTTTTGTTCTTGCGCTAGAATGGTCAAAAGGACAGCTCTACTAAATTTGCATTTACGCTGCAGTATGTACAGAATATATATACTGTGTTTATATTGTATTTACAGAAACACTTCGATTTGGGTTTGTTTTTCTTATGAGAAGCAAAATGTACCCTTGTTCTCTAATCATTTAATTAACTTTTTAGTGAATCTGTGAAAATAAAGAGGCAAGCCTGGCATGGTGATGCATGCCTTTAAGAACAGCACTCTGAAGGAAGAGGCAAGCAGATTTCTGTGAGTTTAAGGCTAGTGTGTAGACCAGGCCAGCCAGGGCTGCACAGTGAGACCCTGTCTCAAATAAGTAAATACATAGAAAAAAAAAGTAAGCAGCTCTTATAGATACCACCATGCTGTGTGTTCAGGGCATCACTAATTGATACTGGAGACGCCGATAAGCCTCAAATTCTCCTGTTTTAAAAACTACTGTGCATGCTGGGCGGAGGTGGCGCACGCCTTTAATCCCAGCATTCGAGAGGCAGAGCCAGGCGGATGAATCTCTGTGAATTTGAGGCCAGCCTGGTCTACAGAGTGAGATCCAGGGCAGGCACCAAAACTGTCTCGAAAAAACAAAAAAAAAGCAGCAAAAAAAAAAAAAAAAAATTACTGTGCAACTAATTTTGTACTTTACACTAGCACCAACTGTTTGTGGTCTTTTTAAAGTGTCCCCCAGTCTTAACCCATGTGTCCTGTGTGTCTTTGGGTCTAGCATGATGGACCACATACCTGATACATTTTTTTATGTACAAATGGTATTTGTTTGTGTGTTTGTGTATATGCTTGTGTATAAGCGTGCATGTATGGAGGTCAGGGGGCAACAGTTCTCTCCCTCCACCATGGAAGTCCCAGGGATCAAACTGAGGCCTCCAGGCTTGGCAGCGAGTGCCTTTATCCACTAAGCCACCTCACTGGGTAGTTGAAGGAATCCCTACTGGCCTTTGTCTCCAAGTTATTATAACACTTGTTATTCATGCCTGAACTCACATACTCTAGCTTTAAGACACTAATCAGATAGACTTATTAAGTACAGTGTAGGGGACAGTTCCTGGAGATTTTGAAATATACTGTAGATTAAGGTGCATTCTGTATTGAGTTCTTCAGATGTGCTTACAAACCTTCACTCCATTTAAACTTTCTTGACACTGCTCCATGGGTCTAGTCAGCACGAAACTAACCCTTATCTGTAGAAATAGCCTGCTGACCTTGATATATGCTGATCTGTGTTCCCATTGCATTGCACAGATTCTTTCCCCACATTGCTGGTGTAGAACAATGACCCACTCTTGCTTATGTCTGATTCTGCATCATTTCTGTTTTCTCCAGAACTAGTTTGTGACAGGGTTGAACAACCTGTTCTGTATGTGGGCCAAGAGTAGACAATTGTTTTCAGAATTGCATTAAATGTCTTTCCCAGACATTTGATCTGGGTCCCAAAATACTTAGTCTGCATTTAGGCTTTTAAAAAAATTCCTAAATACTATTCCTTTTGACTAAAATTTCAGCAACTATATATTTTAGACCCACTACAAGATTGTATTGTAACGCTTTACCATCCAACAAAATTTTTTTGCTAATATTTTTCTGAAGCTTTTTTATTTTACCTTCATTTTTAAAAGCAGAGTTAGTTTATTAAAGATATTTTGAAACAAATTTTAAGCTTAAAGGTTGAGGGGCACTCCAGAAGAAAGACATACCCTAGAGTATGAATATGTGTGGACTCTTCTGAGAATCACTCCTTTTTTCTCCTGTAAGATTTATTTTTCTTTATGTGGATATTTGCACAAGGCCAGAAGAGGGCATCGAATCTCTTGGTGCATGAGTTATAGGCAGTTGTGAGCTGCCATGTGGGTGTTGGGAACATAACTCAAATCCTCTGCCAGAGCAGCAAGTGCTTTTAACTTCAGAGCCATCTTTCTAGCAAACCCCCCCCCCCATTTTCTATTTAACTGTATTATTACCTACTGGGTTCTCTTTCATTTGAGGCAGGGTCTTGCTATGTAGTTCACACTGGCCTTGAACTTGTAATCCCCTAAATACTGAGATTATAACTGTGTCCCACCACATCTGACTCAGGTGATTAGCTACCTGATTTAATACATATTATTGAACCTCTCCATAGTCTTTAGAATGGTATGTTTCCATTGCAATGAGGAAAGCAGGTCCATAATTAACACAGCATTCTTGCATGAATCACTTCTGTAATCTTCAACACTTGGGAGATCTAGGGCAGAGGATCACCAAGCTTAAAGCCAGCCTGAACTACATAGTGAGTTTCAAGTCAGCCTGAGCCACAGACTGAAACTCTGTCTCCAAAAGCCAACCACAAAAATGTTTTAAAATGAAGAAAACAAAGGAGAAAGTCTGGGAATATGGCTCAGTGGTAGAGAGCTTGCCCAGCACACAATCCCAGTACTGAGAAAGAAGTTGAAGGGGACCTGCCAGGCATGGTGGTGCCTGCCTTTAATCCCAGCTCACAGAAGGTAGACTGTGGCAGATCTCTGAGTTTGGGGCTACACTGATCTGCATAGTGAGTTCCCGGACAGTCGGGGCTACACAGAGAAACCCTGTCTTGAAAAACCAAAAACCAACCAAACAAACAAACAAAAAACCCAAAGCAAAAAACCAACCCACCCCCACAAAAAGAGAGAGAGAGAGAGAGAGAGAGAGAGAGAGAGAGAGAGAGAGAGAGAGAGAGAGAGAGAGAGAGAAAAGAGAAAGAAAGAGGAGAGGCCATGTGTGTGGCTCAGTGGACAAAGTTCTGAGTTCAGCCTCCAGCACCTAAATAAAGGGGAAAAGCAAAAGGGAAGTCAGTGGAGGAGAGTTACAAAGAAGCTAGAACTTACAATGCTTGGTTTTTCTGAGCTGTCCCAGAACTCACTCTGTATACCAGGCTAGCCTTGAACTCAGAGATCCACCTGCCTGCACCACCATTGCCTGGCTTCTTTGTCCTTCCTATTTGTATAAAATTACTTGAATAAAACAATCTTATTATAAGGACTATCTTGAGATAACTCATTGATCAAGAGTAAGCTGGTCCTGTTCTTTCTGAGGACTCGAAAGTTCAGTCACAACACCCTTGTTGGGGTGTTCACAACTTCTGGTAACTCTAGCTCCAGAGGACCTATTGCCCTCTTCTGGCCTCTGCAAGCTCTGTACTCATGCACATACCCTCCACACATGCATTTGTATACATAATTAAAAATAAAATATTGAGTAAATAATCTTACTGTAAGACTCAAGCTTCAGTTAGGTAGAATAATGAGTTCAAGGGTGTATATGGTCACCTATATAGTGCGGTATCTAATCTCTGCACTCAAGAGGCAGAAGCAGGTGGATTGTATCTCTTGAGTTATAGGCCAGCCTGGTCTACAGAGTGAGTTCGAAGCTAGCCAGAGCTACCTAGTGAGACCTCATCTGAAAAAGAAAGAAAAAAGCGCCGGGTAGTGGTGGTGTACGCCTTTAATCTCAGCACTCAGGAGGCAGAGGCAGGCGGATCTCTGTAGGTTCGAGGCCAGCCTGGGCTATAGAGTGAGATCCAGGACAGGCTCCAAAGCTACACAGAGAAACTCTGTCTCAAAAAACCAACAAAACAAAAAGAATTGTTTTCTTCAAGTCTGTTTATGTGAAAACATGTTGAGTGTGTTGATGTAAGCCTACACTTTCAGCACTGTTACTTGAGTCCACAAATTTGAGACCGGTTTGGACAAAACAATGAGAGCCTGTCTCAGAACCAAAAATCAACTGGGTATGGTGTCATGTGACTCTAATCTCAGCACTTACAAGACAGATGGAGTGATGGCCTGGGCTGTACTGTGAGGTATAGAACAGCTCGGGAGGCAGGAGCAGGTGGATCTCTGTGAGTTCGAGGCCAGCCTGGCCTATAGAGCAAGTTCCCTGACAGCCAGGGCTACACAGAGAAACCCTGTCTCGAAAAACCAAAAACAAAACAAAATGTTAAAAAATAGGTCCTCATTTTCTGCCTCTTCTGAATAACAGCCTGCCCTTTTTTGAAAGGGTTAATCCTCTACAACCTCACCACCCCCACGGTACATCGCCTTTACTCTGTTGGATAGTGCAGTAAAACCCTAAATTTCTTTTTAAGTTGAACTCTTTTTCTTTTTTTTTTTTTTTGGTTTTTCGAGACAGGGTTTCTCTGTGTAGCTTTGCGCCTTTCCTGGAACTCGCTTTGGAGACCAGGCTGGCCTCGAACTCACAGAGATCCGCCTGGCTCTGCCTCCCAAGTGCTGGGATTAAAGGCGTGCGCCACCACTGCCCGGCGAACTCTTTTTCTTGATTGAGGTTTTTCCTCTGCTTGCTTGTTTTTGTCTCTGCTCTTCGAGGCAGGGTCTCTTGTAGCCTCCCACTTGCCCTCCAGCCAGAGACAATCTTGAACTCGTGTTTGTCCTGCTTTCACCTCCTTGCTCAGTTTGCGTTTTATTATTTTTTCTTAATTTAAAGTTTTTATTTTATGTGCGTGGGTGCTGTGGTTGCATGTAAGACTATGCACCACTTGATTGCCCTGTGTCGATGGAGGTCAGAAGAGGGCGCTGGATCCCCTGGAACTAGAATTGCAGATGTGGGTGGTGGGAACTAAACCCAGGTCCTCTGTAAGAGCAGCCAGTTCTCTTGACCACTGAGCCGTCTGTCTCTCTAGACCCTTAATTCAAGTTTTAAAAACACAATTTCCTTGGGGCTGGAGAGCTGGCTCGGTGCCTAAGAACACTTACATCTCTTGTAGACGACCCAGGTTCAGTTCTCAGCACTCAGGGCTTGGCTGCTCACCACCTTCTTCTGGCTTCTGAGGGCACCAAGCATGCATATAGTGCACATACATATTTGTAGGCAAAGACACATAAAAATAAACCTTTAAAAACAAAACCCAGTTTCTATATGAGCAGCTACCGTGTAATCTCACTTTCCCTACTAAGGAAGTGGTCAAGCATAACATAGGCCATTTCATTGGTTTTCTTCCCTGGACAGTCTTTCTGTTAAAATTTGCCATAGCCAGGCATGGTGGAGCATGCCTTCAATCCCAGCACTTGGAAGGCAGAGGCAGGTGGATCTCTTGAGTTGGAGACCAGCTTGGTGTACATAGGGAGTTCCAGGACAGCCTAGGCTATGTAGAGAGACGCTGGTTCAAAAACAAAACAAAACAAAACAATTGCTACTGATGAGTTTGTGTTAACTTACAGTTTGCCTTGTATTAATGCTTATGGAAAAGGACTTTTTCTGTGTTTAAATGAAGAGATTGTAGTTTAAAATGTGGTTGCATCTTCATTCCCTTGCACTTTGCCAGAATAAATGGAAAGATAAGAGCCTTCCTGTACCCTAAAAAGGTTTTACTGAACACTTCACTCTTAACATATTTATTTTTGAGACAAGGTCTCATTTAGCTACACTGGCCTTGAGCTCCTGATTCTTCTGCCTCTACCTCCAAGTGCTGAATCACACGTGTTCACCACTGGTCTGCACTGTGCTGGGAATCAGTCCCAGGACCTTTTGCCTTCTAGTTGAGCACTCTACCCACAGAGCCACATTGCCAGACCCACGTCAATATTCTAACCCAAATGGTAGTTTACCCTGTATGGTCACTGATAGAACCCTGAAGGATCTGTTTAAAGAAAGACTCATCAAAACAAGCTTTAATTCTTGAAGCTGGGAGGAAGTAGCACAGACTTAGTTTTAAAATTAGAAGTGTGTTCTCACTTATCCGCAGAAGCTGAAAAAGTCAACGTTGTAGAAGTAGAGTGCAGAACAGTGCCTCGAGGAGTGAGGAAAGGAGGGCAGATACAAAGATGCACTCAGGTTAAACGGGGTGTGTGTGTGTGTGTGTGTGTGCTTCCACATGTCAGTATGTGTACATGCATGCAGGTGCCCAAAGAGGTTAGCAGAGGGTGTGGGAACTCAGGAGCTGTAGCTACAGGCTGTTGTGAGTCACCTTATGGGGTGCTAGAACTTAATTCTGGTCCTCTGGAAGAGCAGCAGATGCTCTTAACCTCTGAGTTCCCTTCTCCAGCCTCTCTGATGTTCTTCAGCACAGTAGGAAAACTATGGTTGTTGACACTTAATGGTGTATCTCTAAATAACGAGTGGAAAGGAATTGGGATATTTCTGCTACAGCACACTGACAAGTCTAGGATTATTTGCTAGGTGCCTTGGTCTCTATTCATTGCACCTTGGATAGAAGTATCACTATGCCCATAAAGATGTAGTTACTAGAGAGCAGTTGAAGGTTTTTTTAAAGGGAGAAAAAAATACTTGATTAGAAGTGAGACCCCAGTGGGGCTGGGGAGATGGCTCAGAGGTTAAGAGAGTGTACTGCTCTTCCAGAGGACCTGAGTTCAGTTCCTAACACGTGTCAGGGTTAGGAACGTCATGTGTAACTCCAGCTCCATAGAGTCCAACAGGTCAAACATCCTCTGTGGCCTCTGCTGGTACTACACACACACACACACACACACACACTTAAAAATTCTTTTGCTTAAAAAGATTTTATTGCCAGGCGGTGGTGGCGCATGCCTTTAATCCCAGCATTCAGGAGGCAGAGACAGGTGGATCTGTGTGAGTTTGAGGCCAGCCTGGGCTACAGAGTGAGTTCCAGGTCAGGCTCCAAAGCTACAGGAAAACCCTGTCTCAAAAACCAAAAAATATATATATTTTTAAATTATGTAAATATGTGGGTATGTGCACATGAGTGTGTTGCCCACAGAGTCTGGAGGAGGGCATTGAATCACTTGGAGCTCGAATTACAGGGAGGCAGTCATAAACTGCCTGCCATGGATATTGGGAACCAAACTTGAGTCCTCTGCAAGAGCAGCATGGGCTCTTCCCTCTTCAAGAGCAGCATAGCCCTCTCTTCAGCATCCCAAAATAAAATAAATTTTTAAAAAAGTAAATGTGGACTCTTTATGCATGTACAAAACTTAAAATGAGGTGGGGATGTAGTTAGGTTGGAAAGCACTTGCTCAGCATTCATGATACCCTAGGACCAATCTCCAGTATCAGTGTAAAAAACAAAATGGCTGGAGCAATGGCTGCTCTCCCAGAGGTCCTGGGTTCGATTCCCAGCACCCACATGGTGGCTCACAAGTATCTCCAGTTCGAGATACTAACAGTGGCTCCAGTTTGAGGAGATCCATCCAACACCCTCTTCTGACCTCTGTGAACACACATACACTCAGGCACATACACATACTCATAAAATAAATAAATATTTTAAAAAATCAACTCAAAAGGAATAAAATCCCCACATGTTACAACCATCAAATTCTAGATAGAAGTCTGGACTACACAGCAAGACCCTGTCATGAAAAAATTAACAACAGCAATAATAATAATAATGAGAGTGATGGAAATGAAATAAATGGAATATGCACAAATTATATGTATATACAGTGAAATGTAAAAATCATGAATAGTAGATTTTTTTTCTTGCAGAATATGTGTAATTTGTAAGTGCTTTTAGGATTGGCTTTGCAAGGAGTGTGTTTTAGAAACTTGTTAATAGTGTTCTCAGACTTTTCAGCTGCTCACCAGTCTTTTGTCTGTTGATTCCAGGATTTGAGCATTGAGGAACAGTCAGAATGTACTCAGGACTTTTATCAGAATGTGGCTGAAAGAATGCAGACTCGTGGGAAAGGTAATGTGTTGTTAGCCAGCTGTTAGGGGCAGCTGGTTATAGCTTGAATTAGCTGTCCTCTGCTCCTCTGATTGGCCTGGCTGGTGCACATCCAGACATTGACAGCCACCTCATACCTCCCAACACCTTTAAATGTCTTTCCTCCCTATGTATGACCAGAACAGTTGGTAGTGTTTTGAGTAATGTAATACCTTTATTATGGGTAAAGTGAGGAAGACCAAAAGTGCTCAGGAAGTTCTCTATATGAATTTTCCACCTTAGAATTGCCATTTTGGTGAGTCATTGTTCATGAAGACATAATCCTAAAGGAGTTGAGGCAGAAAGAAATTGAGATTCACCAACTTAGACCTTTGGGTTTGTAGATATTGTCTGGGACTGACCTTCCATTGACACTATACTTTAGGATGTGTTTCGCATATGCGTGATATCCATGTGTGTGCTTCAGAGAGAACATGGTGGCTTTATGGGAAAACTCAGAAGAACGGAGATCTGCCAGCACTTGGCAGCCTAAGGAATTCCAAGTATTTAACTAGAGAGGGACCACAGAAAGTCTTCCCATTTGGGAGGGCATATACCTGTTAGGTCTCAGTGAAACAGCTTAACAAATAGGTGGGAATTCTGTAAGACACAGTTTAAAGAGTTGTAATTTTGGGGCTGGAGAGATGGCTCAGAGGTTAAGAGCAATGGCTGTTCTTGCAGAGGTCCTGAGTTCAATTCCCAGCAACCACATGGTGGCTCACAACCATCTGTAATGAGATCTGACACCCTCTTTCAGCATGCAGGCAGAACACTGTATACATAATAAATAAATCTTTTTTTTTTTTTAAGTTGTAATTTTGTTGTTGTTGTTTTGAGACAGAGTCTCACATAGTTCAGGCTGGCCTCTAACTAGATTGTAGCCAAGGATGACCTTGTGTTCTTGATCCTCCTGCCTCTACCTCCCATGTGCTGAGAAGACAGGCATGTACCACCATCCCTAGTGTATACAGTTCTGGGAGTGGAACCCAGGATTCATGCATGCTGGTCAAGCACTCCACCAATTGGGCCACATCCTCAGCCCAAAAAGTTGTCAATTTTTAAAGGGGAATTTTTGTTGTTTTTGTTTTTTTGAGACAGGGTTTCTCTGTGAAACAGTCCTGGCTGTCCTGGAACTCGTTCTATAGACCAGGCTGGCCTCAAACTCACAGAGATTCACCTGCCTCTGCCTCCTGAGTGCTGGAATTAAAGGCGTGTGCACCACCGCCCAGCTGTGAATTAATTTTTTTCTGTGTAGAAAATACTATTAAGAGCATAGTCAATTTGGAAACCTTCTCCTGAGCTGTTATACCCATTTGTGTATTCCAGTGCCTCCAGAGAAAGTGGAGAAGATAATGGATCAGATTGAGAAGCACATCATGACCCGTCTCTATAAATTTGTGTTCTGCCCTGAGACTACTGATGATGAGAAGAAAGATCTTGCCATTCAAAAGAGGATCAGGTGATTGCCCTGCCTGTCTTATCTGCTATCTAGAATGGAATGATAGCATGTGGGCTTCCAACCTTGAACAGTGCAGCACAGGGGCTTCTCAGCCAGGCTCTTGGGAACCTGCTTTTCCGTCTGACTCAGTTGGCTGGAGATGGAACCTGGGTTGGATATTTGAGATTGTTCTAGATCTCTAACATTTTCAAGGACCATGAGGACTTGTTTTCTTGTTTCCTTGTTTTCTCATCAGGAGGGGAACTGTGACTGTCTATCTCAAGGCAATGCATATCATCTTCCTCCTTCCTACCCTGTTGGGTTGCAGTCTCCAGGCAGCCCTGCAGGCACATCTTTGCCAGTCTGAACTGGTGATGATGATTACTGACCCATTCTTAGGGAACCCATGGAGTGACCCCAGACTCTGCAGTGCAGCAGCAGTGGAACACTTTTAACACACCACCTGGAGTAGTTACTTGTCCGTTGTTGTGGTAACACCTGACAGAAACAGCTGAAGAGAAGGAAGTATTTGGCTTGTGGTTTAGAAGGGTATAGTCCATCATGGTGGGGAAGGCAGGCCTGTGACAGGAACAGACAGCTGATGCTCCTTATGACTCTATGGGTCAGACGCCTCTTCTCTCTTGGTCCTGTAAAAACTTACTGTATGTATACATGTATGTGCCTGAGTATATGTTATGTGTACCATGGAACCCATGGAGATCAGAAGAAGCATTGGATCCGTGGATCTGGAGTTAGAGATGGTTGAGAGTCTTCATGTGGATGCTGGGAACCTAACCCAGGTCCTCTGCAAGAATAGACAGTGCTATCTAAGCTGTCTCTTCAGCCCCCTTTCCTTTTTTTTTTTTTTTTTTTTTTTTTGACACAGAGTCTCATGTAGCTGAGGCTAGCCTTGGTCTCCTGATCTTCTTGCTTCTACCTCCCAAGTTCAAGGAATTACAGGCATTCCCACCATGCTCCTTTCTTCAGTTTGAGTCCCCAGCCCATGGATGGCTGAAATTGAGGGTAGATCTTTTCTCCCTGGTTCATCTTCTGTAAAAGCCTTCACTGGAGAGTCCAGAGGGGTCCTCTAGAGGATTCTAAATGGAGTCAAGTTAACCAGGAAGGTTAACCATCACAGCACCTAGTGTGTGAACAGTTCCAAGGCTCAGTCATATGAAGTGTCTGGAGGCCCCCATGTCCTTGGCCAAGGAACCTCAAATGAGGTCTCAGATAAAATGGCCGGGAATTGGATAAGTATGTGGAGATGCCATACCAAAACCAGGAGTCGACACAGGGCAGATGCAAAATGGAGTCCATGGCCAGGGACTAGAAGTTTGGTGGGTGTCAGGTGAGGGGTGGTTGGGAGCATTGACCGTGCTGATCGAGAACTCAGCAGCAGAGGCCAGTGTAAAGGCAGGTGAGCCAGGAAGGGACTCGGGTTGTGGAGACATATGCCATCCTCTTCAGGGGCTCCCATGTGTCTTGGACATAAAGATAGGGTGTAACGCTGCAGGACCAGCTGTGGACTGTGAGGACAGTAAGCAGCAGATCCTCAGCTTTCATGGCAGAATCTCCTTTGAGCCAGGAGACTGCCCTCTGCCCTCTGTGTGGTGCAGAAGCAGCATGGCATTTTAGGGTCTTACTTTGTCATGTCAGCTAAGCTTCTTACATGGTCAAGAGTCGTGTGCTTGCTGGGCAGTGGTGGCGCACGCCTTTAATCCCAGCACTCAGGAGGCAGGGACAAGTGGATCTCTGTGAGTTCGAGGCCAGCCTGGTCTACAGAGTGAGTTCCAGAACAGGCTCCAAAGCTACAGAGAGAAACCCTGTCTTGAAAAACCAAAAAAAAAAAAAAAAAAAACAAACCAAAAAAACGTATTATGTTTGAACTTGGGATTGCCTAATACGTCAGCGGTACCCATTTTCCTTTGACTGAAGGAAACAACAAGGTTAGAATCCACCTTCTGTTCTTGGGCCTCTTCCTGACTACCCCTCTCTCTACAGGGCTCTGCACTGGGTGACACCTCAGATGCTCTGTGTCCCTGTCAATGAGGAAATCCCGGAAGTGTCTGACATGGTGGTGAAAGCGATCACAGGTCAGTGGGGCTGAGAGCTGTACGTCTGGATGTTCTCCATAGGTTAACACGGTGCTGCAATATTAACCCATAGAAAAGCCCTTAAAATCTATCCTCCCTTCCATCCTCCCTTCTCTCCCTCTTCCTTACTTTTCTTCATTCATTTAAGACAGGATCTCATTATGTAATCCTGGCTAGCCCAGAACTTGCTATGATAGACCAGGCTGGCTTCAGACTCAGAGATCTGTCTGTCTCTGCCACCTGAGTGCTGGGGTACTACACACTACAGCAAGAAACCTCCTTTCCCCTTCTTGTTTTGTGGCCGCGTTCTCTTTTTCACTGGAACTGCTTTTGATATTTAAAAAAATGATTTATTTATTTTTACTTTCTGTGCATTGGTGTTTTGCCTGCATGGATGTCTGTGTGACTGGAGTTATAGACAGTTGTGAGCTGCCATGTGGGTGCTGGGAATTGAACCTGGCTCTTCTGGAAGAGCAGCCAGTGCTCTTAACTGCTAAGCCATCTCTTCAGCCCCATGATTTTGATATATATTTTTAAAGTAGCATACATCTATTTATTTGTTTGTTTGTTTGTTTTTTGGGGGGGCAACATACTATATCTTGAGTGTGAGGACAAAGGACAACTTGTGGGAGTCAATTCTCCTTCCACAATGTGTGCCACAGGGATCAAACTCAGGTTGTCAGGAGTGGCAGCAAGTACTTTCACATGCCAACCCATCCTGCTGGCCCAAGTCTCATTATTTGGTCATGGAGCTAAACTGAAGTCAAATACAACTAGACGTGACAATGGCTGCTACTCTTCTCCACTCAAGTCGACTCTTCTGGCTTTTGTGTCTAAGAGAGAGCTTGTTAGTAGCCATAACCCTGAAAAGCAGTGTGCGCAACAAAGACATTCTAGACTGAGTTTAAAGGTACCCAGAAGAGGCTGGGGATGGGGCTCAGTATGTTAGGACAGGCTGGGGATGGGGCTCAGTTGACGAAGCCCGGTGTTCTGTCCAGTACTGCATTAACTGGGTGTGGAGGTGCACACCCATCATCCCAGCATGTGGGAGGTAGTGGTAAAAGGATCATGTCGAGGTTATCCTTGCTACATAGAGAACTCCGGGCCAGCCTGGAATGGAAATATAAGCCCCTGTTACAAAAGTAAAAACAAAAAAACAAACAAAAAGAAACAGCGGAACACTTTTTTAGAGCCTTGTTCTGCTTCCCCATGGAGCTCAGGGGTGCTTTCCCACAGGCTTCTTGGGCACACTTGTGTCATTCCCACTGGGCCTTCTGCTCCCTGCATGATCTTGGACAGTCAGCAGCCCCTCTGACATTCACCAACCCAGTTTGAGATGGAGGTCTAAGGGTGGCGTGCCTGGTTCATGCTGTGTGTTCTGTGGATAGGAATTTGTCTTTATGGCTCTGGGATCTAAGCTCCTCCTCTACTAAGTTAACTGCTGGAGGGCTGGGCAGTGAGACACCTCTGAATCCCAGTGCTGTCCTCCCCCTTTAAGATAAAAAACAGTCTCACTGTATAGCTCTGCTGAAGCATCTCGTGGTCGGGTGGCAGGTGTGCACACCTTGCCTGGCCAGTTGCTTCTTGTGTGGTAACTGCCTCACGGTGGCACTGTCCCTCTGCTTCAGACATCATTGAGATGGACTCAAAGCGTGTGCCTCGGGACAAGCTAGCCTGCATCACCAGGTGCAGCAAACACATCTTCAACGCCATCAAGATCACCAAGAATGAGCCAGCCTCTGCCGACGACTTCTTGCCCACCCTCATCTACATCGTCCTGAAGGGCAACCCCCCTCGCCTGCAGTCCAACATCCAGTACATCACTCGCTTCTGCAATCCCAGCCGGCTTATGACAGGCGAAGATGGCTACTACTTCACTAACCTGGTAAGATTTGACTCCTGAAGGCAGGGAGAAGACCCAGGAGGGGATTTGCCTGGGGGATGTGACCCAGACCTGTGACAGCTTAGAGCTCCTGGGGATGCTTGTCTGTCAGAGGGGAGGTGACCAGTCTACACACGTTCTCTCTCCCTGCCCTTGTCCAGAAGTGTACTGTTACTCAGAGCAGATCCTCTCCTGAGGAGATCTGAGGAGAGCATGCTGCCTGGCTCCTGTTTGGCATCTGCATCGCTGCAGCCCCATGTGATCTGCTGCATGCAAGGAGGAGTCACCTGCTTCTGGTGCTGCTGACTTCCTGGGGGAGGTTCAGCACTGCCACTGACATGAATAGGGGAGATTGGGAAAGGAAAGTTCACTAGACCTGGAAGCTGTTTGGATTTGAATAAATGTTTCACATGTAATAACCCGAGCTCAGGGTGAGTTGAAGGCAGGCAGCACAGACCCGTGAATGCTCGTAGGTGGGGGACAGCTGGGACTAAGGAGACAGAGCTGGGAGAGACAAGAGAGAGGACAGAATGGGGAGCAGAGGACAGAATCTGTTGAGCTGTGGAACTGTGAAGCCACTGGACCAAAGAAATTCCTGAACAGAGGGAAAATCAAGTGTCCAGAAAACTGGGCATGTTAGCACATGCCAGCAGCTGAGAAGATGAGGTGGATAGATATAAGCTTTAGTTACATAGTGAGACCCTGTCTTAAAAAGAGAACAACCCGGGCCTGGTAACCCATGCCTGTAATCATGAGGATCCAGGAGATCAGAAACTCAAGATCATTCATGGCCATATAGTAAGTTTAGGGCTAGCCCGGGCTACCAGCTATCTCAAAGATACAAGAAAGAGCTGTGGCAGGGTACTTACCTAGCCTGCATGAGGCCCTGGGTTCAATCCCCAATACTTGGGGTGGGAAAAGATTTTAAAATCTGCTGAACTGCCTTGACTACCACGCTGTTCTCTTTCTTCTGTAGTGCTGCGCTGTGGCTTTCATTGAGAAATTAGATGCTCAGTCGTTGAATTTAAGTCAGGAGGATTTTGACCGATACATGTCCGGCCAGACTTCCCCGAGGAAGCAGGAGTCTGAGAGTTGGTCCCCTGAAGCCTGCTTAGGTGTGAAGCAAATGTATAAGAACTTGGACCTCCTGTCTCAGTTGAATGAACGGCAGGAAAGGATCATGAATGAAGCCAAGAAACTTGAAAAAGACTTAATAGACTGGACAGACGGAATTGCCAAGGAAGTTCAAGACATTGTTGAGAAATACCCACTTGCGATTAAGCCCCCAAACCAACCCTTAGCAGCCATTGACTCTGAAAACGTGGAGAACGACAAGCTCCCGCCCCCACTGCAGCCGCAGGTGTACGCAGGGTGATGTCTTGCTCATGGCCGTATTTACTTGGGGCTGAGTTCAGGGAGCTGCTGCGTTCCACTGTTCAGGTCTGGAATACGAAGTAACTGCTTAAGTCATCAAAGTATTTTTAAGGTACAGTTTTAGGGATTGTTTTGTTTCTTTTCTTTTTTTTTCCTTTTTTGTTAGCAGGGGAAGCTAGTAAATAATAATGCACTATTTATTTGAGTTGGTGAAGTAGGTTTGTGTGAATTCTGTTTCAATCTTTTATGTCCTCCTTGATTTTCCCATGGGCTTCCTCTGTGGTAGACACTGTTGTTGGTTTGGGGCAAATATACCTTTAAAAGGATAAAACAGATACTACAAAGTCTATGTTGAAATGAATCCAATATTCCCACACTCTCCCAGTGTGAAGTAATTTTGTAATTGTAAAGATAGAAGATATGTTAATAAGTAAATATGTAAAATTGTAAATATGTAAAAAAAATAGGGGTGGGGGAGGGATGGTGTCCGCGTGCATGGCATTTCACATGCTGTTTGTTATTTTTTAGGTGAAAATGAAATATATTGAATGTTTGCCTTTAGCACCATTTTATTTGTTTTGTCCCACTAAAAATAATTAAAAATTTTGGGCTTTCACCTTTAACATTATGTTCACACTAACTGCCCTAACTCTGAGGTCCTTTCAGGTACATCGTATGAAGTTGTGACACCAACTTCTAGGTCCCATAAGGTGTTGTTCTGGGACCCTGGGAAGGTGGCTCAGTTTGTAAGTGCTTTCCACACTGGTGTGAGGATCTGACTTCAGTGTCCAGCACCATGTCAAAAGCTCAGCGTGGTGACACTTACTTGCAGTGGCACTGCTGGGAGGCAGTGGCAGGCAGGTGCCTGGTCCATGACTAGCAAGCTTTGCCTCACCTAACCAGTGAGAGACCCTGTCTAAACTGTAAATCTAGACAGACGGCTCCTGAGAAATGACACCCAAGGCTGACCTCTGGCCTCCACATGCCCACATATGTGCCTGCGTACCTGTGTACGCATGTGTACCACACACACATGAACACATCACATACAGAGTTGCTGGTTAGTATGGTTGACTTTGAACCGTGCTTCCAGCTTCCTCCCCCTTAATCATCCAACAAACTGCCCCCACTGTCGAGGGGCTTGTTGCTTTTCTGTTTTGTTTTTTTTTTAGGGGTTTTTGTTTGTTTTGTTTTGTTTTTGAGACAGGCTGTTGCTGTGTTACCCAGGCTGGCCTCAAACTTCTGATCCTTCTACCTCAGCCTCCCAGTGTTGGGACTTATGGGTATGTACCACCACACTCAGCTCATTCAGACATGTCATCACTGAGTTCTGTGACGCAGAGACTTGGTTTTGGATGGAAGTTGGAATGAGTGAATGAGGCTTACGGAGGTTGACAGGGAACTTCAAGCAAGAGGGTGCCTTGTAGCCTCCAGTCTCCTTTATCAACAGGTAACAGTCAACAGGTTAAGTAAGCCTTTCAGAACTGACATTAGTGGCCTGAGAATCCTGTTGCTGTGTATATTGTGGGATAGTTGAGTAGCATTCCTGCTTTCTGTACCCAGTAGATGCCAGCAGGCCCCCCCCACCCCGTGTTTGTGGGATAACGGTCTCCATTCCTGGGGTGACACATACTTACAATCCTGGTACTCAGGAGGTAGAGGCAGGAGGATCAGGAGTTCAGGTCATCCTTATACACATAGTGAGTTTGAGGCAAGCCTGGGCTGTGGCTATCTTGTCTCAAAGAAAGAAAGAAAAATTAAACTTGTCTCTGGACATTATTAAATGTCTCCTGGGGGACAGAGCTAGCTAGCTCTTGCTCAGAATCACCGGTCTCTTGTAAGCAAGGGGTTTGTGCTCCTGCTAGTTAATATGCTATAACCAAAGAATATTGCATTGATTATATATAGTCTAAAGCTACTTTTTGATGTCTCCCTCAGAGAGGCCCTGCAGTGGGGACCCTTCTCTAATCCTTGTGAAACTTTTTATACCATGATTATATCATGGATGGATGACTCTTCTACATGGTTATCAGCACCCTTGTGAAATTAGGAATTCCTCAGGACACCATTCTTGAACAGTGTCATGGCATTCGAGCAGCTGAGAAAGGCTTTCTTCCTTTCTCAACATATTTTCCTAAATGTTTACTACAAAAATGTAGTATAATAATTTTGGAATAAAACTAGGGCAAATATATAACTTGAAAAATATTTAGTTTGTTTTTAATTATGTGTATGTCTCTGTGTGCATGTGCGTGTGAGTACAGGTACCTGTGGAGGACAGAAGAGGGCATCAGATCCCCTGGACCTAGAGTTACAGGCAGTTAGTAGTAAGCCATCTGATATAGTTGCTGAGAATCAAACTCAGGTTCTCTGCAAGAACAGTATGTGCTGTTAACCATTGAGCCATCTCACCAGAGTGAAATGTAAAACTTCAATGCTTTATTTAAGCTGGTATTAAATATACCAAATTTGACCCATTGACTGTTACTAAAGTCATAGAACAGCTGAATCAGCTGTCCCCAAGTTCACCCAGAAGGCAGTGAATTACACTTAGATGCAGTGAAGCGGCTGAGGAGATGGCCTGATGCAAGCATGAGGCCCTGGGTTTAATCCTGAGAACCTATGTTAAAAGCCTGGCTTAGTGGCGTATCCTTGTAACCTCAGCTCTGAGGAAGTGGAGACAGGAAGATCCCTGGACTCATGGGCCAGCCAGCCTAGTCTCCTGGGGGGAGTTCCAGGCCAATGAGAGATATTGTCTGTCTTCAAAAAACAAGGTTGGGTAGCATTTCAGAGGAACTAAATTCAAGGTTGATTTCTGACTTACACACACACACACACACACACACACACACACACACACACACACACACACACATAACCAGTTGGAATCTTCACTCACAGTAACGTGGGCCCAGGTGATTTCAGTGGCTAGCACACTTTCCTTTTCTTTCTCTCTACTTTCTAGGTGCTAATCCAGGCCCACATAGTCTAAATTTTCCTGGAAACATTCAGTTTTTTTAGGTGTACATTATTAAATAGAATAATCATATCAAAGCTGGTGGGGTAGAAACTGAAGGATCAAGAGTTCAAGGTCAGTTTGATCCCCGGCACTGTATAAACAAACAGAAAAATAGTTCAGAGTCAGCCTTGGCTGTATTAGGAGTTCATGGCCAATCTAGGCTACAACACCTTGTATCAAAAACCAAAATAAGTACCCCTCAGCCTCTCACAAAAGTGACTGCTGTGTTTCTTGCAGGTTGTTCACTGAATTTCTGTGGATATGTCATGTTGGTCCAGTGCTTGAGATAATGGTCTCATGCCTCAGGTAGAGGCTTACATTTCTCTTTAGTCAGCATCACGCCAGTGGCCAGAGATTCTGTTTTCTGAACGTGAAAGTGTGGTATTTATGTATTGTGAATGTGATTTGAATCAAGTGTTGGGAAAGATGTCCGTATCAATAAAAGTTTCATGATCCATCCTTCTTCCAAGTAGACTGATGTTTGGTTCCTAATTATAAGAATACACATAATATTTTTTTTTGTTGCTGTAATAAAGATTGGGAGGGTTCAAAGAAAGTGATTGAAGACTGTATTAGTGTTATGTTGCTGTGACAGAAGATGCACTGTGACATCTCACGGGGAGAGGAAGTTGATCTTGGCTCCTGGTTTCAGGCAGTCTCAGTCTATCGCAGTAACGGGAGCACACAGTGAGACTCCTTACATGCTG
Source organism: Peromyscus californicus insignis (assembly GCF_007827085.1). Classification (NCBI taxonomy): domain Eukaryota; kingdom Metazoa; phylum Chordata; class Mammalia; order Rodentia; family Cricetidae; genus Peromyscus; species Peromyscus californicus. Next base: position 20,471,939 of record NW_026294540.1, read on the forward strand.
GCAGACCAGGAAGCAGCAGCTGGAATGCTAAGTACTGACCGATCATCCAAAGCTGCCTCTTACCCACTTCCACAAGGGGAACCCCCATCACCGAGAGGCTCCACAGTTTCTTAAACCATCAACATGAGCCGGGGAGCAAGTGACCACATCTCAGCCTGTGTGGACATTTCACACTGCTGTTGTTTCCACGTCACACCTCTGCAAGAACCAAAGACTTCCTTTCCTCTCTACACCCGGCTGCTATATGACTAGAACTACTAGAACACTTTGGGGGGTCTAGATAGGCATACTGGAGAGGTACACCGTACATAGCAGGCTTTCTTGGACCACCAGCCCCCAAATCATGACATGGAGACTTATTATTAGTTATGAATGCTTGGCCTTAGTTTAGGCTTGTCCCACTAGCTCTTACAACTTATATTAACCTGTTTCTCTTCATCTACATTTTGCCTCAGGGCTTTTTACCTTTCTTTCATTCTGTATGTCCTACTTTCCTGGCTAGTTGGCCCCAGGCATCTCTGTCTCTTTCTCCCTCATTCTCTCTCAAGCCTAGATTTCTCCTACAACTTATTCTCTCTGCCTGCCAGCCCTGCCTATCCCTCTACTGCCTAGCTATTGGCTGTTCAGCTTTTTATTAGACCAATCAGGTGCCTTAGGCAGGCAAGGTGAAACAGCAACATATCTTTACATAGTTAAATGCAGCATAAACAAAAGCAACACATCTTTACATAGTTAAAACAATTACTCTGCAACACAAACAAATGTAACACATCTTTACTTAAATATTCTATTCTACAACAGTATACCGACTCCATAATAGCAATTAGGGTTACCTCTTCAGAAAGGGGAATGTGAAGAAAACAGGAGGTAAGATTTGACTAGACAGTTGAGGGCAAAAAAATCCCAAAGTAACCAGTTTCTCTCTGAGTAAAAGCCAGATGCCCTTGGCATCAGCATCCTTACCAGGGGCCAGAAATGCAAAGGGTGTTTGGAGAGTCTGGTTTCTTATCTGGTTCGTTATTTATTTGGTTTTTCAAGACAGTTTCTCTGTGTAATAGTCCTGGTTGTCCTGGTACTCGCTCTGTAGACCAGGCTGGCCTCGAACTCACTGAGATCTGCTGCTTCTGCCTCCCGAGTGTTGTAATTAAAGGTGTGCACAACCACCACCCGGCCTGGTTCTTTTTAAAAATGATTTATTTGTGGGTTTTTTTTTTTTTTTTTGGTTTTTCGAGACAGGGTTTCTCTGTGTACTTTTGCGCCTTTCCTGGGACTCACTTGGTAGCCCAGGCTGGCCTCGAACTCACAGAGATCTGCCTGGCTCTGCCTCCCGAGTGCTGGGATTAAAGGCGTGCGCCACCACCGCCCGGTTGATTTGTTTTTTACTTTGGGTGCATTGGTGTTTTGCCTGCATGTATGTCTGTGTGAGGGTGTTTGATCCCCAGAGGTAGAGTTACAGGCAGTTTGTAAGCTGCCATGTGGGTACTGGGATTGAACCCAGGTCCTCTGGAAGACTAGCCAGTGCTCTTAAATGCCAAACCATCTCTCCAGCCCCTGTGATCTGGCTCTTAAACGTTTCTAGGGTTATGTTGTTAACATTCCTTCTTGGGAGAAGAGGTTAGCTGTGTGTACCTCTACTAACCACCAAGGTCTCTGACTAACCAAAGCACGATTCCCCCCCAAGTTCAGTATTGCCAGGGAATGTATCCAGCTTCCTTACAGAGAGCATCAGTGAGGGGTTACTCACAAAGTGTGGGCACTCCTCACCTTACGAGCCACACCTGGAAAGTCTTAACCAGTAGGGACAAGGGCTTCCATAACCAAATAAATAATGCTCACTCCACCCCTACTCCACCCAACGCCTCTAGTGGGGACCTGAGAAAGCCCTGAGTGGATGTATAAATAGCAGATGAAGTCCTGAATGAATGTGTATGTGGGCATGACCAGATCAAGGATCAGAACCTCAGGCCCATGGGAATTTGGCAAAGCCTTCCCCGGGGGGAGGCTCAGAGGGATGAAGGCAAGGCCTTCCTCTGGAGTGTGACTGTGGACAGTGTGTGCAAATATGAATACTGAGGAAGGACTGATTAGTGTGTGCAAAATGCTCATGGCAACTGCAGCTTCCTCCCCCAGATGTTTTGCAGCCTGAGACTGTTCCACTACAGACACCGGAGATTCGCTAATGCCTCCTCCTGTTCTGTATGTCGTAACCCACGCACTGAGGTTCTGGGTTGTTTCTGTAGCTGGTGCCACTTCACAGAGTGCCCAGTGTATGTGTCTAGCCTTTCTCTTCCCCGGTTGCTCCTAGTCAGGTCGAGTCCTAGCTGAGCTGGATGCTGCACCCTCTGTTCTTCCCGGGTTGTGTGTGTGTATGTGTGTGTGTGTGTGTGTACACTCCAGCCCTTCCCCCAGGCCTGTGCAGAGTTGCCAGTTGGTAGGGAGCAGTCGGATACTTAGGAGTGAGGTGTAAACTCTCGCAAGCCATCTGGGGTGTTATTTTGCAAGGGGGGCATGCTGAATTCTCAAAGATGGCAGTTGCTTGGCGCAGAGGCCAGTCACTCACAACAGGTTAGCTCTTCAAATGAGGATGTTAAAATGGTAGGTAGGTAAGGCTTGTTAAGAGGAAACTCTTTCTTGTCTAAGGAACTGAGTCTCCAGCCTGCATGGAGCCCTAACATTCCAGCTGGGCTCAGTCAATTGCCTGGCCAAGGGACCAGGGACCCCAAGGAACCAGGGACCTCTCAGAAGGCAGGTTTACCTTATACCATGCTAAAGAGAGAGGGGGAGCCAGGCGGTGGTGGCGCAAGCCTTTAATCCCAGCAGGCAGAAGCAGCTAGCCTGGTCTACAGAGTAAGTTCCAGGACAGCCAGGACTACATAAAGAGACCCTTTTCCCAAAACAAAACAAATGAGAGAGAGAGAGACAGAGACAGAGACAGAGACAGAGAGAATAATTAATCCCTTGTCTTAGGGCCCTCTTCTAGAGGCCCAATAAAATCACTCTCACCAAGTGACCCCAGTCACTTATCATAATAATAATTTACTGTTTATAAACCTTAAAAAGACTGCATATCCTGGCCAGGTTAAAGGAAAAAAATGTATAATGGGGGAATTGTGAGGTTTTGTTTTTTCCCTATCAAAAGTTAGCTTGCTTAAGGTATTCCATAAACCTTCCTGGGTTTTGTTGGTTTGTTTTGTGTTTTTGAGACAGGATCTTTCTACATAGCCTTGGCTGTCCTGAAACTCACTATATAGTGAGACCAGGCTGGCCTTGCACTCACAGAGATCCGCCTGCCTTTGCCTCCTGACTGCTGGGATTAAAGGCTTGTGATATCATGCTCAACTTATAAGTCATCTTGGGACAGGCCTATTTGCCCTGCCCCTAGACGACCCTGAGACTTGACTATCACGCCCTCCTCCTTCATGCCTACCTTCCAATGTGTCAGACTGTGAGGTCAAGCTCTCACCGATGGGATGAGACACAGTAACTGCCTTATGGGGAACAGAAGAAACCCTGAGTGAATGTGCGTTGTTGATACAGGCATAACCATGCCAACAACCCTAGCCCCAGACCCAGGGGAACCTTCCCTTCTGGTCCACATGTGTTGACAGACATGTAGAAAATGTTCATCATAACCTGTCCTGCCCTATATTACAGCCTGAAGACTGCTCCGCCTACAGGCTTTTCGTACTGAGATCAGCTAAACCTGTCTTCTTTGTCCAGCTGCATCCCATAAATCCTACCTCCTTGTTTATCTGCATGTAATAGCCCTGCCTCCCTGATCATCTGTATGCAATAACCCCGCCTCCCTGATCAGCTGTATGCAATAACCCCGCCTCCCTGATCAGCTGTATGCAATAACCCTGCCTCCCTCATCAGCTATATAAAATAACCCCGCCTCCCTGATCAGCTGTATGCAATAACCCTGCCTCCCTTTGACTATATCATAAACACATGGCATTTCCTGGGTACCGCAGTTTCTCCACTTCGTGGCCCAGCTTTCTGTCCCTGTGTCCATCTGTTTGTCAAAAGTAACACTCAGGAATGTCTTGGGGTTGCAAACATCACTATCTTCTAAGCTGGCCCCAGGTCAGATAAGTCCACGGAGCTGTGCAAGGAAGCGGCATCGCCTGCAATAGAATCAGAAGGAAGTGAACTTCCCGCCCTGGTGTGCTTGCTACTCTGGTTTAGGGTCATGGGATATACCCTTTTTACAAAAACAGATTTCCTTGCGGGGTTACTTTCACTTTGTGTTCTTTGTGTGACACTGAGATCAGTTCCCCCAACAAGCTGGGGGCTTATCTTAGATTTCAAGTTCATCTGGGGAGTGCTCAGATCCTCTTCCTTAGGAGAGATGTGTCCCACGGCCCTGTTGCATTGGCTCAGGGGAATGACCCTCTTTTGAATTGGCAATGAACCTAGGATAGGGAGTTTTTCCACAAAGCAGAAAATACCAGGGTATCCAAGAATATCCCATGTACAGATCCAGGTTTAAAAAAAAAAAAAGCCAAATGGCAAAGTACTCTATGGTGGTTGGGTTTTTCTGGAGGTTGGATGACAGTGGAAGGTGTCAATCCCTAGTTCCACAGGTGTCCCTGGTGACGTCATAAGCTTTCTGGCAGTTCTGATTGGGGAATTGTACTAACCTGCCTGTTTCTAAAAGTACTTGACATAGGCCACCACCCTGAGAAGGAATCAGTCAGAGATGGACGAAGCATTTAAATTCGGAGAGTAAAGAACCTCCCCAAGAGGGAGTGGAACCTATCAGATTCACGAAACCCTTTCCTTAGGTGTGGCTGACAGCCTTGGCTGAGAGAGAAACATATTCTGCATCTAAGAGCGCCCCAACCCTTGGCATGCTCAGGACAGAAGGAAACAGCCCTGCAACAGGCTTTCCAGCTCAAGGAAGATGGATCGTGCTGTATCTTTTTTTTTTTTTAGATTTATTTTATTTATTATGTATACAGTGTTCTGCCTGCATGTGTCTTTGCAGGCCAGAAGAGGGCACCAGATCTAATTGCAGGTGGTTGTGAGCCACCATGTGGTTGCTGGGAATTGAACTCAGGACCTCTGGAAGAGCAGCCAGTGCTCTTAACCACTGAGCCATCTCTCCAGCCCCGTGCTATATCTTAAGGCTTTTCTGTTGCTATGTTTTGTAGCCTCATCTGTGAAGGAAACTCACCCAGTGTTCTAGAGTGCGCTGACCTTTGACACTCGAAGGACAGAAGGAAATGATCTTTACAACAGATAGCACCAACTTGAAGACCTATTTCTTAGGATGTACCGGCTTGTTCTGTTCCCAGAGGCTTTTCCTCCTGTACTTCCTCGTCTTTGTTCTCCCTGATAATAATCAAGTAAAACATTTGATTTCCTTCTAAACATGGCTCAGTGACTACAGTGTCTTTGTATGCAATTGCCTCTAATAAAAGCACAGCACTGGAGACAGTCTGGGTCCCTAGAGAGTCTCCCATGAGCCACGGTGCTTAGCTTGGCTGGGTCCTAATTCTGTTCCTTCAGCCCACAGTCTCCAAACTAGTTCTTCTTTTAGATAGAATATTCCTTCTTTTTTCTTCTTCTTCTTCTTCCTCCTTCTTGTTTCTTTTCTTTTCTTTTCTTTCTTTCTTTCTTTTTTTTGTTTGTTTTTCGAGACAGGATTTCTCTGTGTAGTTTTGGTGCCTGTCCTGGATCTCGCTCTGTAGACCAGGCTGGCCTTGAACTCACAGAGATCCACCTGGCTCTGCCTCCCGAGTGCTGGGATTAAAGGCGTGCGCACCACCCCTGGCTTCTTTCCTCTTAAGACTCCCTTTGTTCTCTGCTTGCTATCTGGCCCCAGTGCCCTACTGATTTCCCTGTACCCTGAGTACTCTTGCTTTTGTTTCTAGTTTCCAGTTACAGTGAATAGACAGGCGACAGTAAAGAACAGGCTGGTGTCATCTCATCCCATTTTTTTAAAAAGCTGTTTTTTCTGCTTTCTATATTTGTCTTAGTTACTGTTCTATTGCTGTGAAGAGACATCATGACTGGGGCAACTCTTATTAAAGGAAGCACTTTAACTGGGAGCTTGCTTACAGGCCAGCTTCAGAGGGTTAGTCCATGATCACCATGGTGGAAAGCAGACAGTGATGGCACTGGAACAGTAGCTAAGAGCTTTACATCTTGATCTACAGGCAGCAGGTAGAGAGAGATGATACCAGGCCTGGTGTGAAGGCAGAAGTTTCTGTCCTGCCAGAAACTCCCAAATACCCAGAAGCCGCTTCCCAAATTACCACACAGAGGCTCATATCAATTACAAAGGCTCAGTCATTAGTTCAGGATTATTACTAACTAGCTCTTACACTTAAATTAACCCATAATTCTTATCTATGTTTAGCCATGTGGCTTGGTACCTTTTCTCAGTACAACATTCTCATCTTGCTTCCTCTGCGTTTGGCTGGTGACTATCTGATTCTGCCCTCCTTCTTCCCATCATTCTCAAGTTTGGCTTTCCTGCCTAACTTCCTGCCTAGCTACTGGCCAATCATCATTTTATTAAACCAATTCGAGTGACAAATATTTACAGTGTACAAGAGGATTATTCCACAGTGCTGCTGTGGACTTTTAAAATCTCAAAACATACCCCAGTGACACACCCACCCCAACAAGGCCACACCTCCTAATTCTTCTCAAACAGTTCCTTTAACTGGGGACCAAGTATTCAAACATATTGGACCTATGGGGGCCATTTTCATTCATTTCATTCAAACCACTACAAAATTTGCTAGATTATAGGCACCAAATTAAAATATATAACAGTTGTGTTGACAATAAGCCCATGGAGGAGATACAGAGGACCCTCTGCCTAAAATAACTCTCAATAGCTACTCCAGCCTCAGTTTTTTTTTTTTTTTTTTGTTTGTTTGTTTTTGTTTTTTGCGGCAGGGTCGCTCCATGTAGCCCTGGCTGTCCTGGAACTCACTCTGTAGACCAGGCTGGCCTCAAACTCAGAGATCCACCTGCCTCTGCCTCCCAAGTGCTGGGATTAAAGGTGTGCACCACCACCTGGCTGACACTAAAACTTTTTATGTGTGTGGAAGTTTTTGTCTGCATGCATGTCTGTGCACCACATACATGCAGTACCTGCAGAGGCCAGAAGAGGGCATTGCCTGCCCAACTGGAGTTACAGATGGCTGTCATTGCCTTAGGAATACTGGGAATCCAACCTGGGTCTCCTGAAAGAGCAGCCAGTGCTCTTAACTGCTCAGCCATCTCTCCAACCCTGATACTAAAACTCTTAAGATTTAAAGCTTAATACACTGATAGCAAACCTCTGCTTATATCAATGGAGTTATTGGTTTGCTCTTTCTGATAATTGCAGAGACTGCCTTAAAGGACAAAAACATAGAATACAAGTTTGAAAGTGTTTGTTTTTTGTCCAAGTACGATCTAAATATTACACAGCAGTTAAAAGGACAAGACTGTGGGTGTGGTGGTGCACGCCTTTAATCCCGGAACTTTGGAGGCAGAGGCAGGTGGATCTTTGAGTTTGAGACCAGCGTGGCTTACATATCGGGTTTTAGCCAGCCATGGCTATACAGCAAGTTTTCTTTCTTTCTTTCTTTCTTTCTTTCTTTCTTTCTTTCTTTCTTTCTTTCTTTCTTTCTTTCTTTCTTTCTCTTTCTTTCTTTCTTTCTTTTTTTCTTTCTTTCTTTCTTTCTTTCTTTCTTTCTTTCTTTCTTTCTTTCCTTTCTTTCTTTCTTTCTTTCCTTCCTTCCTTCCTTTCCTTTTCTTTCCTCTTTCTTTCTTTCTTTTTTTTTTTTTTTGACAGGGTTTCTCTGTGTAGCCCTGGCTGTCCTGGCATTCTTTCTGTAGTCCAGGCTGGCCTCGAACTCAAAGATCCGCCGGCCTCTGCCTCCAGAGTGCTGGGATCAAAGGTATGCGCCATACTGCCCAGCGACCTTGTCTTAAAAAAAAAAAAAAAAGACAAGACCAGACCGGTGGACAAGTGTAACGGATCTTCTGGGTTTTCAATATTCATACTTGGAGGTCTATATGAATGTGGTCAGAGGAATTAAAAAGTTAGTATTTTGCCTCTTCTAAGGTCACCAAGGTCCCAGAGGACTGAGACATGGCTTGAAATGTCCTGCTGTCCAGGCAGGCATAGAAACCGCACCCAGTGGATTCTAAACCAGAGTCCAGTCTACAGAGGAGGGTTGTATTAGTTACCTTCCTGTAACTGATAAGACACCATGATCAAGGCAATTTATGGAAGAAAGAGTTTATTTTAGGCCGGGCGGTGGTGGCGCACGCCTTTAATCCCAGCACTCGGGAGGCAGAGCCAGGCGGATCTCTGTGAGTTCGAGGCCAGCATGGTCTACAGAGTGAGATCCAGGAAAGGTACAAAGCTATACAGAGAAACCATGTCTCGAAAAACCAAAAAAAAAAAACAAAAAACAAAACAAAACAAAAAGATCTAAATTCACTTTGGGGCTGGAGAAATGGCTCAGAGGTTAAGAGCACTGACTGTTCCTCCAGAGGTCCTGAGTTCAGTTCCCAGCAACCACATGATGGCTTACGACCATCTGTAATGAGATCTGGTTTCCTCTTCTGGCCTGCAGTCATCCATGCTATATACATAATAAATAAATAAGTCTTTAAAAAAAAAAAAAGAGTTTATTTTGGTTTACGGTTCCTGAGGGTTAGAGTCCATGATAGCCTGGGAGCATGGCAGCTTGAGCAGCAAGTTGAGAGCTCAGCCCATCTGCTTTGGTGCGCTTGCTAGCTTGGTTTGGGTCATGGTACACCCTGTTTACAGAAATGAATTGTTTTGTGGGGATACTTTCATTCTGTTTCTGTGTTTGTGTGACACTGATATATATATATATCTATATAGATATATATCTATATCTATATAGATATATATATTTTAATTCAGATATCTACCGTCTGCTTCAGCCTCCGAGCGCTGGGATGAAAGTGGTGCGCCACCACACCCAGTTTTGAACTTATATTTTCCCAACGATGGCTTGAAGTCAGGCCAGGCAACACAGCTGGAAACCTACAGTGGGGCTCCATAGTGAGTACGAAGCCAGGCTGCGATTCACGAGACCCTGTCGCCAAACAAACCACAACTCCCAGCAAAAATAAAACGAAAAATAGTGCTCTCCTTACTCTCTCACACCATGACACGCAAATGCACTCCCGGCCGGAATCGAACCAGCTCCCCGCAGTCCGCGGACGAGAGCGATACACTTCAGGCAGCCCGCCCCCCCCAACAGTACCGTCCTCTCTGTTAAACGCCTGTTAACAAAACGAAGCCACGCCCCCCACCTCTTCAACCAGGGCCGCGCGCGCGCGAGCAATTCTGTCCCTGCCGCGCTGCCGTCGCGCGCGGGGTCAGAGGGCACGGCGGCGTTTGTGGTGACGTGGTTTTCGGCTTTCACCCGGAAAGCCCGGCGTTCGCAGCGCGCGGAGCCGGCGTCGCGTCGGCGCGCTCCGGACTGTCTTGAGGGAGGGGTGGTGGTCACGTTGGCCCCCGCGGAGCCGCTCGCTGTCTGTCTCCGGAGCGGCGGGGAGGATGGTGCGGGGCAGCCCGGGACCCGCCGCGCGCCGCCGCGAGTGAGCAGGGCCAGGCCGCGGGCGTCCGCGGAGCCGCCGGTCTGTGAGGCGGTGAGTCGCGGACAGGGTCGGCGTCGGCATTAGCGGGCTTGGGGGCCGGGGCCCGCGGGCGGGCAGGCCGGGTCGGTGCGGGTCGGTGCTCAGGCTCCTCCGTCCACCTCGGCCCCGCTCACCTCCGTAGGAAGCTGGCCCTGGCCTGCGCCCTCCTCCCCAGGCTTGAGGCCTGCGCCCGGAGCCGGGGCTTATTGTGGTCTGGACGCGGCTGGGTGGAACTGCTAGCGTCCTTTAGAAAAAAAGAAAAAAAAATTCAATTTTGAAAAACTTAGAAATGTGTGTGTGTGTGTGTGTGTGTGTGTGTGTGTCTGTTTGTGCACGTGAGTGCAAGGACCGACGGAATCCACAAGAGGGCGTTGTGTCCCTCGAACTAGAGTTACACGGGCCATTGTTAGCTGCTTGATGATGTGGGTGTTGAGAACCTGGCTCTGGTCCTCTGGAATTGCAGGTGTTCTTAACCCTCGGAGCCATCTCTCCGACCTCCGTGGGTGCGTGTGTGTGTTTTCTGTGTTCCGTTTTAGTTTTTTTGACTTTGGGTGGTGTTGATAGTTGTCCCGTTGGAGAGGAGGTGGGAGGGGGCCACCCAGCTACACCAGCCCAAAACGGAGTAGTGGAATTCTGGGTGTTACAATCATAGGTATATTCGAGACAGGGTCTCATGCTGCCCGGGCTGGCTTGGAATTCCCTATGTAGGCAAGGCTTACTTACCTTCAACTATTGACCTTCCTGTCTCAGATTCACTAGTTCTGAGGTACACGTGTGTGCCACCCTGCCAGGCTTGATAGTGTGGGTAATAACGGTATTGTTTTTGGTTTTAATCTTCTGAGTCCTGGAAATGGGGGTCCCATGCAACCCTGGATAGCTCAAATTCTCTATGCAGGCTGACCTTGGACTCCTGATTCTCTTGTCTCAGACTCTGTAGTGCTGGGATGACAGGTGTGTACCACCATGCTGGTTAAGCTTGGCTAAAAAAAAAAGTTTTTTGAGACAGTCTTGGTGTGTAGTCCAGGCTAGCCTCAAACTCTCAGTATAGCTGGAAGTTGTGACTCTCCTGCCTCAGCCTTGTAAGTGTTGGGGTGATAGGTGTGTGCCACCAGGCCTTGTTCAAAAACAGAGTAGTGGTAGCCTGTGTGGCAAGGCTAGTTGGGGTCAATTCTTATCTGTCCTCATAGTTTAATACGGGAAATCAAGGGGTGATTTCCACATACTGTAAGGCATGCAGCTCCAATTCTCTGGATCCACGTGTGGGTTTAACATTCGGGAAATTAAGCCGAGGCCATGTCACCGCCCTGGAGCTTGTGCTTTCCCAGGCTGTCACTGGCTCCAGTCTTTGCTTTTGTCTCAACATGTTCAAGAGTGCATCGTCTTCTGCTTCGTGCTTCCTTTTGACCCTTCTTCCCTCTCGTGTTTAGTACTCTTCCTCCTTTATGCGTGCATCCGAGAAAACGTGGTCCTGATAGGGGAGGCAGGAGAGTATAGTGTAGGGATGGCGCACCTGCAGGATGTTTCTGTCAGTATGGAAAGTCTGTGGAATTCCAACTATGGGCCAGGCCTGTGGCACAGGCCTGTCATCTTAGACACTGGTGAACTGCCACTGGGGTCCTGGGATCCTAACCAGGTCCCCTGGAAGAGCAGCTGAGCCTTATCTTCAGCACCCCAAAACTTGTTGTTAATTGTGTGTTTATTTCATTTCATTTATTTATTTATTGATTGATTGATTGATTGGTTTTTTTGAGACAGGGTTTCTTTGTGTGACCTGGCTGTCTTGGAACTAACTCTGTCGAATAGGCTGGCCTCAATCAAACTCACAGAGATCACCTGCCTCTGCCTCCCAAGTGCTGGGATTAAAGCCCCCCCCCCCATCCCCCAAGTTTTTCTCTTCTTAATCTCATTTATGAATTCATAGAAAAACTGAGAGTTTTTAAAAGTCCTGATCAGGGGCTGGGGTATAGTTCTGTGATCTAGCATGTGTTTAGCATTTGTAAGACTGGTGTTCACCCCCAAACACCAAAACAAAGCTCTTAGTCTTCAGTCATTCCAAAATTCTTCAAACAGTGAAATTAGCATGAACAAGATTAATCAGATTATTTATGTCAACAGATTAAAAGGCAAATATTGATGGTTTAGACATTATAGATGAGGCATTCATTGAAATGTAGTATTTGGCTGAATTCAATAGATACATAGTAAGCAAGAGGTCTTGGGTTAAATACCCAGAACCAAGGTTGGGGGACGGTGGAAAGAAAGACATGGTAGCATGTCTATAATCTCAGCACTTGGGAGGTAGAGGCAGGAAGCTCAGGGTTCAAGGTCAATTTGGAATATAGGAAACCCTATCTCAGCCCTTTCCCCCATAAAAAAAGAAATAACATAGTGAAAATCTTTCTGTAAACTTAGGAGTAAGTATTTCCTTACCTTTGAGAAGTCTGTTGTAGTTTGGCTTCTGTTGCTGTGATAAATCACCATGAGGAAAGGGTTTCTTCATTTCTCTCTGGTCACACTTCATTGCTTGGGGAAGTCAGGGCAGGATCTAAACAGGGCAGGGACCTAGAAGCAGGAGTTGATGTAGAGGCCATGGAGGAGTGCTGCTTACTGGCTTGCTCTACGTGGCTTGCTAGGTCTGCTTTCTTAGAGCACCCAGGACCACCTGCTGAGGGATGGTACCACCCATAGTGAGCTGGGCCCTCCCACATTAATCACCAACCAAGAAAATGCACCACAGGCTTGCTCACTGGCCAATCTAGTGGGGACATTTTCTCAGTGGAAGGTCCCTCTTTAAAGGACTCCAGCTTGTGTCAAGTTGACATAAAACTAGCCAGCACAGCTTCCCGTCAGAAGCTTATGTTGTGTCCCAGATTTAATAGTGAAGCATTACAAAGCACTTTTGCTAAAGTCTGAGTGAGGCCAGAATTTTATTATAGCTACTACTATTGATATTTCATTTAAGTAGTTAAAAAAAGAAAAAGATAAAAGGATTTGAAAAGAAATATTACTAATGCTCTTGTTCTTGAACAGTGTAACTATCTATATGACATCCAAGAGAGATCACAGACAGCTAAGTTAGAATTTAAAATATTGGAGCAAAGTGTCTAGAACCAAGAGCAGTGGAGGCTATGGCTGTAACTCAGTGGTAGAGCACTTGCTTACCTTTACAAGGCAGATCAGTAGATAAAAGTCTTAATTGCATGAACTAATAATACTAATGTACTGTGTGGGTAAGAGAGTGCCCTGTAGCCTAGCCTGGTCCTATGTGTCTAAGGATAAACTTGAACTCATGATCCTTTTGTCTCTGTGTCTCAAGTGCTGATCTTAAAGGTGTGTGCCGCCATGCCTGGGTCTTGGGACCCAGGGCTTTGTGCATGCCAGGCAAGCACTCTGCCACCTGAGCTAACAGCTCTACCCTTCCCCTCCACTTTTTTTTTTTTTTTTTTAACATATGTCTCAGATTTTCAGGCTGACTCTGCTAGTAGCTGAGGATGAATTTTGATTCCTGATCTTCTACTTCCTGGGGTCACAGGTGTGCACCACCATGCCTGGCTCCTTTTAGTCTTGTAAATGAATTCATTGAGTGGGTATTCCTTAGACTCTGCTTTTTATCTCACAGTACTATTGTATGAAACTAGAGTGAGTGCTCCAGCTCCTGTGTGCAGACAGGCCACCAGTCACGTGCCGAATCTCTTGCAGGTTGCAGCTGATGAGAAGCATGTTCAGCATTAACCCCCTGGAGAACCTGAAGCTGTACATCAGCAGCCGGCCGCCCTTGGTGGTTTTTATGATCAGTGTCAGCGCCATGGCCATTGCCTTCCTCACCCTGGGCTACTTCTTCAAGATCAAGGAGATTAAGTCCCCAGAAATGGCTGAGGTACAGTGTACTCTTCATTTCCACTTGTGCTGGATGGACCTCATAGAGAAGTGGGGCACAGCTCTCTTTGATTTTCAAGGTCTCACTCTGTAGTCCAGTCTGAAATGTACTGTGCATTGGCTGACCTGGAGTTTGATGTGCTCTTCCTCCCTTAGCTTTGTGAATGCTGGGATTATATTGTGTGTGTATCACCACACCTGGAGGGGTTTGTTATTGTTGTTTTGAGACAGGGTCTCATGTGGCATACGCTGGTCTTGAACTCCAGATCCTCTTGTCTCTGCCTCTCAAGTGCGTAGAATACATGCAGCAAAAGATACATAATTATACAGAATTTCCTGCCCTTTTCCCTGTGACTACTTCGTTAGGGAATACCTAATAGTTGTTTTAAATAATAGGAGGTTCATGTAGACTATTGCAGTAGTGAAACAGGTCTATTTGGAAGAGTGTGTTTATATAAAAAACAACCAAGCAAATACCTGAGTCAGAAGAGGCCTGGGTATGGTGGTGTACTCCTGTGATCCAACACTGGGGACCTTGAGGCAGAAGTCTGAGTTCAAGGCTGTCCTGGGCCATGGAGTAAAACCTTATCTCCAGAGAGGAAGAGAGCGCGTGAGTTAGGGAAGTCACCTCTTCTGATAGACATGTTACATTGTTGTTTTGAAATTGTGACTAGGACACTTAAGGACACATACTACCTTTTGGTTTTCTCATTTGTACACATGGTATTTTTAGTAGATAAGGGATCCTATTGACTGACAGACAAGGGCACCAGATAGAAGTGGTCAGAAGGCATGGAGAAGGGGGGTGAGTGAGAACAAGGTATAATGAAATGTGTATGAAGATGCCATGCTGAACCCATAACCCTGGCAGTGGTGGTGCACGCCTTTAGTCCCAGCACTCAGGAGGCAGAGGCAGGTGGATCTCTGTGAGTTCCATGCCAACCTGGGCTACAGAGCTTGTTCCAGAACAGCCAGGGCTGTACAGAGAAACTGTCTCAAAACAAAAAAAGGAGTTCTAAAACCTAAAGAGATTTAAAAAAATTTTTATTTCCAATACAGTTTTTTTTTCTTTTTCTTTTTCTTTCTTTTTTTTTGGTGGGTTTCAAGACAGCCTTTCTCTGTGTAGCTTTTGGAGCCTGTCCTGGAACTCGCTTTGTAGACCAGGGTGGCCATGAACTCACAGAGATCTGCCTGTCTCTGCCTCCCCGTGCTGGGATTAAAGGCTTGAGCAGCCACCATTACCCAGCTATAAATACATAAATCTTAAAAAACGAAACGAAACAAAAAAGCTACTAAATGAGTGTGAATTAGTGATTTAATTAATGTGTCAACCTGTAGCTTGAGTTTTCCTGCCTGGCCCACAGTCAGGACAAATCTCTGTCACCCGCCAGTCCCGCAGCCTCTCAGACCCAACCAGGTAAACACAGAGACTTGTATTGATTACAAACTGTATGGCCGTGGCAGGCTTCTTGCTAACTGTTCTTACAGCTTAAATTAATCCATTTCCATTAATCTATACCTTGCCACATGGCTCGTGGCTTACCGGCATCTTCACATGCTGTTTCTCATCATGGCGGCTGGCAGTGTCTCTGACTCAGCCTTCCACTTCCCAGCTTTATTCTCCTCCTTGTCCCGCCTACACTTCCTGCCTAGCCAATGGCCAATCAGTGTTTTATTTATTGACCAATCAGCAACACATTTGCCATACAGAACATCCCACAGCAGTCAACCGCTTTTTTTTTCAAGATTCCTTTTTGTTTTTGTTTTTGTTTTTTTCTAGACTGGGTTTCTCTGTGTAGCCCTGGCTATCCTGGAATTCACTTTGTAGACCAGGCTGGCCTAGAACTCAGAGATCCACCTGCATGTGCTACCACCACCTGGCTGATAACTTTTTTTAATATTTAGTTGATGTGTATGAGTGTTTGCCTGCATGTAAGTATGTGTACTATGTGCCCAAGGAGAACAAAAGGCATATCGATACTCTGGCACTGGAGTTACACATGGTTGTAAGCCACCATGTGGGTGCTGGGAACCGAACTTGGTTCCTCTATAAGAGCAGCAAGTGTTCTTAACCACTGAGCTATTTCCACAACCCTCACAACCTTTTTAGTTTTGCCTTTATTTTATTTTTTTAAAGATTGATGTGTTTATTATGCATACAGTATTCTGCTTGCATGTATGCCTGCATGCTAGAAGAAGGCACTAGATCTCATTACAGATGGTTTTCAGCCACCATGTGGGTGCTGGGAATTGAACTCAGGACCTCTGGAAGAGCAGCCAGTGCTCTTAACCTCTGAGCCATCTCTTCAGCCCTATTTTGCCTTTATTTACTTTTATTTTATGTGTATAGCCACATTTATATCTACAGCATGTGTGTTCAGGGCCAAAAGAGGGTGTCAGGTCCCTTGGAACTAGAGTTAAGAGTTAGTGCTAACTGCCCTGTGGGTGTTGGGAATCTCTGGCAGGGCCATCTTATCTACTGAGCCATCTCTCCAGCCCCTCAAGATCCCTCTTTAAGTTTGATCTGAGGCTAGTTGGTTTTTCTCTTAAGTATAATCTGCTGGGTTCTCAGATAATGTATAGAGTATGCTGTTCAGGTTTCCAGGGCTAGCATCATTATATCACCCTGTACTGCAGGTGCAGGATGGTGGTGTATTGTGACTTGACGGTCACTCTCAAGTCATCCTTTTCCTCTTGTCCTGTGGTAGCAGTTAAGGATCATGGCAGTTCCTGCATTGGAGATGCTGGGACTCATATCTACCTCTCTGTTTTACTTTGCTGAAGGATTGGAATACTTTTCTGCTGCGCTTTAATGATTTGGACTTGTGTGTATCAGAAAACGAGACACTGAAGCATCTCTCCAATGACACCACCCCCCCTGAGAGCACCATGACCATTGGGCAGGCCAGATCATCCACCCAGCCGCCCCAGGCCCTGGAGGAGTCAGGCCCCATCAATATCTCAGTGGCCATTACCTTGACCCTGGACCCTCTCAAGCCCTTTGGAGGATACTCTCGAAACGTCACACACCTGTACTCTACCGTCCTTGGACATCAGATCGGACTCTCAGGTGTGTGCCAGCTACTTTTCCTTTCAGAGCTCTCAGGCAGCACCTGAGATAGGTTCAGTGTTCTGTGTTTGCGGGTGTTTCTCCTCTTGAGACGTGGACCTCATGAAGTCAAGAAGGAATGGTTGCTGTGCATCTTCACTCAGTCGGGGCTTCAGGAATCATACACAGTCTCTCTCTCTCTCTCTCTCTCTCTCTCTCTCTCTCTCTCTCTCTCTCTCTCTCTCTCTCTTTGGTTTTTCGAGACTGGGTTTCTCTGTGCAGCCCTGGCTGTCCTGGAACTCACTCTGTAGACCAGGCTGGCCTCAAACTCACAGAGATCCACCTGCTTCTGCCTCCTCCTCCCGAGTGCTGGGATTAAAGGTGTGTGCCACCAACTCCTGGCTATACAGTCTCTTACTAAAGGCTCACTGGAGTCAGGACTGATGGGGCCAGGGGTACAGCTCAGTGTTAGAGCACAGGGCTTGTGTGTGTGAGGCCCTGGGTTCCTCTTTAACACTGGGAGAGGGGGAGGAGGAGAAGGAGAGAGAAGCTCAGCCCGCAAGGTCTGTTTCTGGTCTCAGTATAATTGATCTCTGACCAGCATAGGTTTTGTGTGCACAGGTCCATTTATAATTGGTTTTTTTTTATTATTAAAAGCTTCTATTTTGTGTGTTTGGGTGTTTGGCATGGATGTATGTGCACTACGTGTGTTCCTGGTACCTGCAGACTGCAGAAAAGGGTGTTAGATCCTCTGGAACTGGAGTTACAGATGATTGTGAGCTGCATATGAATGCTAAGAACTAAACCCTGGTCCTCTGCAAGAGTACCCAGTGTTCTTCCTTGCTGAGCCATCTCTTCAGCTCTCTATTTGGACCCAAGAGCAGTGTAAGCACATATGAAGATGCTGTGTTAGGTCATGAAGGCATTGGGCCGGGCATGCTGGTACACAGTGATAATCCCAGTATGTGGGAGAGGAAAGCAGCAGGATTGTGAGTTTCAGGCCCTGCCTCAAAAACAAAAACGCTGGTGCACACACCTTTAATCTCAGCACACAAGAAACAGAGACAGGTGGGTCTGTGTAAGTTTGAGGCCACATAGTCTACAGCAAGCTCCAGAACAATGGGCTATATACTGAGACCTTGTCTCAAATAGAACAAAACAAAACACCAAGACAAAACAAAAACCCCAGAGGATTAAAAAAAAAGAAAAAGGCATGGTGGTACTTAAGGTAGAAGCAGGAGGATCGTAAGTTCAAGGTTATCCGTATTGAGTTTGAGGCCAGTGTATGCGACAAGTAAAAACAAAAAGCATCTTAGAAGCTTAAAATTAACTGTATTCTCTACACGGTCTTCCTGTGATAGCTTTGTAGCCACCTGACTGCAGTGGGGTCACATGATGAGTGTCCACTTAAAATATCATGCTAAGTCACTGTGTGCAAAGTCCACCTGTCCAGTCACTGTTAGTGACACACGCAGTAACTAGTGATTTTGTGTTGTGTGTTTCTCCTTGTTTACCGTAAATGAATAAATATGGTGTTAATTGACTATTGATGTTATCACTAAGACTTCCAGTCAGCATCAGGCAAAACTGGTAGTTAAGTCTGGGGAGTCAGGAATTCTACTCAGTTTTTGGACTGGACTGTGTGGGAGTTAGCACCCAAACACCATGTTGCTCAAGACACAAGTGTGTTTACGAACATATAACAGGTGTATTTTGCTGGGGTTTATAACACGTTGCCATTGTTATAATTTTTGTGTGTATGTGTGTATGTACATGAGTTATAGTGAACATATAGAGGTCTGAGGTCATTCCCTGGTGGTTGGTTTTCTGTATGTTTGTAGGATTAATCTTAGGTCACCATTGGGTTTATTTGCTCCTGACCCACTGAGCTGTCAATTTTGGTTATTTTTACTGTTGCTTGTGATGCTGAAATTTGAACCCAGGCTTCACGAATGTGAAAAAAGTGCTCTTTCAGGCCTGAAAAAGAATTTTTTTTATACTTAAAGATTTAAAATTAATTAAGCTGGGTGGTGGTGCATGCCTTTAATCCTAGCACTTGGGAGGCAGAGGCAGATGGATCTCTTGAGTTTGAGGCTCGGCTCATCTACAGAGTGAGTTCCAGGACAGCCAGGGCGGTTACGCAGAAAAACCCTGTGGGGGTGGGGTCAGGGGGGAAAGGGCGCAGGGCAGATTAATTATGTGTGTGGATGTGGATGTATTGCCTGGTGCCATGGAGGCCAGAGGGCACAGGATCCCCTTGGGACTGGTGTTACAGACAGTTGTGCCCTGCCGTGTGGGTGCTGTGAA
Organism: Peromyscus californicus insignis; assembly: GCF_007827085.1. Taxonomy (NCBI): domain Eukaryota; kingdom Metazoa; phylum Chordata; class Mammalia; order Rodentia; family Cricetidae; genus Peromyscus; species Peromyscus californicus. Next base: position 20,490,801 of record NW_026294540.1, read on the forward strand.
TTGATTCTAAGATCTTACCCCTGAACCATCTCTCCTGCCCTGGGTCTGCCTAGTTTTAAATGCCCACCATTTATTTAGCAATGTGCTAACTCTCAGAAAGAACTAGAAATAGCCTCAGACCAGGTTATTTCACCCTTGGAGATTATACAAGAGGCAAAAAATTACAGGAATTGGGTGGGGGTGTAACTCAGTGGTTAAGGGCTTGTCTAATATGTGTGAATCCTGGGTTCATTGCCAGTACTGAAAAAGATAAGCCAAACAGCAACCAAAGTTTTATGTCTTAGTTACTAGACTATTGGTGTAATTATTAAGGCCACTCCACGTAGTTAAAAGGAGATTTATTTAATGGCGTAACTTACAAATTAAGGGATAGGTAGGTCTCGGGGTCTGGGGAAGGTGTATCACAGTCCAGCAGTGTTCTCTGGAGCTCTGCTTGGTCCACCTCCACTATCCAGGGTCTCCGAACGGAGAGATCTCGGGTTCCCAGGCGCCTCCCTTGGCCCCGCCTTGTAGGCGTGACAGTTGCCAAAGTCTCAATGGGGGTTGGAACTTCCAGATCAAAGCTGGAATGGCTACCCACTACACTAGACAACTAGTTCTATGTTTGCTTGATACAAGCTAGAGTCATCTGAGAAGAAGAAACCTCAATTGAGAAAATGTTCCCACTAGATTGGCCTGTGGGTTTTTTTTTAATTGATGATTGATGTGTGAGGGCATCAGCTTATTGTGGGTGGTGCCATTCCTGGACTGGTAGACCTGGGTTCTATAAGAAAGCAGGCTCGCTGGGAGGAGGGGACTAGACCTACCTGGACTGAGTCTACCTGGTGGACCTCAGTCTGTGGGGAAGGCTTTGCCCTGGAGGAGATGGGAATGGGGGGGGAGTTGGGGGGAAGGTGAGGGGGACGGGAGGGGGGAGAACAAGGGAATCCGTGGCTGATATGTAGAACTGAATTGTATTGCAAAATAAATTAAAATAAATTAAAAAAAAAAAAAAGAAAGCAGGCTGAGTAAGCCATGAGGAGCAAGCCAGTAAGCAACCCCCCTCCATGGCCTCTGCATCTCTTGCTTCCAGGTTCCTGCTGTGCTTGAAGTCCTGCTCTGATTTCACTATGCAATGGAGTGTGGCCTGAGAGATAAACAAACAGACCCTTTCCTCCCCAAGTTACTTTTGTCATAGTCTATTATCACAGCAATAGAAAGCTAACTAAGACAGTTCACTATGAATTAACACTGACCAGATGCTTAAAATGCTATCTAGGGGCTTGTTAAATATATTAGCTACTTTTCTATTCCTGTGATAAAATACCATGATCAGAGCATCTTACAAAAGAAAGCTTAATTGGGCTTAAGGTTCTGGAGGTTTGAGTTTGTGCCAGCTGATGGTGGAGCAAAGGCAGGGCCGCAGGTGGCTGGAGGGGCAGCCGAGAGCTCACACCTGATCCACAAGCAGGAGGCAGAGAGCACCTGGGAGTGCAGGAGGCCCACTCCTGTGACACATCTTCCAACGAGACCATGCCTCCTAACCTTCCCAAATAGTTGTACCAAGTGGGAACTAGTAGTCAACATTTGAGCCTATGGGGACCACCATGTTAAATAATAACGAAAATAAATACCATGAGTATGGCCATACTTGCTTGTATGTGCTAAGCCTGAACACAGTAGCCATGGTGTAGGAGCACTTGAAAGTGGAAGCTGGAAGATTCTGGAAAGGCTTTGTTTATCCTAAGGGCTGGCTGGGCCTTGGAAGGATAACCTTTGGTTCTTTGGTTCCCAAAAGCCTTTGGGTAATGTCCACAAGGTGGTGGACATTACACAATGTCCTGCTGCCTTTGGCTATTAAGAGTTGAAAGTTGGTGTCATGATAGTAAGGGTACAAATCACCCCTGTTTGTTCCAGGAAGCAAGCATACCCTTTTCTCCTGATGACATTAGAACATCTCGATTTAGTGCAGGCTTCACTTTCTAGTCCCAAGACCTTCCCTAAGTCTGTTAGACCTGCTGCTTCCCCCCCCCCCCCCGTGTGTGTGTGTGTGTGTGTGTGTGTGTGTGTGTGTGTGTGTGTATACAGAGATGCTTGAGTCACATTCATGGCATAATGGTAGATTTTGAATGAAGTAATACATTAGTACAAAAAATCACTACATTCAAGTTGCTCAGCTCTGGTCCTGCTTGTGCTCTGGCATGGCTCCCTAGCCCTGACTGAAACACATAGTAGCCTTTTGTGAGCTACTTTGTGGCTGTACTTAGTCAAGCAGGCCTCATTGTCAGCACTGTGGCTCCCAGAAATCCCATAGGGCAGGTGTGCAAGCCAGTGGGTGGCATTGGAGCACCAGGGAACAGTCTGACTTTCTGGGTGTGTCCACCAATAAGCAACTAACTCTTCCACAGGCAGGGAAGCGCACGAGGAGATCAACATCACCTTCACCCTGCCTGCTGCCTGGAATGCCGACGACTGTGCCCTCCATGGCCACTGTGAACAGGTGGTGTTCACAACCTGCATGACCCTCACAGCTGCCCCTGGAGTCTTTCCTGTCACCGTGTAAGTGTCCAAACATTTGTGGAGGCCACGAGGACAACTTGCAGGAGTCAGTTCTCTCCTATTGTGTGGGTCTCAGGGATCGACCTCATTTTGTTAGGCTTGGTGGCAAGCCTTCTGAGCTATTTTGCTGGCTTTCAGGATTATTTAAGTTTAATTTGCAATTCTAACTTCTATATATACAAATGTGCCAAGCTGGGGTTGTAGCTTAGTTGGTAGAATGTTTGCTTAGCATTCATGAAGTCCTGGGTTCCATTTCCAACACAGAATAAATGAGCGTGGTGGAGCACACCTGTAGTCCCTAAGGGTTGGGGTGGGAGGATCAGAAGGTCAAGGTGTCTTCCTCTATACAGTGAGGTCAAGGCTAGCCTGGTGTACATGAGATCCTGTCTCAACGAAACCAAACAAACCAGAAAGCACCTCGGCCCCAGAGCTAGTACTTCAATGAGGTGGTAAAACATGATGCTGTGGCTGCTCTCCAGCTGCTTCTCCTACTAAGAGTCATATTGAAAAAGGAAGAGCCAGGCCCCTGCCAGAGTGATTTGTAATTAAAGCTGCCTAAAGGTAAAGGTTCTGCCTATCTCTGTGACCCAGAAATTAATTTTTGTTTTAGCTTTTTTAAGGATTCACTTTTATTACTTTAAATTGTGTGTATTTGTGGGGAATATGTACATGAGTATAGTTATTTTAGTGTTGGGGGGGATTTGTTTTGAGATGGTCTCATGTAGCCCAGGTTGGTCTCAAACACTACAGCAGAAGTTGGCTTAGAAGGAGATCTTGTCTCGGTCTCTGGGGTTCTGGGATTATAGGTGTGCAACCCCTTGCCTGGCTCCTTATGTGTTTATTCAGAAAAATACAGAACAGTCGGATGTGTTGGTGCACACCTGCAGTTCTAGCATTTGTGGGTCAGCCTCTGCTAGATGGAAAGCCTGTCTCAAAATAGCAAAGCAAAAGACCCTCGAAACATCCTGGTATTTATCCCAGAGAAACATGTAATTGTTCAGAACATCTTATTTCTCCTTTCCTCATGTTGCTCTGTTCAGGGTTGCGGGTGCTGTGTGTGGAGGGAGTCCAAGTAAATGTTTCAGGTCACCGAGTTGGTCTCTTCTCTCCCCTGCAGTCAGCCACCTCACTGTGTCCCTGACACATACAGCAACGCCACACTCTGGTACAAGATCTTCACAACTGCCAGAGATGCCAACACAAAATATGCTCAAGATTACAATCCTTTCTGGTGTTACAAGGGCGCCATCGGAAAAGTCTATCATGCTTTAAATCCCAAACTCACCGTTATTGTTCCAGATGTAAGGGAAACAAGTTCTGTTTATTTGTGTGTCTGTGACTCTCTCTGTGTGTGTGTGTGTGTGTGTACATGCATCCTGGAATTGTGAGTGAGTGTGTGAATGTTTACATCTTGGGTTAGCTCAGCCCTGGCCAGTCAAGGTTTCCACCTGGTTAGTCAGTAGAGCTGTGAAAATCACGGTACCTTTGTGGGAGAGAAAAGCCTTGCTCCTTCACTTTGTGTGTTTCTCAGCAGCAGTTGTATGTTGAGTTCTGTTGCGTTTGTAACCCATAGAGGAGGGTCCCTGTTCTTGTCTGGCCTTACGTGCAGAGTGTCTGCTTAGTTCAGTGTTAGCAATAGCCAGTGCTGTGTAGGGTACAAAAAGGCGGTAGCAGTGCAGGGGGAGAGGCAGATCTTTGCTTTGTTTCTCCCTTTTGACAGGTCTTACTATGTAGCTCAGGCAGGCCTGGAAATTGTGATCCTCTTGCTTCAGCCTCTTGAGTGTGTTTGGCTTGATAGTGGGGCCTGCATAGCATTTAATTTCAGAGGAAAGAGGAAGCAGTCACTGCTGTATTCAGCAGGTAGAGTCTGCCACACTGATGATTTTGTATCCTTGCTTTCCTTCTGCATGGATTTCTTAGTTTTCCTGGGACTTTTCCTTATTTTCATTTCTGTCCAGTTATAAAAGTTGGTCGCCAGGGAGCTCAGGTGTGGTGTGGAAGGGAAGGCTGCATGGTGGGCAGATCAGATTCTAGAACCTTCCCTGCCCTGCCATAGCATTCACCTGTCTCCTCCAGCAGGGCCCTCACTGTCTGTGTCAGGCAACTGTAAAGCAGTCCCTTAAGAAGACTGGAGTGGGGCTGGAGAGATGGCTCAGCGTTTAAGAGCACTTCCAAAGGTTCTGAGTTCAATTCCCAGCAACCACATGGTGGCTCACAATCATCTGTAATGAGATCTGGTGCCCTCTTCTGGCCTGCAGGGATACATATATAAATATAATATATACATATAATGTATACATACTAAATAAATAAATAAATACTCTTTAAAAAAAAAAAGACTGGAGCTAGGGAGATGGCTCAGCAGTTGGGAGTACTTGCTCTTGCAAAGGGACCAGAGTTCACCCACATCAGGCAGTTCACAACACTAGAGGACCTGATGTACTTTCCACAGGCACCTGTACACACATGGCATACATACACCTAAGTAAAAATAAAATCTTAAGGAAAAAAAAAAGACTTGTTTGGCCTGGTATATATCCTGAAGTCCAGGCACTTGGGAGGCTGAGGCAATATGAGTTCCAGGCCAGCGTGTGCTACATAGTGAGTTCTAGGTCAGGCTGTACTCAAGAGTGAGACTGTCTCTAAAGTAAAGACTTACCTGCTCTCTGCTGTGAAAGGTAATGGCAGGTAGCCAGGATCTCTCACACACCCCTCCTACTGTGGTTGCATATCAGTCTCAGCCTGTATCCCTTCCAGCCAGGGACTTAGTGAAAGCAGAGAAGGGATGCTGTCTGCTGGGGAGATGTGCCAGCTGTCTACTGGAGTAGCAGCACAGAGTGGGGACAGCAGACAAGTTGTTTTGTGGGGTCACGAGGACGTGTCCAGAGAAGAGCAGGCAGGCCTCACAGTGGAAGATAGGCTGGTGGGGCTCTGGCAGTGTGGGGGTACAGAAGCCACTGTAGATGAAGTAGTGGTTGCTCCTTAACCAAGGTTGCACAGAAGCTCAAGTCTAACCCTTGTGAGAACTAGTTTGGTAGTTTTGGAGATGAATGGAGAGACTGCCTGTTTAAGCTTAAGAACTAGTATTCGGGGGCTGGAGATGGAGCTGAGTGGTAGAGCATTTGTCTAGTGTGCGTGAGGCCACGGGTTCACTTCCGAGCACTACAAATGAATGAAATTGCTGCAGGCATGGAGGCTGATGTTTGAAAAGTTGTTAGTAATGGACTGCATGTGTCTGGTTTCTTTCCTTTTGTTCATTAGGACGACCGTTCATTAATAAACCTGCATCTCATGCACACCAGTTACTTCCTTTTCGTGATGGTGATAACGATGTTTTGCTACGCAGTTATCAAAGGCAGACCCAGCAAATTGCGTCAGAGCAATCCTGAATTTTGTCCTGAGAAGGTGAGCAGTGGGTGGTCTGTCTGGTTCCTGGTGATAGGCCTTTGTCTAAACAGACAAACAAAAATTTAAAAAGGTCCTGGCGTCATGATAGCTGTTTTGAAATCCCTGTTGGATAGTTCCTGTTCCTGGGTACCTCTCTACCCCTGATCCTTCCGTCAGCACAGGAGTCATGCAGCACAGTGCCTGTCAGGGCAGTTAGCTATGGCCAGGGATGTGGCTTGGTAGTAGAACGCTTGCCTCACATGCATGAAGCCTTAGGTTCAGTCTTCAGCACCGAATAAACCAGATATGGTGGTGCATGCCTGCAATCCCAAGACTTGGGAGGTTGAGGCAGGAGGATCATGAATTTGAAGTCATCTTCAGCTCCATAGTGAGTTTTTGGCCAGCCTAGGTTACAAGAATCCTTGTCTCAAAAAGCAAGTCCAAGCTCAGGAGAAGTCCACACACCTTAAATTCCAGTTCTTAGTGGTCAGAGCAGAGGCAAAGGAGTCAATATGTAAATAAGTCAAAGCCAGCCTCGTCTATATAGAGTGGTCCAGCAAGAGTTACATAGTGAGACCCTGTCTCCAAAATGAATGAATAAATAATAAATAAAAGGTTAACTCTCCCAGCATAGCATAAGTAGTTTGGCAGGTTGGCCACTGCTTACAGACTGAGGTTTTTTTTTTTTTTTTTTTTTCCCCTTTCCTCCCTGAGGTGAGGTGGTTTCCTTAATGTTTTATTAATTCCCTTGCCAAAAGATAATAGATGTTCATGGTCAGCATGACCTTGTGGTATCAGGCTAGGTGCCAGCAGCTCCCTATTTGACTTGATTGCCTGCTTGCTCTCTTCTAGGTGGCTTTGGCTGATGCCTAATCCCATGGCTCCCCATTTTCTGAGAGACCAAGAACCATGATCATTGCCTGCTGAACCGGCCAGGGCCTGGCCACTCTGTGAATACACGATCTTGCAATGTTGGGTTATTCCAGCCAAAGACATTTCAAGTGCCTGTAACTGATTTGTACATATTTATAAACATTGATCTGGAAATTGGTCCTGTGATGCACGTGCTTTGCCCTGGATGCAGCCTGAACCCGTCACCCTCACTCTGGGGGCAGGAGGGCACGGACACGGGGTTCTTCTGTGTAGTGCCGGGAGATGTGGGGATCTTGTCAGAGCTGAGCAGGTCATGTTCCAGTGCCAGTGGGGCCGAGGTTTGCTGTGGTTCTTGTTTCAGCCTGATGTGTTCAGTGTTGGAAGCGGTTTGCACCTTTGTTGGGATGCTGCATTGCAGAAGCCACCATTCCCTCCTGTGGCTCTTAAATGTCCGTGGCTTCATGATCATAGTGACAGCTGTAATACCTTTCTTTTCTGTTTGCTTGCAAGGAAATTCCCCCCCCCTTTTTTTTTAAAGAAAAAATAGTCACATTTTACTATTCCTCTAGTTAGGGTAGACGTGTTTGTCTGTCCTAGCTAAAAGGTTACGCATCTAAAAGTCACTTAGGTAGTAAAGATCAAAGTGTCATTTTCTACACCGGCAGGTAGGAACTGGAGTGCTCTGCTGTTGTCTGCCCCTGGTAGAGAAGTCACTAGCTTCAGAAGTAGCTGTGTAGTAGAGGCCCAGGGAGGGCTAACTTCCACAACGCAGGGCATGTTACTGAAAGAATGAACGGTGGTTTGGTCTAACAGTCACAAACAGGAGGTCTTGCTTGGTGTGTGTGTGTGTGTGTGTGTATGTATGTGTGTATGTATATGTATGTGTGTATGTATGTATGTATGTGTGTTTGTGTGTTTGTTTTTAAGGAGATGTGTTTTCTTTTTAAATTTTTTTTTTTGCATTCATTTTTGTACACCACATATCTTCAGATAGAAAATGGATGTTAGGAGATGTGTAATGTGGAAATGATGCTGGTGAGATCTGAAAGAAGGCATGAGGTTCTGATGCCTATTGACTGAGCAATACCGGAAGCATTTTGATGCTTTTGACCATCTGGTTCCTCTGTCCCTTTGCCCTCTCATATTCCATCTAAAAAAACATCATCTCTTCCACTCCCTATTACTTGTATTTTCAGTTTCTATCAACGCTTTGCCTTAACAACTCTCAAGTTGCAGTGTTCTCTCAATCAGTGTTCCAGACTTGCTGGGTGTGGGGATGCATGCATGTATGCCTAGCACTTTGGAGGCTGAGGCAAGGAATCTCAAGTTCAAGGCCAGCCTGGGCTACATACCGATACTCTATTTCTCAAGCAGGAAGAAATACTTAGGTATGTCAGCACTTTCGTTCCATAACTGTAGGTCTATAGTCTGTCTCAACTGGAGTTAACTTGATGTTTTCTGAAACTTACTGGCCTAGAGAATTTTATCCCAGGCATTCTTTAATGGAAAACAGTAGGGTTTTTTTTGTTTGTTTTTTGTTCTTTTAGTTGAAGATTGTTAATCATTATAGTTATATGATGCATTAGTTTCTTTTTTAAAACCAGTGGTGAGTTGCTTATAAGATGGCTAATGTGGGCCGGGCAGTGGTGGCGCACGCCTTTAATCCCAGCACTCGGGAGGCAGAGGCAGGCGGATCTCTGTGAGTTCGAGGCCAGCCTGGTCTATAGAGATCCAGGACAGGCACCAAAACTACACAGAGAAACCCTGTCTCAAAAAACAAAAAAAACAAACAAAAAGATAGCTAATGTGTGAAGTTCATTTAGTCTTCACTTTAAGTGAGACCCTTGTCAGGCAGGATGAAAAAAAAGCCACGTGACTTGGCTGGTATAACTGTGTCATTGGGACCATCAAGTTTCAGATTAAGCTGAGTAATAAAGCCCAGTGAAGTGGAGTGAAACAGTTGGGAAGTGTCACTTCCACTGGCCTGTGCAGCTCAGCTGTGTTCCTCTTAGTCACCTTGTTAATGACAGGCAGCGGCTGGGATCTGAGGGGTGGGAGGGAGGAATACAACAGGCCTGAGGAGAGGAAGTGCCAAAATGCTTGGGACATGACCTGTCCTGAGGCCAGATAGGAACTTTAAAACCCAGTATTCACCATAGCAGGTAGACAGGCGGAGGATGGCTGGGGAAGGAGGGTGTGGCTGAGTTTAGGGGCCTGGAGACACATCTGCAGGACTTGTTAGTGTTGGGCAAGTGCACACAACTCAGCTGCCCCTTGCTGGTAAACCTCAGGATTGGAACCTTAGGCCGGGCCACTGGAGACCTCCGACCCAGCAGCACTGGCTTACCTCGGGTGTCCTCGACTGGGGTGCAGTCAGAAGTCAGTGACTTCCTGTGAAATGGTTGTTTCAGATCATATTGATCTCTTTCCTTTTGTCCTTTCACCATATGGTATGACTTGAATCAGTTTTGATTCTCTGTGTAAGTTCTCATCATTTGGAACCTGGTGTTTCTGTTGTGTTCTTGGCAGTGCATAGGAACCCAGCCTCCTGTGTTTTGACCCTCCTGCAGGCACTGTGGGACTAGAGGGCAGCAGATCCATCTCCCGTCCCTTGCTGCATGATGGTCACTACTGATCTGTGATGGCGTCCCTCCCTCATTGATTTTCTGTGTTTGAAGTATGTGCATATGTGCTTTACAGAATAAAATATCTGGATTTACTTGGTTTGTTTTCTTTCCTCCAACCTGATAGCAGTTTAAACAAAAAGGAACACTTACAGGCTGTTTTTTGAGTACCACCTGTCATGAGGATGAAGGGTGGACAGTGTTTCCTACTAAGGTGACCTCAACCCATGGATCTTTGTCCAAAGAGTGTAAAACCTTGTACTGTAGGAGAACAAGTGCTCACTGACCTGGCCCAAACTACCAGAGACGACAGTAAGAGCCAGGGCTGTGGCTCAGTGGTAGAGCTCTTGCTAGAACACCCCAGTGAAGGGCTGAGGGCATGGCTAAGCAGTAGGTTTCTGGGTTCTATTCTCAGCACACAGGCTATGCAACCAACAAATCAGTACAGATGGTTAAACATACCCTGGCCTATTAACTAAATCCTTAGTGTGCCCCTCAGCCACCGTTAAGAACAGCAGGCTATGGGCTGGACAACTTGCAGAAGTCAGTGGTTCTCTTCTACCATGTGGGTCCTGGGGATAGGTCATTAGACTTAGGGGTATGGGCCTTTACTGGCCATCTTGCTGGCCTGAGAACCTATTTGAACAAAACAAAACCCAGAAAGAAACACCTTATTTGTGATATCTGGCCTTTGCCTCTGAAAACTAAATTTCTTGTGTTATGTTGGTTGGTTGTAGGTGAACGAACTCTAAAAATAGGGGTTGGGCACAGGCCTATAATTCAGGAGGCCGAGGCAGGAGGATCGACTCTGAATGGGAAGAAAAAAAAATTGAAAACAAACCCAAAAAAACTGTCTCAGATCTTTATTTATATTTAATATTCACTGGTGTTTTGCCTGCCTGTACGTCTGTGTGAGGGTAGCCCTGGAACTGGAGTTATAGACAGGTGTAAACTGCCATGTGGGTGCTGGGATTTGAATCTGAGTCCTCTAGAAGAGCAGGCAGTGCTCTTACCCATCCAGCCATCCCTCCAGCACCCCCCCCCCCCACCCTCCAATTGTGTTTTTGAGATGGAGTTTCTCTGTGTAGCCCTGGCTGTCCTGGGCTCATCTGTAGACCAGGCTGGCCTTTGAAGTCAGATCTGCCTGCCTCTATCTCCCAAGTGCTGGGATTAAAGGCCTTTGATTTCAAGACCCTCAAAACACAAACCAAACCACCCAACAAAAAACCCCAAACTGATGGTTAATACTGTCAAATTGACAGGATCTAGAATTACCATGGGAACAAAGCTCTGGTCACATCTGTGAGAGTCTCTAGATTGGGTTTACTGTATGGGCTGGGGCCCTGACAGAATAAAAGAAAGCTGAGCATCTGAATTCATCTTTTTCCGCTTCCTGACTGCAGATGCAACATGACCTCATGATTCTGCCACCATGCCTGCTCTGCTGTGATGGACTGTCACTCCTCAAACTGAGCTAAAGTAAAACCTTTCTTCCTTAACACGCTTCTGTCAGGCAGTTCATCACATCATCGAGGAAAGTACCTAATACAAAAACCAGACCCAAAAGGAAGCTGTCTAGAAATGCAAGCCAGAGCTTAATAAAAATAGGTTTTATTGATTATGTATCATTTTAGCTATACTAACATATATTATAAACTTTTTAAGAATTAGTATTAATGACTTTATATATTTTACCAAGAATAATCTAAGTCAGTTGTGGTACCATGTTTGTTGAAAATTCAAAATTTCCGTAGTCATTATATGTCTGTATGTAGAGAACCAGGAAGTCTTCTCCAAGCTCACACCCCTGACCTGGACTTCATTATGCAAAAGCACCACATCTTTGTCCCAGCAAACACTCCTCTTTGTCATACAGACCTCTCTCCAGTGATCTATCACATACTAAATCTGCTTTCTTATCCCCCAGCATCTCTGATCTTTCCTGCGGAACTATAAAGGCATAGACAGCAGTGAAGAGCTGTTCTGGACACTGTATTTTGGGTTTGTCATTTTTGCTGGAAACCCCAGTTTACAACAGAAACACCCAGTACGTAGGTAAATGTTTAACACAAGATTGGAAAGTAGCACGTTGCTTGAGCAGGGCTTTTGGCAGGTCACAGAAACAACTGCTGCTGCTGGGGACAAAGTCCTCTGTTGTGCTCCAGCAGAGGAGCTGGAGAGTGTCATGTCATTCGAATTTCTCATCTCCTTCCTCCACGTCTTTCAGACTGAGCACTTCCAGAGAACCCTTGCCTTTGGTTTCCTTTTTTATTAGCTCATCGATTTCTCGGAAGCAGCCTGGGTCGATGAGACATACCTGCAATGATTACGTAGCTGTTTACCAAGGAAGGATGGATAACAGCACAGAATAAACTCAGTTTGAATGCTCAAGGCAGACCTATGGCTGTGTTCTAGGTGTTGCTCACAGTGGAGGCCTGCTAAGCATCTGTTGTTGGCCTTTGGGAAAGGCACTCACCCCTGTCTGAAGACTCATCTGGTCAGTGCTGCAGCTCACAATGAGAGCCAGCATCAGCCTAGTATTAAGACTTTGGGTTCAATAAAAAAAACAAAAACCAAAAACAAAACCCTGGGTTCAATCCCTAGTACCCTCCTATTAAAGACATACCCAGATTCCCCAGCTGTAAAATAAAGGGTTTGTAGCAGACTATGGTCCTCTCCAGGCTGAAATCTAGCATTAGACCAGCAGTTCTCAACCTGTGGGTTGTGAGACCTCTGGTCACCTAAGACCATCAGAAAACAGATATTTACATTATGATGCATAACAGTAACAATTTACAGTTAGGAAGTAGCAACAATAATATGGTTGGGAGTCACCACAACATGAGGAACTGTATGAAAGGGTTGCAGCATTAGAAAGTTGAGAACTACTGCATTAGACCCTCATAGGTCAGTGACAGTCACCTCCACCTGTGAAGCAGACACACTAAGAAGCCATGGTGGGTTCTGAAAAGTTCAGATGTTACAGTGTTGGTATGCTGTTTCTCAGCAACAAATCCTCTCATTGCTAATGCTTAAAACATGTTCTGGCAGAAAGAAAGATGGTAACTTCTAGTCTCAAGTTTACTATGCAGCTGAGGATGACCTTGAATTCACCAGAGTGCTGGGATGACAAGTGTACACTACCTGGCTCCACTTTTATTATTAGTTGTCCCATAATAGAAGACTCAGTGTAAAATATATCTTACTACTTAAAAGAAAATGAACACAACCAACATAATTCTAGTATGAATAACTTGAGCAAATAAAATTGTGTGTGTACTTAACTGCAGTATCCTGTTTACACCTTGACATGTTAGCCTAGCCTGCAACTTCTTAATATTGTTACATGGTTTGAATATGAAACGTTCCCAACAGGCCCATGTTTTATCTCCGGTTGGTGGTACTAATTTGCCAAGTCTGGAAACTTGAGGAGGTGAGGTCTACATGGAGGAAGTAGATGTCTGGGGGCCTGTCTCTACAGGGTACACCTGGTCTCTGTTTCCCTGCTTCCCTCTCTTTCCTGTTCTGCCTGTGTGTATGAGGCCAAGCAGTCATGGACTGAACCTTCTCAGACTGAGCCAAATACACCTCATGTCCTTATTCTGTTCTCTCAAGTCTTTGGGTCACAGCTAGGCAAAAGTAAGAAATGCAGCACTTAGGATCAGAAACTAAGCTTTTCTGGTAGAATGAAGCCAAGAATTGACGTTCTAATCTCGGGGCCCAGGGTGCACCACTGGCTCCCCACCGCCGTCATCTTACTATCTCCAGCTGCTGGCTGTAGTCCTCACTCTCCACGACCTTCATCAGCGGCTTCAGCTTCTCCTTCAGCTTCTTGCCCTCATTCAAGGGCAGGATGAAGCGCAGCCGCATGTGGGCACGCTCGATCTTCATCTTCTCTTTTAACTGCTTTATCACTTCCAAAGCCTGTCACGACACAACGGAGAGTGCTTATTATTTAGATGCGTGCTGCACTGACTTGTATGTCGACGCGAACATAGCTACATTATGCCAGTGGGCTCATGGCCAGGACACAGGCAATCCTAGAAAAGCCTAGAGAAGTGAGATCATGGAGATAAAGTAACTCTGCTTTGGAAGGAAGCACCGTCGAAGGCTGGGAATGTTCCGAGGACACCAAAGAGCGCTCACCTGCTGCTTTGTGCTCTTGTTGGGTTTGACCGAGTAGTGGATGTCCTTCATGGCTCTCTCGATGAGGATAACCGTGTAGGGCCTTTTTGTTTCTGGGTTCACACATTTGTCTGCCACAATGGTTGCAATATCCCTAAACATCTGCTCCAGCTGTGTGTGCCGTTCTTTATCTGACACTTGAACTTCTCCTTTAGTCAGAATCTAAAAATGGCAGAACATAGAGAAAGCCCCCATCAGTTTTAGTGATCTTTCTCTACTGCACAGAATTAGATAGCAGGGAGGAAAGGAAGTTTTATTCTCTGCAGCTGCTCATGTGGAACCATCTGCTGCTAAATCCAGCACTGGATTATAAGCAGCTCCAAGATCCCGCTTGTGGGCCAGCTAGAGAGAGGGGAGAAAAATCCATCTAGAGCAGCAGTTCTTAATCTGTGGGTTGCAACCTCACATAAAATACCCTGTATATCAGAAAATTTTTTTTCTTTTTTTTTTTTTTTGGTTTTTCGAGACAGGGTTTCTTTGTGTAGCTTTGCACCTTTCCTGGAACTCGCTTTGTAGACCAGAATGGCCTCGAACTCACAGAGATCTGCCTGCCTCTGCCTCCCGAGTGCTAGGATTAAAGGTGTGCGCCACCACTGCCTGGCACATCAGACTTTTTCTTTTTAAATACAGGTTTCTCTTTGTAGCCTTGGCTGTCCTGGAACTTACTGTGTAGACCAGGCTGGCCTTGAACTCACAGAGATCCACCTGCCTCTGCCTCCTGAGTACTGAGGTTAAAAGGGTGCACTACCACCGTCCGGCACATTATGATTCTTAACAGTAGCAAAATTGCAGTTTTGAAGTAAAAAGGAAACAGTTTTATGGTTGGGGGTTCGCCACAACATGAGGAATTGTATTAAAGGGTCACAGCATCAGGAACCACTATTCTAGAGGCATCACATACCCGCCCCTCCCCCCCCCCAAAAAAGGACCTGGGTTCAGTCCTTAGAACCACCACAAACAAACAAACAAACAAAAAACCCAAAAAACAAACCACAGGTAGGTTTGAGTTCGAGGCCAGCCTGGTGAGCATAGCAAATTCCAGGCCAGCCAGAGCTGCACAGTGAGTCTGGGGTGGGGTGGGGCAGGAAGCACAGTAATGTAAAAAGATGTGATTTATTAGAAAAGTTAATTTCTAAAGTTTGATTTAAAAAAATCCAAAAAAAAAAAAATAAAAAATAAAAAATAAAAAAATACAGAAGCTGCATGTGGTGGTTTCCTTTGTCTCCAAAAAAAAAAAAAAAAAAAAAAATGATCAAACAAAAAAACTTCCAGGTCGGCTACTTGGCTCTTCGTTAGGATGGAGAACTAGGCAGTCATGTGGCTCCTAAGGAGGCTGAAGCTGGGGTCCACTGTCAAGGCCTTAGAATGCAAATTGCAAGTTTCCGTGCCCCACCAGCCTTACCTAAAACTGGCAGAAATGCTTTGAGAACCATCAGCAGAGTTACAGAAAAGCCACTGAAGATTAAGAGACCCCTCAGACAACCAACTTTCACTGTGAAAAAGATCACGGAAGACTGTGAAGGCACAAAGCAGGGCTCCTGCATCCAAGGATGCCAGTCCAGAAACAGAAAGTTCTTCCCTGTCTATCCTCTACATTTTGAGAGTTTTGACCTGCCTGAAGAGGACCAGACTGCACCCCTCCCCTTGAATGGGGTAACCCTCACCATCCTGAACCAGGTGAGAGGACTTGAGAAGCTGCGGCACATGCACCCTCTTTGCCTCTGAAGAGGCCCTTTCCACCATGGCAAGCTATTTCATTGCTGTCTCCTTCCAGAATTCTCCCTGCCACCTGTTTGTTGCAATACAGCTATTTCAACTTCTTAGTCCTCTTGGTTTATGTTGTTTCAATAAAGCTGTGTATGCATGGCAAGCAGATGCCTACTAATACTGTAACTGGTATTTCCTGGAATTAAAGCAACAGAAATTGAAAATTTGTGTTAAAGTGATACTGGAGGAGCTGGAGAGAAGGCACAGTGGAGTGCTTGCTGCTCTTCTTGAGGATCCCAGTTCAATTCCCAGCACCCACACCAGGGTCTCACAAACACTTATAACTCCAGATCCAGGGGATCCAATGCCGTTTTCTGGTCTCTGCAGGCACCTTGCACAAATGCGCACACTCGCTTACGATACACATACATAAAAGATAAACCAGCTGGGCATGATGGTGCACAACTTTAATTCTAGCACTCAGGAGGCAGAGGCAGGTGGATTACTGTGAGTTTGAGGCCAGCTTGGTCTATATAATGAGTTCTAGGCCAGCCAGAGTTACAGAGTGATACACCCCCCCCCCACAATGTTATACTGGAGCTGAGTGTGGTGGCCTGATGCAGGAGGATCAGAAGTTCCAGTCCAGCATAGCTATCCAATTGAGTTTGATGTCAGCTTGCACTACACAGTGAGACCCTGTCTCAAAAAAACAGCAACATACAAACAAACACCGTACTAAACTCCCAAATCTTCCAACAACATAAACTGGAAAAAAAAAAAAAGCTAAAACAACAAACAAAAACTCATCAAGGAAGAACAGAGGTCCTGATGTTGCCTATGAACATGGGAATGTGCTATGTTGCAATTGGCAGAACCTACCTGTTTACAGATTTCAGTCTGGTCATCTGTCCCAAATGCACTGATGAGGTCCTCCTTCTTGGCGACCTGACCTTTGGAAACATTTACAAACACTGAGTGGGTCTGCAGAACTTCATCAAGGTCTTTTTCCCTTGAAAGGGCAGGAGAGAAAGTCCCATGTGAATTCACTGGACAGTTGGAAATCCTTTCACACAAAATTCAACAAGATAAATGGCAAATGTTGCTCGTCTGCAATCCCAGCCCTTTAGGAGGTGGCGGCAGAAACTGGGAGTTCAAGGACAGCCTCAGCTATATAGTGTTCTGTGCTACCTTGTCTCAAAAAAACCAAAACCAAAAGAAGAGAAACTCAACTTTTTTTTTTCTCTCTCTCTCCCGGCTTCCCCAAGGTGTCTACCTGGCAGGAACAATCTCAGACTCAGGACAGTATCTGTAATCTTTCACTTAATCACGGAGAAAAAAAAAAAAACCGCAAAAACACGTCAGGAAACTGAGGGTGTGGCAGGGTGTGGTGCTGAGGGCTTCCATCCTGGAATTCCGTCCCTAGATGGCAGTAGTGAAGACACTACGCACTTGGATAAACCTGGGGATTCTGAGGGGTGTGTATGTGACATCGGCTGTACTAATTTCAGTATTTGTAGGATCAGCTTCCCGATTACTATTCCAGGAAAATGGCCATAGTGTTTCTTTTCTTTGTGATCGTATTTGGAGTATATCGGATTCCCGTCTTAATCATTTATCCGAGAAGCTCCCCTAATTCCGGGGCTTCTTGGCTGCAGCTTTGTTGTCTAAGGAGACAGACAGACAGACAGACAGACAGACACACACACACACACACACACACACGTTCCAGGTTGTCCTGGAACTCACAGCAATCCTCCTGCCTCAGTCTCCTGAGCGCTGGGATTACAGGCCTAGGCCACCAGGCCCAGCTAGGACGGAGTTTCTAGTTGGCAGTTTCTGACACCAACAAAATGCCAAACCAGAAGCCAGTTCGAATCAAGCAAACGAGGCCTGAAAGGTACCCATAGCTCTCAGGGGCCGCGGTTAGAGAGGCCAGGCCTCCGGGTAGCCCGACCGCAGGCCTCCGGGCACAGGATCACTCACACGCCACTCCGCCAGCCGACGACCTTGTTTTTATAGCAGGCGATTTCGAAGCGCTTCCCTGCCCGCTTCATCCGCACCACGGCCACATTGGTCAGTCGGATCTGGTTGGTCGGGGTGAAGATCGACATGGCGGCTGCTCACAGACTTCGGGCTCTCCAAGTGCTCGGCTGTAACGACCCCGCGGCGCGTGGAACCCCGGAGGGTTAGGCTCTCCGCTGACCGACGCCTCAGCAGGAGTCCCTACGCACCCGCCTGCCCTACTGCGCCTGCGTCAGGCGGTGCACTAATGGGGCAAAGGCTAAGAAAGCATCTACGCCTGCGCAGTGAGGCTTCTACGCCATCTATCTCCGCCCTCAAAGGAAGGCGTCCTTCGATGACGTCATTCGCGGGCGCCCGCAACTCCTATTGGCGGGTGAGTAATGTTTATTGACCCGGTGGAAACGTGGTGTTCTAGTTCAATAGTTCTGCAGAATTCAGGAGCTGCAATCATTTTAACCTTTTGTTTGTTTGTTTGTTTTTGTTTTTCAAGACAGGCTTTCTCTGTGTAGTTTTGCGCCTTTCCTGGAACTCGCTTTGGAGACCAGACTGGTCTCGAACTCACAGAGATCCGCCTGCCTCTGTCTCCTGAGTGCTGGGATTAAAGGCGTGCGCCACCACCGCCCGGCACATTTTAACCTTTTTAAGGAGAATTTTAGTGAGAAAGGAGGAGGAGGAGAAAAAAAGTGTAATGAGCTTCCATCGTCTTGCTTTAATAATTATCAACCGGTTTCCATTCTTATTTTATCCTCTATTGTATTATTTTACTTTTTTTTTTTTTTTTTTTTTTCGAGACAGGGTTTCTCTGTGTACCTTTGGAGCCTGTCCTGGAACTCACTTTGTAGACCAGGCTGGCCTCGAACTCACAGAAATTCGCCTGGCTCTGCCTCCCGAGTGCTGAGATGAAAGGAGTGCGCCACCACCGCCCGGCTATTGTATTATTTTAAAGCAAATCACCAGGTGTGATGGTCCTCACGTATAACCCCAGAAATTTTCAGGTATCGATAAGGCTATCAGGAGTTCAAGGTCATCCTAGCTTACACAGAGAGTTTGAAGCAAGCCTGGGCTACTTGAGATCCTGTTTCATCACCTCTCGCAAAGCATATATATCATCGCATGGTTTTAGCTTTAAATACTTAAGTATATACTCTTAGCAGACACTCCCAGAGACATCTACTCTAAAACCTCAGGATCATCTAATATTTACTTCACATTCTATTTTCAATACCTAATCAATGCCTGTTATAGTCGACTTATTACAGTTACGATGCAAATGAGTCCACCGACCTGAGCTACTTCCTATAGTCAATGTCCTTTTTGTTTGTTTGTTTGTTATTTTGAAATAAAGTCTCATTATGTAACGTAGGCTGGTCTCTAATTCATGGGTGATCCTCCTGCTTCAGTCTCTCGAATATTGGAATTAGAAGAATGCGCTACTACACCGGCAGTATTTGGTCTGTTTTTTTTTTTTTTTCTTTTCTTCTTAAGATTCCTTTTTTTCCTCTATGTGATCATTCTTTTGGCCCTGCGTAGTGGCCTATGCACTCAGGAGACAGAGGCAAGCTAATCGCTTTGTAAATTCGAAGCCAGTTTGCCCTACATAGCAAGTTACAGCCAGGAATACACGTGAGACTCTTGCTTCAAAGAATAGCTGTCCTGAATCTAGTGATGCTCCTGCCTCAGCCTCAAGAGCGCTGGATTTACAAGCCTATGTCAATGAGCTGTCATTCCAACTTGAACAGATACAGAGCAGTATCCTCCTGCAGACATCCTGTCTGCGGTTTATGGTCCTTGAAGATATCTAGATAATCCTGCTGAGCAGTCCAGATAATCCTGTTCAGCGGGTTGTGGTTCCCCGCCAAAAGTCTAACCCAATGGTTTCAAATGTGGTTTTGCACCCAAAGTCTAGACCAATAGTTTCTAAAAAATCACCTTGCCCCATACCCCTTCTACCCAATCCCAAGTTGCCAATTCCTGGCTTGTGGTTTTTCCCTATAAAAACTCTCGGCCGGGCGGTGGTGGCGCACGCCTTCAATCTCAGCACTCGGGAGGCAGAGCCAGGTGGATCTTTGTGAGTTCAAGGCCAGCCTGGTCTACAGAGCGAGATCCAGGAAAGGCACAAAGCTACAGACAAACCTTGTCTCGGAAAAAAAAAAAAAAAAAAAAAACCCAAACAAACAAACAACAACAAAAAACCCTCTCTACACCTGGGCTCGCGGCTGCCGCCACATTTCCTTCCATCTGCTGTGCGGTGGCCAAGGTTGAACCTGAATAAAAGGACCCTTATGTGCTTGCATCAGAAAAAAAAATGAGCTGTCATTCATTTCTTTCATTCATTTACTTAATTATTTTGAGACAGGGTCTCTCTACATAGCTTCAGCCTACGTATGTCCTGGAACTCATTACGTAGACCAAGCTGGCCTCGAACTATGAACTCACAGAGATCGGTCTGCCTCTGCCTCCTGAACGCGAGGATTAACGGTCTGCACCACGCCAAGGCCGTGATTCATTTTTTGGTAGTACTTTCCTCTGTCCCGCCTTTTCCCACTCTAAGCCAAACCGAGCTTCCCACGGGCCCGCCCCTTTCTACTCTGAGCCAATCCGAGAAGGACAGGAAGTGCTCCACTATCTTTCCCAGCGTTACGAGCGGGGCTTCCCTCTGGTCCCGCCCCCTTTCCTCACTTGAGCCAATCAGAGAGGAGCTTTGAGCTTCCGCTAGCTCCGTCTTCTCCTGGGCCCGCCTCTGTCCTCTGTGGCCAATGCGGGCGGGCTTGCCGACGGCATGGCTTCCCTGGTTCTGTGAGCCCGGTCCTTCTGCTCGCAGGCCGGCGCTGTCTGCGTTTGCTGGCGACCTGCGGGGCTTGGGCTCCGCGGAGGATGGGTGAGGACGGGCTGGCCAGAGTCTCGGGCGGGCAGGAGGAGAGCTTCTCTCCCCACGCAGGGACCATCGGTTGTTGCACTCCGGTGTTTTACTTTTTGTTTTTATTGTATTTTGTTTTTCCCTCTGTCGTTTCATTGTAGTTTTGTTTTTCTTCAGAAAGGGCCTTGTTTTGTACTCTAGGTTGAGCTAGAACTCACCGTGTAGTTCAGGAGAGTTTGAGACTCACCTGGGTGTAGCCCAGGTCTGAAACTCATTTGTGTGGCGACTCGCTCGGCACTCAGTATGTAGCTCAGGCTGCCTTGGAAGTCACTACCCAGGAGGATTAGGAAATGGTCATGTAGCCCAAGCTAGCCTCCAAATTTACAGTGTTCCTCTGGCCTCAGCCTACTGAATGCACATATTAGCAGGGGGTAGT
The DNA here is from genome assembly GCF_007827085.1 of Peromyscus californicus insignis. NCBI lineage: Eukaryota > Metazoa > Chordata > Mammalia > Rodentia > Cricetidae > Peromyscus > Peromyscus californicus. The sequence continues at coordinate 20,511,430 of NW_026294540.1, forward strand.
CACTACTGGGAACACGGAGGACCAATCCATTCTCTTAACTAGTCTTTTGCCTTTCTAGGACTAAGGTATGTGTTTTGAAGGAAACTGGCCTAACCTCAGAATGAAAAAATGGCTCCCTCCTTGTACACATGTTTCAAGACTTGTGGGTCTACTGAACACACCTGTAAACTCAGGTTCAATAGACCCACAAGAAATTTTAGGTTTCAAGTCCTTTGAAATTTCTTTCAGCTTCAGTGTTTAAGGCAAGCCTCAAATTATTAAAAAGTTAGGTGTGGACTGGAGAGATGGCTCAGTGGTTAAGAACACTTGCCACTTTTCCAGAGGGCTGGGGTTAGTTCCTAGCATCCACAAGCACCTGTAACACCAGCTTCAAGGGATCTAGTGTCTTTGTCCTTCATGGCTTATTGTACACACGCACATGTGCACACGCACATATATATATATATTATATATATATATGTGCAGGTACACAAGCCTACGCATAACTAAAAGTTAAAGTAAATATAAAAAAAACTCAGGCCGGTGGTGGCACACGCCTTTAATCCCAGCACTTGGGAGGCAGAGGCAGGCGGATCTCTATGAGTTCGAGGCCAGCCTGGGCTACAGAGTGAGTTCCAGGAAAGGCGCAAAGCTATGCAGAGAAACCCTGTCTTGAAAAACCAAAAAAAAAAAAAAAAAAAATCAGGGCGTTGGGCATTGTGGTATAGGCCCTTAGTCCCAATACTTGGGAGGCAGAAGCAGGTGGATTTCTGTAAGTTTGAGGCCAACCTGGTCTGAATAGTGAATTCCAGGATATCCAGAGCTAGAGAGAGCCTCATAAAACGAACAACAAACAAACAAAAAAGGATAGACATGGTGCTGTTTGGATAGTGAGACAGGAGGATTGTTGTATGTTTGAGTGTGGCCTGGTCTCCATAATGAAATCTTGTTTCAACCAAAAATAAATCAACCATTGAAATTCTTAGATTGTTAAATATGAAGTTTGCTTTTAATTATTTTTATTTTTTTAATTTTTGATTTTTATTTTTTAAGACAGAGTTTCTCCGAGTAGCTTTGGCTGTCCAGGAACTCAATCAAAGTCAAGAGATTTACCTGCCTCTGCCTCCCAAGTGCTGGGATTAAAGGCATGCACCACCATCGCCTGGCTGCTTTTAATTTTTTTTTTTTTAAAGATTTATTTATTTATTATGTATAAAGTGTTCTGCCTGCATGCATGCTTGCAGGCCAGAAGAGGGCACCAGATCTCATTACGGATGGTTGTGAGCCACCATGTGGTTGCTGGGAATTGAACCCAGGACCTCTGGAAGAACAGCCAATGCTCTTTAACTGCTGAGTCATTTCTCCAGCCCCTGCTTTTAATTCTTGAAACATCAGTGGGCATCTTTGTGTGTGGCTGCATGCATTGTTACATCTCTGTGTTGTTTTAAACTCAGGTCCTCCTCTGGATGTGTGGGACTTTTCTTCACCTTTGCTGTTGCTGTGGGTGAACAGGTTCTACATCTATCTGGGCTGTGCTCTGGGAGTCACTCTTTGGATCTGTGTCCAGGTTGTCATCAAGAAGCAGGTAATTGGGGTATCTTTTTCGCTCTCACTTTCTCCCCTTAAAACATTTTATTTTTAATTGGGTGCCTATGTGTCAGTATATGCACGTGAGTGCAGTGCCTGTGGAGGCCAGAAGAGGGCGGTGGATCTTCTGGAGTAGGAGTTGCATGTGATTGTACCTGAATATAGGTGCTGGGAACCAATCTGGGGTCCTCTGCAAGCAGAGTATATGCTTTCAGGAGTTGGTTCCTTCCTTCTATCATGTAGGTTCTAGAGATTGCTCTCTAGCCATCAGGCTTGGCCACAGGGCCTATGCTCACCTACCCTTCTAGCTCATGAGATAGAGTTCTGTTATGTATCTCTGGCTGGCCTGCTGCACACTATGTAGCCAACTCTAGGCAGTCCTCCTGCCTCCACCTCCTGACATTCCTAATGCTCATAGGAATATTAAATCACATTGTTGTTTGTCTAGATATTTTAAAATTTATTTTACATCCCGACCACAGTTTCCCTCTCTCCTCTCCTCCCATTCCCTCCCCCCACTATCTAGATTCTTTTTAATACCTTAATTTTAGAGACTATGTTATAATGGACTAAGTCAGAATCAAGATTTTTATAATGGAATTTTAATCTACAAAGAGAAATAGCTGGGTGTGCTGGTATATGCCTTTAATCCCAGCACCCGGGAGGCAGAGGCAGGTGGATCTCTGTGAGTTTGAGGCCAACCTGGTCTACACAGTGAATTCCAAAACACCCAGGGTTATGTAGAGAGACCCTGTCTCAAAAAACCCAAACCAAAACAATAAATAAATAAATATAAAGGAGAGAAAAATAAAGCTGTTTTGCACCCTTCAGGGAGTAAGAGAATCTTTCCTTATAACCACTAAACGTCAGAACATAAGAATGCACAGTTTGCCCTCCTTATCCTGGTGGTGTTCAGGATTAAACCAAAAGAATAGAAAATATTTGGCAGCTGGGCTGGGGAAATGACCCAGCTGGTCAAAGCTCTTGCCATGCAAACCTGACAACCCGAATTCAATCCCCAGAACCCACATAAAACCTGGATGTGGGCTGGAGAGAAGGCTCTGCAGTTAAGAACATGTGTTGCTCTTGCAGAGGACCCGAACTCCGTTCCCAGCATCCATGTCAGGTGACTTATAATGGTCTGTAACTCTAGTACCGGGGGATCCAACACCCTCTTCTATCCTCCATGAGCATTTGACTCACAGGTGTGCTCGCGCGCGCGCGCGCGCGCGCGCGCGCACACACACAGACACAGCCAAACTTCTTTATCAACTGTGCAGATCTCCTTATTTGCCATGTGACCTTTTCTTAGATACTGTTTCTATTCACCTCAGGAGAGAGGGCTGTGGCAGACTAAAGGAATGTTTTCATTCAAGCCGGGCTTTGTGAGCCTGTCAGTTTATTGGGGTTATTACCAGCAGCTCGAGTACCACTTGGGAATCTGTGTCACCAGCATGGGTGTCACCAGCATGGGTGATGACTGGACATCTCTGAAGGCTCCTGCACACCTTGCAGGCAGCTCCATGGGGAGCTCTTCTTCTTCCCAGCAATCGTCTGCTGCTTACATAACCATGGTGGCGGGGGAGCTTCTTGAGTCTCCTAAGTTTGTGAGGTTCATGCCTCTGTTGAGCCTCCCTGCCAGAAGGAATGTTTTAGTTTGGAGAAAGGAGTTGACAATAACATTCTCAAAACCAAACAGTGTAAAAGCTATATAACATTTTCATTGGATCAAATGTGTAAGTATCTATAGATGGTTTAAAGTCTCTGCAAGGAGCCGGGCGGTGGTGGCGCATGCCTTTAATTCCAGCACTTGGGAGGCAGAGCCAGGCGGATCTCTGAGTTTGAGGCCAGCCTGGTCTACAGAGTGAGATCAGGACAGCCACCAAAACTACACAGAGAAACCCTGTCCCCCCCCCAAAAAAAAAAACCAACCCCCCAAAAAAGTGTATCTGGGAGGATGTGTGTAAGTTCTAAGTAAATTCTATGTAAATTCTATGCCTTTTTTTTTTTTTTTTTGGTTTTTTGAGACAGGGTTTCTCTGTGTAGCTTTGCGCCTTTCCTGGAACTCACTTGGTAGTCCAGGCTGGCCTCGAACTCACAGAGATCCGCCTGGCTCTGCCTCCCGAGTGCTGGGATTAAAGGTGTGCGCCACCACCGCCCGGCTTTTTTTTTTTTTTTTAATGAGACATTTGAAGCCAGGGTGGAGGGAGCAGGTTTGTAATCTCAGTACTTTGCAGGCTGAGGCAGGATAATGATTAGTCTGAGGACAGCCTGGGCTACACAGGTAGACTGTATCTCAAAACAACAACAACCAAAAAAAAAAAAGCAAAAGGAAATTACTTGAATATTGTTGTTGGTGTGTGTGTGTGTTTGTGTGTATGTATGTATATGTGTATGTGTGTATGTGTGTGTGTGTATGTGTATATCATCTGAGTGTAACAGTTGGCTTCATCAGATCCTGTGACTGCTTGCAAGAGACCTCTGGAGATCAGGCTTGGTGACTTGATTTTCCCTTCTAGGAGGAGGGGTGGTCTGAGACCCAGCTGAGATTCTGGTCGCTTTCCCCAACCTCATTTCTCTTGGCCAGTTGTATGTAATATTGTTCTGAGTACACATAGCCTTGTGGTCTTGGAAGGTGCTGGAGTCTAGAGATTGTGGGAGGTTACCTGAGCAGAGGACTCCACCCACACAGCTGTAGAGAAGTCATCCTCCATTCTGGGCTGGGACTTTAAGGTCCCCAGGTTGGGCTTCGGTGGAATGGTTTGTTGTTGGAGTCCATGAAGGAGGGGTAGACATTGTGTACATCTCCCTAAGGGAAGAGGTCCTGTAGCTATGTGTGTCCATCTGTCCTGGAACCAGTCCTCCATAAACAGGTAGGCTACAGCTTTCCTCTGCAGGGAATGGGTATATGTAAGTTTGAAAAAGGTGGGTCCTGCCTTTTAAGGACCCAGTGAGATCACAGGGATGAGTTGAGGGGTACACCCAGAAAAATGAAGAGAATTACAGAGTCAGAGTCCGAGCTCGTTTTTATTCCTCCCAAAGTGAGGGAGAGTCTTGATGGATTCCCTTCTCTTCTTTACCTTCAAGGTCACTCGCTCCCAGCAGAAAAGTGTCCCTGGAGCTACCGGCAGCTCCCTCTCCCTTCAGAAGAAGGAGTCACACGTGTCTGGAGTGAAGATTTTCTACGGATCACAGACCGGCACTGCCAAGGTGAGGGCTTCGAACAGTGCTTCTCCTTTGGTTTCTCAGCGTTTAAAGAAAATTCCAGAAACCTCCTTTAGCGGTGAGTTTCGTCATTCTTGCAGTCTTTCTATTCTTCTCTCTGTTCCTTTCTGGAATGGTGGATGGCTTCCTTCTGTTGGATCCGGTGTCTGTAGGTCCTGAGCTCGAAGGGCCCCGAAGCCCTTGTCTGCCCCTGGAGGATGGAGATTCTGGCCTTGGGGATAGGACGTGGGCTTCAGGCACATCCAACCCTGAGACACTGTGACATGACATTGTAATCTCACATGTGAGAACTTCACAGTGAGGGAGAAAGATTGCCGAACACTGGTAATGAAGCATGTGTGAGGTTTTTTTTGGGGGTGTGGTAGGCTGCATTTATAGTTTCCTTGTGCCTGTGCCTCTTCTTTTGGTTAGAAGAGTCTGACACTAGCGAAAAGTGAATCACGATGATGGTGTTAGGGTTGGGTCCCACCTCTGGCAAGTTCGCCCATCTGTTCGATGCAGTCAGTGTGCTAAAGGCAGGGAAGGTAGATGGAATCTACCGTAACAGTAGATTCAAACTGGAGATGTGTGGGCCAGAGTCCCTTGGCTTCTCTTCGCCGATCCTCGTGTCACTTGCTTCCCTGGAATGAGGGTCACAAGTGTTGAGTGCTTTCTAGGAAAAGACTGAGTAAGGCTACCATGAGAATGAATCATTAAAAAAACAAACAAACCCAATTCAACAAAAAAAGCAAGGGCTGTTAGTTTGTGTGCTGCTAAAGAGGGTCCTACTGCCCTCTTGTGGATATTATACAGAAGAGCTGTTTGGTTTTGAGACCGTCTCAGGTGGCCTGTTCAGAATAATATTCGTTATCGTTGTTCATTTAAAAAATTATTTATTTTAGTGTGTGTATGAGCATGTATGTGGGCACACGTGTGGCGGCCAGAGGACAACTTGCAGGAGTCAGTTCTCTCCTTCCACCATGCAGGTTGGGGGTGGGGTTTAAACTCGGAGTAGCAGGTTTGGCAATAAGTGTCTTTACTCACTGAGCCCTCTCACTGGCCCCATTCAGAGCCTTAAAGTCTTTTTGTTTTTCAGACAAGCTATCTTTTGTGCCAGGAAGACCTCAAATTCTCTGTGTACCAGAGAATGACCTTTGCTGAGTAATTCTTAGGCTTTATCTTGACATATTAACCACACAATGACTCCTTTTAATTGGTGGTCATTGGTAATTAAATTCCAGTCACATGGTTGTGTTTCTGGCTGCAAGCCTCTATCCTGAAGCTGTTTAAGTGCCCTCTCTGGTGAGTCATGTCACTGGCAAGATAGTAAATTTGGGGGTTTTAGAGACTTTGTGCTTAGTAACAAGGGTCAACTGCTTATCTTTTCATATATGCTCTTGTACTGATGATGTGTAAATCTAATTAATCTTATCAGTAAAAACCAGGAGTCAGATATTGGGGTAAAAACCTGAAAGATCAAAGCAGCAGGGGAGCAGCCATCAGTGACTTCCTACCTCTTCTGTTCCTCTAATCAAAAGGGCCGAGATCCTAGCCTCACCTTACCACTTCCTGTCCCTCTCCCTACAGTCCTCCAATCCTCCAGTCCACCCTCTGACTCCAAGCAAGCTTTATTTGTCATTACACAAAGAAAGTATCACACAACATACTGACACTCTATGGATAGTGAGCATGCTCTCCCTGCCCCAGCTTGTACTCTGTCCATCCATCTGAGTATTTTCTTCCATGGTGCTCATGTATCTTCTCCTGACTCTTGTCCATCCATCCAGTAAGCCAGAAGCTTCTTCAGGACCAGGGCTCCGTCCATCTTGTTGGTCCGTGTATTGTTGCCCGGAAGTGAGGCTGGCATGTTGAGTGCCCAGTCAGTGAAGTGCCTATAGCTGACAGTTAGGGGTCATAGGGGCCATGTCTTGGGACTGCCAAACAGAAAAAAAGGAGGGTGTTTTTCTTGAGTGTCAAAACCTGCCTGGAAATTGAACTTTCCTCCAGCATTTGGTTCCTTCCTGTGCTTGGGAGAGCTGACGAGTGTGTTCCTTGGGGTTAGAGGGCAGCTGCCTCCTGGGCTCTGCCGTCTCTGCGTCTTCCTCCATGCAGTAATAACTTGTCTGTTTCCTCCCTCCTATCTCTTGCTGTAGCTGACTCCAGCCCAGAGCCTCCCTGGGTTCTGTCAGACATGACATCGCCGCCAGGACTTCCTCCTGTCTGTCAGTTAGCTTCTCGTGCCCCACCCTTCAGCTGTGTTTGTGCGCATGTACGCATGTGCATGTGGTAGCCAAAGGACAACCTGTGTAGAGGTCACGAGCATAGCAGGCTTTCTTGGACCACCAGCCCCCAAATCATGACATGGAGACTAATTATTAATTATGAATGCTCGGCCTTAGCTTAGGCTTGTTTCTAGCTAGTTTTTTTTTTTTTTTAACTTTAGTTTACCTCATCTGCATACTGTCCATCCTGCTTTCCTGCTTCCTCTGTGTCTGGCTGGCTAGTCCCCAGCTGGCTGGCCCCTGGCTGGCTGGCTGGTTTCCTTCCCTTTTCTCTCTGCCCACCAGCCCCACCTGTCCCTCCTCTGCCTACCTATTATCTGATCAGCTTTTTATTAGACCGATCAGGTGCCTCAGGCAGGCAGGGTAAAATAGCAACACATCTTTACATAATTAAACAAATGCAGCATCAAACAAAAGCAGCACATCTTTACTTAGTTAAACAAATACTCTCTTGCACAGCACACGGGATCCTTGTGCTCACAGATAAGCACTAGGGAAACTGGGAATGTTAAACAGGCAGGGTCATCTCTTCAAAGGAAGAGATGTATAACCTGCTTTCCACCCAGAAGGCTAGGAATGGATGTGGTTAATAGCCTGGTGACCTCTGTGCTGTATGTAGGGCCAGGCCACACCTGACTCCTCAGACTATTATGTGTATCCCAGACTCTTCCTCCCTAGACCCTCATCTTGAGCATTGTTTCTTAGTCAGTACAGCCCATCTTTATGGGAGGGGCCATATGCACTTTGATGAGATGTAATCATGTCTTTAAGCTTTGTTGTACATGTGGGATTGAGTTAATTATCATCAGGAAAGTTATTTTCCAAAATTGTGCTGGGCTTAAATATGGCTGAAATAAACTGCTTGGGCTCTGACTCTAGAGGTTCGAACCAGCACTGGCTGCTGAGTCATGTTGACCTGGACTTCCTTCTGGTCTCACTTGGATTGACACTCTGCTGCCACAACCCCCCCCCCCCCCAACAAACAAACAAACAAAACCTTGGATGTTCTTCAGGTGCAGTCTACCTTGTGTTTTTGAGACGGGGTCTCTTGCTGGCTTGGGAGTCTCCAAATAGGCTAGGCTGGCTGGCCAGCGAGACTCAGGGAACCACCCGTCCCTGACTTCTGGATGCTGGGATCATAAATACATACCATCATGTCTGGTTTCAGCTTTTTCTTTTCTTTTCTTTTTTTTTTTTAAAGATTTATTTATTTATTATTTATACAGCATGTATCCCTGCGGGCCAGAAGAGGGCACCAGATCTCATTACAGATGGTTGTGAGCCACCATGTGGTTGCTGGGAATTGAACTCAGGACCTCTGGAAGAGCAGACAATGCTCTTAACCTCTGAGCCATCTCTCCAGCCCCTCAGCTTTTTCTTATTTAAACATTATTTCTCTCTCTCTCTCTCTCTCTCTCTCTCTCTCTCTCTCTCTCTCTGTGTATCTATGTGTATCTATGTGTATCTATCTACATGTGCCAGAATGTACAGGTGGAGGTCAGAAGATAGACTTGGGTGTTTGTCCTCATTTTCCACCTTGTTTGAGACTGGGTCTGTGTTGTTTAAGGCTGTGGACCATGGGCCAGCTATCTTCCTAGCTTCTGGGGATTTTCCTGTCTCCAAGTCCCATCATGGAGGAGTACTGGCATTCCATTGTGTGCTCTTGTGTCTGGCTTTATATGCATCCTAGGGATTTGAACTCAGGTCCTCGTGCTTATGTGGGAAGCACCTTGCCCACTGAGCTATCTCCCTAGTCTAGCTTCATTTTAAAAAAAAAAAAATTATTGCTTTTATTCAGGGAGAGGGTGTGTGTGTATGCGTGGGTGTGTGTAGGTCAGAACAACCTGTGGGAGTTGGTTTTATCTTTCTTTTTTTTTTTGAGACAGGGTTTCTCTGTAGCTTTGGAGCCTGTCCTGGAACTCACTCTGTAGACCAGGCTGGCCTCGAACTCACAGAGATCCGCCTGGCTCTGCCTCGTGAGTGCTGGGATTAACGGCATATGCCACCACCGCCTGGCAGTTTTATCTCTCTACCTTGTTTGTCCCAGGGATCTCACCTAGGTCATCAAGCGTGGGTACAAGTGCCTTCCTTTATGCCCTGGGCCATCTCACCAGCCCCCAGCTTCTCTATTTCCTATTCTCTTCACAATTTTTCTATTCCTATTGGGCAAAATCAGTGTGGATTTAGTCCCGTACACACCTTTATAGATTGGGAATCTGACTCAGTGCCTCACCTCTGTAAGAATACCCCGTTCATGATGAACACTCGGGACAAAGTTGCTGGAGAAACATCCACCACAAGTGCTGCCATGATCCTTTGCCAGCTGGAGCAAACAGCAGCTTTCCTTATTTGGCCCTCTGCAGAGTTATTTTTCATTTTCTCCCCTCTTGTTAGGGATTTGCAGTGACTCTTGCCAAAGCAGTCACCTCTCTGGACCTGCCTGTGGCCGTTATTAATTTGAAGGAATATGATCCAGACGACAGTCTGATAGGAGAGGTTGGTAATTGTCTTTAATTTTTTTCTTCAGTTAAAACTCCCAAATTTGGGGCTGCAGAGGTGGCTCAGTGGTTAAGAACTCATGTGACTTTTGAGGAGGATCCAGGTTTGGTCCCAGCATCCACCTTGGGTGGCTTACAGCTGCCCATAATTCCAGATCCAGGGAATATGGTGCCGTCTTCTAGCCTCGTTGGGCACCTGCACTTATGTGCACATATCCACACCTATACACACAATTAAAAAAAAAAAAGACAACAAAAGACGTAAAACCCAAATTTAATTGATCACCTGTCCTGTTGGGTTATTAGAATTTCCAAAATAAATTGAATTTTCCTGCTGAGCCATTTCAACTGGAAGCTTTTCCACTATGACTCAGAAACTTTGATTTATTTGGTTTTTTTTTTTTAAAGATTTATTTATTATGTACACAGAAGAGGGCGCCAGATCTCATTACATGTAGATGGTTGTGAGCCATCATGTGGGTGCTGGGAATTGAACTCAGGACCTCTGGAAGAGCAGTCAGTGCTCTTAACCTCTGAGCCATCTCTCCAGCTCGATTTATTTGTTTTTTTGAGTCAAGTTCTTGTCCTGGCCCTCGCTTGACCTCAGACAGAGGCAAGCCTATTGTCTCTGCCTCTTGAGAGTGCTGGGATTCCTGGTGTGCCACTTTCCTCAGCTTGAGCCAGCATTAAGAAATTAACTTCACTTAGATAATTAATAACTTTTGTATTATTATTTTTTACAGATTTATTATGTCTTTTTATTTTTTGAATATCAGTATTTGCCTACCTGTCTGTCTGTAAGTGCACCATGTACATGGCTGGTGCCCGTGGAGGCCAGAAGAAGGCATTGCTGAATCCCCTGGAACTGGAGTTGTAGCTGGTTTTGATCCCCCGTGTAGGTTCTGGGACTAGAACTTGGGTCCTTTGTAAGGGCGGCAGAAGTAACCACTGAGTCACTTCTCCATCATATCTTGATATTCTTGTAATCATTCTTATTTATAATATCCTTCTGATGTAAATACTGTTTTATTTAGATCACTAGTAAAAATGTCTGTGCCTTCCTGCTCGCTACATACACGGACGGCCGCCCTACTGAGAGTGCGGAGTGGTTCTGCAAGTGGCTGGAGGAAGCGGCTAATGATTTCCGCTTTGGCAAAACTTACCTCAAAGGTCTGAGGTATGCAGTGTTTGGCTTGGGAGACTCTGCCTACCGGAGCCACTTCAACAAGGTGGGTGTGTTATAGGACCAGGTCCTTCTTTAACCAAAAGACAGACAGACAGACAAGGTCTCACACATGCTATGTGTATGAGAATGAACCTACAAACTTTGTTGCTTAAATTATTGTTATTTTTTAAATTTTACTTTATGTATTTTAACTGCCTGGATGTCTTTGTAGCACTTGTGTGCCTGGTCTCTGTGTAGGTCAGAAGGTGTTGGATAGCATGGAGCCAGAATTACAGACAAATGGGAGCCCTACCATGTGGGTGCTGGGAATTGAATGTGGGTCCTCTGGAAGGACAGCCAGTTCTCTTAACTACTGAGCCATCTTTCCAGCCCCAGTAATAATGAATTATTACATTAATATTATTCCTTTATGGCATGGCCTTGAGCATGCTAAACAAGCACCCTGCTGCTGAACCATGCTCCTAGCCCCTCACTGGGGGATCCTAGGCAGGTGCTCTTCCACTGAGCCATACCCCAGCCCCTCACTGGGGGATTCTAGGCAGGTGCTCTTCCACTGAGCCACACCCCAGCCCCTCACTGGGGCATTCTAGGCAAGTGCTCTACCACTGAGCCACACCCCCAGCCTCTCACTGGGGGATCCTAGGCAGGTGCTCTTCCACTGAGCCACACCCCAGCCCCTCACTGGGGAATTTTAGGCAGATGCTTTGGCACGCAGCTGCATTCCCAGCCAGGATGATTTTGAATTTCCCATCCTTCTGCCTTCAACTCCTCAGAGTTCTGAGAATACGGATGTGTGTGCCACCACACCTGGTTTGTGCAGTGCTGAGGACTGACCCCTGGGTCTACTGTGCACTAGGCAAGAGCTCTGTCACTGAAGTATATCCCTAGCCTTTTTATTTTGGGACAGAGTCTCATAAGTTGCTCAGGCTGGCCTTGAACTTACTTTGAGTTCAGGCAAGCCTTGAACCTGCAGATCCTCCCACCTCTGACTCCTAAGTAGCTAGGATGCCAGGCCTGTACCACCAGGCTCAACTTGGAGCTTGAAGATCATTTTGTGGTCCTGTGCTGTGCCCCTCAGCAGCCGCTCTAAGCAGGGCCCTGAGTCACTGGGTTTCTGCAGTGCAGACTGGAAGCCTGCTTTAGAGGACAGACTGGGTTTTGGTTTGTGTATTTGTGGGTTGTGGGTTTTCAGTCTCTCTCTCTCTCTTCCCTGAAGGTCAGCACGAATGTTGACAAATGGCTCTGGATGCTCGGTGCCCAGCGGGTGCTCACCCGAGGGGAGGGAGATCGCAATGCAGTTCAGAGCAAACATGGCAGCATCGAGGCCGACTTCACAGCCTGGAAGACCAAGTTCATCTCCCGGCTGCAGGCCCTGCAGAGGGGGGAGAAGAAGAAGACCTGTAGTGGGGACTGCAAGAGGGGGAAGTGTGAGTCCACCCAGCCTGGCTCAGGAGAGTCGCGCCCTCACCTGCAGGGCGAATTGTACCCCAGGGATGCGGAGGTGTGTGCTTCTGTTCCTTTCTCATTCTGTGTGTGTGTGTGTGTGTGTGTGTGTGTGTGTGTGTGAGAAAGAGAGAGAGAGAACGAGCGAGCACGTGTGCCTGTCCTCTGTGTGTCCCTGTGTGTGTTTGTGTGATTGTGTGGCTATACCTGGCTTCACCTCTGCCCTAGTTAGAAGATCTGAAACTCAGGTGCAGCTATTTCAGAGAGAGCGCAGCTTGTGACTTACACCGTGTGCTAGCCATGTGCTAGATACATGCCCCTTCCTCTCCTCCTCCTCCTCCTCCTCCTCCCCTTCCCTTCCCCTTCTCCCTCCTTCCCTCCTGCTCTTCTCCTAGTCCTTCTCTTCACCTTCCTCACCCCACCCCACCCCACCCCATCCCACCCCAGTCTGCCTCCCTCCCTCCCTCCCTCCATCCCTCCCTCCCTCCATCCTGCTCTCCTCCTCTTCCTTCTCTTTACCTTCCTCACCCCACCCCACCCCACCTCACCCCAGTCTCCCTCCCTCCCTCCCTCCCTCCCTCCCTCCTTCCCTCCTTTTTCACTCCTCCCTCTCCGTGTTCCCCTTTGTTTGACAGGGTCTGGCTCTGTAGCCCAGGCTGGCCTGGAACTTGTTATGTCGCTGAAGCTAGCCTCGGTTTCTAAGCACTGGACTTGAAACTCGGGGCATGATACTCAATCTTTTTTTTTTTTTCTACATGGAAAGTTTTATTAGTGGTGAAGGGGAAGGGAGGGAGGAGGGGGAAAGGGAGCTCAGAACTGCCACGTTGGTGGGGAGAGGGAGGGAGGAAGTATTTGTGGCACAGGATCTCAGGGCCAGGCAGTGGTGGCGCACGCCTTTAATCCCAGCACTCTGGAGGCAGAGGCAGAGGCAGGCGGATCTCTGTGAGTTTGAGGCCACTCTGGTCTAGGGAATGAGTTTCAGGGCAGCCAGCGCTACACAGAGAAATCCTGTCTTTAATAACAAAGCAAAGCAAAACAAACAAATACAAACAAGAAAGAAAGAAAAGACAAGACAGAATGTAGTCCTCACTGTTCCAGAACTAACTATGTGCACCAGGGTGGTGTGGAGTTCACTGCCACTGAGTGCTGGGGTCAAAGGTGTGCACTGCCACGGCCAGCAGTTTCCCAGTACTGTGTCAGTTGAGACCCCACTCTACCCGACCTCAGCACCTGTCCACTCTTCAGTTTCTCCATCTTCCTGCTGCTCTTCCATCTCTTCGTTACCATGGTGTGGCCACGCTGGTGTCCTTGGTGCTGAGCATAGGTGTCGAGTGATGGTGATTTTTAGCACCAGGCACCTGCTCTCTTGTTACCTGGGTTCAGCCAGCATCTTGTCTCCCCTCGTGTACTGTAGCTACTCCTGTCTGCAGCCTGTCTACTCAGTTACCTTGTGTGTTGCAGGCACACACAAGCTGGAGTGCTCTGTTTTTAGATAAGATTTTAAAATTGTGATTCCCCCGCCCCATTTTCGTGTGTGTGTGTGTGTATGTGTGTGTGTGTGTGTGTGTGTGTGTGTGTGTGTGTGTGTGTGGTGTGCATGTATGTGTATGCATGTTTTTGCATGCTTGTGGGCATGTATGTGTGTTTGGGCACACACACACATGTGTGGATGTGCATGTGGATCCAGAAATGGATGTTGGGAATCATCCTTAATCACTCCTGTACCATATTCATTGAGAAGGGTAGCTCAATCAAACCCAGAACTCAGAGAGTTACGGCTAGTAGCCAGCTTGCTCTGCACTCCAGCCAGGCTGGAGTATGGTGGGCTGTCATGCTCATCCCCCATTGATAGGGATTCCAGGGACCCGAACTCTGGTCCTCATGCTTGCACAGCAAGCCTTTAACCACCACACAGTTTCCCGAGCCTCTTTCAGCCACCCTCGAAGCCTCTGCCGTTTTCCTTCCACGGTGTGATCTTCCCACATCTCTTCCCCACCCCCACGCTTTGCTTCCCAATCTGCTAGTAATTTCTCAGTGGCTTCTTGTTGCTGTGTCCACCTCCCACCAACTAAGATGTCTTTCCCCATCCACCCTTACAGCTTTGCTTCCCTAATGATTGGTCAGTTGTTCTGTGGTGGAGGCAGCCTCCTGTGGCTACTGATTCCTAAACTCTATAGCCACAACGTGAGCACTCTGTAGTACCTGTACCCATGAGTTGCTATATTGGACTGGAGCCTTTCTGGGGAAGAATGTTTCACATTAATTTTCCGACCCCAGTGGTTTCCATGAATTGCATTTAACTTATTTTGTTTTTTAAAGGTTCATTTATTTTTTTAAATTTTATGCGTATGGGTCTTTTGCCTGCAAGTATGTCTGTGCAGCATATGCACGCAGTGCCTGTGGAGGCCAGGGGGGCGTGGGATCTCCTGGAAATGGAGTTCCAGACCGTTGTTAGTTCCCGTGTGGGTGCTGGGGACCGAACCTGCGGTCTCTTCAAGAGCAGCCAGTGCTTGCAGCGGCTGAGCCGCCTCTCCAGTCCTCTGCGGTGCTCTTTTACTGAAGACAGGTTTTACATTTTCTGAAGGTCGCAGAGCCACGTTAATGGCAGTTTTGATTAGATTTTATGTGAAGATGAAATGAGGTCCTTCGAGAGGTAGTGAATTCATTTCTGTCAAAGATGTGGTTCTGAGCATAAGTTACAGAAGAGCCCAAGATGGTCAGCTGAGTGTCTTACCAAGTAAATTGATTACTTTTGAGACAGGGTCTCAGATAGACAAGTGGCATTGATTGATGTCTAGTGCGGATGACCTTGAACTTCTGAGCCTCTGGTCCCCACCTTCAGTGTGTTGGCATTATAGGTGTGCATCACCATGTCAGGTTTGTGTGATGCTGGGGATGGAACCCAGGGCTTTGTGAATGCTCTGCAAACACTATCCACACCACCAGACTTGTTTTTTCCTTAAGGGTTTGGGGTGCCAGCTGTGCTCACTCCCTCTGTATTGGCACAGTGCAGTGGCAGAACTGTATAGCTGAGACTGGAGTTGCTTATCTTGCTGGAAGTATTCACCCTTGGCCCTTACACAGCAGTAAATTGAAGTTACTTCTCTGTATTTGCCTGCAGAGACAAGTCACAAGCACATGACACTTAACCTTAAGCTATGTTCTGAGCTGTGAGCTGTTCAGGCTGTTTCAGTGCTGGGTGGACATCACCACGTATACTAAAAGAAACAGAAGAGAGAGCGAGGGCTGTGATGTTACAGGCAATATGGGCTCATGGGGCCACTGCCATATATGGATAGCCCTTTGTTGGGTGACATTTTTTGTGACATATTACTATTTTGTCATATAGAAGCAAAGAAGACTCTGCCTGCCTCCCAGAAAAAAGTATTTCTCTCTCTCTGTGTGTGTGTGTGTGTGTGTGTGTGTGTGTGTGTGTGTGAGCTCTTGCACATGTATGGAGGTCAGATGACATCTGGTACAACTCGATCCTCTCTTTCCACCACGGAGATCCAGGAGATAGAGGCCAGGCTTTCAGGCTCTGTGGCAGGCACGGTTAGCCACTGCTCCATCTTGCTGGCCCCATCTCTGCTTTCAGTACTGAGGATTGAAGTGGCCTCAAGCCTTCTAGGAAGTGTTGTCATAGTGATCTACCCCACAGCCCACTGTTCCCACCTTCTCCCTGGCATCTTCTTCCTCTGCGCATTGTTCATTCTGTTTTCACATGGGAGGTTAGCTGAAGTGTTAGTTTTTGTCACTCTGAGTTTTTTCTTTTTAAGGTTTATTTTTGTTATGAGTGCCTGCAAGTAGGTATGTGTACTATGTGGATGCAGTGCCTGTGGAGGCCAGAAGAGGGCACCAGATACCTTAGAACTAACGTAGAGACAGTTGTGAGCTGCCATGTGGCTGCTGGTAACTGAACCTGGGTCCTCTGCAGAGCAGTCAGAGCCCTTAACCGCTGAGCTGTCTCTCCAGGCCCACTCTGTGATGCCTTTTCACAGGAATCACTCAGATGCCAGAGATCTAAGATGATTTATACTTTTAAAAATTAATACTGTAAAGGTGGGGCTAACAAGATGCCTCAACAGGTAAAGGCACTTGTCACTAAGCTTGATGACCTAAGTCCCATCCCTGAACCCACAAAGAGGAAAAAGATGATGGATTTCACAAGCACACTGTGATATTTGTGTACACACACACACACACACACACACACACACACACACACACACACACACGATAAATGATAATTAAAAAAAAAAAAAAAAGCAGGGGACAAAGATCATACAAAAACACTGTAAAGGTCCTTTGAGGTGTTGCTCAGTGGCAGAGCACCTGCCCAGCATCGTGAAAGGCTGGGGTATCCATTCCCGGCAACACAAAGTCAACCAAATACAATAAAACAGTCAGGTCCCCGTGGAAGAAGGAGTAAGGGACCAGCCTTGTGTGGGGCTCTGAAATACTTGCCTTGCAGGAGGAAGAGCCCTGTGAGAGCAGCAGTGAGGAGGAGTCGGGGACCCAGGATTATCAGAGCCTGAATTCCGTGGTGGATGTCGAGGACCTGGGCAACATCATGAACCCCATGAAGAAGGAAAAGGTACTGCTGTTTGGGGGATACCGCAGTCGGAGCCTGTAGTTCATTCAACTCTTAGAATCTGTCACAGTATGGTTCTGGTTTGAAGGGGGAAGGCAGTTTAATTTCTCTTATCTGCTACCTGGAAGGGTTTCTGTTTTTGTTGTTGTTTGTCTTACATTTTTTTTTCTATATTTACATGAATATGACATTTATTCATGTATGTGTTTTGTGTGTTATATGTGTGTCAGGACACACATGCCACAGTCAGAGGACAACTTCTGTGAAGGTTCTCTCCTTCTACTCTGTGGATCCCCATGATAGGACTCAAGTCGTTCGTCAGGCTTGGTGGCAAGCATCTTTACCTGCTGACCCATCTCAGTAAGCCTTGCATGAACTTTGCTAAATTCTTCTCATTCGGTACCATGGTAACAGGCTCCTGGAGGACCAGCAGATGAGTAGGGCGACTAATTCAGAGATGGCGTTCAGGGCCGTGGACGATGAACGTCTTTGAGGATTTGGTTTTTGACACAGGGTTTCTCTGTGTAGCCTTGGCTGTCCTGAAACTCTCTATAGACCAGGCTGGCCTTGAACTCAGGGATTGTCCTGCCTCTGCCTCCCAAGTGCTGGGATCAAAGGTGTGCACCACCACTGCCCAGCTGGGAGTATTCTTTATTGTTTAGATTTCAGACGGAGTCGGACTTAGTGTTGTGTCCGTGTCGTCACAGACAGTCAGACTTAGTGGTGTGTGCATGTCATCACAGACGGAGTCAGACTTAGTGGTGTGTACATGTTATCACAGTCACTTGAGTCACCTCTGGTCCCGAGTCCAGTTCTTCTTTTGTTGGTGTTTTAAGATAACTCAGGTTGGCCTCAATTTCTCTGTGCAGCTGAGGATGACTTTGAACTCCTGTCCAGTGTGGGGGTTACAGGTGTGTGCGCTATCACACCTGGATTATGCAGTACTTGAGCTGTACCTGGGGCGTCCTGCATGCTCGACATGCCACCAACTGAGCCGCACCCCAGCCTCTTTCTGACATGAGTGCTTTTACAGTCCTATTTCCAAATCAATCAAACTGTGTTACAGTGAAAGTAATTTTTGGCTTTGGACTAGAAATGTAATTTTCTTTATTGAAACAATCTTACAATGGAAAATGAAATGGCAGATTTATATATAGAATCCCGGAATTTCTACCTAGCTAAACCTTCCTTAAAGCTTTGCCTCGTGAGGTCAGGACGACCGTTTTTTTTTTTCTTTGCGTTCTAGTGGCCAGTAGAGGTCGCTAGAGAATGCAGTAATGAAAACCATCCTTGTCATTATTTTTGGAAATGAAATGATGTTGGACCTTGAAGCTGTCAGCTTGTAGTATTTAGTTCTCTCATAAAAACCATCAAATGGAGGGGTCTGTGTGTGTTTTCCATCTTTAGTAAGACCTGAAAATAAGTCACTTTTTTTTCTTCATTTTATGTATATGTGTTTGCATGTGTGTATTTAATTTATTGTGTTGCTGTGGGTTGACCCTGGGGGCCATTGGGTATGCCAGGCTATACTGTCAGGCTGTACTGTGCCATAGAGTTACAGCCTGAATACCTCCCCTCTTTTTGTCTTGTTTTGGCTTTTGTTCTTATTGTTTGAGAGGGAGTCAAGGGTAGCCCAGGCTGGCCTTAAACTTGGTGTGCAGCCACTGATGAGAACACACGAGGAGGTTTGTTTATGCTTTTCAGTTCCCTTGGAAGCTCCGTCAGCAGAGGCACGCTTCTCATTCGCTTTGCCCTGGGTTTCTAGTTAGGCACTTGGAGTGCTCACTCTGAGGAGAGAGCTTGATTGTGGTCGCTTTTCTCAGAGCGAGTAACAGAAGGTGGAGAAGTCAGCCTGAACGGTGTTCACTTACCTTCCGTGGGTTCGCTGCCTGTGAACCCCATCTCCCTCCTCCCTCCTTCCCTCCCCTTTCCTCCATCCCTCTCCCTTCTCCCCCTTCCTCCTCCTCCTCCCCCTTTCCTTCTCCTCCCTTCTCCCCTTTCCTCTCCCCCGTCTTCAAGCCTGCCAGCGGTAGCGTGCTCCACCGCCTCCCACTAGAAACTGCGGTTTATTTAATACTTGCACTCTGCTCCATTTTTCAAGCCTGCCAGCGGCGGTGTGCGCCTCTGCCTCCCACTAGGAACTGTACTTTATTTAATGTTTGCACTCCACCCCCTTTTCAGGGGAAGAAGTGGAGATTCAGAAAAAGTCAGTAATTTGCCAAAGTGAGGCAGTTTGTCTGTGTTTGGTTGTTAAAAATATTTGGTCTTGGGGCAGGCAGGGTGGTTCAGTGGGTAAAGATGCTCGTCATCAAGCCTGGCAGCCTGATTTTTGGTCCCTGGGATGCGCACAGAGGAGAGAAACGACCAACTCCCAAGTGTCCTCCAACTGCCCCACACCCACTCTAACTAAAGAAGTAAGTAAGTGTCATGAAAATGAAATCCTGACTTTTCAAACAAATGAACGATTGACGTGGGTTATGTTTTTATGGTTGTTTTATTTTGTTTTGTTTACTTATTGATTTATTGACCCTGGTGTTGCGTCTTCCATCATCTCTCTGGAAGCAAGACCACCTTGTGGGATGTTGGGTCTCAGCCTTGGTTGCATGGAGTCTTGCTTGTTTCCGATTCTGGTTTTCCTTTTTCAATTCAACCCAGAGAGAAAAGGCTCCACAGGAGGAGAGAGGTGGCGTGAAGAGGAACCCAGAGGGGAGCAAAGCCAGCGAAGGAAGAGCTATGATCACACCTGCTCTCCGCGAGGCCCTGACTAAGCAAGGTGAGCATCTGCCGGGACTGGGGTGCAACTGCTCCCTGGTGCACTCGGCCTGATGCCCAGGACAGGACGCAAAGCACAGGGATGTCACAGGGGACAAAGAGAAAGGCTCTGCTGCTTAGTGTGGCAGTTGGCTCACGGCGTGTTAGTCGGAGCTTAGGGCACTGCGGAGAGAAGCAGTAAAGGAGGGACGTTTATCTAGCTCAGTTCCAGATGCTTAGTCTGTGTGCTCATGTGACCTGTGTGCGTGTGGCCTGTTTCTGGGTCTGTAATGAGATAGAGCCTTGGGGCAGAAGGACTGCCTGGGAGAGATCTCAAAGCAGGAAGTAGATAGTTGGAAACAGGAAACAGCCACACCCCCAGCCACTCTTGTGACATACTTCCTCCAAACAACCCACCTTCCACAGTGCTACCACCTTATATAAACTATCCACTCCTGGAATTCCTCAGGGGGGCATTTATTTCTTCAGAGCCCTTATTTCTGATGCTCTCTGGACATAGCTAGGTGTCAGTCAGTCCAGTGTGCTGACAAGCAAGATTGACCATCACTGGGGGAATATAGAGCTGCCTGAGATACCCCTCCCACCCGGTCTCTCTCTTTCCTTATCTCTCTCTCTCTGTTTCTTGTCTTTCGAAGGCTCTCTTGTGGGTCTTGTGTATTTCAGGCTGGTCTCACACTCACTGTGAAATTGAGAATGACCTTGAAGTTCTGATCTTCCTCTGCCTCCCAAGTACTGAAATCAGAGGCATGTCCATGATACCTAGTTTTTACAGTGTTGCGGATCAAACCCTCCAGGGTCTAGTTTTTGCTGTGTGTATGTTTGGACGCCATCTGCAGAGGCCAGGAGGCTTTAGATACTCTGGAACTCACTGGAGTTAGAGATGGTTGGGATCATCGTGTGGGTACTGAGACTTGAGCATGGGTCCTCTGGGAGAGAAGCCAGTGCTCTTAACCCATATGAATCATCTCTCCAGACCGTACTTGAGTCTTATTACATTTCTTAAGTTGTTATTTGGTGTATGTCCCCTCCTTGCTCCTCAGGGACTGTGAGACATGTCTTCTAACATGCTACTTGCATTTGACCATTGTTCATTTGATCATTGATGTTTCTATTTGTCAACTTCTTTGTTTCCTGTCTCACATTTCAGTTTAGCGTCTGTCATTACATGATTACATTTGCAGATTTGGCAAATCTCTTCCTTCCTTCCTTTCTTCCTTTTCTTTCTTTCCTTTTTCAATAGTTACTTTTTATTGCCGTGAAGTGATACCATGACCAAGGCAGCTTATATAAGAAAGAGTTTATTGGGCTTACAGTTTCAGAGTGGAGTCCATAACTATCATGGTGGGTAGCATGGCAGCAGGCAGGCAGTCATGGTGCTGCAGCAGTAGCCGAGAGCTTACATCCTGATTCACAAATAGGAGTCAGGCAGAGCTAACTGGGAATGGTGAAGGCTTCTGAAACCTCCAAGCCCACCCGCAGTGATACACCACCTCCAACAAGGCTACACCTTCTAATTCTTCCCAAACAGTTCCACTAACTGGGGACCAAGCATTTGAATATGTGAGTCTATGGGGGCCACTCTTGTTTAAACTACTACATACCACTCCCTGACCCCCAGAGGCTTGTGGCCATATCATAATGCAAAATGCATTAAGTCCATCTTCAAAAGACCCCATTGCCTTTTACAGTATGCCCAACTTTAGAGAGTCCAGTCTCCACCATCTGGATTTCAGGGAGTAAACTCAGGCCTGGCAGCAAATGCCTTTACCTACTGAGCCATCTTGCTGGCCTAACCCAAAGGACTCTTGAGTCAGAGTACCACAGAGATTCCTGCACAAGCGTATTTACTGTAGTCCTGTAGCCAAAGGGCTACAGTTGCCAGCTAGCCAAGATGCAGATGGAGCCTGACTAGGGGTCAACAGATGAATGGGGAAGGAAAGTATCCATACACATTTTGTTGAACTTTAAAAAAGAACAAAAATATTTTTGTAGGAAAATTGATACTGGAGATCATTATAGTAAGCCAGGCTCCGAAAGGCAATGACATTTTCCTCTCATATATGGGCTCTACATTTTATATGGATATACAGAATCATTTATGTGAGCCTTTACAGGATATTTCTCTTTCAAACTGCCACGTGTACTCTGTAGTTGTTTAGTACAGTGTGTTCTTGGGCAGGGTCCTAGTCAACTTTAACTGTCAATTTGACACAGCCTAGAGTCACCTAAGAAGGAAGTCTCAATTGCAAACTTGTGTAGATCAGGTTGGCCCGTGGGCACGTCTGCAGGGAATCATCTTGATTGTTAATTGATGTGGGAGGGCCCAGCCCACTGTGGGTGGCACCATTCCTTGAGCATGTGGTCCTGGACTGGGTCCAAAAGTTAACTGAGCAGCAGCCTGCACGTAACAGGAAGGAGAGCAGGCCAGCCAGGTGTGTTTGTTACTCTGCTCAGTGCCTCCGGCTTTATTACTGAGATTGGCCTCCAGGACTGCTGTGCTCCTGGGAGCCAAAAGCCTCCCCACGTGCATTGGATTAGTTTATTGTTTGGGCCTCTGTCATTAGATACATATACATTTTATTTATGTTATATGTGTATACATTGAATTTGTATGTATATGTATCTAATGACAGAGGCTAGGCTCTTACTATGTAACCCTGGCTGGCCGGAAACTAACTATGTAGACCAGGCTGGCCTCCAGATCTCCTTGCTTTACCTCCTGAGTGCTGGGATTAAAGGCACATGCTACCACACCCAGCATTTTTTTTTTTTTTTTTTGAGACCGGATCTCATGGTTTGGCCTCACAGTGACCTTGAACTCCTTCCTCCAGGTCCTGAGACTACCGTCGTGCCTCACTATGGCTAGATTTTTAACAGTTTCTCATGGTTGTCAGGCTGGTGGCTCACAGCCCACCATCTCAGCACTTTCCGGAGGCCGATGTAGGAGGACTGGGGCTATCAGTGAGGCCCAGTCACAAAAGAAATTGTAGCAACAAACCCCAAAAGAGCGTCTCATCTCAGCAGATTCAACTCCGCTGTTTCTGCAGCAGCATTGTTGAGTGTTGTAACTGAGCGAGGAGACGTGGTGCTGCTGAGGTTCACTGTCACCTGGACCTGAGCCTTTGGCTTCATTTCTCTTCCCTTCCCTGGTTTTCCACGTAGGGTACCAGTTGATTGGCAGCCACTCCGGTGTGAAGCTTTGCAGATGGACAAAGGTATTTATTGGCTTTATTCAAATCTTACTGCTATTTTCTGAAACTTCTTATATTTCCATTTCCATTTATTCTGTGTATATGTGTGTGCACACGCGGGGGGCAGAGCACGTCTTACAGGAATTGCTTTTCTCCTTCACCCTTGTGGGCTCTGGGGACGGAACTCAGGCCTTCAGCTTGGCAGCAGGGCCTTGACCCTCTGAGCCATGTCACTGGCTCCCTCGAGCTTCTCAGCAGCGTTGCTGAGATGTACTTTGTAAGCAGTGTAACACCCTCAGTTTAGTGCTTTTGTAGGACTCTTAGAGCCACCGGCACAGGCTAACTAGGATGTTCCTTTCACCTCTGAAAGAAAGGCCGCAGCCGGCAGCAGTCAGTCTCCATTCTGGAGTCTCCCTCCAGCTCCTTCGAGCTGTTGACCGGCCTTCTGTCTCCACATTAAGTGGCTGACTAGACATTCAGATGACTGGAATTGTAGGTGTGGCCCAGCATGCCTGCTGTCTGTCACTTGGTGTGACTTTTTTTGTGGCACATCGTGAGTCCCTGAGGACGTTGTATACCACACCCTGTCTATTGGTTGAGCAGTTGACGGACGGCACTCAGGTTCCTTGTATGTTTTGGATGTTGTGAGTGATGCTACTAGGGACGTCACTCCATGTACAGGATTTTGTGTGGTGTACACACTTCCAAGTGTCATTGGCGGATCATGGTAATTTAAAGAGAACTTTTTTCAGTGAACTGTCTTTTTCAAAGTGGTTGTATCATTTTGTATCCTACCAGCAGTGTATGAGGGTCCTGTTCCCTCACCACTTTCCGCAGTCCCCGGAACCCTGTCACAGGGTCTGTCTGTCTGTGACCCAGGCTGGTCTCAAATTCAGGATTCTCTTGCCTCAGCCTCTTGATTGATTTATTTACTTTGAGACAGGGTCGTGGGTAGCCCATGCTGGCCTCAAACTCTCTTGAACTCCTGATTCTCCTTCCCCTCCCTCCCAAATGCTGAGATTATATGTGCAGTACCACTCCTGGTTTGTCTGGTCCTGGGACTTGAACCCAGGGCCTCATAAGCACGGGGTAAGTGCCGAGTAAGCACTCTACCCACTAAACTACACCCTGAAGAAGCTATTTAATTCTAACTTGTTCCTTTCCCTCTTATTTAAGGTACAACTATTCCAAGAGATTTTTCCTCTGATATTTTGTTATTTCCCCTGCTTTTGGTGATGGCATGCTCAGCCCAGCAAATTAGTTAATGAATTCCACATGTTGCATTCCCCACATTTCTTTTTTTCCAGTCCAGTGATTTTCAACAATGTCGGACTCAGTGCCTTCTGTGCACAGCCAGTAATGTGCAGGGCCCCTTTTACCATTGCTAAATTCAATTTTCAGATAGTAAATCACATGCATAATTTTGAAAATTGGTGTTTCAGCCAATCTGTAATGAAATGAAAGAGGAAGCACTTTATGTTAAATGTGT
Source organism: Peromyscus californicus insignis (assembly GCF_007827085.1). Taxonomy (NCBI): domain Eukaryota; kingdom Metazoa; phylum Chordata; class Mammalia; order Rodentia; family Cricetidae; genus Peromyscus; species Peromyscus californicus. Next base: position 20,535,652 of record NW_026294540.1, read on the forward strand.
ATTTCCGTGCAAAAAATGCCGTGATGCTTCCGTGGTAGATGCTCGGTGAGGGGCCAGCGGCTGTGTCTGGATCTGTTGCTCCTCCTCTTCCTCCTTGTCCTCCTCTTCCTCCTCTTCCTCTTGCACCTCCTCCCCTTCTTCCCTTTTTGTCTCCTCCTCTCTGTTTCTCCCTGCTCGTCCTCCTCCCGCTCCCCCTCCTCCTCCTTGTGTGTGGTACCGAGCATCAAACCAAGGGCCTTGCATGTGCTAGGCAAGCATTTTATCACATCTACAGCCTTCTACTTAAGTGGCCACAGTTAAATTTGAGAAAGAGTTGAAATCTGCCCCGGAAGCAGTGAAGAGCCAGGCCTGTTTATATCTGGTGAGACAAAGGAAGAAGCAGCCCGTACTTCCTTAGGTAGGGCTGAGAAGCCCAGGGATTATGTCCCAGTGGGGAAGGTGAGGAAGGAGGCTGTACTCAGCAAGGACTCAGGCCTCATTTATAAATTGGAGTTGGTGTAGAGTCCTGTGATGACACTTGGTGGGGGGTTGGGATGGATTGACACAGAAAGTAGACCTTTTTTTGTTTGTTTGTTTTTTTGTTTTTTTTTTTTCGAGACAGGGTTTCTCTGTAGCTTTGCGCCTTTCCTGGAACTCACTTGGTAGTCCAGGCTGGCCTCGAACTCACAGCGATCTACCTAGCTCTGCCTCCTGAGTGCTGGGATTAAAGGTGTGCGCCACCACTGCCCGGCGAAAGTAGACCTTTTTTTTTTTTTGAAGTCCCATGACTAGCTAAGGCCTGCATTTTATTTCTTATTTTATTTTAATTTCTAGTGTGTGTGTAGTACCCTCAGTGGCCAGAAGAGGGCATCAAGTCCTCAGGGGCTGGATTACAGGTAGTTGCGAGTTGCCTCTTGTGGGTGCTGGGAACTGAACCTGGGACTTCTGCAGGAGCACCATGTGGTCTTAACTACTAGTTATCTCTCCAGCCCTGTTTCTAATTTGTAATAAGACTTTGGAGATGGTCTTCTTTAAGCTATTCCTACTGGAATAGGCGATGTATTGAAAACAGGAATAATTGCCGTAGAAGAGCTAGTCTAAGGTGGCTGGCAGACCTGTGGTGACAGATTCAGGGTAAGTGATAGGCAACCTCAAACAATTTTAACATGTGAGTATTACAGGTTAGATTATTATTCATTCATTCATTTTATTCATGGGAATTACTAACAAGATATGCGATGTCAGCAGTAATTTTTAGAACAGCTTACGTTAATGAGAATTCTACTGGCAGTTTTTCTTCATTTCATTTCTTGACTATTTTGGATACAGGGTCTTACTGTGTAGCCCAGGCTGACTTTGAACTTCTGATCCCACTGAGTCCTGGGATTATAGGTGCACACCACCACATCTGGCCAGGTTAACCTTGAAGTCCAGCTGCATGTGAGCTGTCTTGCTTGAAGCTTCCCCGTGACTCTGGAGCTGATAGTGGGGATTTGTGCTGGAGTCTCTTCTGTCCCTGTCCACCAGTGGCTTGTTCTTCTAGCTTTGCGGCTCTGCTCTCCAATTAGCAATTATGCAGCTCTTGCTTGGGACAACAGCTGGCAGCCACCACCCCATCTCTTTTTGTCATTCCCATGTCTGTTCATGAACAAATACTCCCAAGGCCTGGCAGGATGGCTCAGTGTATAAGGATGTTTGCCACCAATCTGACTGGTTGAGTCAATAACCATGACCCATATGGTGGGAGAGAGAACCAAGTTTGACAGGTCCTCCTGTGTACACAAGACCACGATGATAGTTTTTCAATAAAACATTTTGTGATGTAGCCCAGTGGGAAAGCTGCAAATCAGTAAGTCCGTGGGGCTGTGGGTGTGGCTCAGTTAGCAGAGTGCTTGACCAGCATGCCTGAAGCCTTGAGTTCCTTCATTCCCAGCACTGGGTAAACTGGTGTGGTGATGTACCCTTGTAACCCCAGTATCCTTAGATGACGTGGTCAAGATCATCCTTGGCTCCATAGAGAGTGTGAAACCTTCCTGTTATACTTGAGACCCTGTCTCAAACAAACAAAGTTCTCGTGTTGACTTCCTGGAGGACAGGATAAGCAAGGAGAGATGTGAAGCCCAGCCAGCAGCAGCTGTCACAAACCTGAGTGAAGTCTTAGATAGTGGCACAGCTTAATTCTCTTGAACACAGTGTGTGAATGAATGAGTGACCCCAGTCTCTAATTTAGGTATCAGTTTCATATGAAGTCAGAGATTGAGACCCTGTGCTAGGTGGCAGGTCCCTGAACTGGGTGCCACTAATTAGTTGTGGTACAGGGTCATGGATTGCTGCTCGTTTAGAGAATATGAGTTCTCTGTAGTGGGGAAGTCAGTCACAATGACAGACAATAGAGCTGAGACTGTTGAGAGCCCTGAGCCAAAGCAGCGCTTGGGGTCTAGAGAGGGATGAAGATGAGGTTACCGAGAGAAGCAGTGATCTGCCACCGTCTTCTGAATTTCCACATTCAGAGTTGTGAGCCTGTGAGATCAGGGACCTGGCTGCTATCACAGAACATGCCAGTAAGGGCTTGGGCATCATCTTCTGGGACAGTTTGGGACTCTTTAGCCAGAGAAGCATAGCTTTGAGGTATTCTGGGGAAGGGGGTGGTTAAGAGGAGCGCAGCTCTCTGGGTTGGGACGCCAGAACTGGGGGGCATCACAGAAGCAGGACGTCTCATGTCCTTCACCTGAAAGGAGATGGCGACAGAGGCCAGCGCTAGCTGCCTCAGCTTCACAGTTGAGCCTCGTTAGGCTCAACTCCTTCCTGGCGTGAAGGCGAGTCGCTCCAGCTGAGTTGGGCAGGCCCAGTTCTCCTGACAAAGGACGCTGAGATTCCCACTAACAACAGATAGGGCATGTGCTCTTCCGTCTAGCTGGGCCTGAGTTCCCACTCTGTCTGCAGACATCAGTAGATCAAGTGGCAGTGAGAAGAGACCATTCCCCCATGAAGTACCTAGCCTGAGATGTGCTCTCCTTCCCTGCGGGCCTGACGCTTGCAAGGTGATGCCACTGTAGTGTCCAGTCAGGGCAGCCCCTTTGTCCTTGGGAGGCTGAGAGTCTCCTCTCTGCAGAGTGTTCAGGCCAGAGGAAGCCTTGCCACAGAAGAGCCCAGGCTGAGAAGTCTACTGGCCTGAAACGCCTGTCTTCCAGTGAGCCAGCTGGGGAAACCCTGTTCCCTCAACAACAGTAGGGGCCAGCAGGGCCCAGCAGGGGCCAGCAGGGGCCAGCAGGGCCAGCAGGGAGCAGCAGGGGCCAGCAGGGACCAGCAGGGGCCAGCAGGGACCAGCAGGGACCAGCAGGGGCCAGCAGGGGCCAGCAGGGGCCAGCAGGGACCAGCAGGGACCAGCAGGGACCAGCAGGGGTCATGCAAGATGAAGTCCTCTGTAAAGGCTAGGGAAGTTGAGTTCCCGGGGAAAGCACAGCACAGGACCTGTCTTCTGGCTCAGTGAAGTAACTCCTTGCCAAAGTGAAAGAAGGGTCTAGAACAGTGGTTCTCAACCTTCCTAGCTATGACCCTTTAATACAGTTCCTCATGTCGTGGTGACCCCTAACCATAGAATTATATTCATTGCTACTTCATAACTGTAATTTTGTTACTGTTAATGAATGGTGATGTAAATAGCTGATATGCAGGATGTCTGTTAGGCAACCTCTGTGAAAGGGTCATTTGATGCCCCCCCCCCCCCCCCGCTCAGGGGTCGAGACCCACTGGTTGAGAACCACTGGTCTAGCATCTCTTCACTGACAGAATGCCCAGGACGATACAGAAAAATCACCTGTCACAGCAAGGACTGAGGAAGTTATAACTTGGATAACAAAAGATAACCACTGCTGTCAGCAGCAGCTGAGTCAATGGATGGGACGGGCTGAAACAGCTACAGCAATCAGCTATCAGTGATCGTCAAACAAATGAAAGAGGAACATAGCCCAGCGAAGAGCAAGGCTAAAAAAACAACCGAGAAGGCCCAGTACAACAGGGAAGCAGAGTAACAGATGAAACAGCTTCCTGAGGGCTCAGCAGTCAAGCGGGGGTGGCAGGTTGTGTACTGTGACCTCAGCAGATCAATGGGACAGTTTGCACTCAGGACCAGTCAATAGGATTTACCCCGTCTGGACCACAGAGATCAAAGTAGAGTAGACACGAAGCAAACAAAATGGGAAGTGGAGCCTCGGAGATTTGTGGACTAATGAGATACTCAGTCAACATGTACGCCATTGGAGGAGCAGGATAAAAATGAGACAGAGTGGAACTGAAGGAGCGTGGTCACGTATGCTGTCAGTGGGGACACACTGGGAAAAGCACAAACAAGACTTACTACACTTGGTGTGGGTGTGTGTGCGCGCGCGTGCTCTCGCGTGCATGCCACAGCACACGGTGGAGGTCAGAGGACAACTTGGAAGTGTTGGTTCCCATCCTACCCTGTGGGTCACAGGGAGCAAACTCAGGTCCTGTAGTTCTGCTCTTACCTACTGAGCCATCTCACCGTACAGTGTCGTCTTAAAAATGATGTATTTGGGCTGACGAGACAGCTCAGAGGGTAAAGGTCAGCTCAGAGGGTAAAGGTCTTGCTGTGACCTGAGTTCAGTCTCTGGGACCCACATGAAGTTAGAAGAAAGAGTCAGTTCCATGAAGTTGTCTTTGGACCTTCGCATGCCTTGGCACGCCTGAGCCTGCACTCATACATCTCACACACATACATGGTAATAATAAGTAAGAAAACTAAAGCATGCAAACAAACAGTGCCTCGCTGTTGAGTTTCTCTTACTTTCTTCAAATGATGACCTGTTTCCTGCTTGTCACAGTCAATGCTGCGGGGGAGAGGAGGTTGCTACAAACACACATTCTACGGCATCGAGAGCCATCGCTGCATGGAAGCCACCCCGAGCTTGGCGTGTGCAAATAAATGTGTCTTCTGTTGGCGGTAAGTGGAGATGCACAGAGTGGGGACCGGAGGCTGGGCACTGCCCTGGGCATGTTGGACTCAACATTAGGGCTTTGCTGTGGATCAGTCTCCAGTAAATTATTATTATTATTATTTTATAATTTTTTTTATTCTTTCCTTTAGATACCAACCCCTGTTCCCACTCCTCCCTCCCCTTCTCCTGCCCCTCCCCACCTAAATTCTTAAGAAGCATATCAACCACATAGTCCATGAGTGAGTTAACTGAATTAGTATTTAAAAATTGTAAGTAGGAGGCTGGAGAAGGGCTCAGTGGTTAAGAGCACTTGCTGCTCTTACAGAGGACTGAGTTTTGCTCCCAACTATCACATCAGGCAGTTCACAATTGCCTGGAACTCCAGCTCTAGGGAGATCTCACGCTCTCTTCTGCCCTTCGGAGTCACCTGCACATTTATGTAACCACACAGATACACACAGAAAACGAAAATCGTAAGTGGAAGAAATGAGGCCCACGTGTTTTGCAAACTCTAAAGAACACTGAAGAAAAAAGAAATTGCCAGAGAATAAGAAATGCTGTGGGTGTGGTTCAGTTGGTAGAGCGAGTGTCTCTCGTGCACGGAGCCCTGGCTGCCATTCCCAACAGTGCATAAACCCCGTACGGTGGTCACACCATAATTCTAGCACTGCAATTATGGGGGCTGGAGGAGCAGAGGCTCAAGGCACTCCTCTCCATGGGAATTGGAGGCCAGCCGGGGCTACATGGGAATCTGTCTCAAACCAGAGACTGGAGTACAGAAAGAGAAGCCATACCCACTCTTCTCGAGAAACTCAAGAGTGCTTGGTGTAGGTTGTCCTTTCTAAACCTTGAGTGCTTCTGCTCTCCTCTTGTGGGTTAGGGATGGTCAGTTTTCTCTGGGAATGTGCTGGCCACAGGTCACCTTACCCTTGTGTCTGTATTCAGTTAGCTTGACTAGAAGAGGAGAGAGGAGCTGGAGGTGGCTTAGCAATTAGAAGCATGCATTCCTTTTTCAGAGGACCAGTGTTTGGTTTTCTGCGCCCATGTCGGGCCGTTCACAGCCACCTGTAACTCCAGCTCCAGGGGATCTGATGTCCTCTTCTAGGCTCCTTGGGTACTTCAAAATAGGTGCACATACACCCACAGACATAACTATAAATAAGTAATCAGAGTCAGGTTAGTGTGTTTGGTCTACCTATACCTGAAGTTGACTCTGAGCCAAGAACCGAGTAGGATGCTGAGTGGCCTTTTTCTTCATCTCTGCCGTGTGCCATGATTCAGGGAGAATCCATGAACAGTGGAACTTTTATCGGGACACCAACTCTGGCTTTGTGTTGGATGAGCTGGTCACAGCAGATTCGATGTGATGTCACAACAGGGGGCCTTAGCACGCTGCATTGTGTTTACAGGCACCACACCAATCCTGTGGGCACTGAATGGCGGTGGAAGATGGACCAGCCAGAACTGATCTTGAAGGAAGCCATTGAGAACCATCAGAACATGATTAAACAGTTCAAAGGTATTTGCCTGCTTGTTTGTTTTTTTTTTTTTTTTTTTTTTTTTGGTTTTTCGAGACAGGGTTTCTCTGTGTAGCTTTGCACCTTTCCTGGAACTCACTTGGTAGCCCAGGCTGGCCTCGAACTCACAGAGATCCGCCTGGCTCTGCCTCCCGAGTGCTGGGATTAAAGGCGTGCGCCACCAACGCCCGGCTTGTTTGTTTATTTTATTTTAAGACAGTCTTACTCATCTTAGGCTGGCCTTGAACTTGCTATGTGGTGGCGGATGACCTTGGACTTCTGATCCTCCTGCCTCTGTCTCCAGAGTGCTGGGATTACAGGTGTATATCACCACATTTGGTTTTATCCTGTGCTGAGGACGGAAGCCAGGGCCTCATACATGCTAGGCAAACATTCCACCACCCCAGCCACATCCTCTCTGAAAAGGAATGCTAGTACCTGTCAGCACAGCCTGGGTCACAGTGACGGAAGAGTGGCCTCTCTTCTTCTTTCAGTGGGATTTTTGTCTGTACCGTATGGGGCTCTCTGCAAACACCAAGGCCGGCAGAGTGGGCCGGTGAGAGATAAGGCAGTTCGGTTCAACACTCAGTAACCGGAGTTGTTTTAAACTTGGAGAGTCTGACCCTGAGTAGTTTATTTTAGGTGTATTTAAGCACAGCACGATTTGGAAAGACGTTTCCTGGTGATAATGGACTCAGTCCCATGTGCACAACAGAGCTTAAGACATGACTGTATGGAACTCTTAGTAAGGTACAAGTGACTCTTGCGTAACGATGGGTTCGGGAGAGTAACTGAGGAAACAGGCGTAAGATAAACAAGCTCGTGTCGGGGTCTGGGTTGGGGGAATCTGCTGTGGCCTGGCCACAAGGTAACGCAAATAGTCACCGGGTTGTTAACCTCACCTGTTCCCAGCCTGCTGGGTGGAAAGCAGGTAATACATCTCTCCCTGTGAAGACACAACCCCGTGTGTTTAACAGTCCTGGTTCCCTAGTGCTTACATGTGAGCACAAGGACATACATGTCCCCACAGTACTGTAAATCTCCCTGTGTGGAAAACCATGAAAGAAGTAATCAACCAACCTACCTACCCACCCACCCACTCACCCACCCACCCACCCACCCATCCATCCATCCATCCATCCATCCATCCATCCATCCATCTATCCTTCTGGGCCCTTGTAGCTTTTGTATTTCCATTAGGTAAAGGAATTAAGAAATTCCAGCCACAGCTTAGCCCTTATGAGGTGTGCTGGAAGTTTCTCTTGGAGTCAGCTTGCCATCGTCCTGAAAGCCATTGCTTTGCTTGGTGAGCGCGAGCTGGCTGTGTGAACTGACCTGATACTTCAGTCTGTGGAGAATTCGTAGGTATGGTTGGTCCTGGGGCTAGAGAGATGGGCTCAGCGGTTTAGAGTGTGTGCTGCTGAAGTTCTGTTCCCATCCCGGACTCCAGGTGGCTTACAACTAACTCTCCCTACACTCCAGTTCTGGGTATCTGGTGCCCTCTTCTGGCCTCTGTAGGCAGTACTACACTCACGTGCACATACCTCTTCTCCCCTGGACACACATCCATACTCATAATGAAAATAAAAATAAGGTAGATGTGGTAGCGCACATCTTTAATCCCAGCACTCAGGAGGCAGAGGCAGATGGATCTCTGAATTTAAAGGCCAGGCTGGTTTATATAGGGAGTTCTAGGCCATGTTACATAGTGAGTCTTTGCCTGAGGAAAAAAATAGTAATTACATTTAAAAAAAAAAAAAAGATATGATCAGTGAGGTGGAGTTGGCTAGGAAAGGGTTTCTTAGTGAATTCCCCAGAAGAAGTGGGGTGCTCCTAATAAAATGTCTTCCACATAGCCCACAGTGATGCAGCAGAAATTCTGCCCTTCATTTCCTAGTTTCCCAGTTCAGTTCTGCCGAATACTTAAGTCTGTTTGGCTTCGCTGGAGAGCACTGGCTCCAGACTCTACTGTGAGTCAGAACCATCTGGGGCTGCTCACACACCGACTGCTGCTCCTTCCCAGAGAGGAAGTCTAGAGCTGGAGCCTGTGAATGTACAGTTCTTTCTTTTCTTGTTCCGCTTTCTTTACTTTTCTTTCTGTTTTTGGGATGAGGGTCTTGCTGCGTAGCGCAGGCTAGCCTTGAACTGATCCTCCTGCGTCAGCCTCCTGAGTGCTCGGATGACAGGTGTGGGCCACCATGGCTAGCAAGTGTGTGCTTCTCACAGGATTCTAGAAATCTATGCTGTTGAACTTGGGTGCAGGATTGAGAGCCTGCTGTAGACAGACTGGTGGTCTTGCAGCATGATGGTTTTATACGGTGACTGTAGTGTGTACATTGGTAAGCTGTATTGTTTGAGCTCACTAAGAAGCGGACTGTCGAAGCATGCCTGGCTGCAGGTCCCCAGCTCCCGATGTTTCAGACCCAAGCATGTTTGTCTTGAAGTGTCCTCCAAGGTCCCTTGTCTGTGTATGGGCAGGTCCCCTTCTCCACACAGTTCTGTGATGGGGAGGGAAGGGAACAGTAGAACAGACTACGAGTGAAACAGTGTGTCCTTGAGGACAGCTGGGAGGTGACTCATTTCCAACAGAGGTCACTAGTGTTCACCCCAGGACATAAAAATGCTTGCAGTGGGAGAGAGAGAGAGAGAGAGAGAGAGAGAGAGAGAGAGAGAGAGAGAGAAGCTAGACTCTCCGCCACGGGGGAGAGCGTTCAATCTGGAATCCAGGCAGCTGCTTTGGCTTCCGTACTCAGTTTCTGCTGGATACCATGAGCCCCCATCCCTTCATCCATCCACATCTTGCTGTGTGTCTTTTTCTAATGGCTTGCTATCTAACTAACAAACTCATTAAAACTGAAAGTGCAGCCATTAGCATAGATCGTCCTCTGAGCTATACAGAACAGTGAATGACAGCTGTCAATCTGTGTGGTCTTGACTCCTCTAGCATCAAAGACTTCTTTATCTTTTCATATTTAGCAATAAAAAACAATAAAACCGCCGGGCGGTGGTGGCGCACGCCTTTAATCCCAGCACTCGGGAGGCAGAGGCAGGCGGATCTCTGTGAGTTCGAGGCCAGCCTGGTCTACAGAGTGAGTTCCAGGAAAAATGACTTATTTTTGTATTATGTGTATGGGTGTCCTTACCTGCATGTATGTCTGTTCACCATGTGCATGCAGTACGTGCAGAGGCCAGAAGAGGGTGTCAGACAACCTGGAATTGGAATTGTACACTCTCGTTAGCTGCAGTTAGGGGTACTGGGAACCAAACCCAGATTCTGTAAGAGCAATAAGCGCTTCTAACTACTGAGCCATCTCTCCAGCCCTGCAATTTTTAATTTAAAAAATTTTTGTTTGTATTTGTGTGTCTGTTTGTATGTGCCTATGTGAGTGTGTGTGTGTGTGTGTGTGTGTGTGTGTGTGTGTGTGTGTATGTGTGCACGTGCGCGCGCTTGTGCCATGGCGTACACGTGGAAACCGGAGGACAGCTTCTTGGAGGCAGTTCTACCTTTGCGTGGGTCGAGGGGTTTAACTGGAGGTTGCCAGGCTTGTTACCTGCTGAGCCATCTTCCTGTCCCTAGTTGTCGTTGTGAGACAGGGTCTTATCATGCAGCTCTGGCTGGCTGGAACTCACTGTGTAGATCAGCCTGGCCTCGGACTCACAGATCTGCCTGGCTCTGCCTTCTGAGTGTTGAGACTAAAGTCTGCACCAGCCTGCTTTAGTTACTTGTTTGATAAGGTCTCACTTTGTAGGCCAGGTTGCCATTGAACTCCATCCTCCTGTCTCAACTTCCCACCAAATGTTGAATTCCAGATGTGTACTGCCGTACCCAGGTTCACAGCTTGCTCTTAAATTCTAAAGATAAAACTCTAGGTCTCCTTTTGAGTGTGAAGAAGGAGGTCTGCTCTGGCCTCCCTGGGTCTGAATGGTCCCTGGAGACTGGCCTCGAAGAAGCGTGTTTCCTGTGGCACAGGCCTCTCGGGCATCACTGCTTCTCTCCCTGCCCCATAACAGCCATGGCTTCAGATACCACACCAGAAGGAAATGTGTGTTTCTCACCGCCTCGTTAGAGCAGGAGATGCACTTTCCTAAGGTCAACGAAAGGAGAAGTCGATTGGGAGACAGCATAGATTTATTGGCTGGGCATGTGTCTGTGCTGCCATTTCCCAGCAGGAGGTTGAGGCAGAAGGATGGTGAGTTTGAGACTTGCCTCATAAAACTGAAAAAGAGGTGGGCGGGAGGGGCCAGAGACAGAGAAGCCAAGAGAAGGAGCATATTAGTGTCATTTAGGCATATGCAGATTAATATGGCATTTGTATGTTGTAACCAGAAATGCTTAGACAGTTTGTTCTTCATTGTCCTCCTCCTCCTCCTCCTCCTCCTCTTCACCCCCCCACCCCCCAACCCCCCACACCCGCCTGCATCTCCATTCTTGAAACCCTCCCTTTTCCTCTCAGCAGCTATCCTGGGCACCTCCACCCCAGCCTGTCTTCCCAGCTACACTCTTAGATCAGTGCCTGTCAGCCTGGGGGTGTGACTCAGCCAGGAGAGGGCTTGCCTGGCATGTGCATGAAGCCCTGGGCTCTAGCCCTAGACCACAAAAACCAAGTGTGGTGGTGCACACTTGTAGTCCCAGCACTTGGGAAGTGGAGGCAGGAGGATCAGGAGTTCAGAGTCATCCTTGGCTAGATATCAAGTTCAAGGCCAGCCTGGGCTACATGTGGCCCTGTCTCAAAAACAAAAACTAACAGACAAATAAAGACAACCCTAACAACAACAGAAAGAATGTCCTTTATCCTGGCTTGAGGTCCTTCCCTGCCAGGAAGGCACCCACCCTTCCAGTGGGGCTGGCCCACTGCTCTCATGGTTTTGCTTTGGAGGACAGGAGGGATCATGGGTCTTGTTGCCCATTGTCCCTGGTTTTCTAACATTAGCACCCTGGCCAGCCTAGAGCCAGTTTTGAAGATAGTCTCTGATTTTTTTTCCCCAATGCTCTGTGCTCTCAGTTGAGTGGACAATCATTGTCTCTTCAGCTCCTTCACCCAGCCATCAAGACAGCTTTCTTCTCACGCCCTTTGTTACCATCTTTACACACAAGCACAATTAACCGCACATTGATCAAAAGTGGGTCAGAACTGCAGTGTAATTTAGTGTCTTCTCCCACGCTACCCTGTCCCCTGCCTGACACCACCCTGACACCGCCAGTCCCAGAGAAGGAGCCCGGGGGCACCAAGTGGCGACTGCACTGTTAAGAATGTCCTAGGTTGCCAGGATGCAAAGGAAATGGACATTTGTTGCTAGCGTTCCTGTGTGTCCTTAGAACAGACACACAAAAGGCTTGCTGAAGGCCGATCGGAAAGTGGCGTGGAGCTGGAGAGAGCATGTGCAGCTTGCTTTCCTTTTCTTTCCTTTAAGTGAATGAGTGTTTTGCTTGCTTGTATGTCTGTGTACCTACCGTGTGCATTCCTGGTGACCACTAAAGCAAGAAAACAGCATCTGATCACTCAGAACCGGAGTTGAAGAGGGTTTCGAGCTGCCATGTGGGTGCTCAGACCAAACCGGGGTTTGGTGCAGGAGCAACAATTGCTCTTACCCTCTGAGCCATCTCTCCAGCCCCTGTTTCCTGAAACTGATTTATGAAAGGGGTGTGTCGGGGAGTGGATAACAAAAAACACAAACCTGACATTGTAGAGCTGAGGAGATCGTTCAGTGCTTGTTGTGCAAGCATGAGGCCCCGAGTTCAGTCCCCACAACCCACAAAAGGAATCTGGGCATGGTGGTGTGTGCATGTAATCCCAGTGCCGGGGGAGACAGACAGATGGATCCCTGGGGTTCCCAGCTTTGCTTCCTTGGGGATCTACAGGCAGTGAGAGACCCTGTTTCAACAAGATGGCTGGTGCCTGAGGAATGAGGATGTTGTACTCTGGTCTCCACACTGAGCATACACTTGCATCAGTGCAAACATACACACACCTGACATTGTGAGGTCTCCATCAAACATGGCTGTCAGTCTCAGCAAGGTGTTTAGCCAGGACCTATATCATTATGAGAATAAAGAAGAGAATGTTTCGTTTCTGATTAGCCCTGACTTTAGATACGGAGATACTTGAGCCAGGCATGGTGAGGCTCACCTACAGTCCTGGTACTCAGGAGGCTGAGGCAGGAGGGTAGAAGGTTCCAGGACATCCTGGGCTACATAGTTTGAAGCCAGCTTGGATTTTACAGTGAGACCCCGTCCCAAGCAGCAAAAAAGAAACAAGGATGTTGTGTTCGGAGCAGTGTATCCCTGATTCGTGCTTGTGTTCATGTGGTCTGCTGTTCCGGTGTTAGGCTAAATCCTGAAGCCCCGTTTCAGTTTGCTCCTTAGTTCATCTGGTGACTGGTCTTGTGATGATTCAGGATGAGGAAGCTGCCCAGGAGGAGGGAAACGGTGCAGAAGTTGCTTAGCAACAACAAAATGAGGAAAACTCAAAAGGGTTAAGATTTTGTAAATTGGATTATGTGTGTATGCACGTGTGTGTGTGTGTGCGCGCGCATGCATTTGTGTGTACATGTGTTTGTGCATTTGTGTTGTGTGTATGCTTGCTTTGTGCTTGTGTATATTTCTCCACGTTCCGTGTGTGTGTGTGTGTGTGTGTGTGTGTGTGTGTGTGTGTGTGTGTGTGATTTCTGGAAGCTGTCCTCTCTTCTAGAACCCACATTTGCACACTGTGTGTACACTTGGCTGTCTGACAGATGGTTCAGCTTCATGACTTTGAACACTTGATGTAGTTTCCCTCTCCATGTCGCTCAGGGTTTTCTGGTTATCCTGGTGGTTTGATTGCTTCCTTTGTTCCTGTTGGTCAGAGTTCTGTCACTCAGCCCACACAATCTAAACCGTTCCTTGGGACGCCTCATTCTCCCATGCACATGTCCAGTCAGCAGAAACCCCTGCTGGTGATGCCTTCCTCATAGACTCGGCTGGAGCTCACGTCACGCCAGCCACATTCCTGGTCCCTCAACTGTCTCCATCTTGCTCCATGTCACCAGCAAGCCTTCATTTTTGCTTATTTATTCATATTTATTTATTTATTTATTTTTGTGTGTGTGTGTTGTCTCTCTCTCTCTCTCTTTTTTAGTTTCTCAAGACAGGGTTTCTCTGTTTACCCACTGTGACTGTCCTGGAACGTGTTTTGTAGACCAGGGTGGCCTTAAACTCACAGAGTTCTCACTCCACCTGCCTCTGCCTCCCGAGAGCTGGGATTATAGGCATGTGCCACCACTGCCCGCCCTCAATAGTCTCATGTAACCCAGGCTGGCCTCCCACCCACCATGTAGTTAAGGATAACCTTGAACTTGTGGTCCTTCGGCCTCCTCCTCCCAAATGCTAGGGTTACAGGTGTGTGCACCCCCAGTTCCTGATAGACAAGCACTTGGCCAGCTGAGCCCAAGCCCCAGCCCCTAACTTAATTCTTGCTCATGTTCTCCCTCTCCATTCACCATGATAACCATTAGGAGAAGAGAAGGCCGGAGCCCTGCCCAAGATCACCAAACTGGCCTCTTAATAGAGTCAGAATTTGAGCCTAGTGCCTCTGCCCAGTCCCTCAAGGTCTAGCCAGCACTTCATCGTCCCCCATTGCAAGTTGGAGGCTGATTTTGCTGTTCAGGGTAGACCCACACCCTTCCCTTCTGCTGTTCACGGGGAGTTTAAAGTTAACCAGGACTGTTAGGCTCAGTACTAGGTTGTCTTGGCAACACAGACTGAGTTTAAGGATCAAGTTTTATTTAAAACTTGGATTTATTTGAGTTAAATCTTAGATTTCAATAACGCAAGGGAAAAAAAACAACTCACCCAGAAATCCTGACAGGAAATGTTCATGCAGAGTGTCAGGAACACAAAGATGTCATCTGTCAGTTTTAGATTTTTGACCGTTCTGTGGTGGTTGGATCCTGGGCAGGGAGGGGCCATGGGGGCACTTACTTTCATGTTCATATTTCCAAGTACATTTTCTGTTCTCTGTTATGGTTGGAGTGATAGTGATATTACTCACTGACTGTGTATGTGTGTATGTGTGTGTGTGTATGTGTGGTGCATGCTTGGATGTGCATGCATGCGAGTGTTTGAGCTCATAAGCAAGAAGCCTCATTGTCTTTCCTTGGGCTCTGCCCATCCTGGTTTTTTTTCTTGTTGGTTGTTGTTGTTTTGTTTGTTTGTTCGCTTTGAGACAGGGTCTCTCAGGGGCCTGAAGCTTACCAAGTAGGTGAGACTAGCTTGGGCCTTGGGCACTCTCCTGGCTCTGTGTCCCCTGTTTCTGTTTTGTTGTGTTGAGACAGGGTCTCACTGTGTAGCTCTGGCTGTCCTAGAATGCACTATGTTGATCAGGCTGACCTTGAACTCACAGAGGTCCATCTGCCTCTGCTTCCTGAGAGCTGGGATTAAAGGTGTACACCAGCCTTTTTTTCTTTTTTCTTTTGGTCGCAGGCTGTTTTCTTTACAGGGGTCCTGAGGATCAAACTCCGGTCTTCATGCTTGCTTAGCAAACATTTTATTGACTGAGCCATCTCCCCAACTAATCATGATTAATGTGATGTTCAGTAAACTAGGGTCAAGGTGTTGTTACAATAACTAGTTCCTAGTGAGTGGGTCTCATGGGAAGAAAATTAGTCTTTTGGGACTGGGTCTTACTATGTGGACCAGGCTGGCTTTGAACTCAGATATATCTACCCGCCACTGCCTCCCGAGTGTCCTGGAAATCTTTATGTTTTTTGCATTTAGTCCTAACAGAAATTCTTTGAGGTGGGTCCTTTTCACAGTCTTTGTGTTGGATGGGTGGGTGTGAGAAGGGCAAAGCAGGAGGCTGGTGTCCTTATTCCTTTGAGACAGGGTCTCTCTCTGAACATGGAGCTAGGCTGACAGACAGCCATCTCCAGCAATCCTCCTGTGCCTCCCCCCTTTAGTGCTTAGGGTTCTAGAGGTTTGTGTGGCCATGCCCAGCTTCCTAGCCGAGTGCTGAGATCCAAACTCAGATCCTTAACGGTTGTGAAGCAAGAGCTTTTTTCCACCATGCCGTCTCTCCAGCCCCCACAATCATGTTTTAAGAAAATTAAGTTTCAGGACTGAAGAGATGGCTCAGTGGTTAAGAGCACTTGCTGCTCTTGCAGAGGACCTGGGATCAGTTTGCAGCATCCACATGACAGCTCACCATCCTTTCTTTAGCTCCAGCTCCAGGGGATCTAATGCCTTCTTCTGGTCTCCCTGGGCACTGCACCAATGTGGTACATGCAAACAGAATACCCAGACACAGAAGATGAAATAAATGTTTTTTTAAAAAGAAGAAGGGAACTAAGGGCTTTTTGTTGTTGTTATTTGGGGCCAGGGTTTCTCTGTGTAGCCCTGGCTGTCACGGAACTCACTCGGTGGCGTGCGCCATCACCACCTGGTGAGAATAGAGTTTTAAGGTGGGTGTGGTGGCTCACTCCTGTAATCTCGGCTCTGGGGAGGCTGAGACAGGAGTGTTACTGAGAGCCCAGGCTAGCCTGGGCTACAGAGTGAGCTCCTGTTCGGAAAAACAGAGAAGGATTTTCCCTCTAAGGTCAAGGCGTCATTGGTGGACGTGGAAGTGGCGCTCTCCGTGTCTATCCCCTGCTCTGACTTTGTTCTTTGCTCTGTGCTCAGGTGTGCCAGGGCTCAAGGCAGAGCGATTCGAAGAGGGGATGGAGGTCAAGCACTGTGCACTGTCGCTCGTGGGAGAGCCCATAATGTACCCAGAGATCAACCGGCTTTTGAAGCTGCTCCACCAGCATGGCATCTCCAGCTTCCTTGTTACCAACGCACAGTTCCCCGAGGAAATCAGGTGAGCTGTCTGGAGTCTCAATCTGGGTGTGGCTCTGTGCTCCTCACATAAGGTATGTGGGCTGGGTGCCTTTTCCTGCCCTTTGGAGATTCCTCCAGTGACCTGAGGATGCAGGGGCCTGTTGATCCAGACACTACATAGTTAGAAGTTTCCATCTGCATGAGTGCATGGCAGAGCTCATGAGGAAGGCCTGTCTAACTGTGCTATGCCTTGGCTGCAGGTCTCAAGCTAGGCTTTATTTCATCTATTTTCCATTAAAACCTAGTGTTCAAAGATGAACCAGTTTCAAATAATTAGGGTTTTCATTTTATTAGGCTCCATGTCCAGATATTTAAAAAATAATCAGAGACTTCCCGTTGTGTCATGTTATAAAATCATTGTGGACTGGGCTATAGTTCAGTGGTAGAGTGCTTGCCTATCTGCACAAAACAAAATAGTTGCTTTGGGCACGTGGGCAAAGTGGACCCTTCTAGACCAGTGCAGTCTCGAGTTGTCTCTTACAGACTGTAGATTTTATATTGTGAAATTCTTGGTGTGGCCATTATTTTCTCTTTGTTTCCTGTTTCATTACCAAGGAACCTCACGCCAGTTACTCAGCTGTACGTGAGCGTGGATGCTAGCACCAAAGACAGCCTGAAGAAGATTGACCGCCCACTCTTCAAAGATTTCTGGCAGCGGTTCCTAGACAGTTTGAAAGCCTTAGCCGCAAAGGTAAGACTTGTGACGTCATCCTAAAAATAAGTTAATAAGGGAAATGAACAGAGCCATGTTTACTTCATTTCTCTTTAAAATACGAGAAGATTAAAACGCTTACTTTTCTTTTGAATTTTTCTTCATCTTTTTTTAAAGATTTATGTATGTGAGTGTTTTGCCTGCATATGTACTATGTACACGCCTTGTACACCAGGAGGTCAGAAGAGGGCATTAGATCTCCTGGCCACGTGGGTGAGAGGGACTGAAGCCAGGGCCTCTACAAGAGTAACTAGTGCCCCAAACCACATCTCTTGAGAGGCCAGAGAGGGCATCGGGTAACAGGCGGTTGTGACGTCCCCTATGGATGCTGGAAGCCACACTTGGGTCCTGTGCAAGGGCAGCAAGTGCTGGTAACTGCTGAGCCCTCTCCAGCCCCACACTGTCAGGGTTAAGATGAGTTTGTATTATTGGGTGGGTGGGGAGAGTGTGATGTGTGGCTATGCGCACACACCATGGCATGAAGACAGCATGTGGGAGTCGGTTCCCTCCTTCTGCTTCATTGAGGAAGGATTTCTTATTGTTTGTGCCGTTGAGGTGTCCAGGCTAGCTCACCCGAAACTTTTGGTGATTCATGTTGTATGAGTGCTGGGATTATAGATGCCCACTGCTGCATTCAGTATGTTGATAGGGTCCTGGGATTGAATTCACTGTGGCATTTGTGTCGGGAGATTTCCCCCATTGAACAATCTTACTAGCTTCCTGGCTTACTTTCTGGCTCAGAAAATCTTCAGATTGTTGAGGAGCAAGGAGCATTACCCATGCGATTGCTCCTTACCAGGTTTCCCTTCAGTGTGTTGGCTCTATGGCATTTGGAAGAACATTTTCACAAGGTCGGTGGTGCAGTGCTCTGGATAGCAGCTTGCAGCATGCCTGCTTGGGATGTCAGCAAATAATCTTACGTACAAAACTGATTTCCAGAAATTTTTGGAATCAAGTATGTTAGCTCATGAGTGACTGTCAGTGTGAGCTCATGAGTAACTGAGTGTCAGTGTGAGTTCATGATTGACTGAGTGTCAGTGTGAGCTCATGAGTGGCTGAGTGTCAGTGTGAGCTCATGAGTGAGTGTTAGTGTGAGCTCATAAGTAATTTGAAGTCAGAACATCTTAATTTAATGTCTTGGTGCTCGGGAGATGGCTCAGTGGTTAAAAGCCTCTACTGCTTACAGAAGATGTGAGTTCAGTTCCCAGCATCTCACAACTACCTGTAGCTCTAGTTCCCGGAGATCTGATGCCCTCTTCTGGTTCCTGCAGGCACCTGCATTCATGTGCATATACACATACACAGTCATACTAGAAAGAACCTTCAAAAAAATTTTATTGTCTTCTTAGAAATAGTTGGCCCTTGTGTGTACTTTTTTTTCTTTTCATTGTGGTGCTGGGAATTGAAGCTGAGACCACACATATGCTAGGCAAGTCCTTTGTCACTGAATTTTATACCCCGGGTATTTATCTCTCTGTGAATTCAAAGCCAGCCAGGGATACATAATGAAACCCTGTCCCCCTCAAAACAAAGAACAAACAAAACCCCCAAGCCCAAAAGCAAACATTAGCTTGGAAAACTCCCGACGGTAGGGTGGTTTGATGGCCCGGTGTCCTGGGGTTATGTTACTCACTTGTGAAGGGGATGCTTGACATATATGAATGGGGCATTCTGAAGTAGTTAACATTTTGTGTTTATGTGTGCTCAGGTATACGTGTGTGTGTGTGTGTGCAGGTCAGAGGTCAACCTCAGATGTTGTCCCCCAGGTTATGTTGAGACAGTCTCTCACTGGCCCGAGACCCTAAATAATCAGAGTCTCTGTAACACTAGGGTACAAGCACATATCACAACACCCAGCTTTTTTGTGTGTTCTGGGAATCAATCTCAGGTCTTCCTGCTTGGGCAGCAAGCATTTTACAGACTGTAGGCATCTTTCCAACCCTGTGCCTACTATTTAAACAAACCAGTGTTTACACAATTCGCATGTAAACGAACATTTAATTCTTGACCTCATCTCTGACTAGGAAAGTGTTACAAGCTGAATATTGAAATTGGGAGCTAGTAAAGAGAACTATAAAGAAGTGAGTAAAGAAATGTAATGTGATCTTTCTTTTCTTTTTTGAGACAAGGTTTCTCTGTGTAGCCCTGGCTATTTTTATTTGTGTGTGTGTGTGTGTGTGTGTGTGTGTGTGTGTGTGTGTGTGTGCACGTGTGCGTGCGTGTGTGATGCTCACATGTCGGGTTGACTGCAGAGACCAGAAGAGGACATCAGATCTGGAGCTGGAATTACAGGCAGTTGTGGGCTGCCTGACATGGATGCTGGGAACTGAACTCGAGGCCTCTGCAAGTGCTCTTAACTGCTGCGCCCATCTCTTCAGCCCCACGGTGGTTAATCCTGATTGTCAGTTTGATTGGATTGAGAGACTCCTGGAGAAGGAAGAGAATGAAGTGCAGTGCACCTCTGACTGGGTCAGTGAGGTCAGATCCAGGGACAGTTGGTCCTGAGGGCTCTGATCTAACGCAAAGATTCCTCCCTTGGTGATGGCGTTGGTAGTGGTGAGAAGTAGGAGGCAGAGCCTGTTTGGAGGAATCAGGTCACAGGGTATGTGTTCTTGGGACTGTCTTGCCTAACCTTTTCTGTGTGCACACTCTGTCTGTCTGTCTGTCTCTCTCTCTGTGTGCCTCCCCCTTTCCCCAGCTTTGAGGTCACCTTCTACCATTCACATTTCTGCCACCTGGCCTGTTTATGGAGACTGTCTCGGAGCAAAGCAACCTCCCTACCAAAGTCCCCAACATAGAATAGCCATATTTTGTAATTGTTCTTTATCTTTGGGAGTTTGCTGAAATGATGATGGTGGTTTGTGTAGCACTGGAAAATTGATTCCAGAAATTTCTCCATCTTGATGAGCCAGCTGACTATAAATACACATAGCAGAGGGTGACTTTCAGGAAACAATACTTTTTTTTGGTTTGGTAAACTGTCTTTTTCTCCAAGCTAGTTGTATATTGAGGTCAACCCCGAGAAGATTGGGGCTTGAACGGCAGTGCCTACTATCCGAAAATGAGAAATGGTTTTCAAGACCTGTCTGTCTACAAGGTAATAGAGTTTTATATGCACTTTCTTTGACTTTTGGCTCACATACCATATAAAGAATATTAACATCCATATATCTTCTAAATGCCTCCCAAATCCAGGCAGCTCCCTGCAGATTCTCTGCCTGGAGGTCGTTGGTTTTCCAGTGGAACATGAGTTTAATATCCAAACTTGACTTTGCACACAGGTCTTTCAACCCAGTGTTTTAAATGAATGTTTGCAGGGGCAAAATTTATGTTTATTTTCTGTGAACTGTGTGCAAGAAATGAATGTCATTGCAGATATGGATGGTGGACCACTGGAGTCAGTTGAGTCTGGTGTGGTCAGATTACTAGGTGTCACCAAGACAGGCACTTTCTGGTTGGTGCTGGCGCAAAGGCCCTCTGCTGAACTTTATTTTTGATGTTAGGCCTGGAAGTGTTGTTTTACATGTTGCACAGGTCTATGCAATGGTTATTTCATGTACAGGAAGCTTATCTTTTAGTTTTAAGAAGTTCTTCAGAGGATTTTAGTTGATACATAATCCATTTTAATTTTTCCAGTTGATTGATTGATTGATTGATTGATTGATTGTCAGGGTCTCATGTAGTTAAGGCTGGCCTTGAACTTGCCACATACTTACCCTTATATAAGCTTGGATTTTGGGTGCATATATTGTTGTGATCATAATATGTATATGTGTGTGTGTGTGAATATATATATATATATATATATATATATATATATATATATTCTCTCTTTTTAATCAAATTGGATCATGTCGTAGTAGTTCTTGGTAAAAATGGTTTGCCTTCTAACATTTATAGATTTTTTTTTTCCTCCTGTGGTTTTTGTTTGTTTGTTTGGTTTTTTTGAGACAGGACTTCTCTGTGTGTTTGTGTGTTTGTGTTTTTCCTGATGATGGGGATTGAACTCGGCCTCACATGTGCTAAGCCTACCCTCGGCTACTGAGCTACTCCCCAGCCCCATACCTTGCATTTTAGAAGATGATGCCCTCTTAGAGGTGTGTGCAGTTCTGCGTACCCGTCCATGAACAAATGCTGATATCTCAACCACACCAACTGTCACTTCACCCAACAACTAATTACTGGGTGCTTAATGTCTAGTAAGGATAATCCTGGTCCCAGGGCAATAATCCACAAGGGAGTGGAGGCCCTTGTTCTCCTCAAGATAGAGGGGAGAGGAAGAGAGAGGGGCATTTGTAGGTTGTTTACTATCTAGCATGACTTCTTATTGGCAAGACCAAGAAAGCACCAACAAGCAGGGCTCAGGCCCTGGTATTTCAGAAACTCAACTCAGTTGTTTTTTTAACTATTTGCGCGTGCGCGTGCACGCGCATGAAAGAGAATGTATGCCATGTGAGTGCAGGTACCTGAGGAGGCCAGAAGAGGGCTTCTGGTTTCCTGGAGCTAGAGTTACAGGCAGTTGAGAGCTGCCCTATGTACATGCTGGGAACCAAACTCTGGTTCTCTGGAAAAGCAGTAAGAGCTCTTACCCACAGATAAGGCTAAAGGTTCTGAAGCTACCATTATATATATTTGTAGCACACGCCTTTAATCCCAGCACTCGGGAGGCAGACAGGCAAATATCTGTGAGTTCAAGACCAGCCTGGTCTACAAAGTGAGTTCAAGGACAGTTAGAGCTACACAGAGAAACCCTGTCTTGAAAAACACACACACACACACACACACACACACACACACACACACACACACACACACACGCAAAAATATTTGTAAAACAGTGAAAATAATCATAGTCCATGAATAACCAGATTCAAACCTGAGGGGAGTGTGGCATTTGGATTCAGATCAGCCGCACAGGGCAGATTCCAGAAAGAGAGATGTCTGAGATCAATGCCTGGGTGTAGGTGAGCAAGGGGCTTCGCATGCTGTCTCCAGTCCTCCTTTTTTCCCTTAGCATTCAACATTCAACCTCTTTTAAAGATTTATTTTAATTATGTGTATATGTGTCTGTCTATGTGCTGGTATATGCATGTGAGTGCAGTGTCTGTCGAGGCCAGAATAGACATCAAAGCCCCTGGAGCTGGATTTCCAGGTGGTTGTGAGCTGCCTGACATGGGTGCTGGGAACTGAACTTGGGTGTTTTACAAAAGCAGTATACGCTTTTAAGTGCTGAGCCGTCCCTCCATCCCCTGGATGACTTGTATAACTCTTCCATTGGTGTTTTGTTGGCCAGACTCGGTTCCTTAGCCACACTGTGCTTGAGGAAGCCTGGAAAATGTGCTCTGATAGCTGGATGGCTTGTTCAATGCCGCCGAGTAACTCCAGCAGACTGCTTAGAAGAAGGAAGCATGCTTGAGGTTGAAGGTGGTTTGTGGTCTACCACCAGGGAATTCGTGCACACAGCCTGAGAGCAAGGAGCAAAAAGCCCAAGGAAGTCAGGAAGAAGGAGAGTTAAGAGAGGGGTGGGCAGTGACTGTTGGTAAAATGCCTGTTGAGCAAGCGTGAGGGTCTGAATTCAGATTCCCAGCACCACGTAAAAGGCTAGGCATAGTGGCGTGTTCTTGGAATCGCAGCACTGGGGAAGCAGAGGTGGGTTCCTGGCCAGCCTAGCTTACTTGGAGAACTCCAGGTCACTGAGAGTTCTGTTTCAACACACACACACACACACACACACACACACACACACACACACACACACACACACACACACGGGCAGGAGAGATGGTTGAGCACTTAACCACTTGCTGCTCTCCTAGAGGACCCCAGCAGGTCCTAGCTCAGCACCTGCGTCAGGTGGCTCCCAGCTCCCGGCAATCCTATGCTCTCTTCTGGCCTTCCACTCTCCCAGCCCAAGGTGGACAGCACCTGAGAAACAACACTCAAGGCTGTTCTCTAACCTCAACTTTCACACACACAGGTGAGTGCACACATGTACATATGTGCACACACAAAGTTGCATATGCACCTGCATGCCTATTCACACACACACACACACACACACACACACACACACACACACACAAGAATAATCAAAAGGAAAGAGGGAATCAACTCATTTAAGGGGGAAAAGTAGAAGCTTAAATATTGGAAATACACAAGGTTTTTACTGAAACCATCTCAGTGGTTTGTTGGAGATGGGAGACAGAGTATAGTCATTAAATTTAAAAAAAATACTTATTTTTATTTTATATGTAGAAGTTTTTTTACCTGTGTGTCTGTGCACCATGTGCATGCAGTGCCCAAAGAGACCAGAAGAGGGTGCCAGATCATCTGGTACAGGGGTTACAGACTGAAGTGAGCTGCCAGGTGAGTGCTTGGAACCGAACTTGGGTCCTCTGCAAGAGCAACAAACTGCTGAGCCATTTCTCCAGCCCCACCCCTTTAAGATGTTTCTTTCAGATAGATGTCATCAGTGAGAAAGAAACTAAGACAGAAATGTATTTGTAAGACAGTTGATTATTTTATATCTCTGTAGAGGTATGCCACTTTCTGCTTCCCAGGATGAAATACTTTTTTATTATTGTGCTACATGTATGTTCTTATTTATTCACCCACCCACCCATCCATCCATCCATCTATCAAGACATGGTGTCACCATGTAACCCTGGTTGGCTTATATAGTAGGTTGGCCTCAAACTCTATGGAGATCTCCTGCCTCTGCCTCCCAAGTCCTGAAATTAAAGATAAGTGCTATCATGCTTTGTGTGTGTGTGTGTGTGTGTGTGTGTGTGTGTGTGTGTGTGTGTGTGTGTGTGTTTAAAGGCAGGGCCTCATGTAGCCCAGGCTGGCCTCAGACTTACTCTGTAACCATGAGTGACCTTGAGTTTCTGGTTTCTCCTGCCTCTGCTTCTAGTTTCTGCCCTGATGTCCATCAGTGATGGACTGTGACCTGGAAATTTAAACCAAATGAATCTTTCCGTACTCTAAATTGCTTTTGGCCAGAGTATTTTATCATACCAAAGAGTGAAAACTAGAACAGGACCCAAAGCAGCGATGCTCTTGACTCAGATCAGCCCAGGAGACACCTGGGAAGTGAGCAGTTAAGAGTTCTCAACCTAGTAAGGAAAAAGAATGGTGTGCCACTCTACAGAGAGAACCGGTCTGTGTGTGTAGTTGAGAAAAGGAAACCACGATTTTACTGTTATTCTTCAGAGTGAAAAAGTTAGCGCCCCAGTGTGTAGTCAGTGGTAGGGGAGGTGCTGGATGTGTATGGTAGACCCAGGAAAGGTCATGCATTCGGAGGTCTGCACTGTGACCGTCTCTGGTGCTGCCTGGGTGTCAAGAAGTGAGTTACCCTGGGGTAAGGGGCATGGGCTGCACCTCCAGGAAGGCTTTTCTTGTTCTCAGCTGTGCTGGCAACAGAAGCCTTTGGCCCTTCATCACTGACAGTGGCCATTACATTTTTTTTCACATTTATTTACCTGTGCGTGTGCGTGTGCGTGTGCATGTGTGTGTGTACGTGTGTGTACTTGTTTGGAGGTTAGAGGACAACTTTTGGGAGTTGGTTCTCTCTTTCCACCATGTGGGGGCGCCTGGGGATTGAACTCAAATTGTGAGGCTTGGCAGCAAATGCCTTTTATCCCTGAGGCTGTCTTGATGACCTCAGTGGCTCCTTCTCCCCCCTCCCCCCACCCCCCCATCCCCCCCCGCCCCGTTTCTGATGAGCTCTCTTCATAACCTTTAATTTCTTTGCAAGTGGGATCCTTCAAGGCTGCTCATCTCTAGGCCTGGTTTAAACTTCGAGGCCAGCCGTCCCCATTTTGGAGATTAGAATCAAACTCTCTTATGAGAACCATCAGGTTTGATTTATTAACAGCAGAGTTTAAGGGGAACGGGGAATTAAAAAGAATGATCAGGAGCTAATGTCTTTGACTGGTTGAAGTCAGAAGGAAGGAAGCACTTTCTCAAATCGACGTCTGAGAAACCTTTATTAGCGCTTTCTGGAAATGAAGATGCTAGAGACCGTTTGGGGGTCTGTTTGATTTATGGCGATTTAAAGATAACTTGCACCTCTGATGAGGGCCTGCGAGAAGGCACTATGTGTGGGAAAGACACCTTTGCCTTCAGAGGAATAGAAGAATTACTCAATTAGTCCTTGAGGTACTGGGTTGGAGTAAATACCATTTCTATCCAGCTACTTGTTCTGTTCCTAAGTCCAGCCACACAGTAGGGAAAAATGGGCTGTACCTGGGACCAGTCAGAAATGCGCACTTTCAAATAAAGAGCAATCTTTGGGGTTTGTGTGGTGCTGGGGATGGGAGCCAGGGGCTTTGTGCATGGCAGGCAACACTACTGCTGGCTCCATGCATCACCTGAGCTGCAGCCCTGATAGTTTCTGTGTGTGTGTGTGTGTGTGTGTGTGTGTGAACCTATTTATTTACTTTATTTATTTTTGTGCTCAGGATGGAACTCAGGGTTTTGTTCATGTCAGGCAGGTGCTTTACACTGAGCCATACCCCGTCCCCCTCACTGGGGGAGCCCAGGCAGGTGCCAACTATAAGCCACGCCCCAGCCCCTTACTTCTTTAAGGTTCTACTGCTAAGCCATCCCCCACTTCTGTGTTTTAAAAATCTCTTGTTATTATGCGGCTGATTTTATTTTTACACAGCCATGCCCTGTCCCCATTTTATTTGTTTCTTTATTTGTTTGTTCGTTTAAGGCAAGGATTCCAGATGTATGGCCTTGAACTCAGGTCCTCCTGTGGTACTAAAATCGTAGGCATGTGTCACCATGTCTGGGTACATTTACTTCTTAAAGCATTCTAAAGCTGTCACCTTAGTTTTCGTTCACCACGTTTACCTCCTTTTGAAATGGGTCAGCTCCCATCTGAGACATCAGGTGACCGCTAGAATTCTGGTGCGTGTGGACATCTCGAGTCAGTGTTAGTTTTGGTCCCGTGTGTTTCCTGACAGACATCTAAGTCCAGTTCCTGGCCGTGAGGCCATCTCTCTGTGTCTTTTTAATCAGTGCTGTTTAGTCTCCCTCTTTCTTTTCATCTGTTTCAGTGGGTTGCCTGGCCCGGGATGGACCTGGAACATCCTTTGGCCAGTGCATCCCTTCTCCGTGTTGTTTAGGAGGGAGCGGCCCTTAGGGAAGCAGTCTGGATGAAAGGCAGGATCACAGCATGTCAGTGCCTCAGAGCTGTCTGCCCTTCCTCTGGAAGACCAGGCCTGCTATCAGTTCTGACTCATCTTAAAAAGCCAGACTCTCCAGTCTTCCCCACAGGCACATCTCACTAATAAGCTTTCCACAGAGGGAACTTTAGAGACTTACTTCAAGGACCGAGTCATTTTCTAATAGGTATTATTTTGAAACTTTTATTTATTTGTTTGCTTGATTGTGCATGTGTGTGTGCGCATGTGTGCGCGTTTGTGTGTTTCTGTAATGCTTGCAATGGCCAGAAGGGGACATTAGATTCCCTGGAGCTCGAATTGCAAATGGTTGTGAGCTACCTGATATGGACACTAGGAACTGAATTTGGGTCCTCTGCCAGAACAATACCTTTTTTTAAAATTGCTGAGCCATCAATCCAGCTCCCTCTTTAAAAAAAAAAATATATATATATATATATAACTTCTATATATAATAATAGTAACAGTTATTGTTGTTGTTGTGTGTGTGTGTGTGTAATTTAGACACACATAGAACTTAGACAACGACCTTGTGGAGTTGGTCCTTTGCTTTCCCTCCAGACCCGGGGGTGGAAGTCAGGTCTCCAGGCTTGTTCAGCAAGTGTTGTTTAGCTGCCAAGCCATCTCCTGGGCCCTGTCTGTCCTCTTTCAGGTCTGGCTTGCTGTCATTTGTGATTTTGAGGAACACTTCTGTCCCTCCAGGTACATGTCACTAATAAATGTTCCAGAGAGGGAACTTGATAAGCTTCAGCTAAGGACCAGGTCACCTATAATCAGTCTTTTATTTCATTTTGTTTTTGTTAAAGAATCTAAACATTCCTGAGCTCCCAAATCTTGTGTTTGAACAATCGAGTCCCAGGAAGGGGGTTGTTTTCTTACTATTTGGAACTCAGACTCAGGGGTTGGCTTAAGCAGTATTTCTGCAAAGTAGATCTGCTGTTGAGTTTATTAGCTTGATCTGAGGGATGTGTGGTTACAGTCCCCCCACATTCTTGTCAGATTGACCTGCTGTGGTAGTTTGGGGAGACCTGTGATGCTTGAGTTGAGTGTTTCCCCATACCCTGTGTTCCATGTGCCTTGGGTTCAGCCGCTTCTGTTCCTGTGACTTTACCGCAGGAATGACGGACGGATGGGCTGTGTCTCTGGGAATACTGCCAGGGCATTTGCTTTTCTGTCCATCTCTCCAGACATACAAGTCAGTGTGCTGCTGTGAATAATGGGAGCTGACGCGGCATCTGGGCAGGGCCCCACCATGAGCATCCACTTACTGATTTTGGTGACATTGTTCCCTGACCTCTATATAGTACCCTCTGCCCCAGGACCCACTCCTTCACCCTGTGACAGTGATCTTCAATTGTGAGTGCTAGGATTACAGGCGTATGTCACCACACTCACCTGTTACTATGGTTTTTTATAAATTCAGCATGAAGATCTCTGCCTGCCATGAAACATTCTTCTCGAGCAGGTTTTTCCAAGGCTTTGGTGGGAACGAGGGTCTAAGAAGACAAACTCACTCAGCCTTAGCTCCCCCTCCCCTTTCGAGAGCCCTCCTGTGATGACTAATATTGGATGTTACTTTAGCAGGCCCTAGGAGACAAGCCTTTGGGAGGATTCCCTTGACTAGGTTAACTGTGGTGGGAAGCCCCACTCTACAGGAGGGACGCCCCATCCCCAGGCTTGGTTTGGAATGTGTGAAAAGGAGGAAGCGAGCTGAGAATGAGCATTTGACCATGCATCGCGCTCTCCTTTTTGACTGCGGACGTAGTGTGACTGGCTGCCTCCTGCTCCTGTTGCCTTGATTTCCCCAACTCGGTGGACTGCACCTTTGAACTTCGAGCTAAGACCTTCCTTCCTTAAGCAGCTCTTGTCAGGGTCTTGTTATTCCAGCCGTAGGACAAGAAGCTAGCCCACCGTCTACACTGAGCCCCGCTCTCATCAGGAGTGTCTTCCTCAGCCCTTCTAGGGTTCACAGATGTCATCTGAGATACCACCAAAGGTGTTGGCTGAATGGCCACACCGTAGATCAATGGGCTGTTGCTTGACTTTGAACATCTCGAGACTACGATGTCTTAGCACGATAGATGGGCTGGACTGAAGAGTCTCGCTCCTCAGCATCTGTCTGCAAGCTTTATCATTCCCATAGCTTAAATTTTTTGGAAATGCAATTACCAGATCAAACAGAGTTTGATACTTTCTAGATTACTTAATCACATTGCCACGTTACTTCCAAAATGTGTGTGCCGAATCACAGTCCCACCATCAGGGAATGAATGTGCCTGTCTAGGAAGCTTTGAGCAGTGCTATTTAAAACAAACAACCTGTGCCAATTTGATAACCCAAAATGGTACCTCATTACCACTTCAATCTGCATCCCTTTGATTACTAGTAAGTCGGTGCCGTATTTTAGAAGACCATTTTTACCTTGTTTTGACACCACCTCAACTGGTTTGTCTTGAATTGCAACTGTCAGGATAAATCATTGGAATTTAGAGCTGTAGGCCTGGGCTGCAATAACCTCATCTAGAATGTGCAGCCTAATTAGAAGCAGCAGAATTCCAACACATAAATGTATAGCTTTCAGCATGTTATTATGGCTACATAAAGTGCCCCAGAGAGCAGAGGACAGTGTAACATGTAGCCTCAGTCTTTGCCCTGACACCTGTCAGTATTGAAAGTTTTTGCTTGCTCAGTCTCCTCACTTTAGACAGTGACGGGGGCACTGGAACATTTTATTAAAAAGTTGTGTTTTTTTTTTTTTTTTTTTTTTTTTTACGTTCATTAATTTATTTCTCAGTGTGTTCGTGTGGGCATGGGCATGCCATGGCATGCA
Organism: Peromyscus californicus insignis; assembly: GCF_007827085.1. Taxonomy (NCBI): domain Eukaryota; kingdom Metazoa; phylum Chordata; class Mammalia; order Rodentia; family Cricetidae; genus Peromyscus; species Peromyscus californicus. Next base: position 20,564,689 of record NW_026294540.1, read on the forward strand.
TGTGGAGATCAGATGACAACTCGTAAGAGTCAGTTCTCCCTTTCTGTCACCGGGTCCCAGGGCTCAAACTTAGGCTTTCAAGGCAGCAAGCACCTTCACCTCCTGAACCCTCTCACTGGTCCTAGAATATTTTCAATCATATAACAGGAATAATATTATTTTATCGATGAATATTTCTGTAATAGCACCTAAAGACTTAAAAACTTGACTATTGGGGCTGGAAAGATGGCTAGCAGGACAGTGGGCAGCTCATACCACCTGTAATTGCAGCCCCAGGGGATCCAATGCCATTTTCTGGTCTCCTTGGGTACCTACACTCATAGGCACCCCCCACCCACCCAGACGTACACACATACATATCATTAAAAATAAACCCTAAAATAGTAAAATACTCTGGCACGTGGTGTATATTTTCTTTGAGTATTTCATTGTATTAGGTTCTGTCCTTGTCTCTGATAAGCAGTGTGAGGGTGGAGAAGTTATGTTGGCCCCACGGTTTGAGGACACGCAGTCCATCATGATGGAGGAGGCATGGCTGCGGGCGGGTGCAGGGCGGTGGGATGGGCGAGCTGCTTTCTCACATCCTGTTGAAACAGGAAGCAGAGGTGCAGAGGTGGGTAAGGAAACTGACTGGTTAAGATCCTCCATACCCAGAGACTAACTTCCTGCAGCTATGTCCCACCTCCTAAAGGTTCCACAGTGTTTCCAAAATGCTACCACCTGCAGGGGATTGAGTATTCAGACACAGCCTGTGGGGGACGTTCACATTCAAACCTGAGCAGTCACACTTATGGAAAAAGTACACAAACATCTGGGTGATTTACCACAGAAGGAACCCAGCCATCCGACTGCTCAGGACATAGACCATGGGTGGCACCCTCAGAGTTCCCTCCTGAACCTTCCTCCTGGCCATCTGTCCCCTGCCTCTCTTTCAGAATCATAACTACTTTGCTCACATTGTAAGGTATTGTCTTAGGTTTCTACTGAAGTGATCTCACCTTAGACTTCAGGGAGCAGTCCATCACTGAGGAAAACCAAGGCAACAACTGGAGCAGAGGCCATGGAGGAACGCTGCTTACTGGCTCGCTCCTCGTGGCTTGTTGGGCCTTTTTTCTTAGACTGTGCAGGGCTACCTGCCCAGGAAGTGGCACTGCCCTCAGTGAGCTTGGCCTCCTACATCAACCGTTAATCAAGAAGGTGCTGTACAGACTTGCCTACAGGCCAGCGTTATGGAGGCATTTCCTCAGTTCAGAGCGTCTCTTCCCAGGCATGTCTAGGTTTGTGTCAAGTTGACAGACACCAACCAATGCCAGGAGCTTTGCCTAGGTTTGAGCTTTATGAAAATGGAACCACGACAGTTCACTTTGTTTTGTGAATATTTATACATTTTTCCTTCATGTGTATCTATTGGATATGAAGATATATTTTCATAGCTGTATCGCAATATCTGAATATGACGCAGCCTATCCATTCTATTATTGATAAATATTCACAGTCCTTATGATTTTTAGCTATTGTGAATAGATGTCGTAATATTCTGATATATACCTGTTGGTACACATACATACTTACTTACTTTGGCCGTAGATACAGTGTGTATTTGTTGTGTATTTATTCACCTGTAGTAGATAAATTATGTCTGTCTGTCTGTCTGTTTTGTGATGCTTTGGAAAGAACCTAGGGCCTTATGCTTGCCAGGCAAGTGCTCTGCCACTGAGCCACACCCTCAGTTCCTCACTGGAGGAGTCTACCGCTGAGTCACATTCCTAGCCCCTTTCTGCGGGATTCTAGGCAGGTGCTTTAACATTAAGCCATGCCCTCAGCCCCTCACTTGGGGATTCTAGGTTGGCATTCTACCTTTGAGCCACACCCCTATAGCAGCTGATTTCTGAGGCCATATGTGACAGCATTCTTTTTTTTTTTCCTTATGTGACTGCATGCTAACAGCAGATTGTGTATTGAAGTTACCTTCTCCCCTAACCGTTGCCAGTTTTATCAGCTAATACGTTACTGGTCAAAGTAGACTTTTGCATGTGGGCTTAATTTGCATTTTCAGTGTGTTGGACATTTAATTTGAGATATGCAGGAATTAGATTCTTGTGAGAGAGGGTAATACATTGCTAACTGTTTTTCAGTGTGAAAACTTTTATTTGTTTGGTGTGGGTGGTTTGGTGGCCTCACATGCATACCAGTTGTTCCGTCTCTGGACTTCAGCCTCGGTGCCTGTGGAAACTCAAGACCATACTTTAAGATTTATTCATTTTAGCCGGGCGGTGGTGGCGCACGCCTTTAATCCCAGCACTCGGGAGGCAGAGGCAGGCGGATCTCTGTGAGTTCGAGGCCAGCCTGGGCTACAGCGCGAGATCCAGGAAAGGCGCAAAGCTACACAGAGAAACCCTGTCTCGAAAAACAAAAAAAAAACAAAACAAAAAAAAAAGATTTATTCATTTTATTTTATGTGTATGAGTGTTTTGTCTCTGTGTATGTCTGTGCCGCATGTGCATGCTCGGTACCCACGGAGGTCAGCAGAGAGCATCAGCTCAGTGCAGGGATTGTGTGCAGGCGATGCTGTAGGAAGGGAGAAAACAGCTCTATCAGTTCACACCTGAGAGTCAGGACTGTAGTAATGACAACTGAGCGCAGTGTCCAGTTGGTTCTGCGGAAGGGCCCCTGCCTTGACGTCTGCTAAGGTGGTGGTGTGCTTTGCCTCACTGGACTTTATGGTTTCTGTTCTTAGAGAATGTAATTGTTCAGACACAGAGTCCAGTTTTAGGTCAAGGCCATAGGAGAACACGTGGACCACATTCAGACTGTGGGCTAGAATTTATTGATTCTTGCATTAGAGTATTGACACAAATTTGTCTGGTTTTTTTGTTTTGTTTTGTTTTTGAGACAGGGTCTCCTTTAACCCAGACTGGCCTTGAACTCACCCTGTAGCCCAGGCCAGGCTTGAGTTTGAGATCTTCCTTCTCTGGTCTTCCAAGTGTGAGGATCTTTTAATTTAAATGGTATTTTACACTTTCTCTGTAGAAGTCATTCATATGTTTTGTAAGATTTATTCACAAATATATAGTGTTGGATACCATTGGTAAATGATTTTTAATGTTTTCATTTTCAAAAATTATTATAGATATGCAGGAATTAGATTTTTGGATACTTACTTTGAATTATGAATGCTTCTAAAATGATAAATTCTTTGCTTTTCAAGTCATGTGGTAGTTTAAAAAGATCTTTTAAGTGTGTGTGTGCCCGTGTGCACGTGTACTAGCACATGTATGGAGGAGTGTGTGTGTGTGTGTGTGTGTGTGTGTGTGTGTGTGTGTATGTGTGTGTGCGCGCGCGCGTGCTGGCACGCTCTTACCATAGCGTATGGGCTGCAGCACATGTATGGAGGAGTGTGTGTGTGTGTTCACGTGCGTGTGTGCACGTGTGCACGTGCTGGCACGCTCTTTCCATAGCGTATGGGCTGCAGCACACGTGTGAGGAGGCCTGCTTGCAGGGGTTGCTTCTCTCCTTCCCCCTGGGGTCCCAGACATCAGTCTCAGGTTGTGAGCTTGGTGGCAAGCGCCTTTACCTGCTGGGCCATCTCGCCGCCCCGGTACCTTTTGTTGTTCATGTGGCGTCAGTTCTGCTGTGTGGTGCAGGTTCTAGGGCCGTCCTGGAACCACCTCTCCACTGTCTTCTCTGCTTCCTGGAGGGACGTTTGGTGTCTCACCGATGAGTAAGAATTTTGCTCTTGACTTTTCACAAATACTTGTCATTACTCTGGAGAATGCGCCTTTTGTTCCCAGAGCCTTATAATTTTTTAAATTATGAGTAATCGTTGAGTTCACATGCTTATTCTCATTCTGTTGAGTAGACTCTGTTCTTTTCTTCTGCTAATATGGTGAATAGCACTGATTTTCAAATACCAAGCCACATTCCATCTCTGAAATAAGCCTCAGTCCCTGTGTATCTATTTTATGTTCTTGGGGTTTTTTTGTGTATTAATATTTAAAAGCTGTTTCTATGTTACAGAGAGAGGCTGAACTGTAATTTTCCTCTTTTTTGAAAAGATTTATTTTTATTGAGTTGTGTCTGTGTTATGCAGTTACCCTTGGTGGCCAGAAGAGGGAGTCTTCCTCCGGGGCTGGCGTTACAGGGGATTGTGGGAGTGAACCCAGGTCCTTTTTAAGAGTAGCAACCACTCCACCTCTGAGCCAGCTTTCTAACCCCAATTTCCTCCCTTAACATTTTTTTTTAATTTTAAAATTATTTTATTCTTTTTTTTTTTTAAAAAAATGTGTATGCGTCTTTTGCCTGTGTACAAGTCTGTGCACCATACGTGCTCCTGGAGCCCAGGGAAAGCAGAAGAGGGCTTTGGATGCCCCAGAATGGAGTTACAGCTGTGGGCTGCCCTGTGGGTGCTGGAACCAAGCTCACGTCCTCTGGAAGAGCAGCCAGTGCCCTCAATGGCCGAGCCATCTTTCCAGCTCCGTTAGAAATCATTGTAAAATGTTGTTCCTCCCAGTTTCACACATGTGTATAATGCATTTTGATCATATTCTCCCTCCTCTTCTCTTACTTCCCTCCTACTCCCACTGAACCCCTCCTTCCCAGCAATTCCATCCGTGTCTGTGTGGGCTCCCCTCCACCTGCTACTTTCATGCCTTTTTGTTTTGTTTTATTTTGGACCCTTCTGAGTTTAATTGGGGCTGTTCAGATGAACTGAATTGTAATTTTCTCTTATCAGCCTTGTCTTTGCTAAGAGCATTACAGTGACCTCTTCAGTGCGAGGTGCTGCCCCCCCCCCCCCCCCCCGCACGCGCGCTGAAGGAGTCAGATGCTACAGTTGAACCCCGTTCACAGCTTTAGCAGCGTTCTGGTTTCTCTTTCCTCGGGCAGTTTCTCAAGTACCCCAGTAAACCGATAGTAGCCATCCTATAATGCTCTGCTGGCACCTCTCTGTGTCCCCATTTGTCCCATTCATGACAGTAGATTACTCTCTCCAGTTATTTTTAAAATGTCATTCAGTTTTAAAAAGCTGTATGTTTATTCTCTGTGTGTGGGAGTGGGTGGGCAGAGGACACCTTGAGGGAGGGAGTCGGTTCTCCCTTTCCACTGTGTGGGTCTGGGAGATTGAACTCAGGTTATCAGGCTGGTGGCAAGTGTCTTTAGCTTACCTCTCTGGCTCCCTGGCCACTTAGTCAACTTTTCTGTGACTAACTCTTGACATTGTTGCTAAGCTATATTTCCTGACAATTTCCTCTCCTTCTCACCCTTTGAGTTTCTTTTTTCCCCAGTGTCTATGCTGCTGTTTACATATATTTATTTGTGTGTGTGTGTGTGTGTGTGTGTGTGTGTGTGTGAATGAATGAGCATACGTGTGCATGCCATGTGTATGTGGTAAAGTTAGAGGGCAGCTTTCTGGAGTGGGTTCTCCTCACCTTGTTGGGAAGTGTCTCTCTTCTGCCCATTGGCAGCATACTCTAGTATATCTGACCCCTGAGTCCCACCTGATCCTCCAGTCTCTGCTTCCTGTCTCTCAATGGGAATGCTGTGATTGCAGATGTGAGCCTCCACATCTGGCTTTTTGTATGGGTTCTGTAGATAAAATTCAAGTTGTCAGGATAACATGGTAAGTGCCTTTACCAACAAAAGTGACAGGGGAAAGGGCCTGTTCTGATAAAAACCACTGAAGACAGCGTATGCTGGAGAGGATGTAGAGCAAGGGGAACTCTCCTCCACTGTTGGTGGGAATTCTAGCTTGTACAGCCACTTTGGAAATCAATATGGCACTTTCTAGAAAATTGGGAATCAATCTCCCCCAAGACCCAGCTATACCACTCTTGGGCATATTCCCAAGGAATGCTCAATCATACCACAAGGGCACATGCTCAGCTATGTTCATAGCAGCATTATTTGTAATAGCCAGAACCTGGAAACAGCCTAGATGCCCTTCAACTGAAGAATGGATAAACAAAATGTGGTACATATACACAATGGAGTACTACTCAGCAGAGAAAAACAATGACATCATGAGGTTTGCAGGCAAATGGATGGATCTAGAAAAAATCATCCTGAGTGAGGTAACCCAGACTCAGAAAGACAAACATGGTATGTACTCACTCATAGGTGGATACTAGATGTAAAACAAAGATGACTAGACTGCTACTCACAACTCCAGGGAGGCTACTTAGTAAAGAGGACCCTAAGAAAGACACAGGGATCACCCAACGACAGAGAAATGGATGAGATCTACATGAGCAAACTGGACGTGAGGGGGGGTAATGAAGGGCAAGGATCGAGGGAAAGAGAGCTTGGGGGAGCGGGAGATCCCAGCTGAATCAAGAACAGAGAGGGAGAACAAGAAAAGAGAGACCATGATAAATGAAGACCACATGAGAATAGGAGGAAGCAAAGTGCTAGAGAAGTCCCCAGAAATCCACAAAGATACCTCTACAATAGACTGGCAATGGTCAAGAGAAAGCTGAACTGACCTACTCTGGTGATTGGATGGCCGAACACCCTGTCATGATAGAACTCTTATCCAATGACCGATAGAAGCAGCTGCAGAGATCCACGGCCAGGCCCCAGGTGGAGCTCTGGGAATCCAATCGGCAAGAAAGAGGAGGGATTGTATGAGTGAGAGTTGTTGAGACCATGATTGGAAAAAGCACAGGGACAAATAACCAAACTAGTGGAAACACATGAACTGTGAACCAATAGCTGAGGAGCCCCCAACTGGATCAGGCCCTCTGGATAAGTAAGACAGTCGATTAGCTTGAACTGTTTGGGAGGCCCCCAGGCAGTGGGACCAGGACCTGTCCTTAGTGCATGAGCTGGCTGTTTGGAACCTGGGGCCTATGCTGGGACACTTTGCTCAGCCTGGGAGGAGGGGACTGGACCTGCCTGGACTGAATCTACCAGGCTGAGCTGAATCCCCAGGGGAGTCCTTGCCCTGGAGGAGATGGGAATGGGGGGTGGGTTGGGGGGAGGGGGGGGGGCGGGAGGAGGGAGGACAGAGGAATCCGTGGCTGATATGTAAAATTAAATTATAAAATAAAGAAATGACATATTGCTATTTGACTAGAAAAGAAAAGAAAAGAAAAGGGCCTGTTCTGGCTCATAGTAGAAGGCACAGTATAGCAGGGAGGGAGGTGGGGAAGTCAAGGCTGCAAGAGCTGAAGCAGCTGGCCACATGGCGTCCAGAATCAGGACAGAGCAATGAAGGCAGGCTGCTGCTGCCTGGCATCCTCTACACTGCAGTCCAGGATGCCAGCCAGGGAATGGTCCTGCTCACAGTTAGACTCGTCTCCCACATCAGTTAATGTAATTAAGATAGTCCCTCAAACGAGTGCTCAGAGGCCCGCCTCCCATGTGATTCTGGGGTCTGTCAAGTTGGCATGAATCAATGCAGGCAGCATGAGATGCTATCTCATAGTAAATAAATAAACATTGTCTACACGTTGCTTCCTGCTCTGGTTCTGGCGAGGGAGGGTCTTCTGTTGCTACCTCTTCTGTCTTTGAGGATAAGGAGGCCAAGCCAACTTGGGACTCCATGCCAGATTTGGGAAGATGGAGACAGTATGCAGATAAAGTATTTTACTATTTTTATATGTATGGGTGTTTTTCCTGAGTGTATGTCTATGCACCTGGAGCCCATGGAGGCCAGAAAAGGGCATCAGATCCTCTGGAACTGGAGTTACAGATGGTTGGGAGCTGTCTGTCATGTGGGTGCTGGAAGTCAAACCTTGTTGCTCTGGAAAAGCAGCCAGTGCTCTTATCCACTGAGCCATCTTTCCAGCCCCAGGGACAATATTCTTCAAGATTGAAGGAGACTTCAGCCAAATGGAGCCCACTCTGGGTTCTCAGTCTGGAGCTTTCCTCCCCGTGACAAAAAATAAATGTTTTTGCAGAGACAAAGTTCCTGTTTTAGTAAAGAAAGACTGAAGATCAATACATATTAAGAAGTTAGAAATGAACTGCAAATTACCCACAGAGTAAGCACTTGGGAGGGAATAAAGTTAATGAAAGAGAGGAACAGCCACAGAATAGAGATGATTATAAAAACCAAAGTTGGCTCTTCATGAAAAGCCTATAAGACTGCAAAATCAGTCAGTGAAACGAGATTAGACTAATGTGCAGTATTAGGGATGAGAAAGGAGTGTTTCTGGACTTAGTAACTGTTCTGTTGCTGTGAAGAGACACCATGACCAAGGCAACTTATGAAAGAAAGTTTAATTGGGGCTGGCTTAGAGTTTCAGAGGGTGAGTCCATGACCATCATGGTAGGGAACGGGGCAGCCAGGCCAGCAGGTGGGCGAGCGGGCAGGCAGGTTGGTGGGCAGTCAGGTGGGCATGGTGCTGGAGCAGTAGCTGAAAACTTACATCTTATCTGCAAATCGGAGGTGGAGGGCGAGAGACTGGGCCTGGTATGGGCTTTTGAAACATCAAAGCCCAACCCCACAGTGACACACCTCCAACAAGGCCTTACTTCCTAATCCTTCCAAACAGTTCCAGCAACCTAGGAGCAAGCATTCAAACATAGGAGCCTGAGGGGCCATTCTCACTCAAACCACCATACTAGGGAGATGGCTCAGTGGGCCAAGTACCTGCCGTGCACAAGCCTGAGACTCTTGAGTTCAGGTCCCTGGGACTCATGTAAAGCCAGACTGAGCAGTGCTCATCTTCAGTCTCAGTGCCCCTGTGTTGGGATGGGTCAGCTAGCCTGGGCTAGGCAGCAGCAAACAACCAAGGAAATCTAATGGGATTACATCGCTTGCAATCCACGGAGCCTGCTTAATGATCAAAGGAATCTATCTGGGGTTTAACTCACAAGACAGAATAAAGGAGTTTGTCACAGGATCCTGGAAGGGTGAGGCACAGTCCAGTGCCGTTTTCTGGCGAGCTCTGCCCTGGTCCATACCAGCATCCAAAACCACGAGATAGCGAAGAGAGAGAGTGTACATGCATCCCAGGTCTTAAGGGTCCCCCAGTGGCCACACCCCAGGGGCATGCACCTCAAGGTCATAGGCAAGTGTAACAGCCACCTGCTACCTCACTAGGGGTGGTGCTTCAGGGCATGGCTCAAAGAGCCACCCACTACAGAAATCCCATCTCAGGAAAGGTAGAAGTCTAGGTTGGCCTCTGACCTCAACATCTGTGCTGTGGCATGTGTATGACTACTTTCATGCATGCTCACAAATTTGTATGCACATACATTACACACACACACACACACACACACACACACACACACACACACACACAAAAGAAAAAAGTATATTTTGAGTGACTTTGTGTCAAGTAGATGAAATATACAAATTCTTGGGAAGCAAAGCTGGAAAAATCTTAGCACAAGAATAAATTAGAGGGCTTGAGTCTGTACTGGGATTTTTACCAACTTGACACAAGATGGGGTCACCCAGGAAGAGGGAACCTGAATTGAGAAAATACCCCCATTAGATTGGCCTGCAGGGCGTTTTCTTGAATAATGAGTGGCTGGGGATAGGCCTAGCCTGCTGTGGACGGTGTTTCCTGCTTCTGGGTTGTATAAGAAAGCAGGGTAGCAAGCCAGTAAGCAGTGTCCCTCCATGGTCTCTGCCTCAGTTCCTGCCTTGAGTTCTTGCCCCGATTTCCTGTAAGCCAAGTAAGCTCTTTCTCTCCTAAGTTGCTTTTGGTCTTGATGTTTCATCACAGCAATAGAGAGCAGTTATAACAGAGCTTATAAACGATTTTATTATTTATTTACTTACTTCTCAACTCTGTAGCCCTGGCTGACCTGGAACTCACTATGTAGACCAGATTGGCCTCAAACTCACAGAAATCCACCTGCCTCTTTCTCCCAAGTCTTGAGATTAAAGGTGTGCACTACCACACTCAGCCTATTTTAATTTTCGTGTGTGTGTGTGTGTGTGTGTGTGTGTGTGTGTGTGTGTGTGTACATGTGTACATGGGAGTGTACACGGGAGTGCAGTGCCCTTGGAGTCCAGAAGGGGGCATCAGACCCCCTGGAGCTGGAATTGCAGGTGGTTATGACCCACCTGCTGGGTCCTCCGCAAAAGCAGTGAGTGCTCTTAACCACTAAGCCATCTCTCTAGTCTTCTGGTTTTATAATTTAAAAACCTACCCAAAGAAAGTTCCAGGCCCAGATGGCTTTATGGGTGACTCACCAGTTAGTTCCAGGAAGGACTAATACCAGCTCTACACAGCTTCTCCAGGAAGAAATCCAAGCTCTCTCTAGCACAGTCTTTATAATCCGCAATCATTTTGGCAATCAGTAACGACTTTGCTGGGCATGGTTGTGCATACCTGTAATCCCAGAATTTAAGATGTGCTCTGATCTCCCTTAAGCTGTCCTCTGACCTCTCCAGCATGCTATGGCATGTGCATGTACACACTTAAGTGGATAGATTTTTTTTTTTTTTATTTTTAAGTTCACAAAGGGTGTTGTATATTTCTGGAAGGTGATAGTTGGATCCTAAATATGGACATTAAGCAAATGGCCAAGGACGGCCGGGACTCCATTAACAGACATGGGAAGACCCGCTCTAACAGGACTTCTTGGCTTTCTATCTATTGCCCTTCTCATTGAATAATTGTGATAGCAGGAAGTGGGGCTTGGGGGCTTGTGATTATACTGTGCTCAGCAGCAGCTCTGGCCTCTGTCCACTAGATGTCAGTAGTACCCCCACTTGGGGAATCCACAAAGGGCTCTCAAGGTGTCAGGCTGAGGAAGGAAGTTTCAAAGTTGGAACAGAATAGCTCCAGGTTGCACAGTTGCCCCTGGTTGTAAAGCACCGTGGCTACAGGAGAGCAGACTTTGTCGTCAAGCACCAGTGTTAACTGTCCCACTGGAAGTGGGTCAGCAGAACAAACTGGAAAAGCTGTAAGAGCCGGCGGGAGACCCTCAGGTGTAGATGCAGGCTTTATTATATTTATTACAGTGGAAGATAATACGGACTATGAGTTTAGTCACCCATCTTTAAAAGATGTTTATGACGTGTGTCTCTGTGCACGTGAGTTCAGAGGCCAAAAGAGGGCGTCGGATTCCTGGAGCTGGAGTTACAGGCACCTGTAAACGACCAGTTGGGGTGTGGGGCACATGACTCAGGTCTTCTGTAGGAGCGGCGAGCACTCTTGACCACTGAGCCATTTTCTAGTGCCCTCACACCTTACGAGTCAGGGTCTCATGTGGTGCAGGCGTACCTCGAACCTGCTACGTGTCTTAGGATGACGTTGAGCTCTCCCATCCTCTTGCGTCTGTCTCCTCAGTGCTGGGATGACAGATGGGAGCCACCACATCTGGTTTATGTGGTGCTGGGGACGGACACCAGGGCCTCAGTGCAGGGTAGGCAGGCACTCCACCCACCGAGTCACATCCTGGGTCTGTCTTCTTCACGTGTTTTATCGCAATTTTGCAAGGTGTAGCAGATAGAGGCAGAGACAGGGACACAGAGCAAGTGCACAGGCAAGCCCAACTCTGGGGTTGGGGATCCCATCTCGGGATCCTGCCTGACTGCTGTGTGGCTTTTGGCAGTTTATTTACCCACTCTGGGCCTGGATTTCATATTTGTCAACTGAAGAACATAGTCACATGAGTCTGGGAAGGTCCCATCTGACGTTTAGACAGATCCTAGAATCTTGGAAAGACAAAACACTTGTAACAACATCTGGCACACAGCAAGTGCTGACTAATCTTTGTTTCTCTTGTTTGCTTCCTCCCCAGGTTATTTGTTCAGAGGATTTGTAACGTCCTCTTCTGTGGAGGCAGAGTTTTGTTTAGGTCTCTCAGAATAGTGGTTTTTTTTTTTTTTTTTAATTCTTTGTGCGTATTTCCATAAATGAATCATTGGGTTTTTAGTAGAGATGTTTAAATGGACTATTCTCTGCCTTCTAGTCTGTAAACGGTCTTTGCTGGCATAGAACCGTTCCTCTGTTAGGGTTGACTTTGTAGTTTAGTCTTGGTGTGCAAGTGTGTGACGTCCGTAAGTGTGGTGTATTCTTGTGTGCGTGTGGAAGAGGTACAAGTGCCCATGCTGTGTGTGGAGGCCAGAGCAGGATATCAAGTGTCTTGCTGTGTCACTCTCTACTTTATTATTACCTGTGATGGGTTCTCCCACTGAACCTGGAGTGAGGCTGTGACTGACCCTCCTGTCCTGCCCCCCCCCCCCCGCCCCTAGCTTTAGTGTCAGGGGTATGTGCGACCATGCCTGGCTTTTTCTTTGAGTCCTGGGGATCTGAATTTATGCTCTCATGCTTGTCTCCCATGCACGCTCACACACTGAGTGCTCTCAGCTCTGTCACTGGGGTTTTGAAAGAGGTGTTTAAATGGATCCCTGGTACTTTGTTTCTGCAAGGCTTAGTTCTAAGTGCTACAGCGTGAAGTGCTAAGTCCTACAAAAAGAAACAAACAAACCCCACTTTTTTGTTTGTTTGGAAACAGGATTGCACTGTGTAGCCCAGGCTGGCCTGATATTTGCTGTGTAGGCCAGGCTGGCCTGATATTTGCTGTCTAGCCCAGGCTTTAAACTTGCTGAATTCTTGCCATGGCTTTCCAAGTGCTGGACTTGCTGGGTTGACATTGCTAAGCCTGCACAAACCCCTATTCTACCAAGATAGGAATTGAACATACCGAAGAAGTATGCAAGGTCTGGATCCCCTCCTACCTTGAGTTTATTTTAACCCCTGCTGCTCTAGGCTCAGAGAGGCGGTGAATGTTACTTGGTGACTACTTTCTTTGCATCTGATTTTTTTTTAATTGATAGCTTTCTAAGAAGCCAAATATGTTTACTACTTTTGTGTACACGTCAGTCATCTTTGCCCTATCTTCCTTGATGTGATCATAACTTTCAGGAAAACTTTAAAACAGGCAATCTTCTGTGAGTCTAACTGGGATGTTCCCTTTTATTTTTTTAAACTACGTGTGTGTGTGTGTGTCTCTGTCTGTCTGTCTTTATTTTTTTAAACTACGTGTGTGTGTGTGTGTGTCTGTCTGTCTGTCTGTGCATGAGAGTGCAGGTGCCCATGGAGGCCAGAAGAAGGCATCAGATCCCCTAGCACTGGAATTCCAGGTGATGTGAGCTGTTCAACCTAGGTACTGCAGTGGAACTCAGGTCCTCTGCAAGAACAGAGTGTGCTCTTGACTCCTGCAGCATCTCTCCAGCCAAGCTCTATATGTCTTCGATTTGGTGGTGGAATCCTGATAGCTATTTAAAGGGAATTTAGAAATTTCCCGTCTTTTCTTGCCTGGTGAAATGCCTTCATAAAGAGCTATGTAGACAGGAATGAAATGCCTTTGATGTACCTGACAAATGCTCTTTACTGTACATCTCCAGGCCTGCTCCATGGAAGATCTCAGGCGTGCGGGGCACTGTAGAGCAGCCTCTCATCCCAGAGAGTCAGAAGTTCAAGCTTGTGCTTGCCTTAAAAAATAAGAAAATACTCTCAAGTGTTTCTTCTTTCTATGAGTTATGCTTCCCCCCCACACATACAGGTAGATAGTGGGGAGTCCTTCCTCTCCTCTCGATTATTTTGAGCCCTGCTCACTGGGACACCTGGGAACTTTCCACACCTTGTCTCCCATGTCACCCAGGTCTGGTCTCAAGCGCAAAGGCTCAGCATTTGACTTTAAGCTTTCAGTATGGTCTTCCGAGGGTTTCCGGTGTGCCCTTGACTCTTACCCGGTTGTTTTGGGCCCCAGAAGGTAGCCGAGTCTCGGGTTGTCTGTCTTTCACAGCTGTTAGTGATGACGATGATCTTAACGCTTTCTGAAAGAGCCTGCACCGATTTGGGTTCTGTGGTAGATGTTGGTGACTACCCATGAGCACGACTTTCCTGGAAACAAGAAATGCCAAAGATTGTAAAAAACAAGAAAGCCAGAAAGAAAAGAACAATAATTCATCTTAGTCACGGCCCACATGATTATTGTCTGAGCGCACAAAGGTTATTTGAGTTAATTTTCCATCACCTAAAATGATTTAATCAACTTATTGCTTACTTTTTAAAGCTTTTATTAGTGTGTATCAATTTACTTAATAATGGGTTTCATTTTGTTATTTTCATACATGTATATAGTGCGTTCAGAACATTTTCACCCTCTTCATCACCCTCTCTCATCCTCTTCCCCGTTACCCTCATAATCCTCTTCATTTTCCTAACTAGTCTCCCTTTTATTTTAATGTCCCCTTCTTTTTATGACCCAGAAAGTTGTTTTTTTTTTTTTTTCAGAAAGTTTTTTTTAAGTGTATGTATGTACACATACATGCAGGTGACCATGGAGACCAGAAGACGACGTCATATCCCCTGGAACTAGAGTTACAGGTGGTTGTGAGCCACCATGTGGGTGCTGGGAACTGAACTCAGGTCCTCTGCAAGAGCAGCAAGTGCTCTTAAGAGGTTAACCACTGAGCCATCTCTCCAGCCCACAATGACTTTAATTATGGTTTCTTACATTGGCACAGGGAGAGGGGGCCATTTCCAGGAGCATGGGTGACTTATCAGTGGCTGCTGGGGAACTTGCTGTTTCTTTAGTCATCATTGTATTTATTTAGTGTGTATGTATGTGAGTAAGGAGGCAGCTTGCAGGAACTGGTTCTCACTGGCCACCATGTGGGTCCCAGAGATCGAACTCAGGTCCTGAGGATTGGCAGCAAGCACCTTTACTCATTGAACCGTCTCACTGGCCCCCTTGATCTTTCGAAAGCTAAGTCAGTTTGTGCGTGTGTTAGGCAGTCTTTGGTGACTAACATGGTTGTAGATACTGGGGTAGGAGCGAGGACATGGGAAGATATGTGTTGGCAATCAGGGCCTTCTGTAAGGTATATGAGAATCCATCACTGATGTTTTCCATCTGTCTGCAAAACGTGATTTCAGGGGCTGGAGAGATGACTCCGTGGGTCAGGCACTTGCTGCTCTTCCAGAGGACCCAGGTTCTATTCTCGGCACCCGTGTTGCAGGGGAGGGTCTGATGCCCTCTTCTGACCTCGGAAGGAACTGCACTCACGTACATAAACCCTCACACAGACACACCCACATCTACAAAATTAATTAACAATTAAATCTTCCTAAGAGTCTGTGCTTTATCGATTGACCTAGCCGAGCAGCCAGCCTGTCTTCTTTTTACAAGGACCTTCAGTTTGTAGACCGTCCGTAGGGGCTTCGTCTGACCTGCGTTCCTGTGGGTCAAGGGCGAATCTGTGACCTCGGCTCAGTTTAAAACCAAGCTGTTTTCCCTATTTCAGCAACAGCGAACAGTCTACAGACTGACACTTGTGAAGTGCTGGAACGTGGATGAACTCCGGGCCTATGCTGAGCTGGTGTCCTTGGGGAACCCCGACTTCATCGAGGTCAAGGTGAGCTCTGCTGGCTGGTGGTGGGCATGCTGCAGCTTAGGGCTGGCTGGCCAAGGGTTGGGGAAAAGCCTGCTTGTTTGGTTCCCAGACTCATCGAGAAGCGTCTCTGTCCTGGGCGTCAGGGACAGCAGCAGTGAAGGACACCGAGCTGTTGGTCCCCAGAAACATCTGCTCTGGGGGCTGGAGACATGGCTCACTGTGTAAGAGCACTTGCTGATTTCCCAAAGGACCCGAGTTTGGTTCTCAGTTATCAGTCAACTCACACCCGGCTGTGACTCCAGCTCAAGGGGATCCAGTGCTCTCTAGACTTCCAAGGGCACCGTACACACACACACACACACACACACACACACACACAGAGAGAGACACACACACACACAGTTTTTTAATCTCTCTTTTTTTTAGAGTGGAAAATAACTATAATTACGGGACTGGCCAGTTTATAAAAATCAACCATTTCACCAATTTATTTTTACAGTACATCACTGCTGCATACAACGTGGTCAGTTTATACTGACAGTTTAGATATTTGGTATTGGGTTTTTAAAAAAAAGTCTTTGAGAGCTTCTCCTGTGGTGAGTTAGACCACACAAGATGAACTGAGGAATAGTGCTGGAGTGAGTAATTAGACTCTTCCTATGAGAAATTTCAAACCTATTTCAGATGTCGGTGGTAGTCTAATGGGCCCCGCCCACCTTCAACAGGAGGCCTGTGTGGGGCTGGTCTGGTTTCAGCTCAACTGCTACCCATATTCCCTGCCCTTCTCCCTGCTTATTTTATTCTAAGCTGTGTAAGTTAAAAGATAAATTCTCCATTTCATTCATTCATTCCCTTATTTTTGGTTTGTTTTTTGAGACAGGGTTTCCTTCTGTAGTCCAGGCTAGCTTGGGATTCCCTGTGTAGCCCAGACTTGTGGGCCAGCTAGCCTGGCCTACAAAGATGCAAACGAGATCCTTTCTCAAGCAAGGTGGAAAGCAAGGACTGACACCCCACCCCACCCCAAACAAAAAGATGGAAGAAAATAGTCCCAGTGGTTGTGCATAGTGGCATAGGTTTGTAATCCCAGCACCCGGGGTCACAAGTTCAAACTCATCCTTGACTATACATGAGTTTTAGGTAAGCCTAGGCTATGTAAGACACTGTCTCAAAAAGAAGTATGTGTGTGTGTACACTGAACTGAAGTCTTTGGTTAACTGTGATGTGGAAAGTGGGAATGTTTTACTGAGATAGAGAAAATTAGGGGGAAATTGGGGGTGAAATTTTCTAAGTTCCCTGTTGTCATATTAAATTTAGGGTATCTTTTAAATATTCAGGTATAAGTTTGAAGAGGTCACAGTTTGGGGTTAAGGCAGGGCTGGAAGTGTCAGTTTGGAACCCTGACTCTGAGGTGGAGCATGGAGAGGCTTTCTGGGGGCCAAAGAGCATCCAGATGACTGAGTGGTAGGAGAAAAATTCCCGTCTCTGAAAGCCAGCTCTCGCCTTCTCAGTGTGCAGTTTGGAAACGGAATATTCCCTGATTCCCAAGAGGGGAAGCTACAGCATTTTGCTGTTCCTTTAGAGCTAGGCACCCTGTAGGAGGGGAGGGGAGGTGGGCATCCAGGGCTCCTGCTCAGCTCTCCGTAGGAGGGGTGGGGAGGTGGACACCCAGGATTTCTACTTTACAAGCCATTATCATTTTATCTCCGTTCAGGCCAGAGACACTCTTTGATTTTGAAATTGCTCTTGAGTTCAAAAGGTTTCTCTTGGCAGGAGTTTTAATGACGCACAAATACAAACTGTCTGAAAATATATGTCCTGGTTCAGAGAAAGCTTGCCAACCGCAGAGATTAGTGGCATTTTAATTTACGGCTTAGCTATTAAAAATGTTGCCACAAATTATATGGTAGTAAAGTTTTTGTTTTTATTGTGCTTGGCCGGATCATGGGCACCTCTTCTCTCCCTCTCTTTCTTTACCCTCTCCCTCTTCCCTTCCCTCCTCTCCCTCTTCCCTTCCCTCCTCTCCCTCTTCCCTTCCCTCCTCTCCCTCTTCCCTATCCTCCTCTCCCTCTTCCCTTCCCTCCTCTCCCTCTTCCCTTCCCTCCTCTCCCTCTTCCCTTCCCTCCTCTCTGTCTTCCCTTTCTTTTGAAGTCATGTTTCCTATAGTGAACATTTTACAATTTGAAAAAAATTGGCAAATATTATTATAATTTTCTTTTAAACAGGATTTTCTATAGATGTTATACTGTGCAGCCAAGGATGACCTTGAACCCCTGATCCTCCTGCCTCCACTCCCCAAGTGCTGGGATTATAGCTGTGTGCCCACATGGTATTGGTGGTAGTTATTTACTGATAGTAGTAATTGCTGGATCTTGAAGAAAGATGGTTGCTTGTTAGACAGTGAATTCCCAGGCTGGGGTTTTTGTGTGTTTGGCGCCTGTTCATATGACTCAGAAATAGAGAAAGCTGTGTTCCAAGCTCATGTTTCTTTCAGGCACCTTCCCGCTTGGTCGTTTTAGCCCTGTACTCAACAGTATTCCCAGTACTACTTTTCCCAGCCCTCACGAAAACACTCATGGAGAAAACTGATAGAGGTGATTGGAGACATGGGCATGGTATTGAAGTCCATAAAAGTAAAATGAGCCGCCTTGAGAGACTGGGTCATGTACAATTCTTAGAGAAATGTATGGTCCAGCAGCAGTGAAATTCCATGTCACTCGGAGGGCAGAGGACAGTTTTCAGGAGTCGGTTTTCTCCTTCCACCATGTGGACTCGAGGATCAAATTCAAGCTGTCGGACTTGGTAGCAATCGCCTTTACCCAGTGAGCCATGCCACCAGCCCCTTAGAGCACACTTTCTTTACCTATTCATCTGGTGACGGACACCTGAGCTGATTCCACATGCTGGCTCTTGTGAATAACGCGGCAGTAGGCATGGACTCGTGGCTGTCTCTGTGGAGACCTGGCATTCTCCCTGGGACTCTGCAAGGAACAGGCTGGCCATGAGCATGCCCTCCCCAAAAGACGAACAAAGATCAGTCAGAGTCCGTACCACTGAACTGTCTCCTCAGCCCTTCTCTCTCTCTCTCTCTTTTTTTTTTGTTTTGGTTTTTCGAGACAGGGTTTCTCTGTGTAGCCTTGGCTGTCCTAGATCTCGCTCTATAGACCAGGCTGGCCTCGAACTCACAGAGATTCGCCTGCCTCTGCCTCCCGAGTGCTGGGATTAAAGGCATGCACCACCACCACTGCCTGCCTCTCTCACTATTTTGAAGCAGGGTTTTGCTGAGTTGCCCAGGCTGGCTTTGGATTCATTGTGTAGCCCAGGCTTACCTCGTCTACTTGTCCTCTGTCTCAGCCTCCCCTGGGCTGGGGTTACAGGTGTGCACTATCACATCCTGAAATGGGATGAGGACATGGCCCGGTGGCAGAGTGCTTGCCTGGGACCTGTGAGGCCCTGGGTTCTGTCCCCAGCACTTCAAGCACACAGACAGCAACCAATTAAACATCAGTCAGTGGGTGAGAAGGTAAACTTTCTTGCTCAGTAGGATTCAAATAGTTAATATCTGAAAAGGCAGTATCTGTGCTGTGGTGGTGACTTCATGCCTGTAATCCCGGTGTTTAGGAGGCCCGGGCAGAGTTTGAGGTCAGCCTGGGCTACAGAGTGATACTCAGTGTATAAAACAAATCCAGTAGAAGAGGCTAGAGAGACGGCTCAGTGGTTACTGAGTGCATACTGCTCTTGCAGAGGACCCGGGTCCAGTTCCCAGCATCCACATCTGGCAGCTCACTTTTATTTCCGGTTCCAGGGGCTCTGACACCCTCTTTTGGCATCTATAGGTGCCACACTCGGGTACACACAGCCACACATTTCCACAACTGAAAATAGAATCTTTGAAAGAAAACCAGTGGAGGCTAAGGACTCATCGAGACAGGGGTGGGGAGAAGGAAGGGTTTCCAGAGCTCCTTTGTTGAGAACCAGTGTGACAGACTAGGATTAACACACACACACACACACACACACACACATACACACACGGGTGGGGAGAAGGAAGGGTGTCCAAAGCTCCTTTGTTGAGAACCAGTGTGACAGGCTAGGGTTAACACACACACACACACACACACACACACACACACACACACACACACACACACACGCCCCTGAAGTGAAGTGTGTTTATCTGTTAGATGAAATGTCTTAGTGGCAGGTCATGAATGGAACCCTCGGTCTGAGGACAAGAGGGTGTGTGCATCATATTCCATTGCTTCAGGAGGGACCCCAGCCTAAAGGACAGAAGACGGAGCCGTTCACTGACAGGCGGTGTGTAGAAGGACTGCTCTCCCATGGACTGAGACTAGCACCGAGAAGCTTTGAGTCATGTCTACCCTTACTCGGCAAAAGGGAAGAGTCTCCCTTTGAGCCTGGGGGAGGTTTGGGTCAAGCCGAACAGTACAGCAGACTTATGCACATGTCCCCACATTGGGCCCAGGCTCTGCCGTGCCCAAGGC
This sequence comes from Peromyscus californicus insignis, assembly GCF_007827085.1. Classification (NCBI taxonomy): domain Eukaryota; kingdom Metazoa; phylum Chordata; class Mammalia; order Rodentia; family Cricetidae; genus Peromyscus; species Peromyscus californicus. The sequence goes on from NW_026294540.1 coordinate 20,584,504, forward strand.
CCATGCCCTGCACACCCAGTGCTGTGCCCGCCTATCACCGTGTTTCAGTTAAGCTGCTTGTCTTCTTAACACTCATTTCTAGGATTCTAAGGTAGAAGCAAGCTGGGCGTGATGGTGCACACCGTAATTCCAGCACCTGGGAGATGCAGGCAAGAGGATCAGCAGTTCAGGGTCACCTTCAGCTACCATGATTCCAGACAAGTCTAGACCACATGTCTCAAAAAAGCAAAAACAAAAACAAGGGCCAAGGAGATGGCTCAGCAGGATGCTTGCCACCTGAGCTTAAACCCTTGTGACCTGAGCTTAAACCCTGGGTGGAAGAAGAGAGCCAACTCCGGCAGTTGTCCTCCGACCTCCACCTCTGCATACACAGTGAACAAACAAACCTACAAATACCAAAGAGTAGATGCACGTATGTCTTCAGATGTGTTTCAAACATGGTTCCTATCCAGTTCTTCTTTTTGCATTATGTCTTGTTTTACTGACCAAGCCAGATGAAGAGATTCTGTCTTTTCCTACCTTCTTTGTCTTTTCATTACTTATGAGGCTGAGTGGGGCATGCATCACAGGTTTGTTCTTTTTAATGTACGTATGCATGTGTGTGTGGGTGGATGTGTGTGTGTTCCCCATCCTAACCACGGGTGCATGGGGAGGTCAGCCCACGACTTGCAGGGGTGCTTTTCCTCTTCCCCCGTGTGGGTTCCAGGGATCCAGCTCAGGTGGTCAGGCTTGGCAGGAAGCGCGCGTCCTGGCTCAGCCAGCTTGTTCATATTTCGATGCACAAATTCCACATGTGCCAGTGTGGCCTTTCAAACTAAACTATCTGTCCTAAAATTAGAATGACAATATTGTCTATTCTCAGAGGCAGGTGTCTGGCTGTGGAGCCCAAGCTGGTCTGGAATCTCTCTCTCTCTTGTCCCAGCTCCCCAAGAGCTGGGATTGTAGGTATGCACCCCCTCACCCGCCACCTGCCTTAAAATAATAATCCTTCAAGAAGTTTGTTTGTGTGAGAATTCAGTGGGATAATCTGTGCCTGGATCCAGTAAATGTTTACACTGCCTCCCATTAGGCACTTTATATAAAATAAATCAGTAGATGCTATCTCTTCATTATATTGATTTCCTCTCTTCTTTCATTGCCAGTCTGGTAAAATATTTTTTTCTTTTATATTCCCTGTAAATTAACGTGTATTTTAGCCTCATTAGGCTTGAATGGGGCCTTCATTTGTGAGCCTGAGATTCTCAGCCCTCATTATCTGCCTGCTTGTTGGTAAAAATGTGCTTCACGTTACAAACATCTGCTGCATTGAAAACTTGAATCACGGAGCCCGTTCGTAGGAAGTCCTGTGTTTGCGCTCTCTGCTGAGACCAGGAAGGGCTTGGTAATTACTGTTGTTAAGTGATGTTTTTAAAGCTACCCTCTGTTAGCACCAAAACTGTTCCCAGGGCTCAAACCTAGGAGAGCAAAGCGAGTAAGCATCTCCCCTCACTGTGCACATGCAGGGTTAGGGTCAAGGTCAGGAGGTTGCCGGTTACTTGTGCCTGTAGTGATGCTGGATCAGTTGTTTTTCTTGTTACTGCACCCAGATACTCCATAAGAGGCCATTTACAGGAGGGTAGGGGTGTGTGTGTGTGTGTGTGTGTGTGTGTGTGTGTGTGTGTGTGTGTGTGTACGTACTTGTGGTTTGAGGAGCTACTTAGAGTCCATCATCAAGGGGAAGGCTTGATAGTGGCAGTGTGGGGCAGCCTGTTACATCTAGCTGGATCAGTAAGCAGAAAGACGAACACTAGCGTTTTGATGGCTTTCTCCTTTGTTCCTTTTTTATTTAATCTCAGTTTATTTTTCATTCATTCATTCATTCATTCATTCATTCATTCATTTTTGGAGAAAGGGTCTTACACTTTGTAGTCTGGCTGGCCTGGAATGCACTTTGTAGACAAGGCTCGCTCTAAACTCACAGATTCTTCGGAATGTAGGAATTAAAGGTATGGCCTACCACACTCAACCTTTTTTCCTTAATTAAGAAAATACATTTGTGTGTGTGTGTGTGTGTGTGTGTGTGTGTGTGTGTGTGTGTGTGTGTGTGAGAGAGAGAGAGAGAGAGAGAGAGGCGGGGTGGGGGGGAGTCATTTGAAAGTGTGTTTACCTTACTGTAAAGGCCGTGGAACCTGGGAAAACGGAGCCTAAACGTGAGGCGGACTAAAGTCTCATGCAATAGCCAGCTTTATTCAGAGCATCAGACAATTTATACTCGGAGGGTTAAGAGAGGTCACATGAGTAAAGTTCACCGTGAGGTCAAGCTGCATATAATCACAAGAGCAAGATGTATGTACATGGCAAAGCACGTTTTTCCATAGAGGCATATAAACCAACAACAGTAGCCAGGTGTCATGGATTGTCTGAAGTAAACTCACTCCTGTCAGCTTTGCCTGGGAGGGGAGCAAAAACACGTTCCAAGAACAAGTCCGTGTTTTTGAAGACACTGAGGTCACAAGACTCTTGTCTTGTTTTCTCACGAGCACCAGAACTCCCCTCACACCACTCTGTTCTTGGGCCATGTTCCAACAGTAAGGTCAGGTCTGGGGAGTCAGCATTCTCCTATCGTGTGACTTGGGGATCAACTCGGGTCTTTGGGCATGGTGACAAAGCACTTGTACCTGAGCCATCTTGGCGGCCTTCCTTTTTATTCAGTTTGGGTCCTCCCCACCTGGGATGGCGCCACCCTCATTCAGGGCTTCCTCCTGAGTTAACACCTTCACAGACACCCCTCGGGGATGAATCAGCCAAGCTGACATAGATGCCTAACTCCCACTGAACTGTTGGTTCGTGCTTATCAGAGAGCAGACTGAACTGTCAGGGCGGCTGTGGCCCTGCTGGCCGAGTGCTGGCCTGGCAGGCACAAAAAGCCCCGTCCATCCCCAGCACTGCAGGAGACAGGATTGGTGGCTCATGCCTGTCAACCTGGCATGTGGGAAGGAGGGGCTGGAGTTTAGGATCATCCTTGGCTACACAGGGCAATGGAAGCCAGCCTGGGCTACAAGCGACAAACACTGAGGGTTTTAATGAACTGCAGCGTACAGTCCATCTTCACACTGAGTCCCCCTTAGCATCTCATGATTTGTTATTGCTGAGTAATAAAATATTAAAATGTCTCCCTCAATCATAGTAATGAATATAAGAGCTTGTCTGAGAGCTCTGTGCTTCGGGGATCTTTTAAATGTTAACAGAAAGTTCCTCCGAGATAGCTTTTCCACACAATTGCATAACTCGCGTATCATAGCAGCATGGAAATCTGATGACCTGTCTGTAAGCCCTCTCACTGCCCTTTGAGCATTCGGGTTAGTAGCACAGTTTTCCAACTTGATTTTCCTAATGATGTCTTGAACTGTGTTACCATTGCTTTTTAAAATCCACTGCAGCTCAGCCTAATGAATTCTCCAAATCCCTGAGCAAACAGAGGCCATTTCCCCATTTAGTCTAAGGAAGCAGGGCTGTGGGTAGTTAGCACTCAGCGGAGGGCATTTGGGTACAGTGTCCGCAGGACCTGTGACCTGCCATCTGCAGCGGGCAGCCATCTGCAGCGAGGGTTTGCAGAGCTCATCTGAGTCTCAGGCCAAGTCCCAGCTCTGCCATCTGTAGGGGCGGGTTACCTAAGGCTCATTGGTAGGCTGGGCTTTTCTTTTTACTATGATGCGGTTGTGCCTCTCACACAGTGCATGTAGTGTGTGTGTGTGTGTGTGTGTGTGTGTGTGTGTGTGTGTGTGTGTGTGTGTGTGTGTGTATGTACAGTATCTGTCTCTATATATCTGTGGTGCCTGTGTATGTGGGATGTGTATATTGTGTCTCTGTGTGTGGTGTATGTGTGGCATATGTGTATGTGTTTCTCTCTCTCTCTCTCTCTCTTTCTGTGTGTGTGTGTGTGTGTGTGTGTGTGTGTGTGTGTGTGTGTGTGTGTATGTGTGTGTGTATGTATGTATGTATGTATGTATCGGGACAGGGTTTTTGGTTTGATTTGGTTTGGTTTTTGGTTTTCAGGACAGGGTTTCTCTGTGTGACAGCCCTGGCTGTCCTGAATCCCACTTGTAGACTAGGCCACCTCTGCTGACCTCTGCTGGGATTAGCATTTAAAGGCGCAGGCCTTCACTGCTGGGCTAAGGGGCGGGAGTGGGGCTTGTAGGCAGTGCCTATGCCCTTGTTTCAGTTGTGTCTGGAATATGGAAACCAGCTGTTGAGAAAGTCCAGTTCTGAGCTGGGCATGATGGCCACAGCTGTCATCCCAGCATTCAGGACGTAGAGTCGGGAACATCAGGAGTGCACGCTCAGCAGACTGCAGACTGAATTTGAGGCTAGCCTGGGATACATGAGCATCTCAAAACCAAACCAAAAGGTCTGATCTGGAGATGTCTGAAGATACACCGTCTGGTTGGAGAAGAATCATTTCCTACTCTGTAATTTGCCAAGTGGAGGACTGAGGAGATTTGGGGGATGTGTCTGGCTTCACAGGGAGGGGTCAGAATTAGAAGCCACCTTATCTCACTATAGTTGTATTTAATAGGAGTTTCCACGTTGGTAAAATAGGGAAGGCTTGTGTGAAAATCCACAAATGCTTCTTTGGCGTGATACTTATTTATCTTTAATTCTTTTATTTTTGAGGTTATAATTACGTGATTCCCCTCCTTTTCCTCCTCATAAGCTCTCGCATATACTCTTTCTTGCTCACTTTCAAATTCATGGCCTCTTTTTTCATTCATTATTGTTATATGACTATAAAATATATACCTATATATTCCTAAACATAACCTGCTCAGTCTGTATAATATATAATACTTTATTTTTATAAATTTCACACTCAGTGGGACTGGAGAGATGGCTTAGCAGTTAAGAGCTCTTGCTGCTCTTGCCAAGGACCTAAACTCAGTTCCCAGCACCCATGTTGGTGGTTCATGACTGCCTGTAGCTCCAGCTCCATGGGATCCAACGCCCTTTTCTGGATTCCACAAGCACCAGGCATGCATGTGGAGTGCATAAATACATGCAGGCGAAGACTCCCAGGCATGAGATATAAATAAATCTTTTTTAAAAACCATACTCAAATCATATCACAAGTTTGGTATGGTGATACACATGTGTAATCCCAGTGCCTAGACAGAGGCAGGAGGATTTCTGCACAAATTGTAGGCCAGCCTAGGCCATATAGACAGACAGAATGAAAATTAGTTATCTTCTTACAGAATTTCACTGGGATCTGTATTAGTTACTCATTTCGTAGTAACGTGAGAAAATACCTTACAAAAGTGATTTCAGCAAGAAAAGGCTCACATCATGGTTCCTGTGTCACCACAGGAAGTTCTGGTGACAAGAGTATGAGGCAGCTGGTCACATGACATCCACAGTCAGGAAGCAGAGATGGATGCTGGGGCTCAGCTCACTTCCTCCTTTTTATTCAGTCCAGTACCCCAGCCCATTGATGGTACCACCCATATTCAGTATGGCTCCCACCTCAGTTAGCCTTTTCTGAAGACATTCTCATAGACGAGTCCAGTGATGTGTCTCCTCAGTCCAGTCCACTTGATAACGAAATGTGACCGGCACAAGCTGTCACCCACAGAGAGGTTGTGACTGCTGTCCTTCCCACAGGGCGTGACCTACTGTGGCGAGAGCGCAGCCAGCAGTCTCACCATGGCCAACGTGCCCTGGCACGAGGAAGTGGTCCGCTTTGTCCAGGAGCTGGTGGATCTGCTTCCCGACTATGAGATTGCATGTGAACACGAGCACTCCAACTGCCTCCTGATCGGACACAAAAAGGTAAGAGGATTCTATCGTGTGCGCATCCCCCCCACTTCTTCCTCCTTTCTTCTTTTTCCTTTTTGTTTCGCCCTCCCTTGATCAAGTGGGTGTTCACTCGTCCACTGTCTTTCCTAATACGAGCATTAAGAAGGCTCTGAACCCCAGGCGGTGGTGGCGCACGCCTTTAATCCCAGCACTCAGGAGGCAGAGACTGGCGGATCTCTGTGAGATCACAAACTGTCTGTGATTCCAAGATCTGACACCCTCCCTCACATAGACATACATGCAGACATGCATGCTCACAAATTTGTATGCACATACATTTACACACACACATTTACACACTAATAAACATAAAGTGAAAATAAATTATTAAAAAAACAAAAGTCTTTATTAAACCTTGCCCAGTTTAATTATGAGCTGTCATGGTGATTATGTCTTTCCTGAAATATTTACAAAGAAATAACCTGGGATTCAGCTCACTCAGAGTGCTATGAAGTCCTGGGTATGTGAGTGGGAGGGTTGAGGTGATTGTGGATACCTGAGGCCCATGGTGCCAACCCGGCCTAAGTTGTTATTCAAATTCTTCATTAAAGAAATCCTGTTTTGGACTGGAGAGATGGCTCAGTTGGTCAAGGCCTGAGCCCCTCTGTTTGATCCCAGCACTCACGTAAGAACAGCGTGGTGTGGTGGTACACACTTGTAATCCCAATGTTGGGGAGGTGGAGGCAGTTGGATGGATCCCTAGTGTTCGCTAGCCAGCCAGCCTAACTACTTGGTGAACTCCAGGTTTAGTGAGAGACCTTGTCTCAACAAACAGGGTGGATGGTGCCTGAGCAAACATTTGAGTCTGCCCTCTGGCTTCCCTATGTGTGCACACATGCATGTACCTACATACTCTACCAAAAAGAAAAACATCCTTTTTAAAAAAATGAGCTGGGCGGTGGTGGCACATGCCTTTAATCCCAGCACTTGGGAGGCAGAGGCAGGCAGATCTCTGAGTTTGAGGCCAGCCTGGTCTACAGCGTGAGTTCCAGGACAGACAGGACTACACAAAGAAACCCTGTCTTGAAAAACTGAACTGAACTAAAAAAAAATGGATGTAGAGCCGAGGGAGAGCTCCATGATAGAGCTTATTGGTACTGGGTGTGGCCAAACCTTGAAGATGTAAGTTCTAAGTGAACCATGCTAGACACCAAGGGCCACCTGCAGCACAGTATGCTCCCATTTATAGGAAATGCACAGAATAGACAAACCCACGGAAATAGGAAGCAGATAGATGGTTACCAGAGCCTGGAGAAAGAATGGACTGGTCAGGTTTGGGGCTTCTTTTGGGGTGATGCAAGCTTTCTGGAATTGTGCAATGGTGTTGTCACTCAGCTTCGTGACTGCATTAAAAGCCACTGAATTATACGATTAAGTCATCAGGTAATATGAGCAGGCCTTTTACCAGAAGAGTGGTAAAGACCGGGTGTAGGATACCTCTTTCACATAGATTCTCCCAAGGTTTTTGTTTATTGGTTTAGATTTATTTATTTTCATGTGTGTGTTTGCTGCATGTGTGCCTGGTACACTTGGAGGTCAGAAGAGGGATTTGGACCCCTGAAACTGGAGTTATAGATGGTTGTGAGCCACCACATGGGTACTGGGAACAGGACCCAGGTCTCCTGCAAGATCAGCTAGTGCTCTTAACCTCTGAGCCATCTCTCCAGCTCCCCACATAGATGTTTTGGGAAGTAAATCAGGCTTAATTTAAGCACGAAGGATTCCCTGCTCCCTGATCTCAGTGGCTCTGAACAGTTGCTCAGCCTAATGGCACATAGAACCCGAGTAAAAATCTCACCCACTCCAGGCTCAATCCTGAGATTGAAGGGCCCTCATGTTTTGATTGCAGTCAGATTGTGTGCCTGTGATCCTTGGTCTGTCACAGACTTGGCCATTTAGAAAGCATGCATCCTGGGAGAATAAAGGGTCAAAGAAACAAAAAATGGTCTGCCCTTAGCTCCAAAGAATTACCAAGGTCAGTCCTGAAGACTAAGAGGACAGAGTCTGAGGGGGCCTGTTCTCTCTTCCTTCCTGTGTGTTGAATGCTTGTGTGTGTCTGGGGCGACTGTGCTGAAGAATATGAAGGAGGGGATGGAGTGACTCTGGCTAAGAGCACTGCTCTTTCAGAGTACCCCACTTTAATCCTGGCACACAGGGCAGTTTACAATGGCCTACAATTCCAGTCCTGGGGATCAGACTCCCTATTCTGTCCTCTGAGGGTACAGACATTCATACAGGTAAAACACCTGTACACATTTAAAAACAACAACAAAAATAATATGAAGAGGGATGAAGGAGAGCCCCTGCCTTCCAGGGGCTCCAACAGAAAAAAGACAGCTATTAATGGCATTGCTTTTAAAGGGTGTGTGTGAGGGGAGGATAGCTGGAGTGGAGAGAGACAGAGAGAGAGAGAGAGAGAGAGAGAGAGAGAGAGAGAGAGAGCACATGTGCACATGCATGTACACATCACAGTGCTCAGAGGATGACTTGGAGTCATTTCTTCGCTTCCACCGTGTGTGGCAAGCCCCCAGTCCGAGACAGTCGTTAAAAGGGGGAAATGTGCCCAGCTCCATCATTCAGGGCTGTGATGGCAGACTAGGATAGAGCACAGAGGGGCCTTCGCAGGGGAGTTGCTGTTTCAACTGGTCCTAAAATGACCAAGGAAGGAAGAATTTAGGCAGCAGTCTGAGCAGAGGCCTGAGGAGAGATGTGAGACGGGATTCTGGGGGCTGGATGTCAGGAGGGCGCTATGGGGAAAGGAGAGCGGTGAGGGGGCCACATGGACACAGACGTGAATGCAGTCCTAGTGAAAGCTCCTTGGCCAGCCAGCCGAGCCAACTGGTGAGCTCCAGGTTCCGTAAGAGATTCTGTCAAAATATAAGGTGGAGAGTGAAGGACACCCCACATTGCTCTCTGCCTACGCACACACACACCCCTACACACACACACACACACACACACACACACACACACACACACACACACACACACCCACCAACAAGTACACACTGCACAGAATCAGATCTGAGTTTCAGAAGCACTGTGGGGATGTCCTGAGTTGTAAGATAGACGGTACGGTGATGGTGAAAGTGTGAGAACCAGGCTGTGGACAGCTGGCCTGGCACAGTGTCACAGGAGCTGCTTACTTGTGGTAGGTGGTTCAGCCCTTAGTGTGCATCACCTACCTGCTCCTTGGGCTTTTCAGTAGCTGGGGTGAAAGGGTGTGGTGATGGGACCCTTCACTGGGGTCTTTTAGTATTTGTTCTTTTATTATGTCCTGAAGACACTTGGGGAAAGAGCTGATTGGTTGTCTGTGGCACCGGAAAGAAGTTCCAGGAAGGCCCCAGGCAGCACATTCAGAGAGGCTGTGCTTTAAGCCGAGCATGATGGTGGGGCACGCCTGAATCCACTCTTGAGGGGGCAGAGGCAGGAGGATCTCTGTGAGTTTGAAGCCAGCCCAGTCTACATAGCAAGGTCCAGCCAGTCAGGGCTATGTGAAGAGACCCTGGCTCAAAAAACAGAGGGAGGAGGGGGTAAGGGTAAAGGATAGTGATTGACTGGTTGATTGTGTTTAGATGCACAGAGAGGAAGCCCCACCCACAGCTAGTCACAAGCCCCAGGCAGAAGCCCCACAGCTCCATCTACTATGACACAAGTAAAAGAAACATAACATGGCCGGACTCAGAGACTGTGAGCTCTCAGTCCAGTGGATATCCAACACCAGGGCCTTTCCCTCTGAAATAGTCTGCTGTGGTGTTCCGGTGTATTCTGTTCTGATACATGGTGTCCACACCTGTGAAGAAAAGTCCAGAAACTCACGCAGAGTGGGATCAAATCCCAGGCCATATTATCTGTGGCTCCATGTCTTCTATTCAGGATTGGTGGGGAGGGTCTTATGCACTGGAATCCCCTCTCCATCCCACCCCCTCCCTTCTGGATACTAGTATGTGATGAAGGAAGTAGAAATGTGGGTCAGCTTCCTGTGAAGCTATCTCTTTTGATACTTGTCTCCCTCTGGGCTTACAACTGGATGAGTCACCTTAAACCAGCAAGATCAGAAACACCAGACACAAAATAATCTGGGGCCAGAGAAATGGCTCAGTGGGTAAAGTCACTTGTCACCAGGCTTGATGACCTGACTCTTGGGACCCACAGGGTGGATGGAGAGAACTGATTCCCTTCAAGTTGTCCTCTGACCTCCACACACAAGCACTCCCACCTCCCAATAAACAAATGTAATAAAGATTTTAGAATATTATGAAATTAATTAAAATAAAAGAAATAATCTCCTAGTGCAGGTGTTGGGATTCGGGTCTTGGGCTTAGTCCATAGCTTATGTGTTATCTTATGTAGATTTCTGTAGAACATTTATAATAATAAAGATCTCATGCTGTCATGCTGTTTAGGGGATTTTCCCTGTGTGAAAGGTGAGAAAACAGCTGGATGAGGTTTGATTTTTTTTTTTTCTCCCCTCCTCATGGCAGGTGCTCATGCCTGCACATCTGGCCTCCGTGGCTGGTCCTGTCTAGAGCAGCTTGGCTGTGTAGTCAGGGCCGTACTCACCACACTGTCATAGATCATCTGACCTTTTGAGTTTCTTCACAGTTCTGCCTAGATTTGCTCTTCCCTTCCTGGGGGTTCGTGGAGGCCCTGAGGTGGGTGACCCCGTGTCTTAGGACACTTCCCCTCAGATCTTGTAACCTGGAGCTTTGTTTCCCTGTTGACACAGCTGTCTTCCTGCAGTTTGTGTCGATCATGCTAAACGCTGCCCTTTTAGCTGCTACCTTCCGTGTGAAACTGTTGGATTTTTCTGAGCTCCTTTTACCTCAGCTTGTCTTGAGTGTGGAGATACAGTTTGATCCTTGAGGCCTGGTGGCTCAGCATTAATCTCAGAGTCACCCATACTCTGGAGGGGATTTTGTGTCCCCCATTCCCCAAATTCATTTGTGTGGAGTTTCTGATCCCCCGGTGTGACTGTATTAAAGATGGGGCCTCCAAGGGTTGGATGAAGTCGTGAGATCAGGCTGATCTGATTGGCCCGTCCTTACAAGGACAGACACGCAACAGCCTACACACAGGGAGAAAGCCTGTGTTGACACAGTGAGGAGGCATTGTTTTTCCAGCCAGAGGCCAGACTCACAGGGACCTGATCATGGCTTAGACCTCCAAAACAACTCTGTCACTCAGCTGCCCAGTCTGAGGTACCTTGTCACGTTGGCCCAAACCTACTGGTGCAGCCACATCAGCTCGGTCCTCCGGTTGTGTCCTTAGCAACTGGGAATCAGAATTGTCATTGGTCCCTTTTAGCTTCTAATAGTCTCATCTGTGCAAGTGGTTTCTCCCACTCTGGAGCAGAGTACAGTCTTAGGGCACTGTTCGCATGGCTTCCAGTGCCTAAGTTTGCAAACTGCCTCTGGGAATTGCAGATGAGATGCATTGCAAATAGCTTGTTGTTTTGTGTGTGTGAGAGAGAGAACAGAGACTCAACTCTAAAAAAATATAAATATATTTAATGTTGGCTGGGCTAAAAAAATTGGCTTTATGGTTCTAATCCAGTGGTTCTCAACCTTCCTGATGCTACGACTCTTTAATACAGTTCCTCAGGTTATAGTGACACCCCCCACCCAACATAACATTATTTTTGTTGCTACTTCATAACTAATTTGCTACTGTTATGAATCATAATGTATATATCTGATATGCAGGATCTCTGGTATGTGATCCTGTGAAAGGGCCATTCTACCCCCAAAGGGGTTGCGCCCCCTGGGTTGAGAACCGCTGCTATAATCTAAACGGGTCCTTCTGTCTCTCTGAGCCTATGCACAACAAGGAATCCTGTATTTCTTATTTTTTGTTTGCTAATGACTTAGTTTTGATTATGTGTGTGTGGGGGGGGTATGTGCATGTGAATGCAGGTGCCAGTGGAGACCAGAGGTCCCTTGGAGCTGGAGTTACAAGTGGTTGTGAGTGGTCCAATATGGGTGCTGGGAACCAAATATGGGTTCTCTGCAAGAGGACCGGGTGCTTTTAACTACTGGGCATCTCCCCAGCCGCACTCCTTCCTTCTAGGTTTTGGGGTTTTTGTTTGTTTGTTTGTTTGTTTTTGTTGTTGTTTTTTGAGACAGGATTTCATGTAGGCCAGGCTGGCCCCAACTTGGAATTCACCATGTAGCCGAGGATGACCTTGAACTCCTACTCTTTCTGCCTCTACCTCCTGAGTTGCGGGGTTTCTCGTATGCACCATCGGGCCTGGCTAGAGAGAGCTGTCTGTCGCAGGACTGGAGAACACCCATGTGTAGAGTCTTGGAATCAAAAGTGAAGATGGGAGTTTAGGCCTTGGCTGTAGGATGTAGGAAGCCTTGAGGCAGCGTTTCAGAGAATGAACCTTGAGGAGGGAAACCTCATAATTCATCAACAGACTAATTAAGCTTTTACATACGTTTGGCACTGTCTACTAGAAAACTCTTAACTGACATAAACCATGAACCATTTAAATTCAGTAAGTATTGTCCTAACTCCAGGAAACCCTATGTTTTTCATTTTCAATACTTTTTCTCAGCTGTAACTGGAGACTGTTGCTTCAGTTGGTTCATAGAATTAATTAGGCTTTTATTGTCATTTTTTCAAAGATTTTTTCAGAGACCAGAAGAGGGTGTGGGACCCCCCAGGCTGGAGTTATAGTCGGTTGTGAGCCACTCAGCATGGGTGCTGGGACCTCAACTATGTCTGTCCTCCGCATGGCAGTGTGTGCTCTTAACCCCTGAGCCGCATCTGCAGCCTGCTGCTCTTTAGAGACAGGCTCTCACTGTGGAGTCCTGGCTGACCTTGAACTCTTGTTCTCCCACCTCAGTCTTCCTAGTGCTGGGACAGAAATGCCGTCTATTTACAAGTCACCGGTCAACATTAACTTTACACAAATGAATGCCAGACAGAGGCTTTGGAGGAGAAGCCTTCACCACAGGAGGAGCGTTTCCTGGGCCCCTCCTCTGTTGCCTCTCTGTTCTCTTCATTCTCGGCCATTATTCCACAGTGACTTTTGAGAAGCAATTTACTTAAGAGAGTACAAATTGGATTATTCCCCGTTATTGAATTGAAATTCTTAACGAGGCTTTCTGCTAATGAGATATTGTATGCATGTTAGGATGCAAAGGCTAGCTTGAGTCATTTAGCAGCTCAGAATTAGAAGCCATTGATTAAGGCTTTACTCAAGCAAAGTTTAGCAATAAAAAGCCCTCCCCATGTTCTGCTAACAGAGGGGTGAAAACACACACCAGATAAAAAGCAGCCACGGCAGGAGAGTTAGAACCAGCTTGACACCAGACACTTAACTCTCTATGGTCATCTGCAGTCACCTCGCTCCAGGAAACTTGACTACCTGTTTTAGGGAGTAGCCCCCTCCCTTTTCCAGAAATACAGCATCACTGTGTAGACCAAGTTGACCTCTGACCCCCCATTTATGTAAGTTCTCTCTTTTTTTTTAAGGATTTAATTTTTTTATTTTAATTTTTTTGAGATTATAATGCAATTAACATATCTCCCTTCCCCCTCTAAGCCCTCCCATATACCCTTCCTTGCACTCTTTCAAACTCATGGCCTCTGTTTTCATTAATTGTTGTTACAGGCCTATATGTATATGATGTATGTGTATATGTATGTCTATTCCTAAATGCACCCTGGTCTTTCTGCCTCAGTCTCCCCGGGTCTGAGACTCCAGGCTTAGGCCACCATCCCCAGTTCAGGAAGTATTCCTTAGTAACAGTTGGGCCTTCCATGAGTGGTATGGAGCAGGCTTCAGGGACACAAGCGTACTGAAGACCAGAATTATTAGCAATTTAAAACATTTTAGTTTAAATTACAAGGGTCACTTGTAGTTCAGGGTGGCCTTGAACTTACTATATCGCTCAGGCTGACTTTGAAGTTCCAATCACCCTGATTCCACCTCCTTGAGTACTGGGGTTACTGGCGTGCACCACCATGTCCAGTTTGTGTAGTGCTGGGAATGGAGTTTGGAGAGGACTCTACCAACAGCCACATTCTTGGCTTTCTCACTGGGGACTTTCTGACATTTGTTTGATCTTTAAAAAAAACACTTCTTTTTATTTATGTATGCTGGTGTGGGGGGTGCGCTGCCTTGGAGGTCAGAAGAGGGCATAGCATCTCCTGGAGCTGGAGTTGTTATAGGAGGATATAAGATGCCCAGCACCAGTCTCCTGGGAGAACAATACATGCTCTCGACTGCTGAGCCATCTCTCAAGTCCCAAACTAATGCTGTTTGTCTCAGTTGGGGTTACTATTGCTGTGCATGACCCAAAGCAACTTGGGAGGAAAGGGTTTATTTCAGCGTGTTGGTCGTAGTCAGCCATGGAGGAGTACTGCCTACTGGCTTGCCCCTCATGCCTGCTCTCCTAGACCCTCCAGGACCACCAGCCCAGGGATGGCACCACCTGCGGTGAGCTGGGCCCTTCCACATCATTCATCAATTAAGACAATGAGCCGCAGGCCAGTCTGATGGGAGCGTTTTCTCAGTTAAGCTTCTTTCTTCCAAAATGACTCTAGCTTATGCCAAATTGTCATAAAACTAGGCAGCACAGCTGGAGTGATCCAGATGGGACTAGAGCTTTTTCCCTTGTCCATAGTTTACTTCTGACAACTTTTCTCTGCAGTTTAAGGTCAATGGAGAATGGTGGACGTGGATCGATTACAGCCGCTTCCAGGAGCTCGTCCTGCAGCACGAACAGAGTAGAGGCTCAAAGGCGTTCAGTGCGAGGGATTACATGGCCAGAACCCCACAGTGGGCACTGTTCGGTGCCAGGGAGAGAGGCTTTGATCCCAAGGACACGAGATACCAGAGGAAGAACAAAGCGAAGGACATCTCAGGATGTTGAGCTTATCTGAGTTAAGGATCTCCAAAGACAAAAGCCGCCTGGCCCCAGAAGGTTCTTGGTCCCCATCACTGTCCCAAGGGCAAAGCTTCACAGTTGTACTTCATAGAGTAACACCACCAGGCAGCCAGCTACAGACCCAGCACCCACATGTCAGGGTTGTAGACGCGGCTCAGTGCTTCTTACCAGAGCTCAGGCCCTTTTCTGAGTTGATTTCTGAGACAGTGGAGGCGACAGTCACCTTTGGACTTTGAATAGTTTTGAATTTTATTTTAGTAATTTTCCTAAGTGCTATTATTCCTGAGTGTTACACAGGGAATAAAGATTTCTGCCTCTTCCTCTTGAGCTACTGGCTTTTCCCCCTGCCTTCTGTCTTTTCTTTAGACCTGTTCTGGTTAGGTAGAGCAGGCTGGCATCCACTCACGGCAGTGTTCCTGGCGGAGAGTTTGGATTACTGCCAGCCACTGCTACCAGCCGGCCGCCTCTCTGAGCTCTTGGCTCCCTGTAGAGTGATCACTGGTTTATTTAGCTTATAGTGGCCGAGCCAAGCCTTTCTGCCCCTTCCAAGGGAAGGACTCCATTCCTTTGCTCAATCTTAGGGTCACGCCTCCTGAAATCGATTGTTCACAATTCTCAAAGGTGTGTGTGTGTGTGTGTGTGTGTGTGTGTGTGTGTGTGTGTGTGTGTGTATGTGTATGCGCTCACGCGCGGTCTTGTGAGTGTTCGTGTGCCATGCAAATGAGTGCAGTGTCCATGGAGGCCAGAAGGGGGCATTAGATCCCCTGGAGCTGGAATTACAGATGGCTGTGAGCTGCCAAGGGAGAGCTGGGAACTGAACTCAGGTCCTCTGGAAGAGCAGCAGTGCTCTTAACTGCTGAACCATCTCTCCAGTCCCAAATGCTTTATTTAGTCTTCCAACTATTTTCAGATATTAAATCAAGCACTTTAAACTTTTGCATCTTCACAACTTTTTGGGGAATTGTTTCAAACCTCAAACCGGTCTGTGTTTCCTTCTCTTGAAGCCAGGTTACCACAGCGGGTAACATGGGCTAGATGGGAGTCCAAGCGTCTTCTGGAAGAGATGTTGTTGTTTGGTGTATTGTCATCCATGCAGCAGACATGTGTGGAACAGGGTCTCTCCTTGTCTTTCTGTTCAGAGTCACTGTTGAGTTCTCTCTCTCTCTCTCTCTCTCTCTCTCTCTCTCTCTCTCTCACTCTCACACACACACACACACACGGTTCTGTCTCCTCTCCATGTTTCTCTGTCGCTGTCTCCACCCTCATTGCTATGCACAATCTGTCCTTTAAGGCCTAATTTTTCTGCTCTTTTTCCCCCTGTCATGTCTGAGACAGGATCTCATGTATCCCAGGCTGGTCCCAAGTTCACATTGCAGCTGAGAACGGCCTCGAACCTCTGACTCTCCTGCCTCTGCCTCCTCAATGTTGGGATTACAAGTGTGCGTTGCTGTGCCCAGCTTCAAGTTTTTCTAGCCGGAAACATCTTAGTCAAGTTTTCTTTCTTAAGTAATTAAAGTTATTTAAAAATTCTTTTATCTAAAAACGTAATCATCTTTCCTAAAGTCCCAGGGCACAATTATTCTTTATGTCCTCAGATTAAAGATACTCCTGTTCTTTGAGTTTTAAGTCCTATCAGATGCCATCCTCAGAAGCTCCAGGGCCAGCTAGCCTGGGTTTGCATGTGACAAATGAGAAAGCCTGTCCCAAGATGAAAGATGAGGCCTGAAGCCAAGGTTTTCCTCCGACCTTCACACTTACCCTGTGTCCCAGGTCCCCTTCAGTCACACATATGAACACATGCAAATGTACACACGCTAACAAAAATAAAAGAAAGGTAGGGGGCGTATTGGAAAGATGACTCAGTAGTTAAGAGTGTATACTGCTCTTGCAGAAGACCTGGGTTTGGTTCCTAGAACCCGTATCAAGCGGCTCACAAACACCTATAACTCCAGCTCTGGTGGATCTGACCCCATCTTCTGGCCTCTGGAGGTCCTGCACTCATGTAGTACATATGAACTCATGCAGGCACGCACATACACATAAGTAAATCTTTAAAAAACATTAGGGGCAGACAAAGATGGCTCCGCTGCTTAAAGTGCTTGTCCCCAAGCTTGATGACCCAAGTTAGACCCTCTACATGGTGGAAGGAGGGGACTGACTTTCTGCAAGCTGTCCTCTGACCACGTTCTTCCTGTGCAGTGTGCACACACACACACACACACACACACACACTCGCACACACATGCACAAACACACAAGTACATATTTTACAGAATTTAAAAGCCTAAGTTACTAAATGAAGGAAATAGTAGGTCATATAGTCAGAGGCATATATAAGTGACTGTGCTGAAGGCTGAGTGACATGTTCCACCATGGAACAGGTTACATACATGTTTATAGTCACAGAACAAAAGTGACGTCATACATCAGCGCATTCAACGGTCACGCTGCAGGGGACAGCGGGTTAGGCTGGTGACACCGGAGTGGGGATGTCTTCTCCAGATTTCACGTGTTAGGACTAGAAGGCAGGCCTTACCCTCACCTGGATACGTTCTGGGAAGGTTTTCTATCAGGAGAATGTTAGTTAGGTAAGAGACAAAAGTTACGGTCAGTGGCTATTAAGTGAGAGAGCACAAGAGGATTTTCAGTGTGCCTACGACATCCCACCCCCACGTCCCACATGCTTTTCAGCCAAGGTCAGGCTGTCTGCAGGATCTTTGGCTCCTGTGTGCTAGCTTCAGACAGCGTCAGTTCACTAATGCATGCTATTTGGGGGTGTGTGGGTGTGTGTGTATGGTGTATATGCACATGGGTATGCAGGTGTGCTCACCTGTGCACATACAGAGTCCAGACGAGGACCCCTTTGTCACTTTCAACCTCATTTCCTTGAGACGTGCTGGGATTACTGGTATGAGCTACCATACTTTTCAGTCAATCAAGCTATTAGAAAAAGCACAAAGATAAACTTAGTAAGGAAACACAGGTGAGATGCTTCAGCAGCCAAGAGTGCTTGATGCTCTCGGAGGGAACCCCAGCTTAGTTCCCAGCACCCACTCAGGTGGCTTACAACTGCCTATAACTCCATCTCCAGGGAATCTGACACACTCTTCTGGTCTCTGTAGGCACCTGCAATCATGCATGTATACACAGATACACACACACACAAACACACTTTTGAAAGAAAACGAAGCCAGGTGATGGTGGCGCACGCCTTTAATCCCATCACTCGGGAGGTAGAGCCAGGCGGATCTCTGTGAATTTGAGGCCAGCCTGGTCTACAGAGCGAGTTCCAGGACAGCCAGAGCTGTTAGAGAACCCTGTCTCCAAACAAAAACAAACAAACAAACAAAAACCAAAAACAACAAAAGGAAAAAAATGAATGAAAATGGGGAGAAAAAAAAAAAAGCATTCTTTAGTTCAGAATACTGTATACCCAAGGGTCCAGTTAAGGAACTCAGTAAAGTGAGGGAGAGCTTTCCTTTACCCTCCTCTTCCCTCCCTCCCTTTTTCAGCTCCCCCCCCCCCCCCACACACACCTTTTTCTTTTGTTGAAGCAAAGCTGTAGTCTGTTAAGAAAAGGTTTAGGGTGGAGGTGCCTCAGTATAGTGCCAAGCAGGAGGACCCGAGTTTGATCCTCAGCACTCTTGTTCTCCTCTCCCGTGGAGACATGGTCTTATTAAGTAGCCCAGGCTGGCCTCCAACTCCCTATAATAGCCTCGACAGGGGTTCTCAACCTGTGGGTTGAGACCCGTGTGCTGTAACATAGCTATCACCTAAGAGAAGAGTCCACCCAAGTACCTAGAGCTGAAAGATGTAGAATATGCTGGAAAGGAGGCTGGGGAGATGACTTAGTGGGTAAGAGAGCCTGCCTTCAAGAGGACCTGAGTTCGATTCCCGACACCCACATAAAAAGCTGGGCATGGCTGTGCACCCACCTTTTGGACTATGTAACCCCAATACTATGGGAGGCTGGTACCAGAGGATAGCTTGATGGGTGCCAGCCTGGCTGTATTAATTACATTTCTACTGCTCTGATAAAACACCATGACCAAGCAACTTAGAGAAGGAAGCGCGTATTTGGGGTTCACCGTTCCAGGGGGATAAGCGTCCATCATTGGCGGGGAAGCGTGGCAGCAAGCAGGCATGGCAGCTGGAGCAGGAAGCTGAGATCTCACACTGAACCACAAGCACAAAGGAGAGAAAATGAACTGGAAATGGCCTAAGCCTTTTAATTTCAAAGCTTGTCCCCAGTGGCATACTTCCTCTACCTCCTTAAACAGCACAGAGCACAGGCATCCACAAACCCACATTAAAAAATAAAAGATTAAAAACAAACAAATAAGAAAAAAAAAATCTTCCCAAACAGCAGTACCAACTGGGGACTAAGTGTTTACCCAAGACTATGGCGACGTTTCTTACTCGAACCGTTCTACTTGCTGAAGGTTTAGTGAGGAACACTGTCTCAAGGGAATAGAGGTGGGGATGATGGAACAGGTCACCCAGTGCTCTGACCTCTGCACACACGAATGCGGGTACCCACACACACCCACATCCACACCCCCCCCCCCCCCACACACACACATAACACACACACTCTCACACAACACACTCACCCAAGCCTAGAGAGCGTAATGGTCAATGACTCCGGGAGATGGAGGCCAAACCTGGGCCCTAGGAACAATTATGCAAAAGAACAACTCAATCTGATTTGCATTTTAATAAGCTCACCCGGGCTGCAGGTTTTAAAATGGCATGGAGAAGCCAAAAGAGAAAGACACGAGTTGGTAGGCATTTTTCATAGAATAGTCTAGAAGGCCCCCTGGGGTGTGCCTGTGTGTGTTTGGGGTGACATTTGCGCAACTGGGTTGTAGATCTGTGGATGGATTTGACAGAGATCTTTTTTGTTTTGTTTTGTTTTTGTTTTTGGAGACAGGGTTTCTCTGTGTAGCTTTGGAGCCTGTCCTGGAGCTCACTCTATAGCCCAGGATGGCCTCAAACTCATAGAGATCCACCTGCCTCTGCCTCTCGAGTGTTGGGATTAAAGGCGTGTGCCACCACCGCCTGGCCCAAGAGAGATCTATGACACAGCTGCAGACCGGTTGGATGTGTGTGTGTTGGGGGGGGGGGGGGTGGTAGTTCAAAGGTCAGTGTTGGCCCAACATGCCCTGGCCTAAGAATAGGATGGATGATGGTAGCATTTGGAAGACGCTCAAGAGCAAAGTAAGAGGATGCTCAGGCATAGAGAGAACCTGAGGGACACAGAAATATATCAGTCATTGTGGTGGGAGTTACCGTCAAAACCTAAGCCTGGAGAGATGGCTCAGCATTTAAGAGCCCAGACTGCTCTTGGAGACGACCCACTCGTGGGAGCTCACAATCACCTGTAACTCCAGTTCTAGAGAACCCCAGGTCCTCTTGACTCCATGGGCAACTGCACTCAGACACACAGATCTACGTAATAAAAACAAATATTAAAAAATGAAAGAGGAAGGCTGACCTCCCCTAAGCAGAGAGTGTAACCTGAGAGCAGAGATACCGGGCCTCGATGTATAGCAGCATAGGAGACGGGGTTACCAGAGAATGAGGCCAGAGGGACACACCCTGTAGCCGCTAAAGCTCAGCAAGGAGGGCATCTGTCCATGTGAAGTGTGAGCATGTGGAGGCTAGGGGACAACCCGAGCTGCTGATCCTGCCATCTCTACTGCTGAGCCACACCCCAGCCCCTCACTGGGGGATTCTAGGCAGGTGCTCTCCCACTGAGCCATATCCCCAGCCCCTCACTGGGGGATTCTAGGCAGGTGCTCTCCCACTGAGCCATACCCCAGCCCCTCACTGGGGGATTCTAGGTAAGTATTCTCCTACTGACTGAGCCATGCCCCCAGCCCTGTGATTTGATTTGTAGTGAAAAAAAATTAGACGTTTCCAACAGATCATCCCTACTTCCTGACCTTTGAGCAGCTCTCCTGGGACCCCTTTCTCAACCTCATCCAGTGACTGAACCCTATTTTCCATTTCTCAGTCTCTTTGTCCTGGGGGAGAAGGTGCAGGTGACATTTTGTTCTCATCACTGGCCTGCCTAGGTCTGTCTGTGGCTAATGCAGTGTGTGGGCCATTAGACAGAGTCCTTGGTGGCTGGTCTTTTTAAAGCCTATTATTTTAATTTCCAAACCTTTTAGGGGAGGCAGCGCAGCAGCTACATCCTCACACTCTGTCTGCCTCCTGATGATGACAATTCGTGACTCAGAGTCACAAACTGGCCATTCCTTTGGCCACCACATCCTGTCCCACTCTGCTCGGTGTCCCCTCCAATAGAGTCAGCCTGTGTTCCCAGGGGACAGGAAATGCTGATGTAATGGCTTCTATTACTGACATTGCCCTGGTAGCTGGGGTGCCAAGGTTGTCTGCAGTCCTGGGGAGGGAACTGAAGAGCTGAAATGTCTTTAAAGTAACTCCACATCCCAAAGTGCTCATTTCACTGGGCTCTGTTAACCTGAGCTAATGCATTTATTTCCTTCAACGGGGAAGATAAGAAAATACCCTCCCTATTACCACATCACTCAGACACATCTGGACATCAAATAAAGGATGTGTTTACAGTCCTTAAACACTCTATCTCATTAACAAACCACTTCCTCAGTCTAATAGAACCCAACAGACAGTCTGTGAGCTTCGGTGTGGTGAAGAGTAGGGTGTGGGTAGCCTTGTGCACAACATCTGGGGACAGAGGCAAACATCTGCCTCCCCAGGGTCACCAGTTCCTCCATCACCCTGCTTCTACAAGGAAAAAAACTTGCAGATTCTCCGTGAGTGCAGACACCATTTCTCACATGTTTAGCTAGCTTCCATGAGAACTGGAAATGTCTCAAATAAAGGAAACTCAGTTTTGACTTTGTTTATTGAGGGGTACTGGGGAGGGAACCCAGCTCCTTGTGCACTAGACATAATATAGTGTTGCAGTTTACTGGCTTAAAGTATTTGCTTCCTGCATTACTTTACTGCATTTTGTTACTGCATTTTGTTACAGTAACAGTGTTCTGTTACTGTAACAAATTCCTGACACAATTAGTTTATAAGGGAGAAGGATTATTTGAGCTCATGGTTTTGGAGGTCTCGGTCCATGATCATTTAACATTAGCAACATTGTATAGGATCTTTATTGTTGTAGGACATCATGGCAGAAGAGCAGGATGCAGCAAAACCAGACCCCAATGTTGAGCCAGGGAGAAAAGAGAAAAGAGAGGGAGATGGGGTGCTACCACCCCCTTAAGAATATACTCCCCATGACCTAAAGACTATTTTTCTCTAGGCCCTACCTCTTTGAGTTTCTACCACCTTCCAATAGTGCCACAGTAAAGACTGAGATTGGGAGGCATATTAGTATTTATGAATTGTTGTGGGTGAAACACAGAAACAAATGAAGGGTCCTGGTTTCAAGGATATCAGTCCATCAATGGCAGGGAAGGCATAGCAAAGCAACTCAGAAGTATGGTGGTGGGTGGGAGCATGTGGTAGGAGCTGTTCACATCTTGATGGATCAGGAAAGGGAGAGGGAGTCAGGAACCAGGGACTTGATATAACCTTCCCAGATCCCCTCTCCTCAGCCCAGTGACCTCCCTTCTCCCAGATGGGCCCCACCTCCCAAAGGCTCCATAGCTTCCTGAAATTGCGCCCTCTGCTGGGGAACAAGGGATTAAACTATGAGGCTGTGGGGGTTATTCATTTTCAAACCGTAATGGAGGATATTGAAGATCCAGTCTGTACCACCTTTCTCCCCATCCCAGATGTAAGGCTAAGAGTCAGGGATGGCATCTTCATCAGCTTCTTTTGGACCCCATCTTAGGGTGGGTCTCATGCAGGCATATTACGAACTACGTACAGAAGGATGAATGCAGGAATCAGTTCTTTGGCAGGCTCACAAAATAACAGATCCCTGTCTTAATTAGCGTCCTTTTCCTCCTAGTCAACCACTTATCAGGGCTCTAATATCTCATGAGCACTTGGTAATGGATTCTTATAAAAAAAAAATTATTTTTTTAACGAAAAAAAGTCGCAGGTAACTTGCTGTGTCGATTACTGATGGCCACTTACCAAAATGCCTTGGCATCTTTTTTTGGTCTTGAAAGGCTCTAAATGGTTTTCTGAGTTTGATCAAGACCAATTTATTCTTTTAAGATATGTGAATTTGCAGCGAGAGCTTTTCTGAATGAGTCAGAACACTCTGTCATGGTTTTCTTCTAGACAATTCAAAATATTTCTGTGTTTTGATATTTTCCTTCTGAAGTGTGGGGTCAGTGGATCACATCTTCCTCCTTGTCCTCTGCTGTGTGTGTATATGTGTGTGGGTGTGCGCAGGTATGTTTGGGTGTTCAGGTACATGTGGCTCATGTATATGAGTGCTTGTGGAATCTAGAGGACAATTTGTCAGGTTACATTTATATATATATTATACAAATATATTAAATATATATGTATGTATACTATATATATATATATATTTGAGGCTAGAGAAATGAAGTAGTCAAGTAGTCAAGAACACTGCTCTTACAGAGGACCCAGGTTCGGTTCCCAGCTCTCCCTTGGTGGCTCACAACCATCTGTAACTCCAGTTCCAGGGGATCTGCTGCCCTCTGCTGGCCTCCTTGGGCACTGCACACATGTGGTGCACAGACATACATGCAGGCAAAATAGCCAAACACACAAGGTAAAAATAACCAAATCTTTAAGACAACTGCAAATATTGTATTAGATTTACTTATGTAGCGTGTGTGTGTGTGTGTGTGTGTGTGTGTGTGTGTGTGTGTGTGTGTGTGTGTGTGTAGTGGTGCATGGGTCATGGTGTACATGTGGTGTCCAGAGGACAACCTGCAGAGTCAGGTCTTTCCACCATGTTGTTTCTGGGGATTGAACTCAGATCATCAGGATTGGTGGCAGATGCCTTTACCCGCTGACCCCCCCCTCATCACTTTCTCCTATTTATTTACTTATTGCCTAATTTTTTTTGAGACAAGCTCTCCCACCGGTCTGGAACTCACTGAGAAGGCTAAGCTGACTTCGTCGGGCTCAGCCTCCCTGCAGTGGGGTCAGAAGCACACACCACCAGGCTTGACTTTTATTTTTCTCTTCACGTGAGTTCTGGGAATTGAACTCAGGTCCTCAGGACTGCAAGGTAAGCATGTTACTGACTCACCTCCTCTGCCCACTTTTATATTTCTCTCCTGATATGTAGGATCAGCAGATCAGCCCCTAGTAGAGTGATCATGTCAACACTTTATATGATTGACACCCAATATCCACAGCCCCTCCTTGGACCAATTGCTATAGCAACCTCCCTGATACCTCCCCTAGAGACCTGCACACCTTCCCCCTGTCCCTCTCTTGGGAACATGGCTGTTTGGTTCATTGTGGCCAGTGGTATGTGAGCTCATGTAAATATCCCAGAGAATTCTTCCAAGTGTGCTTCTGTCAGCGCACACACACACACACACACACACACACACACACACACACACACACACACTCACAAAAGCATTTTCAGCTTTTGAGCCATGACTTCAGATGCCTCAAAGATTGCTTTTCAACACACCTGTGATACACAGCATTGTATCCCCGAGATCAGATGCACGGGGAGGCGACCTGAGAGAGGCTGGGTTCGTGTTAACTAACTCATGCTTTCAGAGGTCAGTCCACAGTCCTTGGCTGTGTTGTTGTGGAGCCCTAGTGAGGTGGAACTTCACAGCAGGGAGAATGTGTGACAAGCTCTTTGCCTCCTGGCAGCCAGGAAGCACAGGAGAGTCTTCAGAGGAAGGAGCCAGGGCAAGATAGAGCCCCAACCAGATAGGCTGGCTCCGCGTTTCTGGGCTTGTGGTGAGGCAGAACATCACAGTGGACCAGAGTGCATCAACTCAGAGCAGCCAGGACGTGGATGACAAGAAGGGGGTCTGAGGGGAAGATACACTTTCCAAAATCAGATGCGTGGCGACCCACTTCTTCACCCCCCATGGTCCTGATGCTCCAGTCCATTATTAAAAACTCCTATATTTTATTTGATGAATGTGTGTGTGTGTGTGCACCATGGTATGTGTGAGGAGGTCCGAGGACAGTCTCGGGCACTGGTCCTCACCTTCCACCTTGAAGCAGGCTGTCTTACGGTTTACCAGTGTATACATCAGGATAGCTTCCAGTCTCCTGTCTCTGCCTCCCATGTCCCCACGGCGGGGCTGGGATTACAGGTGCATGGACCACTGCATGGGTTCTGGGGAATCTGAATTCGGGCTTTACCCACGGATCCATCCTCCCAGCCCTGTTTTTGGTTTTTGAGATATGAAACCCAAACTGACCTTGAACTTACCATGCAGTCCAGGGTGATCTTGAATTTTTAATCCTCTAGCCTCCAGTTCCCAAGCGCTAAGATTAGAGATGTGCGCCCCTAAGCCCAATGTGGTGCTCAGATGGAACCCAGGGCCTCAAGGCTGCTAGGAAGCGACATCTTTAGCTCAGAAACTGACTTCGAATATTTTATTACTTATGCGGTGTGTATGTGTGAGTGAGTGCATGTGGGTTCTGAGCTCAGGTCGGGTTTATATAGCTAGTGTTTCATCTTGCTAGCTCTGTATGGGTGCTGAGATCCAAAGTACAGCACTCATGTCTGGGCAGCAAGCATTCCTATCTGCTGAGCCAGCTCTCCAGCCCCCCCCCCCCCATACTGACTTTGAGTGACCCCCCCCCCCCCCCCCCGCCCGAAAACCAAAGACCTAAAGCATTGGCCTTACTTCTCATTTGCAGAATCTCCTGCTTAGTCTTTCTTCAGGTACCTTTTGGAAACTTTTACTTTTGGTAATAACCACCATCTCACGCTGTTTTGGTGACCTCAAAGGTGTGGGGCTGCCCCCCCCCCCCGCCATGTCAGTTACTTATCTATTGCTGGGATAGAACACCCTGACAAAAGTGACTTCAGGAAGAAAGGGTCTCTTTTGGTTTATGGTTCTAGGGGGATAGTGTCCATCCTGGCTGGGAAGACATTGCAACAGGAGCAGGAAGCTGGCTGGTCCCATTTTGATCCATACACAGGAAGTGGTGGGGGAGAGAGGGAGAAAGGGAAAGATGGAGGACAGGAAATGGAACCAGGCTATAAACCCTCAAAGCCCGCCCCTAGTGACATACTTCCTTCTGCAAGGCTATAGCTACTGAAGGTTCCATAACCTCCCCAAACAGTGCCACCCTCTGGAAACCAAGTGTGTTCAGATACATGGACCTGTGGAGGACATTTCTCATTCCAACCACCACACCCATACACTCCATGTGTATGTTGGGGGTGGTGGTGGTGAGATAAGGAAAGGCTGATGGCTGTCTGCAGCTCTGGAAGGATCCAGGGAGTTACAGATAGACAGGTAAAGGCATATGAAGGACGAAGTGGCAGCCTGAACTCATGGAAAGACAATGTGCTGCCAATCTTGTTTAAAAAGGGAGTCAGGGCTGGGTTGGCGGTGCACACCTATAATCCCAGAACTCATGAGGCATAGGCAGGAGGATCTGTATGAGTTCAAGGCCAGCCTGGTCTACATAGGGAAGGTCTACAGGCCAGCTACACATAGTGAGATCCTCGTGCGGGGAGGGAGAAGGGAAGGAGAAGGAGAGGGAGAGAGGGTGGGGGAGGGGAGGAAGCCTTAGATGTCATCCATTTTGCAGTACCTGTGTTTCACTCCAATTTGAAGGGCTAGTCTTACAGATTTCATCATCCATCGTCCATTTGGGCTTCTGAGAGATTTCTTTTTTTTTTTTTTTTTTTTTTTTTTTTTTTTTTTTTTTTTGGTTTTTCGAGACAGGGTTTCTCTGTGTAGCTTTGCGCCTTTCCTGGAACTCGCTTTGGAGACCAGGCTGGCCTTGAACTCACAGAGATCCGCCTGGCTCTGCCTCCCAAGTGGAGAGATTTCTTTATGATGCTAGTCTCGTCATAGAGAGAGCAGGAAGAAAGATGAATGACATGGGATTTGTGACCTACCCAGCCAGGCAGAGCAGTCACAGAAGTTTTCTTTTTTGATACTGGGCATCAAACCCAGGGCTTTGGTTTTACTAGGCAGGTGCTCTACCACTGGGCTGAAGTCCATGACCTATTTTTATTTTTCCTCTTGAGAGAGTCTTGCTCACTGGCCAGGGTTGGTCTTGAACTTCTCATCCTCTTTCCTTAGCTTCCTGGGTAGTTGGGATGGTAGCATGCACCTCCGCATCCAGGTTTGCCTCCAAATGTTTTGAGTACATATTTTAATGTATTAAATTAGCATGCAAGGTGTTAGACATCACTATGGCATTAAACATATTTATTTTTTAATTATGTGTATTTTTATGTCTATGTGTGGGTATGCAAGTGTGTGCACGTGCTTGAGGAGGCCAGAAGAGGGCATCAGACCCATAAGAGCCAAAGTCAAACCCTGGTTGCTAAAATTCCTTCCCAGCGGTTGATGTAAACAATGTCTACACTTCCTCCTAAAGTCCCCATACTGAGGCATGATTCCACAAAGTCCCTTCTGGGGATCTGATGAGTTTCTTGGGCTTCCCTATAGAGCACAGATGAGGGGTTACTTACTGGAGCATGGGTGCACCCCATCAAGGGCATACCAAGAGGGGATGATATCTTTCCCAAAGCCCCATAAATGAAGCATGGATCCCCTAATCTTTACCCTCTCCAAGGCCATGTTCAGTTAGGGCAGAGTTGTATGCAGCCAGGGGGAGGGGGAGGGAGAGGCTGGAGGCTCAGGTGAGGGTCTGGTGACCCTGACCACTCTTCTATGAGGGATATAAACAGCCAAGGAGCCCAGCTGGGATGATCTTTTGCAAATGGGCATATCTGAACTCCCCAACATAGAGGTTATTTGGCTTGGAGGATAGTCAGGTCTAACAAAGTAGTTGTGAGCCACCCATTGTGGGTTCTGAAAACCAAACTGAGGTCCTCTGGTTTGCTCTGGTTCCCAGCCTCCATGGTGGGCAGCTCACAATTCCCTGTAATTCCAGCTCTAGGGGATCTGATGCCCTCTTTTGGTCTCCACACCCATGTTTACATACAAGTAAAAATAAAATATATCTTTAAAAAAGAGAAGTCGGATTTCCATATCCCTGCTCCAGTGCTACCTGAGCAGAATGCTGACAGGCTCCTTTCTGGAAAGATTGGCCTGAGTAGAGCCTGTACTTAGGGACGTTGGATATAGTTGGGGAGGGGGGTGGTCAGTGGCCTATGGTGAAAAGAGGAAGTTTGGGTAAAAATGGAACCAATTGAGAGATGCCTGCTTTCCGGTCTCTGACCTCTATTTGACATTTAGAACAGCTCACAGCAGGTTATATAATTATATACAACTATGGATAAGTATCAAAAACAAGCAAATGATGTAATGAGACAATTATGACCCCAAGGTGACGAAAATGAGTGGTATTCATATAACACCAACCATCCATGAATAATATTGACACGGGCACCGAATAAATGTTGCTTCAACCCAAAAGGATAAAATTAGGATGAGGGGAAATAGTGTGAGTGCGAATTGGTGGAACGCTCACCGAGCATTCATGAAGCATGTACCATGTAAATCAGGCATGGTGGTGCATGCTAGTAATTCGAGCACTTGAAAGGTAGAGAGAAAGGGATCAGGAGTTCAAGGCCATCCTTGGCTACATAGGGAATTTGAGGCCATCCTTAGCTACATGAAACCTGTTCTCAAAAAAAAAAAAAAATATGAAATTGCGTAATATAAAAAGAAACACCTGAACACACAGCCAGAAGGTGGTGGAGTGGGGGTATTGATTTTATGATTTCTTTTCTTATTTTGAAAGTTATTATTGTTATGTTCGTGTGTGTGTGTGTGTGTGTGTGTGTGTGTGTGTGTGTGTGTGTGTGTGAACGAAGTGAGGGTTTATGTTCAGGTGCATGTGTGGAGGTCAGAGGATAACCCTTGGGAGTTGGTTCACTCCTTCCATGTTGAGGAAGAGTCTTGCTCACTTCCGGCATGTAGCATCTCCAAGGTAATTGGCCCGCGAGCTTCCCTGAGAGTCTCCCATCTCCAGCTTCCACTCATCATGGAGTGCTAGGTTTAGAGAAGGCCACCACTGTAGCTGGATTTTGACACCGTGTTTTGTAGGTTCCAGGGATTGAACTCAGGTTGTCAGGAGTTTGTGACAAGCGTCTTTACCTGTTGAGCCCTCTCACTAGCCCACCCTTCTATTTTATTTTATTTCCCTATTTTTCTTCAATTGAAATTAGATTTTTCTTTTCATTCACTATATTCTGATTACGGTTTCCCCTCCCCTAACTCCTCCCAGATTCTCTCCACCTCCCCTTCCATCCAAATCCACACCCTTTCTTTCTTTCACTCTCTTGTTAGAAAACGAGCAGGCATCTAAAAATAATTAATAAAATAAAATGAGATAAAACAAAAAGAAACAGGGCTAAGCAGACAGAAAAAGAGCCAAAGAAAAAACACAAGAAACACATAGAGACGCAGAGACACACATGTTCACATACACAGACATCTCATAAAAAACATACAACCTGAAACAATATATATGCACCCCCCCCCTCCAAAAAAAACCAAAGGTCCCGACCAAGCATTATGAGACAAAGAACCTCCGAAGATGCCATTGAGTTCATTTCCTGTTGGCCGTCCACTGCTGGGCAAGGGGCTTGACATTAGGAGGGATTTGTATCCCCGGTGAGACTCCGTTAGAGAAAACCAATTTTTCCTTTGCGAGTGGTTGTCAACCAGAGATAGCTTTTGGGTCAGGGGGATGGGGGCTTGTGTCCACTTCCCCTCTCATTGCTGGGGCCCCATCTGGAGCAGACCTGTGCAGGCCCTGAGCATGCAGCCACAGTCTGTGTGCCTTGGTCCTGTTGTGTTTAGAAGACCTTGTTTCCTTGGTGTCCTCCATCCCCTCTGGCTCTTAGAATCTTCCACTTTCTTTTCCCCAGGGTGCCCTGAGCCTTCGGGGAAGGAATGTGGATTGTCACTATACATTGATTTTAAATAAAAAAATAGATATACTTGTCTATTTTAGGGTGTGATAATTATCTG
Source organism: Peromyscus californicus insignis (assembly GCF_007827085.1). Taxonomy (NCBI): domain Eukaryota; kingdom Metazoa; phylum Chordata; class Mammalia; order Rodentia; family Cricetidae; genus Peromyscus; species Peromyscus californicus. The sequence goes on from NW_026294540.1 coordinate 20,614,289, forward strand.
ATTTATGTGCACATGTATGGATATAGTATGTATGTGTATATGTGCACAGTAGAGTTGGAAAGTATGTCATTATCTAACACATATGTTGTCTGGAGCTGTGGCTCAGTGGGAGAGCACTCGCCTAGCATATACAGGGTCCTGGGTTCCACCCCCAGTACTTTAAAAAAGAAGAAATAAATAAATTGATCAAAGTGTTTGGTTATTTAATAAATCATACTGTATATTTTATTAATTAAAAATGTTTATTTATTTAGTATGTTTGTGTGTGAATATGGAGGTCATAGGCCAGCTCGTGGGAATCCGTTCTCTCTGTCCACCATGTGGGTCTCGGGGATCAAGTTCAGGTTGTCAGCTGCCTTCACCCACTGAGCCATCATCCTGAGCCTCTTTCCAGATCTTAGTCCCAAGAGTTTCTGAAGACTCCAAAACCCGTCACTTCTATCACATTGTATATGAGTGAAAAAAAAAATACCCTCATAAACAGTACGCCAAAGAGAATGTAATATTCGCTTAAACAAATCCACACACATGCATTTTAAGATCTAAGAGAACTCAGGTTGTCCCTGCCTCTCTGGGTCTGGCTTACGTCCCTTGACATAGTCATTTCCAGTTCCATCCACTTCCTTGCAAGTGTGATTTCATTTCTCCCTGTGGCTGAATGAAACTCCACTGTATACATGCACCCACCAATGACCTGTCTGTCTGTTGATGGTATAGGGGCTGCTACCATCTCTTGGCTATGGTGAATAGGGCAGCAATGGACATCCATGTGCAGATATCTCTGTGGTCTGCTGACTTAGGGTCCTTCTAGTAATTCCCAGAAGTGGGGTAGCTGGGTCATATATGTAGTTCTAATTTTAGTATTTTTTTTTAAAGAAAGCTCCATACTAATTTACACAGTGACTGCATAAGTTTACAGATAACATATAATTTTTTTTAAAGATTTTTATTTCATTTTAAATATGTGTGTGGGTTTATGTGCATTAAGTATGATGTCCTTGGAGGCCAGAAGAAGGCATCGGATCCCCCTTGGATTGGAATTACAGGTGGTTGTGAGCCGCCTAACATGAGTACTGGGAATGGAACTTGGGCCCTCTTTGAGAGCGGCATTCACTATTAACTGCTGAGCCATCTCACCCGCCCCCAGAGGGTGTGATGTTCTGACCTTTCTATTCTAAGGCTATACGATTTCTTTTAATTGCACAGGATAAAAATAAATTTCAATTATTTATGAGTGTGGAACGCAAATAAATTTTGAGGTCTGAAGTACCGACAGAGAAACAGTAGTTAGTGATTAAAAAGCCATTCTAATGTTTACTAAAATAATTGGAAAGTATTAATGGATCCAGTTCAGGACTCACGGGCATAATTCTTCGAAAGTCCACTCCTGTCTTCAGCAGTTTGGTTACTGAAGAGCTTCCGGGATTCCTCTGGGTTCTCTAAGACACACATTCTTCTTGTGGGGGGGGGGAGGGTGTGTGGTGGGTGGGTCTGTGTGCACGTGTATGTGCTTGTACATTTCGAGGGCAGAGGTCAACCTCCAATGCTGTTCCACGTGATGGGGATGTCTGCCTTGATTTTTTTTTTTTTTTTTTTGAGGCAGAGTCTCTCACTGACCTAGTAGGCTCAGTTGGCTGGCCAGTGAGCCCAGGGCTTCGAACTGCCTCTGCTTCCCCAACACGGGGCTTACAAATATGGGAGACCATGCCCACCTTTTTACATGGGTGCTGGGATTGAACTCAGCACCTCATGCTCACGTACACGTAGCAAGCAGTTTGCTGGCCGAGTCATCTTACCGTTCTGTTTTAAATAAGATAGCTTTTGGGGGCTGTGACGTCACCTTTGGAACAATACTGTGAGTTAGAGATCATCATTTCTTACCGCAAAGAGGGGGGTTCCAGGTTCAGAGAAGATGGACGATGTGATCAGGGGAGCACAACAGAGAAGAGATGAAATCAAGTCTCCCCCACTCAAGCGGTTGCATTACAGGACCTTTTATTTTGGGTTAACATTGGGTTGTACTTTATGGTTGCCCTCCCAGCTGATTATTCCTTTTCTTTTCTTGTTTTTAATGTTTTTGTGTTGCTTTGCCATCTTTGAGATCGTCTTTTTGTGTAGCCCAGGCTGACCATCAAACACGCAATCCTCCTGCCTTCGCCTTTGAGTGCTGAGATCACAGACATGCACTTCCACATCTGACTGCTTTGCTGTTTTATTCTTTCTTTGAAAGGATTTTTTATTTAAAAAATTACTCATATTTTAAATTATGTGTGTGCGTGTGCGCGTGCGCGTGCACGTGAGAGTGTATGTGCATGAGGGCAGTGCCCATGGAGGCCAGAGGCATTGGATTCGCTGGTAGCTGGAGTAACAGGTGGTTGTGAATCGCTCAGAGAGGATGCTGGGACTGAACTCGGGTCTCCTGGCTCTTGCCATCAGAGCCATTTCCCATCTCCTTGTTTCATCCTTTCCTAACAGAGACCACACCGTACAAATGGCTGTGTTGCCTGGAGATCTTCCACTTGCCAGAGTCCCAAGTCCTCAGAGGTTCTTATTGGGGTTCTGTGTGGAATTCACACAGAGACAAAACCATTTCTGGAAGATACCATTTTGCTCCATCAATATGGGAGATCTTTCTTTACCCAGGAGAAGGCACAGTGCTGTGGATATCGCTCTGTATAAATAAAATGCTGATTGACCAGTAGCCAGACAGGAAGTACAGGCGGGACAAGCAGAGAAGAGAATTCTGGGAACAGGAAGGCTGAGGCAGAGAGATGCTGCCAGCCTACACGATGAGGAGCAGGATGTAAAGTACCAGCAAGCCATGAGCCATGTGGCAAAGTAGAGAGACCATGGGCCAGGCAGGACTGGAGAACACTCCAGTTACAGCACGGCCTCTGTTCAAGCTTCTGCCTTGTCTCTCTTTCTCTTATTATTATTATTACTATTCTTATTTGTTATTAATTTGGTTGTTTGAGATGGGTTTTTGCTATGTAGCTTGGGCTGGCCTTGAATTCATGATCCTCCTGCTTTGGCCTGTAGAGTGTTGAGATTACAGGCCTCCACAATGATACTCCACAAGTCCAAATTCCTTACAGCTCTGTATGCAACTTCTTTGCCTAGAAAGAAAGAAAATATTAGAGATCAAATATGATGACCAGTCTCCATTGTCAATGTCTTTGTTAGGGTTTCTGTTGCTGTGAAGAGACACCATGACCACAGCAACTCTTTTAAAAGAAAACATTTAATTGGGCTGGCTTACAGTCTAGTCCATTATTGTCATGGCATGAGACATGGCAACATGCAGGCAGACATGGTGCTGGAGAAGGAGCTGAGACTTCTGCATCTTGATCCACAGGCAGCAGGAACAACTGTGAGTCACACTGGGCCTGGCTTGAGCAGAGGAGACCTCAAAGCCTGCCTCCACAGTTGACACACTTCCTTCAACAAGGCCACACCTACTCCAAACAAGGCCAAACCTCCTAATAGTGCCACTCCCTGATGAGCCAAGCCCTCCAACACATGAGTCTATGGGGGCCATTGCTATTCAGACCACCACAGTCAACTTGATTGCATTTAGAATCGCTGTGGAAATGCATTTCTGGGCATGTCTGTGAGGGAGTTTATGGTGATATTTTATTTGTACTGAAATGTGATTTTATTTGTATGTTAATAAATAAAGTTGCCTGGGGGTCAGAGCTATTAGCAAACCATAGCAGAAGCTGGGCGGTGGTGGTGCACGCCTTTAATCCCAGCTCTTGGGAGGCAGAACTAGGCGGATCTCTGTGTATTCAAGGATACAGCCAGCATGGAGACACACGCCTTTAATCTCAATACCAACCATAGAAGACCTGGAGGTCTGTACAGACAGGCAGTGACGAGGCAGTCATGTGGTTGGGTTTACAACCAATGAGAAGGCAGAACAGAAAGTCTATATAAAGACAAACACACAGGAAGTAGCTCTCTTGGCTGAAGAGGATAGCTGCAGAGTGAAGGGTAAGGCTCTTAGCTCTGACCTCTTGGGCTTTCGTCTCTGCATTGGCTCTGTGTTTCTTATTGAATAAGACGCTTACTTCTACAGGAGTTTCTAGATTGGCTTTTATTCAAGTAGGAAGACTCATTCTGAATATGGGCAGCACCATCCCATGGGTTGGCATCCTGCTCTGAATACGAAAGTGAGCTGAGCACCAGCATCCATCTTTTATCCTTGACTGCACATAGTGTGACCAGCTGCTCCTGCTGCCGTGATGGACTCAGACTGTCAACCGAAACAAACTCATCTCTCATGTTGCTTTTGGTCACAGCTGCCTGTAACTCCAGCATTGGGAGGTCTGTTGCCCTTTTCTGTCCTCCCTAAAGAGAGGAAATTTTATTGGGGTGTTGTCCATTGGTATCCAGAGAGCTCGATGGCCTTGTGTGTGGACTCGCTGATCCTCAAGGATGTTAGGGTCTATTCATCCAGTAGCCCTTGAAGGGGGAACCACTAAACAAGGCTCTGGGTTCAGATTCTACCATGAAGGAATTTACATACAACCAGCTGCGGCCTCGTCCTAGGGCTCTGGAGTCGGGCTGCAGTGGGACCAGCACTCCAACACATGATAACGCCTTCTTTTGCATTCCTGTGTATGTGAAGGCTGGTGCTGGAGCATGCATTGAATGTTCCCTCCCCTCACAACCTTCCTTCTTGCCTTTTTGTGAGTGCACATGCTCATAGTGTGTGTGTGTGTGTGTGTGTGTGTGTGTGTGTGTGTGTGTGTGTGCAGTCACGTGTATGTGGGAGCCCACAAAAGCTTCCTAAGGGAGGTCAGAGCTTGCTGTACACAGCCGGGTTGCATTAGGGGATGGCTTGACCACTTGTGTGGTTACCGGGTGTTTGGGATGGTCTACACTTGGCTGTGCTGGGGAGAGGGCTTTTGCCCCACCCCTTGGCATTCTTTTAAAAGCCCTTTAGAAGAGACAGAAGGGGCCGGTGGGTTTTGACCCAGCTCTCCTGAGGCTATTCTATGTTTCTGTCTCTGTCCTCTATACTTCTATCTACATATTCCTCATTTCTCCCTGTTCAAGAGTACCCTGGGGGGAAAAGTGGGGTCAGCCCCCCCCATGTATGTATAGGTATATGTGTACATGCATGTAGAGGCCAGAGATCAGCCTGAGGTGTTGTTCCTCAGGCACTGTCCACCTTTTATTTATTTTTCAGAGTTCCTCTCACTGGGACCTGGAACTCACTTTTAAATAGGCTGGCTGCCCATGAGCTCCAGGTATCTGCCTATCTCTGTCTGGTCAGCACTGGAATCGTATGTGTCAGTACATTCTGCTTTTTAAAATTACGTTTATCTGTCTATCTATCTATCTATCTATCTATCTATCTATCTATCTATCTACCTATCTATTTTGTGTGTGTGTGTGTATGTGTGCGTGTGCACGCGCGCGCGCAAGCGCGTGTTTGCACGCGCGCGCGTGCACCCACAGCGTGCTTGTAGAGGTCTATTTTCTCCTTCCACAATGTCAGGTCATCAGACTTAGCAGCAAGCCCCTTCACTTGCTGAGCCACCCCACCAGCTCATGCTCCGAGTATCCTTGTGGGTTCTTGGGATTGAACTCAGATACTCACACTCGCAAGCCAAACACTTTACCAACTGCGCCATGGCTCCACCCCCTCCAGTTTTGGAGACATCTGGAAAGGGTGTTTTTTAAGACACTTCCTCGGGTCCCCGACAGACAGAAAGCTGCCTTTAGTTCTGCAGCAGGTGAGTCAGCACCAAGGGGCTCGGTGACTCTGAGAGAGGGCGAGTCTTCTCAGAGATTTGACTGTCCCGGGCTAATCCTGCATGTCTCTAAGGGCATCAGACTTAAGCCCTGAGAAAAATCTCATAAAGAAGACATGAGGAAAAAAATAGGAAGCCCCGCCCTCTGCTCCCTTACTGCTGAGAATATTTACAGATGTGATCGTGTCAGGAGACCCCTGACGACAGGCGCTGAGCAAGTGTGTCTTGAATTTGGAAAAGCTCTCATGATACTTTTTGGTAAAGAAGAGGGGATGCTTTTTTTTTCCTTGTTAAAAGGGGGAGGGGCATGTACCCCAGGCTGGGCCTGAACTTGCTATGTAGCTGAGAATGACCTTGAACTTCTGATCTCCCTAACGGCATTTCCTGAGTGCTGGGATTACAGGTGTGCACTACCACACCTGCTTTTTTAAATTTTTCAATTTTAAATTATTTATTTGTGTGCACGCATGTATTCACTCTGGAGTGTGTGTGCGTGTATCTGTGTGGGGCTCCTCATGGCTGAATTCCCAATGCAGGCATTTTTATGTCATGTGGTGAACACTAGTGACCTCCGTTGGACATGGTTCACCTCCCAGCTGCTCTCAAGGACACGGTGTTTTTACTCTCGGGCGGTTTTGTTCTTCTCTTCCCTCCCTGTCACAGAGTTTGGGAGGCCAGCCTATTCCCAGACCTGGGAGGACCCTTTGAGACAAACATGCTTGGGTCTGAAATGGCAGGGTACATGCACGCGCACAGTCCCACTTCCAGAGCCAGTGTCTCAGCGTGTTCAAACAACACGTGGCAGTTTACCAATACACGTGTATTACAGAAAGGCACGGCAGTGGAAGTGTCTCCATGTGGTGGGAGCATGAGGCAGAAGGTATTCACATCATGGCTGACCAAGAAGCCGAGGAGAGGAACCGGAAGGCCCACCTTCAGAGACCGCCCCCTGCCAGTCAAGTCCCACCTCTAATAGGTGCCACAACTTTCAAAGCAGCACCACGGGAACTCAGGTAATAGCTCGGTCCATGTAAAACTCATGTAAAAACATGTAAAAACCAATGTGGTGGTACACACCTGTAATCCTAGTGCCGAGGGGGTGGAGATAGGTGGATCCTTAGGACTTACCAGCCAGTCAGCTTAACCTGATCAGCAAGCTTGTGGCCAGTGAGAGATCCTGTCTCAGAAACAAGATGGAGAGCTCTTGAAGAATGTCACCCAAGACTGACTGTAGCACGAATCTTTGTTTGTTTGTTTGTTTGTTTTTCAAGACAGGGTTTCTCTGTAGCTCAGTAACTCACTCTGTAGCCCAGGCTGGCCTCGAACTCACAGAGATCCGCCTGTCTCTGCCTCCCAAGTGCTGGGATTAAAGGTGTGTAGCGCACATCTTAAAAGATCTTAATAAAATCAAACCCGAAGCTAGGTATTGGGGTGAATGCTGGAAGATCATAGAAGCAGAGCAAGCCACAGCCACCTCACCTCACCAATTCTTCAGCTGATCCTGTTTCCTCAGACTGGAAGCCTCTGAGTCCTCATCCAAATGGATCTCAGCTGAACTGCTGCTAAAAGCCTAAAAGCTTAACATAACTCTAGTTCCTGGTCCTCACACCTTATATACCTTTCTGCTTCCTGCCATCACATCCTGGGATTAAATGTGTGTGTCACCATGTCTGGCTGTTTCCAGTGTGGCTGCTGGATGGATCTCTGCCTCCAGAATGCTAGGATTAAAGGTGTGAGTGCCACCATTTTCTGGCCTCTGTATCTAGTGGCTGTTCTGTTCTCTGCCCCCAGATAAGTTTATTAGGGTGCAAAATATATTGGGAGGGCTGGAGAGATGGCTCAGAGGTTAAGAGCACTGACTGCTCTTCCAGAGGTCCTGAGTTCAATTCCCAGCAACCACATGGTGGCTCACAACCATCTGTAATGAGATCTGGTGCCCTCTTCTGGCCTACAGTCATACATGCCATATACGTAATAAATAAAATAAATCTTTAAAAAAAAAAAAAAATATATTGGGAGACACAATATGACCAGAACTGACCTCTGTCCACCATACACACACATGCACAGGCTCACATATAAAGCACATCACAAACCAGCCGTTCAAAACACCAGCTTCAGATCTGAAATACAATATCATCTTTCTTGACTCTGCCTCACACTAGGGAATCAGGGAATCTAGACCTAAGTCAGCTTCCTCAAGTGTGTCATACAGGTGTCCACGTGCTCATGGTGAAGGCATTGTGTGTGTGTGTGTGTATTTGTGCACTGTGGTATGGGTGTGGCGATCCAAGGACAACCTCAGGTGTTGGGCCCTGCCTTCCCCCGTGTGTGGGACAGGGCTCCTTTGCTGATGTGCTGTGCACTCCACAGGGGCTTCAAGAGGGTCTCCTGTCTCCACCTCCCTTGCATAGGACTGCTGGGGTTGTAGACACGTGCTCCTGGCCCTGGCTTAACGTGGGTGCTACTGATGGAACTCATGTCCTCACACCTTTGAGGCAAACGCTTGATCCACCGCTCCCTCTTCCTAGCCCTTAACCTTAATAAACATAGCTCAAAATTTTCCATGATTCCCGAAAAATACTCTCTGAAAGCTCAGAATAAAAGATAATGCCTTTAACCTGGGAGATGCATTTATGCGTCCGTCCAAAATTTGGAAGAAGAAAGCGGGCACTTTAAAATTTTGTTTTGTATTTTACTTTCATGAATGTGTAATTTATTCCTTACATGAATGTGTGTGTGTGTGTGTGTGTGTGTGTGTGTGTGTGTGTCTGCCTGCCTGCCTGCCTGTCACATGTGTCAAAGGAGGCATCAGATCCCCTGGAACTAGAGTTATGGGTGCTGAAAAGTGGACTCAGATCCTCTGCAAGAGCAGCAAGCCTTCTTGAATGCTAAGCCTCCTCTCCAGCTCTCTTATTCAATATTTTACCAGAAGTTCTGGTCCGTGTAATAAGATAATAAAAAGAAATAAAAGACATCCATATTGGAAATGAAAAACTGAAGTTGGAAAATTATTTCTTTCCAGACGTACTATAAAGCTTTGATAATTAAGATAATATATTATTTATTGAAAATCCCAGCCCCACTTCTTTCTATTGATTTTTTTTCCCTTCGTCGAAATTTAATTGTCTATATAAATGTGGGCATGTTTCTGGTGTTTTTAATTCCATTTCATTGATGGTCATCAAAATAAAAACCTTATCTTTCTATAAGAAACATTTGAAGGGATAAAAAGGCAGAGTATGGGCCTGATGTACGCACCTGCCACCCCATCACTCTGGAGAGGCAAGGTCAGGAGTTCAAGGTCATCTTCAGCTATAGGTGAGCTCAAGGCCAACCTGGGCAACATGAAACTGTCTCAGAAACAGAAGGAGAGTAGGAGAGGACATTTGGGGAAATACAGTGAGAAGGAGAAAACTATGGTCTCCAGCAACATCAGCTTGTCTACCTTGTTCTGGTGGCTTCAGTCTGACATGTTCTTGGCTCCCATGATAACCTCACCACTCCCATCTCAGCCCTCAGAGCCTTTTCACACACACTCTAAGGACATGACCCCCCTTTCTTTTGTTCTTTTGGTTCTTTGAGACAGGTTCTCCTATAGCCAGGGTGGATTTGAACCTCTGGTCCTCTTGCCTCCATCCTTCAAGTGCTGCGATGTTGTGGAATAGAGAAATTGTTTTAACTATGTAAGGGTGTGTTGCTTTTGTTTATGCTGCATTTAACTATGTAAAGATGTGTTGCTGTTTCATCTTGCCTGCCTAAAGCACCTGATTGGTTTAATAAAAAGCTGACTGGCCAATAGCTATGCAGAGGAGGGGTAGTGGGGGCTGGCAGGCAGAGAGAAAAAGGGAGCCAGACAGACAGCCAGGGGCCAGCCAGCCAGTCAGACACAGAGGAAGCAGGAAAGCAGGATGAACAGTACATAGATGAATAGAAATGGGTTAATTTAAGTTAAAAAAAAAAAAAGCAAGCTAGAAACAAGCCTAAGCTAAGGCCGAGCATTCATAATTAATAATAAGTCTCCATGTCATGATTTTGGGGGCTGCAGGTCCCGGAAAGCTGGTTACACTTTGGTTACAGGTGTGTGCCACACCCGACCATCAACTTTTCCCTATAGCATTTATCCCAACTGTTCTTTCTTCCTCTCTCTCAGCATGTGGGTGTGTGCATGCATGTGTGTTCACGTGTGTGCATTTGTGTGTGCATGTGTGTGAACATGTGTGTGAGCATACGGGGGTCAGCCATGGTGTGCTTATGAAGGTCAGAAGACAACTCTGTGGAGTCGGTTCTCGCCTTTCACTGTGACACCCCCCCCCCCCCGGACTTGAACTCAGGTCTTTAGGCTTGTGCTGCAAGCACTTCTATCTGCTTAGCCCTTCCTCCAGCCCCCACCTATAACCTCACACTTATGCATGCACTTCCAGGTTGTTCTCTTGCCCACAACAGAACGTAACAACGGCCGGAAGCCCCTTTCTGACTTGCTAACTTTCTCTACCTCCAGCACCCTAGACAGCTCCTGGCCTCTGGTAGGTGTTTAGCACTCTTGTGTGGAATGAATGAATAGTTTGGTTCCTGTTGATCGCGTCAACTCGATCAACGCGAAGGTAGATTCACCCTGGAGACAAATCTCTGAAGGAGTTTTTAAATGACGGCATTCAGGTGGCAAGACCCACCACCAATGTGGGCAGCACAAGATTGAATGAAAAGGAGAAAGTGAGCTGAGCACCAGCATGCATCTCTCTCTGCCTCCTGACTGTGGATGCCACGTCTTCCCATTCCTGTCACTGTGTTTTCCCCGCCGTGATGGACTGTGCCCTGGGTCCATGAGCCGCAGTAAACCTTTCCTTAAGTTGTTCTGGTCAGTGACTTTGTTACAGTTATAAGCAAAGTAACTGGAAGGCACAGACACTAGAAGAGCAGCCTGGGATGCTGCCGTGGGATGCTGTAGGATGATACCATCTGAAAGCTGTAAGCTGATACCATCTGAAAGCTTCGAGGTTTGAACAGGCATGTCCCTAGAATGCCAGCAGGTTCAGGCTGAGGTGTGATGTGGTCATTCACTGTCTCTGAGAACCTCAAGAGGTCTTAATGAAGACGTGACTCATGCCACTTTTCCTGGCCCATGGGCTGCAATTTGTCACATGAAGTCACCCAGGAATTTCCAGGAGCTGTCAGTCATCTCCACATAACTGCTCTGTTACAGCATCCTTGATGTCTTCCAATGGGAACCAGCTTCATCCAGGTTTCAGATGGTCTTGGATACTCTGGACAAGGGGGGCATATGCCATAAAATGCCTTTGCTCAAGGAATCTATCAAAGCTGGTGCAGAGCGCTGTGGAAAGAAAAGCACTCTAGGGTAGAGGAAAATAGAAGGTAAACAAATAAATCAGAGTCCACCCAGATGAAAATTTCATCTGTCTACAAAATACTGTTGAGAGAAGGAAAAGGCAAAGTATGGGAATGTCATTTTGAGGAGAAAATATTCACAAAGCATATGTTATAGAACTTTTGGATCTTGCTAGGTACAGTGGCACACACCCAACATCCCAACACTCTGGGTGTGGGGGCAGGAGAATCAGGAACTCAAGGTCATTCTTGGCTATACAGCAAGTTTAAAAGCCAGCCTGTGTAGCCATAAGTTTCTCTGGTCCTGCCCAGCCCCACAGTCCCTCAGCCACTTATAAAATAATCACTCAGAGGCTTATATTAATTACCGATTGTATTGCTTAGGGCAGGCTTCTTTCTATCTAACTCTTTCATCTTAAATTAACCCATATCTATTAATCTATGTGTTACCACATGTTCTGTGGCTTTACCTTTGTCCCATTACATGCTGCTGGCATCTCTCTCATCTCTGCCCTTCTCTTTCCTGTCTCTCCCCTTGGATTTCCCACTTGTCTCTAAGCTGCCCTGCCACAGGTCAACGCAGCTCTATTTATCAACCAATCAGAGCAACAAATATTCACAGCGTACAGAAAGATATCCCACAGCAAGGGCTATATGAGACTGCCAACAAAACAAAACAATAGCAACAAAACCTTTTCATTCAGAATAGAAAGACATTTTAAGTGTTTTGAAAATTACAAGTGTATGTGGGAGTTTGTACATGTGTGTGTGCAGGTGCCCATGGAGACCAGAAGAAGGCATCAGACCCCTTGGAGCTGGAGTTACAGGTGTTTGTGAACCACTGGGTCCTGGGAGCTGAACTTGGGTCCTTTGTAAAAGCAGCAAGTGTTTGTTATCCAGTGGGCCATCTGTCTAGCCTCTATAAAGAACTTTTAAATCTCAGCAAGAAACCTCAATCAAACTGGGTAAAATATATGAAGATACACTTTACTAAGAACTCACATACACTTTCATGAGTTTACTAAAACTTGTGAAGAATTGTTCAACACATTACGGCTTAGGGACATGCTAATGAAAGTCACTGTATACGCTCACTATTGATTATTTTGATTGTGTTATTTGGAAGTATTGATTTGATTTTTTTTCCTGATATATAATATAGTGGAGGAACTATGTTAGGAGTTGGGGATATATCTCCATTGGTAGAGTACTTGTGTGGCAGGCATGAAGCCCTGGCTGCCAGCCCCAGGACCAGATAAACCAGGCATGGTGGCACATGCCTGGAACATTACATGAACTGTAACATTAGTTCGGGAGGTAGAGGCAGGAGGATCTGGAGTTCAAAATCATCTTTGGCTACATAGCAAGTTCAAGGCCAGGCAACCTGGGATGAGAAGAGGGGGTTTTGAGGGAGAAAATGAGGGGAGGGGAGGAGAGAGATATTTTAATTTGAATTCTGATTTGACCACTTTCCAGTCATGTGAACTTTGGAGAATCACTCCATTTTTCCAGAATCTTACTTTTTTTTTTAAATGACAAAACAAAACAAAACAAAACAAAAACAACCCAGGATGGAGTTGTCTATATTTAACTTTGTTGAAAGGCTTAAGTTGGGTAATACCAATAAATGATTTAGAACAAAGCTTGGTGCACATGGAAACTTTGCCATTGGTTATATGGCATTAATTGCAACAATGGATATTTTGTTACTTTTCTCATGGCTGTGGCAAAATACTGGGCATAAACAGCTCAAAGGCAAGAATTATGTATTTGTGTTTCAGAAGATTCAGTCTGTCATGGTGGGGAGGACTTTTCAGAGAAAAGCAGTTCACGTCATTTCAGCCAGGAATCAGAAAGAGACAGGAAGGGACCTGGACAAAATATAGCCCTGAGGACATGTCCCCAGTAACCTACTCCCTCCAATTAGCCTCACCTCCTCCTTTTACCACCTGTCCCAAATGCCACCATATTATGAATCTATTAAGGGAAGAAGCCATTGATTAGGCAAACTAGAGCTCCCAGGATTTAGTCATCTTTCATAATACCCTCACGGACACACATTTGAGGTGTGCTCAACAAATCTCCCAGGTGTTTCTCAAGCCAATCAAGTTGACATTCAAGATTAACCATCAACAGACATTGTACAGATGTTTGAGTCCCCAGATTGGAGAGAACCAAGGAAGAAAATATTCCTTGGTGTGTGTGTGTGTGTGTGTGTGTGTGTGTGTGTGTGTGTGTGTGTGTGTATGTGTGTGTATGCCATGATGTAAATCAAGGGTTAATAAAAATGACCATTTCGGGGTGGGTATTTCAGGATTAGGGAATAATGTAGCTTGGTCAAAGTTAAGGATAAAAGAAACCAGTGTGTTCAAGAGACTTTTCAGGTCAGAATGCCATACACATTTGTAGAAGTGTCAAGAGAGGGGCTGGAAAAGTGCTCAACAACTCATTTACCATCCGCTCTTGAAACAGGGACTCATAGTCTAGACTGGCCTTGAGTTTACTATGTAGCCAATGATGACTTTGAACTTCTGATCTTCCTGCCTTAGGCTCTGGAATGCTGGGATGCTACCATGCCTGTTTAGCAGTATAGGGGATTGAACTCAGGGCTTCATTCATGGTAGGCAAGCAATCTCCAGCTAGTCTACACAACCCCAACCCCTTAGGTAGCTTTTAAACTCTTGCCCCATACATAGGCACTATCCCTATAGGGCGAGGAGGGTTATGGCTTCAGGATGCTAAACACTGCAGATTCATGTCTTGGAGGCGTTTTCTCTAGATCTTAGCTTCTCAACCAATCCATGGAGTTAAGGGACATAAAATCCAAGCTACAAGAATAAGGCAAAGGAAGGGCACCCTCCGATGTTACATGGGGTGCTGTTGAACAAGCCCTGCCCCCTTCCAAGGTTCACATGTTAACTTGGTAATTCTTTTCCTTGGTGGAGCTAGGATTGACTTTTGGCTGGTAGAAACGATAACTCCCATTATTATGGCCTTAGAATGTCTTAAAAGGTCACTAAATTGCTCAGTATTTATCTTAACAGCTTTGTTCTTTTTTTTCCCCAAAAAACTTAGAACTACATTCTTCAAAGGCTTTTTGGGTATGTGTGTGGTGTACTCTCTATGATCACGTGTGTTGGGAGCAAAGGTGTCTTCCTCAACTGCTTCCTTTTTGAGACAGGCTCTTAATAGCTAAGTATTTTTTTTTTAAACTGAGTCACCCTATGTAGCTCAGGCTGGCCTTCAATCATCATCTTTTGTCCCAGTCTCCCAGTGCTGGGATTATAGATATACACCACTATCCCCAGCTCAAATACTTAAAAAAAAAAATTTATTTTTATATATGTGTATGAGCACATGTGTTCAGGTGCCTGTGAAGGGTGTTAGAGCCCCTGCAGCTGGAGTTACAGGAGGTTGTGAGCTGCTTGGTAAGGGTACTGGGAATCGAACTTGAGTCCTGTGGAAGAGCAGCAAGCTCTCTTCACCGCTGAGCCATCTCTCCAGCCCCTGAAATAGTTTTTTGAATCAGCTTTATGTTTTTTTTTTTTTTTTTTTTTTTATCTCTGCTGCTCAGTGGCTACACCCGATCCTACCGCTGCCTCAGCTGCTGACCGTGTCTCCACAGCCACCGCCTGGCTGCTGTGTCCATGGCCTGGAGAGCCCTGGCTCTCAGCTGTCTCCCTGTAGGGACACAAATGTTAACTAAATCTCCATCCTAAAACCTGCTAGCTTAGAGAGGCAGAGAAAGAAGCCAATGACTTCCCTCCTTGGCCATAGTCTCAGAAAAACACCCTCTCCCATTCTGTCTGAATACAAAATTCCTCCAAACCGGATATTCCTCCCTTCTACATCCTGTGCCTCTCTTTCTCTGAACTCCCAGCTTCCCCTCACACTCTATGGTTACTTCCAGTCACTGGTTACCTGCTCTGCCTCTCAACCTGTGGTTAATTTTATTTAATTATTACAATCTTGGGGTTCACAAGTGTGAGCAAATATCTGGCAACAGCTTTCGTTATAATTTTTTTTTTTAAGATATAGTCTTGATATGTAGGCCTTGCTGTCCTTAAATCTGTCACCATTCAACAGCCTCAACTTCCTAAGAACTGGGGTTAGAGGCATGTGCCACCCACCATGCCTGGCATTTATAACTTAAAAAGAAATTTTTTTGGGACAGGGTGCCCTGGCTGGCCTGGAACTTATTTATGTAGACCAGGCTGGCCTTAAACTCACAGAGATACACTTGCCTCTGCTCTCCGAGTGCAGAGATTAAAGGTGTGGGCCACTGTGCTTGACAGTTATAACTTGTGAAATCTCTTTACCCAGTTTTTTGTTCCTGTCATGAATAACTTAAATACGGGCCGGTGAGATGGCTCAGTGGATAAAGCCTGACCTGAGTTTGATTCCAGGGTCCACATGGTAGCAGGAGAGAAGTCACTCCCGTAAAGTTGTCCTGTGATCCTCCATATGCATACTGTGTCATGTGTGGGATCGTGTATATATACATACACATACATACATAATAAATAAATGCAACTTTAAAGTTAAAAAAATCATGTTTTTGTTGTACATTCTTTCTAAACTCATACAAAAAACTGTGTTATATACACAATAAATAAATGCAACTTTAAAGTTAAAAAAATATGTCTTAGTTGTACGTTTATTCTGAACTCATACAAAAACTGTGTTATTAACCTTCGGAATGTGTACTAGTTACTGGTTGCTTCATCAAAATTTCCAATAAGGGAAGGAACAGCTTACTGATGGATGCAATCCATCCTGGTACAGAAGGCAGCTTGCCATGCTATAGCCACAGTCAGGAGTACAGTTCGAACAGGAAGTGGAGCCACTCAAGGCCCACCTCCAGTGAGCCACTTCCTCTAGCAAGACTCCACCCCCTAAAGGTTCCACAACCTCCCCAAACAGTGCCATCTGCTGGGAACGAAGAGTTCAAACACCTGAGCCTGTGGGGGACATTTCACAGTCACATGAGTTCTTTGGGACTTTTGATGGCTCTGACTGATGGCACTGGCCTTAGGGACAGGTTGCTGACTCACATTAGCATAGGCATATGGGATTTGCTGGAGGCCAGTGTGAGCTCTGGCTTGGCAGATGGGAACAGGCAGGAGGCCTTCTCTGCAGCAGGGAATATCAAAGTGAGACCAGGTACGTGAGCAGTCTCCTCACTAATATTTCTATGTACAAATCTATTGAAGGATGAGCTGGCCACAAGCTGGCCAACATCCAGCATACACGGAGCAGGCTTGGTTCAAGCGGAAAGGTAGAATGTTTGGGGTGCAGGGACCTACATTCTAGTTGAAAACTAAGGCAAGACACATGGCTTTACCTTTCAGAACCAGATGGTGGTCTGGGGGACATGTTCAAGCGTGGGACCTGTGATGAGTTCAAGGCACGGCCTAGAATTGTCCAGTGAGGGCCTGGAGGGGTCGTGGCTCAGTGGTGGAAATCTTGTCATGGGTTCAACTCCCAGTACCATTACAAAAATTAACAAAGCAAGCTGGGAGGTGGTGGTGCTTGCCTTTAATCTCAGTACTCAGGAGGCAGAGGCAGGCAGATCTCTGTGAGTTCAAAGCCAGCCTGGTCTACAGAGCGAGTTCCAGGACAGCCAAGGCTACAAAGAAAACCCCTGTCTTGAAACACCAAAACCAAAACCAAAAAACCAAAACAAACAAACAAACAAAAAAACCAAACAAAAATAAAACAAATGAACAAACAAAATCCAAAAAAGGCAAGTAAATAAATAAAAATGAATTCTAAAAGGAAAGAATTGTTTTGCGGTGTGAATTTTAATTAAATTTTTTAAAAGTTTAGGAAAAGTGAAGTGAAGTCTCAGTAAAGGACTCCAGCCTACCTAAGGTGTATTGCTCGTGGGTTGGGGATTGGGCAGGGCACCCAGCTACAACTGATGTTTAACACATCAGTTTAACCAGGACCAGACTATAAGAACCGGAGGGAACGCAATGAGGCCCCAGCAGTCTAGAGCGGATCCTGGCCTTGGGCTCTTAGCTGTCCTCAGCCAGTTGCTTCTGTGGCTTGTTGGGAGTTAATGAGACATCGGAGATTTTTGCCAGGATCCCTGAGCTCCACCTCCATGTGCCTGGTAGGTCAGCAGGGCTTGGCCTGGCTCCAGAGAGCTCGGGCACACTTCCTCGGCCCCCGCAGTTGGAGCGGGCACCGCAGCCAGGGTCCCGCACACTTGCAGTGGGTTGCGAGGACCGAGCCAGGCCACTGTGGAAGATCTGGCTGTGGCTGTGTGGCTAATCCATCTTCGCAGCCGCAGCAGTCAGATTAGAGTCCCTTTGGAAGCAGCTCCAAGGCACACTCCAGGAACTCAGGTGAGGGGGCCTGAGAGCTGTGGGGACTCGGGGGTGACAGGCTGTCTCCAATGACAGGGTGCGGCTCCGCAATCGTGTCCTTTTCTTGGGTTCCAGGGGAACCTGAAGTTGTTCCCTAGTACTGGAGGTGGGAGGCGGTTCAGGGACGTGCTTATTAACTTCTTGATCTTCAGGACTCAAAAAAACATCAATACCACCTCCTCCAGGAAGCCTTCCTAGCCCACAAGATACCCATCCTCTCTGCTCTCAAAGTGCACTGTACTCCCCAGGTGATTTTTTCTTTTTCTTGTTTTTGGGTGCCTTATATTGTAAATGTTTGAACCAGCAGCAAACCCTCCAAGTCTCCACCTTTAGCTCTAGGTTTTAGAATCTCTTGGTTGTGGGGACGTTCTCCCCCAGGGATTCACTCACTCTTATATAACGGACCCTAGTAGTGTTTGGGGTGCCTGGGACAAAACACCAAGCCTTTGAAAACAGTTTGCTTTCTCATACAACCCATGACCACCTGCCCAGGGATGACACGGCCCACAGTGTCATCCTGATGGCGATATTTTCTCAGCCGAGGGTCTCTCTTTCCAAATGACTCTAGCCTGTGTCAAGATCACAAAAACCAACACAAAGGTGTTGGGGGGGTGATCATCAGACCCTCACCTCACCTTTCATCCAGCTCTCCCTCCTGCCCTCTCACACCAGCTGCAGGTAATTCTGTCCCAGCTGCGTGTGCTCTTGGAGCATGCTTGGTTCCACAGGGGGTAGAAGATTGAGTCACGTGGGGCCCCTATCTGTGCAGTTTGGAGACTTTATCACCCATGCTAATGATGCAGCTGTTTGTGGGTCACCCCCTTGCGCCCCTGTAAGTAACCCTACTAAATTCACTAGTTCATCAAGATAGACTTGGAATGGAATTATTCCTTTGGTCTGTCGACAGCGTCCTCTCTGGGGTGGAGAGAAGTTTGTTCGTATCAGGCCTGATCTTCTGAGGGTCACAGGCAGAGCCTCACGCTCGCTTTGATTTCAAGTTGGTCCACACCACACCCAGCCAGGTCTCCCAGTTGGACCCTGTTTTCTCAATTTCTTCTATGTGTATACGTATGTGTGCAGGTGCATATGTATGTGTGTGTGTGTGTGCGCGCTGTGGGTATGCATTTCCCACCACACGTGGAGGCCAGAAGACAGCTTGAAGCAATTAGTAATTAGTCTCTTCTTCCACCATGTGCGTCCTGGGGAAGGAACTCAGGTCATCAGCTGGCACCTTTACCAGCTGAGCCTTCTCACGAGACCCACCTTGCTTTTTGAGAGTCTCTCACTGACTTGGAACTCCCTACATAGGCTAGCTGGTCTACGCACTTCAGGGATCCTCCTGTCTCCACCTCCCTAATGCTGGAATTTCCAGCACACACCAGCATGCCTGGTTTTCCTTTTAAGCATAGGTTCTGGGAATTGAACTCGGATCTTTGGGCTCTCCAGGCAAGCGCTTTACCAAGTGACCTCTTTCTCCAGCTCTTGTTCATTTTCTTCCACTCCGTCTGCTTCCCTTCTTTCTCAGGTTGGAGTCATTTTCTTACCTGGGCTATCCCACCCCTCGTCACTCTTAATTTCTTCATCTATTTTACCACTGCTGGGAGCCAGGGAGCCTTGGGGCCTACATGTCAGAGAAGTAAAGGGTGCCCTCCACTCTGGGCAGAAGTTTCTGTTTCTTTCTGTTTCCTAAGCTCATCTCCAACCCGATTAAATGACAAATCAGTCACCTCACAGCACAGGAGTTCATCTCCTACTCACAGATTGCAATGATCTGCAGAGAAGATTCATGACTTCCTGCTGCCATAATTTCTGGACATTACTATGCTAGGCGAGTGTCTGCCTCTTGCTTGACTTTGGCTGTAGGATTACAGAACTCTCTTCTATTGCTCCGGCCTTAGCTCCCACTTTTCATTTCTCCTGGATGCAACAATTGGGAGGTGAAGGTGAGTGGGGAGATGTTCACCCAGGTGCATCATGTCCGTGTGGAGACAAGAGGTCAACCTTGGGTGTCGTTGTGTCATTCCTCAGGTGCCTTCCACCTTTGAGACAGTGTCGCTCACTGGCCTGGAGCTCTTCAAGTAGGCTAGGCTGGCTGCTCAGTGAGCCCCGGAGATCCACTTGTCTTTGCTTCACGGGCTCTGGGATTACAAGTGCACACTATCACACTCAGGTTTTTAAATGTGATTTCTGGGGAATGAACTCAGGTTGTTAGGCTTGTGTGGCAGGCACTTTGACCCTCTGAGCCATCGTGCTGGCTGGTCCCCTAAGAAAAACAATATAAAGGATGAGTGGTTTTGGCTCACGATTCGAAGGGCTCATTTTGTGGTAGATTGCTTCTTTTAGGCTGTGGTGAGGCAGAGAACATCAGGGTATGGATCATCCAGGGAAATAAAGCTGCTCACCTCGTGGTGTCCTGGAAACAGAGAGAGTGAAAAACAAAAGTATAAATTTCAAATGCATGCCCCCTGTTGACCTCCTTCCTCTTCTTCTAGAAAGGTGAGAGTCCTCATGATCTAATTACTTCCAAGAGCTCCACCTCTGCTTTGGAGACGGTGGTAGTTTCATTCTGTTGCTGTGACCAGCAACATGACCAAAAGCTACTTGGGGGGAGTATTCCATCTTATGCTTCCAGGTCACAGTCCATCACGGAAGGAAGCCAAGCCAGGTATCTGAAGGCAAGAACTATGGAGTCTCATAAGCTCATGCTTAGATAGCTTTCTTTTTTTTTTTCTTCCTTTCTTTTTTTCTTATTTTAAAGATTTAATTTTGTTTATGTGCATGAGTGTTTTGCCTTGTGTATGTACGGGTACTGCATGCCTAGTGTGCATGGAGGCCAGAGGAAAACATTGGATCCTCTGGGGCTGTATTTATGGATGGTTGTGAGCTGCCATGTGGGTATTGCGAATTGAACCCGAGTCCTCTCTGCAAGAGTAGCCAATGCTCTTAGCTGCTGAGCCATCTCTCCAGCCCCTGTTTTCGTTATTGTTGTTTAGTTGTTGTTTTTGGTGATGTTGTTATTTTGTTTTTCCAATCTCCCAGTAATTTCGTAGCTCTGTCTTCATGGTGGGTTTTCTGGGTATGGATTCAGGATACTAGGGCTGTGGACATGCATCAGACAAACTCTTTCTGAGCCTCAGCTTGTGTCCACACCACGGACTCCCTGACAGATGTGTTTTCTTGGAGGCCAGTGGCGATGGCATTATTGTTGACTTTGGCATCTTCTCAGGCTGAGATAAAAGGCTATCAAGCCTTGGAGCATCAGAAGATGGCCTTGCTGGGTGACAGCAGCCTGATTTAGGTAAAGGACATTCATATATTATCCGGAGCACTGTGTCGGGGGTGGTGGTGGTGGTGGTGGTGGTGGGCGTTTCTATTCCAAGAGGCAGGCTGCCTGCAGAGCTGTGTTGGACCCAAAGTTTTCGCAGATGGAGTAAAGTGTCAAGACATTTACAAGTCATTTATCCCTTCAGGGTACTTTGGGGGTACCTCCTGGCCTTTCTTGGATTTTGTGTTACCCAGAAAGCACCACAGCAGCCTAGCATCCCTGTAATCACCCCTCTGTGCCTAGATTTCGAGGGAGCATCTGTTGCAAGATGCTTTCTTCTGAGCCGTAGAGCCGCCAGCTTCATGAGATCAGCTGTGCCTGCTTCTAAGTGTCTGCCGGGAGTAAGCCTGGGGACTTGTGACAGTCCCTCAGAGACGGGGTGGGGAGCACTGGACCCTCACCCGAGATCCAGCCATTTCTTTCAGTCATTTGCATGCAGTCTGTCTTAAGTGCTTGTGGGGGGCGGGGGTAGGGTCTTAGGGAAGAGGGCTACAGTTCATTGGCTGAAGAGGACTAGAGGAAGAGGGCTTCACCTGTGTGCCTACAGGGACGCCATCCTTGATGCTAGGTGAAGACTTTCTGGTGGGGTTACTTTGGGGTCACCCGGGTTCCTGTCAGTAACTCCTCATTCACCCATGCTTTGTAAGTAAACCCAATAAACTTGGTGGTCCCCCCCCAAGATGAACTTGGGTGTAATTGTACTTTGGTTTGTCTTTGGAGCCTTCTGAGGAAGGTTCACATCTCCACCAGGGAGCTCCTATGCTGTGGGAACAAATTTTATGAATGACGTCTTTATCCTTTATGGCCCCAGTTCAAGCTTTAGGGGGTGCCAGGCCCTTCCATGGGGTGCCATGCCCCACTAGCCCAGGGAATGGAGTAGATGGAAGGAGGAAGTCGAGTGTGTAACTGTAGAGAGGGATGGGAGATGGTTGGGGACACACCCCCAGTATGTTATTTCTGCTAATCATTTGGAACCTTGAACTTAAGAATCAGGATGCTGACGCCAGACGCACGGGGATTTCCGGTAGGGAAAGCTCTCTGTCTCAACACAAGGAAAGCAGCAACCCTCTGTGGAGACATCTTCCAAAGCCACCTCCACAGATCCCTGTAGTCGTGATGGCTGATCACAGACTTTGCCTTGCTTTCATAGAATTTGTTCATACACATGTCCAGGGACAATAAGGGCACACACAGCCTTCCCTATGATGTCATTCATAAGATGAGGCAAACAGCTTTTTACTCTTGTGGGGCAGTCTGAAGGTGGACGCTTTACCGTGGTGCTGTCTGAAGCGACGGCCTGTCCCTTGAACACACGCACACATTCCGCGGTCCTGCGCAGCTGTGCTCTCTTGGAGCACCCCCCCCCCTTTTTTTTTTCTTTTCCATTTTATTTAGGGGAAGGATTTTTTTTTTTCCCAGACAGAGTCTCATCTACCTCAGATTGGCCTAGAACTCTCCATGGAACTGAGGCTGGTCTTGAACTCCCGATTTTCCTGCTCCCAAGTGCTGCTGGAATACAGCTGTGCACGGCCATGTTTGTTCTGGAATGCTTTTTTGTTGAATGTGCATTGATGGTTTATCATTTCTTTTTTAAAATTTACGTGTGTGTGTGTGTGTGTGTGTGTGTGTGGGTGTGTGTGTGTGTGCGCGTGCGCGTGTGCATCACATATGGAAGCCAGAGGTCAACCACAGGTGGCCTTCCCCAGGAGCCATCACATTTTTTTTTTCCTTTCAGAAAGGGTCTCTCTCACTGGGAGGGCTTGTCAATTTGCCTCAGTGATCCCTCCGTCTCCACCTCCCAGCACTGGGATGACAGGCGCTTGCTACCGTGCCCAGCTTTCGTTTTGTGGGTCCCGAGGATCAAAATTTTCAAACTTGCATGGCAAACAACTTTGCTGACTGAGCCCCTCTCCCCAGGCTCTGCGATTTCTACATAAATAAATATATACACGATGTCCAAATAATTTATGCTTAGAAATATTTACTGTATAAGAAACATAAATGGATTACACTTTCCACTTCATAAATAACATCTATGTAGACATTTATAATAACTTGAACGCGCACCAACCTTTAAATACACGATTTTCCCTTTACACTAGTGACTTGAGCAGGGTAGATAGAGGGGGTGGACCGAGCATTGGTCCCTGCATTTGGGTGGATGTGGCCATGTCCGTCGGCACAACTTCAGGACCTGTGGCTCAGCAGAGGGGAAGGACAGAGGCTGACATCCTCCTCCTCCTCCCTTCCAAATGCCCACCCTACCTCATCCCTCCTTCTCTCATTTCTGCTCTTTTTGTTTCTCCTCTTCCTCCTCCTCCCCTTCCTCCTCCTCCCCTTCCTCCTCCTCCTATCTTCCTCCTCCTCCCCTTCCTCCTCCTCTCCTTCCTCCTCCTCTCCTTCCTCCTCCTCTCCCTCCTCCCCTTCCTCCTCTTCCTCCTCCTCTTCCACCTCCTCCGCTTTTCCCTCTTCTTTCCTCTTCTCCATCCCTTCTTCCTCCTCTTCTCTCCCCCTCTTCCTCCTCATTTCCCTTTTTCTTCCTCTTCCTCCTCCCGCTTTTCTTCTTCTCCTTCCCCTTCCCCCTCCCCTGTCCTTCCCCTTCCCCCTCCTCTTCTCCTCCTTGGTGGTGCTGGGGCCTCACACTGGCCGCACAAGGCAAGCGCTGCACCACTGAGCCACACCCTGCGGCATCTCAGTGTTCTCCCCGCCAACAGCACAGCCCTGTGTCCTGGGTAGCTTGCAAGGCTATAGATATGCCTGGATTAGCACCACTTCCCAGGGGTGCGATTCACAAATTTCTCATTTATGCCAGGGTGCTAAGCTCTCTTGTTAATATGGAAGCAGATCCACCCCTTCTTTTTGGGGGCTTCCTTTCTATCCCAGGCTGACCTTGAACTCACGATCCTCCTGGTTTAGCCTTCCGAGTGGTTGGATTACAGGTGTGAACCTCCATCCCTGGGCATAATTCATGTTACTCAAAATTTGCTGGGGCCAGAGAGATGGGTCAGTGGGGTAAAGTGCTTGAGGCATAAGCTTTTCAATCTGAGTTCGATCCCCGGAGCCCATTTAACAAGGGAAAGAGAGAAACAACTCCCCAGAGTCGTCCTCTGGCCTCCACACACATGCTGTGGCATGTGTAACCCCACCACACACACACACACACACACACACACACACACACACACACACACACACACACGCTTGCACTCGAACACACATGTACAAACACACTAACAATAACAATAGATAAATAAGATTGAAAAACTTACTGTGAACCAGCCCTGTATTAGGTAGACTAAATGTATAATGGTGAGAGACTTACATCCCTCATGGAGGGGGACATTTGTCTCTTGTGGAGCGATGCCTGACTCTTACAGAGTGGGAGACAGTCTTCCGGGAGAAAAATAAAATGTCTACACAGGGGGCTGGCTGCTGTAAGTGAAGATGGCGCCCTTCTCTGCTTGGCGGATGGAGAAGAAAGTGTTTCCGAGACACTGATCTCTGGGATGTTTCCCAGCAAACACATCTGTGTAGGGTATTGGTAGATTGTCAGGCGTTTACTGGGGGCCAAGGGTGGAGACCCCCCAAGCTGGCAGAACTCGCTGAGGCCAGATTGCGCGAAGCTAGCCTCTTCCGGGCGTCGAGAGTGCTTCTTCTGTGTGTCTGGAACTATTTTCGTCAGCTAGGAGCTGGAAGGAGATGTGGTGAAGGGTAATTTCCTGCCAGCGGTTTAGAAAGAGCCTTTAAGACAGATTGTGGAGTTGGATTTTTTCCTCTAAAATGGCATGGAGGGTCTGTCTTTTAGAAAGGTCGATCTAATTGTTCTCCAATCACCCCCCCCCCCATGTTTTATTCGCTGTTTTGATTGACCAATGATCCATTAGGTCCCTCATATAGTTGAAGGATCTCTTTCAAGGGCACCTCACTGGGACAGGACCCAGATTAGCCTTGTAGTGACCCCTCTCCTTCCCTGTGAGACACAGATTGTCATAATGAACCCCAGCTTCCCTCTCCTGTCTGACCAGGAATATTTTATCTCACTGACCGGAATTGCCCTGTCTTCCATTTCCTGCTTTGCTTGGGATCCTCGGATTTGTGTGTCAGCAGCAGGGTTTTCCTATCACCTCAGCAACATGCATCCTCCTCTAGTTCCCAGCATCCCCATCTGCATCTGGAGGCTCCTCTCTAACCCTGAGTAGGTCAGTCCCCATGAGCAGAACCTGTGACATCCCTGTGTGTTTCTTGTCTTATACATTTGCCTCCATTGCGACTGGTTTTTTTTAACTTCCATTTTTATGTGTGTAGTATGCATGCGTGTGAAGACATGTTTCCATATGGGGAGCATATGAGGGTGGGGCCGGTCTGGCCAAATTGCCAATGGAGATGACCCAGCATAGTTTTCATGAGGGGATTGTTATAGAATGAATCTGGCCCTACCCCTCACTCTGATGTCCTATGCAGCATTGTGATCTCTGGCCCCACCTCTCATGCTGATATCCTAGTCAACATTGTGATCTCTGGTTTCTCATCAGCTCCCTCATATTTCCAGTCACCTTACCTGTTTGCCTTTGGGCTGGGTTACTACTGAGATCACCCAGGCTTGGACATTTTAGATTCCAAAACCACGTGCTGAATCTCTTCTGTAAAAAGCTACCAACCTTAGGTACTTTGTTACAGTAATGACAAATAGTCTCATTCATTCTCCTCAGTGTGTAGGGAGAAGATGCCAGAGGCCTCCACAGACATTGCCTTAGAGAAGTTTCTCCAGGATGGCTCCCATACTCTTCTGTTTTCAGAGTGACTGATTTTATATGTGTATATCTATGATTTATCTGTCTATTTATCTGTCTGCCTATCTATCTATCTATCTATCTATCTATCTATCTATCTATCTATCTATCTTTCTTTCTTTCTTTCTACCTATCTATATCTGAGTATAGACCCCATGTGAACTATACTAAGAGATGAGTCCAGTCCCCCCAAATTCCCTTACAACTGTTCAACTTCCCAAATATCAATACAATGTGCTAACGTTGACCCAACACACTAAACATAGCTCAATAATAATCACGACGATTGTGTACACATGATATCGATCGTCTTCCTCAGCTGTGGTGGCATTCAGGCCAATTCTTCTCAAATTTCTCTGTTGCCTCTTATTTTTTTTGTGTGTGTCTTGAATGCATCAGATTTAAAATTAGGCTGGGAATATTTTTCTTTCTTGATGCCTATAAATTTGGTATCCTAAATGATAAATAGATAACACAGGCTTGTGCCAGCAGCCTCCAAAGTGAGGAATGATCTCAGATCATTTTTTTTTTACTCTCTTATAATTTCATTTAATTGGTAAATGTTAACATACTCCAAAATGTGTACTTTGTGCCAGAACGTTCTGACTGAGGCTTAATCGTGACTATTAGAACATTCCAATTTGGGATTTCCAAGGAAAAAAAATTCTTGTCCAGTCAGGAAAACAAAAAACCACACTAGATGTTCCAAACAGATGGCATTTAACACATGGGATCAGCTGCATAGAAATTGGAAAGTTGAACTAGCCCAGAAATTAATAATCACAAGAAGAGGTAGGAGTAGAAGAACCAAAAGAAAAAGGTGATCTTACCTGGCCCGAGGAAGCCTTCATGGAATTGTTAGACATTGAAAGAGGGTACCAGCCCAGGGGTCCCTCAATGGCTGCCACTCCACTCCCCGGGGGTCATGGCTCTGACGTTGCTGTTGCTATTTTCTCTAATATGGGGCAGAGCAGCCCTTTTCCTGTCTAAAGGCTACAGTGAGGTTGGCATTAGCAGTTATCAAAGGGCACTGAGGGGTTGAGGATATGGCTAAAAGGCTTGCTGCTCAAGTGTGAAGACTTGAGTTTGAATCCCCAGCAGCTATGTAGGAAGGCGTCTTGGATCGTGGTGCATGGCTATAACTCCAGAGCTGAGGAGGCAGAAACAGGTGGATCCTGGCTGCTCGCTGGATGCAAGCCAAAGAGTGAGTTTCAGGTTCAGTGAGAGACCCTGTCTCAAAGGCGAGGTGGGGTGAGCTAGAGAGAGAGCTCAGGGGTTAAGGGTATGTACTGCTCTTACAGAAGATCTGAGTTCTGTTCCTAGTACCCATATAAGCCGCTCACAACTTCCTGTAACCCCAGATCCAGGGAATCTTCTGGACTCCCCAGGCATTAATACTCACATGTGCATAAACCTACAGAGATATGCATGTACAAATACCCAGAGTTTAAAATAGAAAATAAATCTTAAAAGGTGGAGAAGTAATTAAGAAAAAGACACAACATTGATCTCTGGTCTCCAAATGCGTCCTCTTGGAAACATATCACATGGGGTGGGGGCAGGGATAGGAAGGGGGGAAGGGGAGAGAAAGAGGGAGAGGGAGAGAGCGAGAAGAAGAGGAAGAGAAGGAAGAGGAGGAGAAAGAAGAGGAGGAGGGGGAGGGGAGGAGGAGGAGACACTGAGGTCCTGGGCCAACCTTTCACTCTCCCCCCACCTCCCTCCTGTGACTTCCTCTGCTAGATCAGTAGGATATGGTGGCATATGTAGTCTGGAGACCCAAGGCTCCCAGGATAGCCTGGAGCTGGGGGACAACAGTTAGGGCCACAAAATGATTCCTGCTTCAGCGAAGACTAAGGCATCCTGGTGTTGCATAGCCTTCTCTGGTAAAGAAAATGTCTAATCACCCTAAATAGAGAGGGTGCCAGAGGACCATAGAAAGATAAACTGGGTGAAATGGATGTGTTTCAGGGGATGCCGTTACTTACAGGAGCATGGGCAAGTCAAGGGTCAGCCTCTTAGCTCTTAGCATATAGCACTTCTAAGTGTATGGCTGAGGCAGGAGGGACTGGCTCCCGGAATCTTGAGACAGCCAGAGGAAGGTCCTGTGAGGTTCGAAGACCCCCCTCCTGTCTCTGAGAGCGTATGTTACCAGAACCGTTCCCATAGGTCCAGCTATTTGCTGTAGAGTTCTGTTGACGTCATTGCCATGGCTGCAGACCCATGACCCTGGGAGGCTACCACGGCCACTTTGTGACAGAGATGGTCCTACCGAGCTCGCAGGGAAACAGCGTATGCCACACCTGGGTTGTGTTGTGGTGAGCTTAACTCATGGAAATGTGATAGGCAACCTCCCACAGACAAGGGTGGAGAGGGTAGGCAGGCCCACCTGCCAGTCACCAAGGAAAGGACACATTATCAATGATTTTTCTCTATCTTAAGTCCTTCCTTCCTTCCCTTCTTTCCATCCCTCCTTCCCTCCTCCCTTCTTTTTCTCTCCCTCCTTCTCACTTCCCCCATTCCATTTTTTTTCCTTCTTTCTCTCCTTTGCTTCCTGCCTCCCTTCCTGTGGTGGTTTGAAAGAACATGACCTCCGAAGGAGTGGCACTATTAGGAGGTGTGGCCTTGCTGGAGGAAGGGTGTCACTGTGGAGGCGGGCTTTGAGGTCTCATATATGCTCAAGCCACGCTCAGTGAGTCAGACCCTTCCTGTTGCCTGTTGGTCAAGATGTAGCACTCTCAGCTCCTTCTCCAGCACCAGGTCTGCCTGCACGCCACCATGTTCCACCATGACGATAATGGACTGAACCTCTGAAAATGGAAGCCACCCCAGTGAAATGTTTTCCTTTGTAAGAGTTGTCGTGGTTATGATGTCTCTTCACAGCAATAGAAACCCTAAGACAGACACTTCCCTTTCTCTCCCCTCCCCCACTTCCTTTCCCTCTTTTCTTCCTTTTCACCCTTCCTTCCTTCTTTTGCCCTTTTCTCTTTCCCTCCCTCCCTCCCTCCTTTCCATCCTTCCTTCTCCCCCTTTTTCTATAGCCCAGGCTAGCCCGGGAACTCTTGAGTCTCCTTCCTTCACCTTCTTCTAAGTGTGGGAATTGCAGTCCCATGCCATCCAGCGGGCTTGCTTTCTGTAGACACGAGGGAAGAGGAAACATGTAAACCTTCTCTGGAGACAGAGGGTGAGGATGTGCACAGAACTGATGTCCAAACTCTAATTGTGTGGCGGGGTGCTGTGGCCTGCATGCTGTGCGCGTGAAGGTGCGAGGGTGCTTCAGAGAGCTGGCAGTGGCTTGCCAAGCAGAGGGGAGGTGTCTTTCATTGCTGGGAAGTGCAGGGATTTTGCTTGAGTCCCAGGTGAAGTCTGAAGTCAGAGACTCTCTCTGGCTACCTGGGCCCCGATGCAGGGACCATTTCTTGGGGGAGAGGTGGGAAATCAGGGAGACATTGTCCACCTTTCACTGTCCCTCATCTACTTGGAGGCCTGAGTGGCATTTCATGATTTCTTTTTCTCTTTTTTCAAGTACATGCTCTCTTCACCAGGCTTTTCCGATCATCTAAGGTTTGGTTAAGCTCAGTGCTGCGATAATTGAATGAGCTTTTTAAAAGTCCTTTTCTCCTCCTTATTTCCAAAAGAGCATCCCTGGCTTCGTTTGACCTTGTTATTACAGGTTACAAAGGCAGATTTAGGAGGAGAAGAGGGTTCCTCACGTGACTGTAGCATCCTAGGGAGGGATCTGAGGCTCCCTACACCCCTACAACCCTACATCCCTAGTACTTGCTCAGACCTCTACCCTGGCGATTGCTAGATGATAAATGCTGATTGGTTGAATTTATTTTGTGTTCTTACCAGGGGGCATGGGATGAAAAAATGGGAAGATGACTTCATTGGTACAGTGCCTGCCATGTAAACATGAGGACCTGCCTGAGTCTGAATCCCAAGCATCTGTATAAAAAGACAGGCCTGGTGGTATGTGCTTGTAATCCCAGAGATGGCGATGGGAGCGTTGATGGGACTCATGGGCCAGGCAGCCTAGCCAGATAGTTGAGCTCCAGGCCAGTGAGAAACCCTGTCTTAAAAAAAAAAAAACAAAACACAAGGTGAGTGGGGCTGAAGAGATGGCTCAGCAGTTAAGAGCACTGGCTGCTCTTCCAGAGGACTCGGGTTCAATTCCCAGCACCCACATGGCAGCTCACAACTGTAGCTCCAGTTCCAGGGGATCTAACACCTTCACACCAATGCATATAAAATAAATTTAAATAAATTATTAAACAACAACAGCAAGAAAAGTAGACACTGGACCTTGAGCCCTTACCTCTGTAAACATACCCACCCACATGCATGTAGCTCCCTCCAAACACATACCCACAGACAAAATGCCTGGTAATGTACACTCACTGCACTGACTAAGGATACTTGAAATGGAGGCATGGAGTGGCCAGGGAGAAGACCCCAGAGAGGCCTGTGGCTGCCTTAGCAGGAGCAGGGTAGGGAAATGTCATAGGGTCAAAGGGTCTCTGCTGTGACAGTCCCAAAAAATTAGCATAATTCCCGGAGCTTCAAAGATGGTTCAGTAGCTAAGTGTGCATCTTGCTCTTCTAGAGGTCCCGAGTTCAGTTCTCAGCACCCACCTTGGAAAAGATTCACAACCTCCTGTAACTCCAGCTCCAAGGGATCTGGGGCACCCTCTTCCAGCCTCTGCAGATACCCACTCATGTGCACAGACACACAGATATTCACAGAAAATAAAAATAAAAGAAATCCTTAAAAAAAAAAAAATAAAGTTTGCGTGGTCCCCAATGAGGTCCCTGCTCTCTCAGAAGCAGCAGGAACTCAGTGAACATTCCTTGCATCTTATTCCTTTTCTCATGTCTGTGGATGTCTAATTCCAGGCTAGTCTCTTGGCTTTGCTTGGTGTCACTGATTGTCTTGGTCATATTCCTGTAAGCTGTAGGTGTAGGGGACATGAACCTGGCTAACATTCTGGCATTGGAAGGTAGTGGGGAGGCATGTACTGTATGTCAGTGGATGTATGTATGTACTTAAGGAGGTGTGTGTGTGTGTGTGTGTGTGTGTGTGTGTGTGTGTGTGTGTGATGAGACCTGTACGCAGGCGGGTATGTATATATGGACAGGCATGTGTGTACATGGACTGGCTTGTGTGCACATAGGTATCTATCTTTTTGGCTATGAGCCTAGCCTTTAACAGATGAGCCATCTCTCTAGCTGACATAGGTGTCTGTACACAGGTGTGTGTACCCAGGCAAGCCTGTGTGTACATGGGCAGGCTTGCGTGTGCATGGGCAGGCTTGTGTATGCATGGGCAGGCTTGTGTATGTATGTGTGCATTCTACAGTGGCTGTCCTCAAGCAATCTTGTCAGAACAGAAACTGTCTCCTACTCTCCTTGGCCGATGTCCTGCCCAGACTCATGTGGAGACAGGGTGCCCTTGATGTTACCTGCAACACTCCCCCTTCCCCACCCCCAGAGCAGCCCTTCCTCCTGGCCATAGAGGACAGCAAGCAGGACATTGGTACTTACTGGTGCTGGCTGTACCTAGGTCCGTGGTCCAGTTTCCAACCTCATACCCCGAGAGCCCCCTGCATGAGCAGCCCCATTTCCTATCCTCCTGGCTCCATCTCCTCGCTGGAACTAGCAATCTGCAGAAAGCGGAGAGCAGCAGCCAGGAGCAGCCACAGCAGCAGCCGGGAGTAAGCAGCAGCAGCAGCAGCAGCACCCTTCAAATTGGGTCTCTAGCCCTTTAAATCTGCTCAGTTACCAAAAAAGAAGAGGGATCAGACCCTGTTAATTAAAGCTCGCCCTGGCCCGTCAGGCTGAGGAGCCGCAGTGCTCTG
This sequence comes from Peromyscus californicus insignis, assembly GCF_007827085.1. NCBI lineage: Eukaryota > Metazoa > Chordata > Mammalia > Rodentia > Cricetidae > Peromyscus > Peromyscus californicus. The sequence continues at coordinate 20,645,740 of NW_026294540.1, forward strand.
TTCCTTCAGATGGCTTAGCGTCTCTTCCCCCAACTCCACAGCCATGGATCTTGGAGCACTTCTCCCGAGATCAGCAGGAGGTATGGTCCTTACCGCTGGCACTCAGGCTCGTGTGTCTCTGAATCAGTGAGACACTAACTGCATGGATGTTGCCTGGCCCCTCTGGCTTCCCTCTTCCCCTCTCCTTCCTCTCTGATCCCTCAGCTCAGGATCTAGTTGAGACAAATCAAGTCTTGATTCCCTGGGCTTTGGAGGGAAATGAAGGGAAGGGTAGGGAAGGGTCGCCTTGGAGGGTGCTCCTCATTTGTTTGTTTTGGCCCTGGCTTCACCTAGCTGCTCAGGTGGTCTGCAGAATTGGGGGGAAAAACATCTGTAGTTCGGTTCTGGCTTGTGCAAAAGCATTTTCTCCTGGCTGAGTCCCTTGACCCCTGGTGAGCGTGAAAAAGGATGTCACCCTGACTCAGTTGGCTTTTCTGAAAGTAACCCCTGATCTGCCACTCAGAGCGAAGATGGCCGTGCAAGCCATACAACTTTCTCTCCAGAAATTGTCCCAGAGGTGCACCATGTTAACACCTGTCCCCCAGGCATCCCTGCTCCCTAGACTCAGAATGCTGCTACGTTAAAAAAAAAAAAAATGCTTACTGTCTGTTCCCAGAGATCCTTCACCCCTTTCCTCCTGCCTTTTGAGGAAACTCACTTCTAGCCTAGTCTCAGGCTCTCTTCTAAAGAGTTGTTTTGATTTAAGAATCTGCTGGAGCCTGGAAGGGAGCAAAAAGAGAGAGGAAGAGCGAGGGAGGAAGGAAATTCTTTTCTTTTCACTTGGCATCTTGTAAATTGTACACGGGCCCAGCGCACACATCCATCCACAAATTCTACATTGATTTGTGTCCGCCCCCACAGTCTCCTACTGGGGGTGAACCACTCCTCTCAGCTCAGACCCAAGGAGAAGGTTTTCCTTCCATTCAGCTTCACATCCCTCCCTAGATGACCCTGAAAGCCAGTTTCCAGCAGATGGTCGCGTCTTTATTCCGAGTGTCGGTCCCTGGGTCCACGTGGCCAGGGGGCAGAGATTCCTATGGGATATCAACTTCTTACCAGGGAGACACATTGAGGAAGGAAAACACCTTTGCTGATTTCCCTCAGTAATTTTTTTTTTTAAACTGCTGGGTATGGAACATCACTCCGAAGCCATTGGGAGGGAAATGAGCTGTAACCTAGTATGTCAGTAGGGACCCCCCCCCGACCCCCATTGTTGTCACAAACAGAGGCTCAAAGTATTTGTTTGAACAGTAGTTCTTGTGTGTGCCATCCTTCCCAGTCCCCTAGTCAAGGATGGGCATTTCCTCTGGGTTAAGGGTGGAAGTCGGTACATCTGCCTCCCACACACTGTAGGGCCGTTGCAATCCATATTAGTAAAAGAATAAAATTCTCTATAGCGACGAAACTCTCTGGTTAGGAGAGATTGCTCAAAGCCTTAGAATGTAGCATGGGGTGGACTTGCCAATCTCTGTGACTACTGGTGGATTTGTGGGGCAGTTTGAAGATTCCCCTGAAAGAAAACCCGTGGAAAAAACAAAAGTCAGTGGCAGAGGGCTTCTGTAAGATGGGGCGCAGTCTGTAGGAAAGGAAGTACAGTGATGGTTTTGCCCAAGGCTGTGCTTACAGTTCCTCTGCAAACAGCTTCCCTGGGGATTGCAAAGGGACCTGGCCACTGTCATCAGGATGAGTCCTCAGTGTGCACAGCAGGAGGGTTCAGAGGTGAAGGTCCGTGAGGAGGTCCACACAGTACCTCATCTGTCCTTCCCAAAGCCAGAGGTCCCCTGCTGCTCTGTGTGCTATTGTTCAAGTTTCAACAGCCCCCTCCAGCTTTCTGAGGTTTGACAAAAGAGGTAGGGGGGTGGGGGGAGGGGGATTGATATCACAAATGTTGTCCTTGTCCCGGCAGACACCCATGAACAATAAGTAAATCAGGGGACCGTTGTTTATCGTCACTTGTTCTTTGCAAGTTAATGGTGTGTGCGATTGTTTTCAATTTACTGATGTCTGCTGGCCTTAAAGTTGCCTAGAGCTTCCCAGTGGGGTTTGTTTAGATCTGGCAGGTGCTGGTATGGCTTTTGGTCCTTTAACATTCTTTTTTTTTTTAATCTTAGTGGGTGTGTGCATGTATGTGTGTGTTGGCATAGGCATGGAGGTCAGAGGTCAACCTCTGGGATGCTGCCCACCTCCTTGGAGATAGGGTCTCTCACTGGCCTGGACTTTATCCATTAGGCTAGACTAGCTGGCCAGCATCTCTGGGATCATCCAGTCTCTGTGTCCCCAGTGCCAGGATTACAGGTACACACCGCCATGTCTGGCATTTTCATGTGGGTTCTGGGACGACAACTCAGATTCTTGAGCTCTCTGTGTGGTTAAGAATGACCTTGAACTTCTGATCTTTCTGCCTTTGCTTCTTCAGTGCCAGGGTTATAGATGTGTACAGCTACATCTGGCTCATGCAGTGCCGGGAATTGAACCCAGACTCTGTGCTCTGCCAATCCACATCCCCAGACCTGGGTTTTTTTGTTTGTTGCATCATATATATATATATATATGCAACAGAGCATCACTATGTAACCCAGGCTGATCTCAAACTCATGGTAAGCTCCCTGCCTCAGCCTCACATGTGCTAAGATTACAGATCAGCACCACCATACCTAATCATTAGTATTTACTAAATGACCCGGGTAGGCGCTCAGATTACTGGGGTGGTACAATGGACAGGACCGGACCTCTGAGGACTGAAAGACCTTCACTGGGATCTCAGCCCTGTGAGGACAGAGTGGGCCTGGCCTGTGATCTGTAATATATTAAAGGTGTCAGGATTGAATGAGATAATGGAGCTGAAGTCTGAGTATGTCATAGGTACCAAGAAAGACCTTTTATCTCAACTGCCATCACTTAAGCACACACTAATGCAAGGACCCAGCCATTTAGATAACTCCAATGGCCCCTCCTCTGACTGCTGGACTGCGTGTCTTTTTCAGAAGGCAGAGATGACCTCTTGGATGTTATCCTGTTATTACCTTTCTCCCAAAAGCCGGAGCAGGACCTAGCCAGGCATTTCTGCTCTATGAAAGTTAATTGAACAAATGCATGATGTTCTGGGGACATTTAACCACCAAACATAGGTGATTTTTAATGACTGAGCATCACCAATTCCCATTCAGTTTACTGAGGGAATGTAGATGAGTCAGAGAGACAGAAAATCCCACACCAGTAATAAATGTGAACGGAAGCGTATCCATTGGTAGAGAAGTTTGAATTGCAGGAAAAAAAAAAATCTCCTGTACTAAGACCTGTTCCAGATGCCTGTGGGCTCTGGGTGTCCTTTATGCCATTCTGATCAGTCAGGGCAGTCATGTGACAGATGCCTTCCACTGCCATGAGCTATTTCCTCCTCTTCAGGCTTTGAAGAGAGGCTTTGAAAGGAGAAACAGCGCCAGATAGAAAGATCTGCTTGAGTGGTTGCTCCACTGTGTGGAAACAGTCCACCAGTTTATTCATCAGTGAATCAACAAGTTGATCTGTGATCTGTGTGTAGCCACTCAGCACCTTTTGATCCAGTAAATGCTGCTTTCTGGCTATCTGTGTTACTCAGTTTTCCGTTACTGTAAGAAAATACCTGAAGCTACACAGCTTTATAAAGTGGAGAATCAACAAAAGAGATTGTACGTTGTCCTGATCCAGTGAACCCTGGAAAGAGATCCGTGGAATCTATGTAACTTGGGATCAGGGAAGTCTTCCTTCAATTAAGTGATCCCTACATTGATTTTCTAAAGAATTGATGCTGTGGGATGGTCTTTCTGTACACTGCGAATATGTGTTGCTACCATTGGTTAATAAAGAAGCTTCTTTGGCCTATGGCAAGACAGGTTATAGCCAGGTGGGAAATCCAAGGAATGATACAAGGAGAAGGAAGGCGGAGTCAAGGTAATGCTGAGGGCTGCCAGGGGGAGCAAGATAAAATAGAACACAGGTAAAGCCACAAGACAGGTGGCAATACATAGATTAATAGAAATGGGTTAATTTAAGATAAAAGAGCTAATTAGTAATAAGCCTGGGCCATAGACCAAAGAGTTTGCAGTTAATATTAAACCTCTGAGTGATTATTTTATAAAAACAGCTGCTGCCTGAGTGGAACTGGGCAGGACAGAGAAACTTCAGTTTACAAATTGGCACTGAGAGAACATTCTAGACCTATAAGTAGCCCGTGCACAGACCAGAAGTGAATGAACCACTCTAGGGGGTGATAGCAATTCCAGGTGGTTGTGTTATCTATAACCGTGTGGTGAGAGGGAAGGCTGGAGATGTGGCCAGATTACAAAGAGTCTTGGATGTCTGTAATGGGAAGGATTTTATTCCAAGGGAGAAAATTACCCCCCCCAACTCTTTGTGTGTGTGTGTGTGTGTGTGTGTGTGTGTGTGTGTATGTGTATAGTTGTTTCAGCATTACAGTGGAGAGGGCTGGGCTGGGAATATAGCTCGGTTGACAGAGTTCTTGCCTAGCATGCAGAAGCGCTGGGGTCCATCCCCAGCACTTCATAAACTGGGTATTATGGTACACATCTGTTATTCTAGCACTTGGAAGGCAGAGGCAGGAGATCAGAAGTTCAAGGTCATCCTTGACTTTATAGTCAGTTTGAGGCCAACTGAGGCTACAGTAGACCCTGTCTCAAAAAAAAAAATATCTAAGACAAAATGATCTATGTCACTGGGTAATGATTCTTGGAGGCCCCTTAAGAACTGTGGCTTTGAGGTTGAGTGAGATAGTATGTAGTGCTGGTGTTGTCAAATGCAATCCTCTGGGGAAATAGCTGCCATCTTCATGAGACCACCCGTGCCTGCTGGCAAGAATCCACCACAATGGAGCCTGTTGACAACTGACATTCCCTCTTAGGTGGAGAGGATGGGGAGGCTCATTATATGAAACACTACCCCTGTTGCAGATGGTCTGGGGTCTTGGGAGGTGCTAGAGTACATGAGCTGGAGAAGGTTAATTGAAGGGGCTCCATCTATGCAGGTGTGGGGAAGCCATCATCCATGCTGGGTGTAGACTTTCCACTCTAGCCACACTGGGGCTCACCCATGCCATTCTGCCAGCAACCCCTCACCCATGTTCTATAAGAAAGCCCAATAAACTCATTGGTTCCCCAGGGTGAACTTTGGTGGAATCATACTTTGTTTTGTTGTTGGAATCTTAAGAAAAGGAGGCAGATGTTGCTTGTGTGTCTACGGGGAAGGTGTTTGTACAGCAGGGTGGAACTCCGGGCTTTATGCGCAGCAGACAAGTGTGACACCAACCAAGCTATATCCCCATCCATCAGTCTTCATCATCTTCCTCTTCCTCTCGTCCTCCTCCTTTTCCTTCTTCTTTTCCCTCCTCCTCCTTTCTTTTTTTTTTTGAGACAGGGTTTCTTTGTGTAGCCCTGGCTGTCCTGGAACTCACACTGTTGTTGTTGGTTGATTTTCCTTTTGGGGGACCCACCACCCAGCTCCCCAATAAAATCACACATGGAGGCTTATTCTTTCTTATAAATGCCTGGCCTTAGCCTGGCTTGTTTCTAGTCAGCTTTTCTTAACTTTAAATTATCCCATCTTATCTTTGGCCTCGGGGCTTTTATCTTTTTGTATACCTTTTCTTTCCTTCTTACTCTGTGTCTGGCATGTAGCTGAGTGGCTGGCCTCTTAAGACTTCTTCTTCCTCTTTCGTTCCTTCCACCTCCTTTTTCTTCTCCCAGACTTTTCCTTCTACTAATTCTCTATGCCCACTAGCCGCGCCTATCCTTTCTCTTGCCTTGCTATTGGCCGTTCAGTTCTTTACTAGACCATCAGGTGTTTTAGACAGGCACAGTAACACAGCTTCACAGAGTCAAAACAAATGCAACATAAACAATAGTAACACACCTTAAAATAATATTCTACAACAGTCTGTAGACCAGGCTGGCTTTGAACTCACAGAGATCCGCCTGCCTCTGCCTCCCGAGTGCTGGGATTAAAGGTGTGCGCCACCACCCCTCATTTTTCTTTTCTTTTTTCTTTTTTTTTTTAATTTATTTATTTAGTATACAGTGTTCTGTCTGCATGTATGTCTGTCTGCAGGCCAGAAGAGGGCACCAGATTTCATTACGGATGGTTGTGAGCCATCATGTGGTTGCTGGGAACTGAACTCAGGACCTCTGGAAGAACAGCCAGTGCTCTTAACCGCTGAGCCATCTCTCCAGCCCTCATTTTTCTTTTTAAAAGCAGTATTTATGGGGCTGGTGAGGTGGTTCATTGGGTAAAGGAACTTCCACCAAGCTTGGCAGCCTGTGTCAGAGCCCTGGAACTCACATGGCGGGAGGAGAGAACTGACTCCTGCAAGTTGTCCTCTGCGTTTCCATACGTTCTTGTCCGGTGGCATGTGCGCCCTGCACCCTGCACTCCTTCAGTAAGCCCTGGAGACTCATTGGTTCCCCAGGGTGAACTGTGGTGGCATTGTCCTTTGGTTTTTCATTGGGACCTTATGAGGAGGGGGTGGATGTTGTTTATGTTTCCTCAGAAAAGAGATTCTCCCAACCACTGAACTCAGAGCAAAATCTGAAGCAAATCCTCTTCGCGTCTGTGTTCAGAAAAGATGATGGGGGTCAGGGGAGGGCAAAGATGAAAGCGGGCAGACAAGAAGACTAGCTGAGGTCTGAGTTTATAATCCAGGTGTGTGGGACGTTTTAGCTGCCAATTTGAGGCAGCTTAAAGCTATTTTAGAAGAGAGCCTCAATTGAGGAATTGTTTAGATCCAATTGGCCTACAGACATGTCTGTGAGGGATTATCTTGACTGTTAATTGGCCCACTCCCACTGTGGGCGGCACCATTACCTAGGCAGCTCATGACCTAGTCATGAGCTGCATGAGGAAAGGAAAAAAAACTGAGCTGAGTATCAGAAGAAGGAGGCAATATCAGTGCATTCATTTCTTTCTGCTCTTGACTGGCTTTCACGTGCCTAGCTGCATGAATTCCTGTCTTGACAGCCCCTCAGTGATGGACCTGGACTTGTGATCCAAATAAATCCTTTTTCCCTAAATTGACTTTTGTCAGGGTCTTTTATTAAAGTGACAGAAATGAAACCAGGCGGCCAGGTGAATGGAAGATGGCTGGCTGAGGGGTCACTGAGGTTGTGTGGGAAGTGCCGCTTTTTTCTTTTTAGGCAGGAGGCAACTGGATTCATATGGGATTTGTGGGTAGATTGAATATCAGTGTGGAGGAGAAAGATGAGTCAGGGAATGACTCAAGTTTCTGTGACCTGAGATGGGGACCTTGTGGATGGAGCAGGTCCCAGAGGAGAGTGGTCGTTAAGGTTTTCTCATCTTTTCTTGGAGACATTTGTGGAGGCTCCTAGGGGGAAATGGACAGTGGTCAGACTTGAGAGCGGTCAAATCTTGATTGGAGGTAGCCTTTTGTATGTGTTCATGTGTGTGCACGTGCATGTGAAGACCAGAGATCAACCCTATCCACCTTGACCCAGTGAGGTCACTCACTGGGGTTTCCAAGTATGCTGAGTTGGCTGGCCAGGAGGCTGTGGGGATCCACCTGTCCCCTTCCAAGTGCTGAGATTAAAAGCGCACCACTGTGCCTGGCTTTTTCAGGCACGTGCTGGGGATAGAACTTATAGCCTCATGCTTGCCTGGCAAGCACTTTACCCTCTGAGCCATCCCCTCCAGCCTCGGAGGCAGCCTTGAGTGTCATCAGAGTATAAAGGGTCTTGGGAGTCTGTCAGATGAGATCATCAAGATATGGATGGTAGAGAGAGGAAAACCTGAGGCTGAACTCTGAGAGGCCACAGCTATTTATAGGTTAAGGACACAAGGAAGAGCTAACCAGGGGAGCTGAGCAGTTGTGTCTCCCTGTTCAAGACGTGCTATCGCTTAGATCTAGAACATTCACCCAAGTCTTAGGTGTTAAAGGCTTTGTCGCCTGCTTGGGACTATTAGGAGGTGGTGGTGGAGGTTTTAAGAGGCAGAGCCTTAAAGGGAGAGGTCTTTAGGTCATAGGAGGGGGGTGTGCCGTTGAAAGGAATTATGGGATGTTCTATTTTGATACCTGCCCATTGTAAGCCATCTTCTTCTCTGCCACATGGTGCCAAAGCAAGGGGGCCCGTCAATCAAAGACGACCCTCCCAAACTGTCTAATCTCTCAGTCATTTGCACTGTGGTCTCTTGGTCCCCAGATAGGCTTTGAAAGTCATTCTGTCTTTTTATCCTTAGTTTATGTTTTTGTATTTTTATACACACATCTGCTTATGCTCTTTTGAATGTGTGATGGAAATAGATACTACTATTTCCATGGATCTGGATTTCCATATCCTGTAGAGAGGCAAGCTAGAAATACAGGGAGAATTTGGGGGGACATGAGAGGGGAAAGAAGCCCCTTAACTCAAAGTCTGCCTGCAGACTCTCCCCAGTAGAGAAGCAAGACCTCCAACACTTTTAATAAAGGCTTAAGGCCTTTCTCCCCTTCCAGGGCAAACCCCCAATATTCTCAGAATCTCGCCGGAAACCCCATTTACATGGAAGGCCATGCCCTGACACTTCTTGTGCAGCACTTGCCTATGAAAGCCAGACATGGTGGTGCACTTTTAATCTCAGCACTTAGAAGGGGACAGGTGGATCCCTACAGCCTTCTGGTCAGCCAGCCCAGCATACTTGCCAATCCCAGTGAGTGACCCTCAGAGACCAAGGTGAGCAGCATGAGACCCCCCTGGTAGTTCCTGCTTTTGCTGTGTTCAGATGACACTCTCATCCCGGGCACGTTGGAGCCACTTTATTATCTGAATTATCAAAAAGAGGAATGGAGGGCTGGAGAGATGGCTCAGCAGTTAAGAACGCTTGCTGCTCTTGCAGAGGGCCTGATTTTGGCTCTCAGCGCTGGTGATGGGCAGCTCACAACCATCTGTAGCTCTGTCCCAAGAGATCTGATACACACACACACACACACACACACACACACACACACACACACAGAGACAGAGAGACAGAGAGAGACAGAGACAGAGATCTGGAAGGTTTTAAAAGGGGAAGTGAAGATAGAGAAATTGTGGGGTTGGGTCCAGCTGTTAAACAATGACTTTCCAAAGCTTTCCAGAATGCTGGGATACTCACACACTAAGACTCTCCTCTGAGAAGCCCACCCCCAGCTCTCAGGCGCACCCTGCTTTCTGCCCAAGCACCTCTCTTTCTATTAACCTCATGCCTGAGATCTATATTGAAAATGTCTTTTAGGGGCCTGTGGAGATGGCTCAGTGGAAGATGTGTTTTCTGTGCGAACAGGAAGACCCCAGCTCAAATAGCTAAAAACAATGTAAAAGTAGGGTATGGCATACACATCTGTGACGGCAGCCTTCCTTGGTGAGATGGAGGCCGGGCAGAGACAGGCGATTCCCTGGAAGCTTGTGGGGTAGCCAGCCGGAGTCAGGCTGTACAGTGGTCAAAAAGAGACTCCATCTCAAACAAGGTGGACGATAAGGATGGACACCTAAGGTTGTCCTCTGACCTCAACACATCCACTGTGACACACAAACTCACACTCTCTCTCTAAATAAATAAATAAATAAATAAATAAATAAATAAATAAATAAATAAACTAACCTGTGAAATAAACTCTTTGCTTAACACATAAGCACCCTTTGACAAATTCCAACTCTGCCTTTTGCTGAGCTAACCCTGAAATTCTTTTCTCTGGTAAAGCCAAGGCTTTGACTTGACCTGAGCGAAGTGTTCCTAAAAGATAAGAAAGTATCTCAGGTTGCTGGTGGCCATTCTGAGCTATGTCTTCCCCCATGACTGCTGACAGTTCATGCCAACATCACCTGTGGGTCATGACCCCCTTTGGGGTTGCATATCAGATATCATGCATATCAGATATTGACATTACAATTCATAACAGTCGCAAAACTACAGTTATGAAATGGCAGCAAAAGTAATTGTATGGTTGGAGGTCACCACAACATGAGGAACTGTATTAAAGGGTCACAGCATTAGGAAGGTTGAGAACCACTGCCTTGGATATTCCATTGACAGCAGAACCCAAAGTCAATTCCCCAAAGCTTTGAAACTGTTAGATAGATGACGTCAATCCCTAGGAAGAAGATTAAAGATTGATGCTGAAGGGAGGGCATTCCTTTCACTTTAAAAAAAAACATTTAGTCGGGCGGTGGTGGTGGTGGCGCATGCCTTTAATCCCAGCACTTGGGAGGCAGAGGCAGGCGGATCTCTTGAGTTCGAGGCCAGCCTGGGCTACAGAGTGAGATCCAGGACAGGCTCCAAAACTACACAGAGAAACCCTGTCTCGAAAAACCAAAACCAAAACAAAAAACAAAAAACAACCCCCCCCAAAACCAAAACCATTTAATATTACTTTCATTTATGTGTCTATGTGCATGTCTGTGTCTGTGTATGTGTATGCACACATGTATACAGTTGCCCACAGTGGCCAGAAGAGGGCGTCAGATCTCCTAGAGCTGGAGTTATAGGCAATTGTAAATGGCCTGGTGCAGGCACTGTTGGGAGAAATCTTCTGAAAGAGCAGTATGTGTTCTTAACCACTGAGCTGTCTCTCCAGGGCCTGTTTATTTATTGTTTAAATCTGTGCCCCTGTGCACATTTCCTTGGGGCTCAGCTCAAGTCTGAAAGGTGGGGGTGGCCAGCTGTCAGTTAGGGGAAAATGAGCCCCTCCAGCTTGTAGTCAGTGCCCAAGAGATCCAGGGAACGCAGTGATCCCTGAGCCTGATACCAGGAGAGCTGGGCTGTCCTCAGACACAGCAGCCCCTCTGTGGTTTTCGCTCCCTCCTCTGCCAGCCCTCCCGTGGGGGACAGAGCAACACAGAAGATGGCCACTGAGACCCATGTGTCTCCAAGCTTGCATCTCCTCCCAGCGACTCAACACTGCACCCCTTATTTCTCCTAAGGAAAAAAGGGGGAGTCCTCTGCTGCACTGGGAGTGCAGCCTGAAGTCCCTCTGCAGCTCTTTCCAGTATCTTGGTGCTCAGAGCATACGTCAAGTGAGCTCTGTGTCTCTGGCAGGTCATTATGCGCTGAATTAGTGTGGTGAAATCAAAACGAGAATAAAGCTGTACTGTACTCTTAAATTGTTAAAATTTATTATAAAATGTGCATAGTTATTAACTGATTTTTTTTTTCACCCACATGCTTTGGCTGGCTCCTGGAGCCAAGGAAGATGAAAAGTGACTCTTGTCAAAGCGAGGCCGAGAGACTTGGCCCTCGGAAACTCTCCAGAAAGCTCCAAATGGGACAACACATTCGCACATTCACAAGGAGCCCAGCCAGCTCCCTGGAGCCGTGTCCACTCCCCAGGGCTTGAACCCTGTACCTTTTGATCCCCTGAGAAAGAAACCAGCCTGGTTTCACTGAGGCCCTGGATAGATGAGATCCTCCATGCCCCCCACCAAAGCTTATATACTCCGGGATGTGGTCACCCACCCTCTTGAATCTATCCTGGTACCCATCCTTGGAGCTTAGGATAGGCTCCACAGATCGGCTTCAGCCACACTTTCTTCTACCATCTCCCCAGATGCTCCTTTTCAGAACCTAAAGAAAGTGCCAGGTTTTCCTCACCTCAGCCAGGGCTGGCTCCCGATGGGTCCATTGTTGGGAAAATGGTCTGAGTTTCCTAGGAGAGCATTTTCCCGGCTGCTGCACTCTAAGGGAAGCTGGGTGCTGGGCTTCCTGCTGTAGAGTAAGAAGATCCATAGGAGAGCAGGGTGGAGGGGACCCTGTCTTTTCCAATTAAAAGTGTTAATTGCGGTCATTTATGTGTGTGAGGAGGGGTGAGTGTGAGTGCATACACGCTATGGCACACACGTGGAGGTCAGAGGACAACTTTGTGCGAGCCTGTTTTCTGCTGCCACTGTGTGGATCCACGAGACTGAACTTAGGTTGCCAGGCTTGGTGGCGATGTCTTGGCCTGATGAGCCATGCCACCAACCACCCCCCAAACCCTCCACTGTCTTCCAATTCTTTTGAGAGGGGGCTTTCATCAGGGACACACAGCCCAGCACTGGTGCCAGGGACACGCCTCCAGAGTTCCTTTAGATGGAAGCAAAGTTATTGAGTTTGAGAAGCAGAGCTAGGGCTTTGGTACATTCTTCACATTTAAGTGTTGGCAGAAAGAGAAGGGGAGAGGGAGGGGGACAGGGGACAAATAGGAGAGAGAGAGAGAGAGAGAGAGAGAGAGAGAGAGAGAGAGGATCCAAGACACGGGTCAGTTCTCTCAAGAGGAAGAGTCATGCTTTGTTGTATTTACAATGGCAGTGGATAGCATTCTATGGTTTTCTTTTCTTCTTTAAGTTTTTTTAAAATAAACTTTATTATTTAAAAAAAAAAAAAACCTTGCAAGTAAACATCACACACCGAAGTTAACTAGAGCCAAAGTCATTACATCTCCATACATTTCTGTACAGTTAGCGTAGCCATTCTGAAGCTGTGGGGCTTCATATTGGATTTTATACTTTCACGATCGAATCTATTTTTATGCACGTATCCACTACCCAAACAAACAAAAAATCCACGACAGAAGCAGAACTGGAAAATCAATTAGCTTTCTATTCTCTTTTATGACTCATGTCTCTGATCTGCCTTCAGTTCTTCCTCCTCTAATCTTGAGCCTTTCTACATGTTAGACTGTACCCATGCACACTTGTTTGCACATATGCATAAGTTGTGTGCTAGGTTCTGCATGTGAGGGAGAACATGCATTTCTTTCTTTCTGAGGTTATGGGATCTCCCTTAATATTCTAAGTCCATCCATTTTCCTGCATATTTTGTGATTTCATTTTTCTCTAGCTCTGAATAATACTCATATATGGTCATCATCCATTCATCTGTTGATGGACAATTAGGCTGCTTATAATTCTCTACTGTAGTGAATAAAGCACAATAAATATGGTGATTCACATATCTCTTCTTTACAGTATGTAGTGTGTGTGTGTGTGTGTGTGTGTGTGCTCACCCAGAGGTCAGGGAACAACTTTCAGAAGTCCACTCTTGCCTTCCATTATATGTGTCCTGGGGATTGAACTCAAGTCATCAGACTTGGCCTCAGTGCTCCTGATTCTAAGTTACATTGCTATAAGTTCCAGTGATACTTAAAGATGAATCAAAGTTTAAAATTTAAATTTACATTTTGTGAGCTAGTTTCCTTATTTCTTTTATCTCAAGTCATTTGTTGTTGTAAAGAAAGTTGTCAAGCCGGGTGGTGGTGGCACAAGCCTTTAATCCCAGCACTCGGGAGGCAGAGCCAGGTGGATCTCTGTGAGTTCGAGGCCAGCCTGGTCTACAGAGCAAGATCCAGGACAGGCACCAAAACTACATAGAGAAAAACCAAAAAGAAAAAAAAAAAGTTATCTGGTGGTTTTCTAAGATGCACTCTTAGCTTTGGGGATGAGGGAAATGCTAATACAGGTAAACTCTGGGCCAAAAGCACTGAAGCCATAAGCAAGTACAGTTCACAGGTGTCTCTGTGTGGGTGTGTGCCACACAGGTGCCGTGCCTGAAAGAGGAGGGTGTTGTGTCCCTGGAGCTGGAGTTGCGGGGAGTTGTAAGCTGGACATAGGTGCTGGGAATCACACTTGGACCCTCTGCAGGACCAACAGTCACTCTGAACCACTGAGCATCTCTCCAGCCCTCACTTGCTGTTTTGAACATCCTATTTGAGATGTTCTGTATTGAGATGGGAAAACACACGTTATCTCTGCGGGCAGTTTTGACTTTATCTGTTGTGTTGAAGTTTCTTGACTCATAGCAAGACAGACAAGATCCTAGCGTGACAGGCTGCTTTCTCTTCCATGTCCCCTCCATTTTTAAAAGTCTTTCTGTCTTGCCCCAGGCTTACTATTGCAGGTTATGCTTCAATGTGTTACGTGTCCCAGGTCAGCTTCAAACTTGTGAGCCTCCTGCCTCAGACGCCAGAGTGTTGGGATGACTGCTACACTCAGTTCACTGTGCATTTTGTTTTTGTTGCGTTTGCTTTGAGACAGGGTATCGTGTAGCTCAGGAAGTCTGAGGCCAGCCTTGAACTCCTGATTCTTTTGCCTCCTCCTCTCAAGTACCCAGATTGCAGATATGCTCTACCATGCCCAGTTTGTATTGTTGGGAATTGAACCCAGGGCTAAGTGAGTACTTTACTCACTCAGCTACATCCCCAATCCCAAGTGTCCATGTTAAATTAGGCTCTAGGTTGTTTTCTGGACCCTGGCTCCTCCCTCCTCGTGCGTGCTTTTGAGTCAGCAACAGCCAGGGTCAGTGTTGATTTACTGGCCCCAAGTCCTTATCACCCACTGAGACTATCAGCTCTCCAGCCCCTCTCCCCTTTGTGTTTTGAGACATGTTCTCTCACTGGCCTAGCACTCAGCTGCCAATTTGGCTAAGCTGGCTGGCCAGTGAGCCCCAGGAGTCCAGCAGAGGCCACCTTTCCAGTTTCTGTTGCCATGCCTTGTAATCGGAGGGGAGTTTCTGTCCCACCAGCCACTCCCAAATACCCAGCAGCCACTTCCCAAATTATCACACAGAGGCTTGTATTAATTATAAATTTTTGGCTGATGGCTCAGGCTTATTATTAACTAGCTCTTATATTTAAATCAACCTATTCCTACTCATCTATTTATTGCCACATGGTCCATAGCTTACAGGTCCTCCAGTATCATGCTTCTTGGGCTGCTCGTGGTGTCTCTCTTGACCCCACCCCTCTTCCTCTGAGTTCTAGTTTGATTCTTCCACCTAACCTTATCCTGTCTTGTCAGAGGCCAAAATAGCTTTATTATCAACCAGTGAGAGGAATACATATTCACAGTGTACAGAAGGACCATCCCATAGCAATGCCTGGCTCTTTATACATTGGTTCTGGAAGTTGAATTCAGGTCTTCGTGCTTTTGAGGGAAGCATTTTACCAATGAGCCATTTCTCCAGCCTAACTCGAATGCCCTCTGGGATTGTCTCTCCGTCAGCCTGTTTGATTGATCTGTTTGTTTATTTACCATGCTGGATATAAAACTTAGAACCTTGCCCATGCTAGGCAAGGGGTTTACTACCGAGCCACACCCCGGCCCTTTGGCTTGTTCACATCTTGACTTCTGAGTGCATTGTGTATCCCAAGAAGAGCAGGAGAGTGGAGTACTTGCTTACCTGGACGTATTATGCTCCTCTTGTTTGCACAGTGGGGTCATCAGTGGGATCACAGTCTGCCATCTGTGAGGGAAGACAGACACACATCTTTTTAATGCTGTTGTTTTTCTTTGTTTGAGACAGCGTCTCCATTCGTTACTTTTATTAGTTGTGGTGTCAAAACTTTTGACAGAAGTTACTTAAGGGAGGAAAGGTTTACTCTGGCTCTCAGTTCAAGGGATGTAGTCCATGGGGGAAGACATGGCGTCAAACATCTGAGGGTGTATGCCAAATTGCATCTGAAGTCAGGAGGCAGAGAGAGAGATGGATGCTGGTACTTAACTTGCTTTCTCCTTTGTATTCAGTCCAGGACTCCAGCCATGGAGCCATCCACGTTTAAGGTGGATCTTCCACCCTCAATTAATCCAATCTAGAAAGTCCTTTACAGTCACGTCCTGATGTGTCTCCTGGGTGAGTCCAGATCCTGTCAAAGTGACAACCAATACCAACCATCATGGTCTTGATGTGTATGTAGCCCAGGTTGAACTGGGCTCTCTGGTCCTAGCCTCCCAGGTGCTAGGATTACAGGTGTACCACTGCACCTAGCTCTGAGAATCTGTGTTTCTGCAACTTCCGGGCGACACAATTCCTTTCTCCCTCTTAGTCCCCAGGTTAGAGGAAAACACAGTTGTACCCATGGGAGCTTAAGACATCGAAAGCTCCAGTGACCTTGGCCAACCTACTGAGGTTTTCTTTTGCTGCCCTTGAACCAGAGGAGTGCCCACAGGTACGGCAGGAAGATTAACAAATGCTTGGTCCAGACACAGTGATGGCTTCATTTCTTTCTTGTGCCCCTTGGGAGTGCTGTGCTGTGAACCCAGAGGCTAACAAGATTACATGAATGCTTAACAAAGTGGAATTTTGTTAGTTTCATAGGCACCATCTCTCCGGCTAGGCAGATTTCCTAGTTCTAAATGAGAGTGGAATTGCTGCTGTCATAGGCGGCGATTGCTAAAGAGGACCCCGGAAGGGCTAACTCAATACAGCTGCGCGCACTGCGAGCTATGGGGATTTGGGCTCCTCTTAGGTGTCTTCGCCTTGTTCCAGAATGGAGGCGGCTCACAAAGATGCATATTGAATTGGGAGGCACAATTAAACGATTATGTAAATAGGTGGACAAAGACAATAAGCAAAGAGAAAACAAAGACCCGGGAAGCCAGGAATGGTGTTGGTTGGAAGTAGACTCTGGGATAACCCGGACCTTTCTCTTTCTGCCAGCACAGAGGGAGCTCCTTCTGCAGCTTCACCGTTTAGGAAGTAAAATCCCAGGCTCAGGATCACTGCAGAACACTGCTCTCCCCTCCGAGAGAGTAAGAGAGTTTAATCTGAGGCAAACATGTGCGACTGTGGCTTGGGCATGTGGAGTCTACTTGCCCTGAATAACATACTCCTCTGTGGAATGGTTGCATGGGTTTCTGTCATCACAGAACAAAAGAAAGTTATAAATCAAGGCATTTTCTAAAGATATTTGTGAGAGCATCAATCAGTTAGGCAGGTGGTAGCAAAACTGGGAAGTCTCTGCTAAAACCTCAAATGTTATCTGTTGATCTTTAAAATTTTTGTTTATTTATTATGATGATGATGATGACTCTGTGTGTGTGTGTGTGTGTGTGTGTGTGTGTGTGTATTCATGTGTGTATTCATGTGTGTCTATGAGTCACGGCACACATGCAGAGGTCAGAGGATAACTTTGTGGAATTGATTCTCTCCTTCCACCTTTACATGGGCAGTGGGGGTCAGACACTGGTCACCAGGCTTTCGTGACCATGGCCTCTACTATGGTTGAGCCACCTAACTGGCACATCTGATGGTATTCTTAGCTTATGGGTTGGTGGAAGCTGAGGGTCTGCTAAGAGAATGCTTTCCAAAGACTTAGCTGGTGGTTGAAAGATTATTCAAGGGGGCTGAAGATAGCCCGAAATAGTTGGACTCTGGACCGCCAACATTCCAACTTTGCACAACCACAAAGTCCTGATTAGCCATTCAGCCTTGTAGGATCTTTAGCATAAGTGTGACTTTTTTTTTTTTTCCTCCCCTGGGAACTTCAGGTTACAAGAGTCACAGTTATTTCTGATTCTGGAGACAGAGAAAAATGCCCTGCGTGAATTCTCCGTGTGGAGGGCAGAACACAACAGCTGTGTCCCAAGTTTCCCTCTGGGTCACCTGGCAGGGAGTCTGACAGGGCTGCCTCTGTGGCATTTGTCAAGGCAGAGAGATGTGTCGGCCACCTCTTCATGGTTGTGACAAAATAACTGAGGTGGACACCTTAAAAGGGGGCGACTTACTTCGGCTCATGGCTTCAGAGCACTCCATCTATGGTCAGTTAGACTCATTCTTTTGAGCCCACCTCAAACATTGTGATAGGGAGGGTCTGGTGGAGTCCAGCTGCCTTCCTTGTGGTGCCTTTGGGTAGGATTGAGAAAGAAGAAAGAAAGGGGCAGAGAGAGAGAGAGGGAGAGAGAGAGAGAGAGAGAGAGGAGAAAGCGAGTACATGAGAATTACAGTATCCTCTTCAAAAGCACCCCTCCCCACATAACCTAATTTCCTCCTGCCAGGAGCCAATCATGTCATAGGTAGGGACCAGGTTTTGCAGGGGTTGGGGGTGATGTTTAAGGTTCACATCCACAGCAAGGGATGATTGGGGAGAGTTTGATCCCTAAATATTCTCTGTAGATTTGAGTTACTCTTTTGCATGTACAGAGGTGTTTATGCCTACAGAAGTATGTGCAGGTGTGTGTGTGCATGCATGCACGTATATGCACGTGCATGGGGAGGCCAGAGGACAGTCTCACATGTCATTCCTCAGGTGTTGTATACCTATCCCTTGAGATACAGGGTCTCTCTCGCTAACTGGCTTGGAGCTTGTCTAGTAGGCTGGGCTGTCTGGTCAACTGCCCCAAAGGATCTGCCTGTCTCTGCCTCCCCAGTTCTGGAATTGCAAGTGTACACTGTAGCTAGAGTTTTTCTGGTCCTTCCTGGTCCACGGTCAGGACAAATCTCTCTTACCTGACAGTCCCGAAGCCGCTTAGACCCAACCAAATAAACACACAGAGACTTATATTACTTATAAACTGTATGACCGTGGCAGGCTTCTTGCTAACTGTTCTTATATCTTAAATTAACCCATTTCTATAAATCTATAAGTTCCCACGTGGCTCGTGGCTTACTGGTATCTTAACATGTTGCTTCTCATTATGGTGGCTGGTAGCGTCTCTCTGCTTCAGCCTTCCACTTCCCAGAATTCTCCTCCCTCTTTGTCCTGCCTATACTTCCTGCCTGGCTACTGGCCAATCAGCGTTTTATTTATCAATCAATCATAGCAATACATTCACAGCATAGAGAACATCCCATAGCAGTACACTACCACATCTGGCTCTCTCTCTCTCTCTCTGTGTGTGTGTGTGTGTGTGTGTGTGTGTGTGTGTGTGTGTGTGTAGTATATGTAGTATATGCACATGCATGTTTGCAGTTTTGTGTGCCTCTGGTCACATATGCTGAGGCCAGAGGAGGATACTTGGTGTCCTGTTCTACAACTTTGCCTCATTCCCTTGAGGCAGAGTCTCTCCCTGAACTTAGAGCGAGGCTGATGACCAGCAAGTCCCAGGGATCCTCCTGTCCTTATGCTCCATGTTACTGGGGTTATAGACATGTGCACGGCCACCTTTGGCTTTTTAAGTGGGTGCTGTGGATTTGAACTTGGGTCTTCATGCTTGCACAAGTGCTTTTCCCCACTGAGTCATCTTGAACACTTTGCTGATGGAGTTAATTCCTCAGCACTAGGTCGGAATTAATCTTAATGAGAACTCAGATTTCCTGTGCCAGGCTGCCTGTCCAGGGTGACCCAGAGGAATGGCCTCAGAGGTTGCTGTAATATTTTGATGCATGTATGTGTGCTCATGCATGTATATGAACACATATATGTGTGTCAGGGGTATGGTGAAGAATTGGGGTGCATTGATCAGGCAGGTATTTTAAGCCCTACATTTTTACTATGTCATTTTTTTTTTCCTCATTGAGGGTCATAATCAGCTATTGTTTGAGGAGCTGGAGAGAGATCTCAGTGGTTAAGAATGCTTACTACTCTTGCAGAGGACCTGAGTTCAATTCCCAGCACCCATGTCAGGCAGCTCACATCTTCTTGTAACTCCAGCTCCAGGAATCTAGTGCCATCTTCTGGACTCTGTGGGCACTGCACACACATGTGAACATAACCCTACACAGACACATAATTTAAAATAAGATAAATCTTGCTGGGTGTGGTGGTGCATGCATTTAATACCTGCACCCAGGAAGCAGAGACAGGCAGACCTCTGTGAGTTCTAGGCCTGCATAATCTACATTGAGGCCAGCCAGGGTAACATAGTGAGATAATAATAATAACCTATATTATAACCTATAACCCTATACTTTTAAAAATTAAAAATATAAAATAAACTTTCAATAAAGATATTACTTGAAGAAAGGGATCGCTGTTACTGCTAATGGATTTCGAGTTATTGTTCATATAGAGGGACTTAGCTCCATAGGTAGCTGTTCTCCCAGCAGGGTGAGCACCCAGCAATGGATTCTGAGGTAATTCTTCCTGACAGAATTTGCAGGGCAGTTGCCCAGGACTGCTGGTTGGATACAGCCCATATGCTTTAACAGTTGGTGGGAAGGAGGTGGTACTAGAGCTGGGTTATGCAAACTGAAGAGGTGACTGGAACACCTTCTGGAACAGGAGGCTGTTTGGGGTGCAGCCAGCACCAGGTTACCTCCTGAGTGCTAGCATCCCAGATGATTTGCAGGCGCCTGACTGCATCCATTTTGATTGGTTGTGGCCTATGCTCTGCAGGTTGTTGACTATAGCAGGCTGAGAAAGTCCTCTGGAACATTTGGGTCCCTTGGGTTAGGGATGTAGCTCAATTTGTAGGGCACTTGCCTAATGTGAACAAAGCCCCGGGTTTGTTTCCCAGAACCACATAAACCAGGTGTGGTAGGGGCATGCCTGTATGTAATCCCAAGTACTCAGGAGGTTGAGGGTGATGGAGCAGGAAATCAAGGCATTCCTTGGCTACATAGGAAGTTCAGGGTCAACCTGGGCTATATGAGACATTGCCTCAAGAAAGAAACAAAACGAGAGAATTAGAATCTGATTAATTTTTAAACATTTATTTACTTATCCGTTTATTTGTGTGTGTGTGTGTGTGTGTGTGTGTGTGTGTGTGTGTGTGTGTGTGTGTGTGTGATGACATGTGGAGGTCAGATGACAACTTGTGAGAGCCTGTTCTCTCTTTTCACCATGTGGGTACCAGGGAACAAACTCAGACCAGTGCCAAGTGCCTTTACCAGTCTATATCTTCTTGCTGTCTGTGTCTGTCTGTCTGTCTCTGTCTCTGTCTCTGTCTGTCTCCCTCTCTCCTTCCTTCCTTCCTTCCTTCCTTCCTTCCTTCCTTCCTTCCTTCCTTCCTTCCTTCCTTCTTTTTGCACACAGAAATTTTGTTTTGATCCCTGGACTTTGTGGATTGGGGCTATGTTGTGTAGACTCTGGGTTCTGCGGGGTGTGTCTGAGAAGTATTAATTTGTGTGTTGGGTTTCCTTGAGTCATGAGAGACAGAGCCAGGACTCTGTCAGCTGCAAAGAGTTGACCTCCCCACTGGACCTCAGTAAGTCAATTAAACAAACAAGTCATGGTGAAAAGCAGAGACGGGGAGATTTATTCAATGTGGACACATTGGGAAGAGGAACAAAGAGGTCCAGGGACACTCCCTCCCACCTCCCCAAGTCCATCTTTGGGGTCCTGACATGAGATTTCAGTTTAAAGAACAAGACAATGGTTAAGAGTGCTCTTGTAGAGGACCTGAGTTTGGTTCCCAGGACCCACATCAGGCAGTTCGCAGTTATCTGTAACTCCAGCTCCAGAGGATACAATGCCCTCTTCTGGCCTCTTCTGGTACCTGCATTCACATGTGCACATAACCATATACAGACACACATTAAATTGAGAGAGAGAGAGAGAGAGAGAGAGAGAGAGAGAGAGAGAGAGAGAGGAAGGAGAGAAATATGCATCGTTAAACAGTCCTGCTCAAACTGTGGTCCCATCATTGTCTAAGCTCCAGTTTCTCCTGCAAGGTGATCTGACAAGTAAGAGAACTCTGTGACATCTCCTTCTGGGAGATGAGTTACCCCTTCTGGCTGGAGAATGAAACTCTTGGAGAAATTGAAAATTGGGGGTGGGGGGTAGGGCTATTGCCTTAATACTCTGATAGCCAAGAGGAGGGATATGTGTCTCTAGGATATTTTTATTCCTGCAGCTGGGGAGGTGGATAGGTGGATAAAGTACCTGCATGGAGACTAGAGTTCAGATCCTGAGAATCTACATACATGGCAGGCAGGTGTGCTTGCCCACCCATCACTCCAGCACTTGGAAGGCAGAGGTAGGGGCTTCCCCAGAATAAGCTGGCTAGCTAGACTAGTAGAATTTGGCAGCTCTGGGCTTGCTATAGGTCTGGGGTCATTCAGATATTCACCATTCTGACAATAAATACATTTTAATAAATAAGAGGATTTATTAAATATTGGCCAGGACCATAGATACTGGCCAGGTCCGTACCCGAGACTCGTGCTGAGAGTATGGCTCTGAATTACATTAGTCAGGGGCTTTATAAAGGCAAAACTCACAAGGCTATATGCTTCCTGCTTTTGTGCAATCAGAGGCAAGCACAATCCTGACGTACTTCCTGCCTACGAGTAATCAAGCACACATCCTGTGATCTTTGGGGCAATCAAGCTTGTTTACAGAAGTGGAACCACATGATTTGTTATCAACAGCCCCCAGTATTCCAGGAAGTTATCTGTCCTTGGTCAAGTGGGGCCTATAGGTTAGAGGCATTTTGGTTTTATAGATCTCTTAAGCACAGTGATTTAAACTTACAGCATAACGTTATCCATCACAGGTTCAAGTGAGAGACCCTGCTTCAGTGAATAAGATGGAGGGCTAGGAAGTGGCTTAGTGGGTAAAGGTGCTTGCTGCCAAGCCTGATGTCCTGAGTTCGATCCCCAGGACCCACATGGTGGAAGGAGAGAACTACTCCATCAAGTTGTCCTCTGACCTTCACACATGAACCAAATACATGCACGTGCATGCTTTTCCTTTCACACACAATAAATAAATGTTTAAAGAATAGAATAAGCAAGTAAATAAGCAAATCAAGAATGTGAAGAGCAATTGTGGAAGACAGTGAGTATTAACTGTGGGCCTCAGCATGCACGTGCACACACACACCTGTGTCTATATACATGTGAATGTACACATACACTGTGGGGTGGGGGTGGGGGTAGGGTGGGGAAACTGTCATCAATTCCTGCCAAGATGGTGACAGTTCCTAGCATGTCTCCACACTTTATAGTTTCTGGTGTTGTTTTCAACTCTGAATTCTTTTAAAAACAGATTCATTTTATTTTTGTGTGTGTGTGTGTGTGTGTGTGTGTGTGTGTGTGTGTGTGTGTGTGTGTATGCACGTGCATACACACACATGCCTAAGGAGGCCAGAAAAGGATTTGGGGCCCCTTGGATCTGGAGTTATAGGTGGTTGTAAACCCTGCATTTTTTTCTGTGAACCAAACTGGTCCTTTGCAAAAGCAGCGAGTGCTTTTAACTACTGAGCCACCTGCAGCCCCAACTCTGAATTCTGATTGTCCAAAGCCAGAATTCTCACTGCCCTCAGGCAAAAGCCATAGACCAGGAAGCCTCTGAACAGTTACCACCCTCTTTTGCACACATCACCTCCCTCCATTTCCTCCCCCTTCTGGCCATACCTCCTTGGCTTTGGGAACATTGTCTTTTATATACTGTGCAGAATTTATGGCTGTCATTTGCAGGAGAGTTGGTCAAATAGGAGCTACTATGATATTTTAAGGCTTAGCAAGTGATAATGAGATGAATGGATATGCTCATTTTAGATAGTGATAAATGCTTTGACGGGAGGGCAGAGTATGTGGAAGTTGTGTGCAGAAAGTTACCCTGGAACTCAGGGACTGGAAATTGCCTCTAAAAGGAGGTGACATTGAAGATTGAGAGGTGAGAGAGGCCAGGTATGTGCAGAACTAAAGCCTGAGAGACAGGAGATAGATGTGCTGGAAGGCTAGAGAGGCTGCCTATGCCCTTAACTGAGATCTGGCAGACTACGGAGGCCTTGTGTGCCTTGAGCTGAGGCCTGGGAGATGGGAGAACCTAAGTATATACTGAGTGGAGGCCTGCGAGGTAACCAAGTGTGCACCAGACCGAGTCCTGGGAGTTGAGAGAGGCTGGGTGTGTGCTTAGCTGAGACTTGGGAGATGGGAGAGTCTGATTTTGGCTGTATGTGATCTGAAAGACAGGTGATGTGCATGGCTTGGACACAAATACCCCAGTACATGCATACAATCCATGGATGCTGAGGTATTCATGAGCTGGTTGAAGCTATTCAGGGGCCACACAGTGTGAACAGTGGATGGTGTCAGAAGCTGCTGGGGTGGCAGGCAGGAAATGAAAAATCATGAGAGGGTTTTACTAAGGTACTGCTTCTGTTCTGTCTTATGCTTTAGTAAAAGGAAGGCTCTGCAGACAGCAAGATGGAAGCAGAAAACTGAACGGTACCCTAGGAGTCAGGACAGACCCCGGGGTAGTGATGAGCCTGCACAGTGTGCTGCAGTTTGAGCCGTGAACACCAGGGGTCAGTGCAGAGCACCACTGAGCACCATTGTAGAGCCAAAGGCCAAGGTGAACTTGATCTAAGTAGCTGCTTGGAGACTGCTCAGTGGGGTAACAAGCAATTCCCTAAAGTCACCAGAGCTCAGTCCTGCAGGGCCCTCTCTGCACGTGCGTGTATTCTACATGCTCGTGTACATGTTTGTGAAGGTATGCGCGCATGTATTTACGTGAGCGTGTGCAGGCCAGAAACTGACATCGGGGGTTTTCTTCAATCCATTTACCTTAAATAATTGTTTCCTGTATTACATTTTATTTATTTCTTGTGCATCGAGGGGCATGCATGTGCCACAGTGTGAATGTGGAGTTCAGGGGACAACTTGCAAGGAGTTGGGTCTCTCCGGCCATCATGTGGGTCCCAGGAATCAAACTCAGGTTGTGAGGCTTGGAGGCAAGTGCCTTTACCTGGTGAACTGTCTTACCACCGTTCCACCTTATTTTGTAGACAGGGTCTCTCGCTGGCTTGACCTATCGAAGGTCTTTTGCAGGCAACTGCAGCTTCTGTGAACTCCTGTGTGGGGCAGTCCTGGGATGTTCAGAGAACATTGTTTCCACTGGATCCTCCAGCACTTCTAGCTCCTGGAATCTTTTCACCCCCTCTTGCACGATGCTCCCTGGGCAGACTGACAGGATGGCTCAGTGGGTAAAGGTGCTTGCTACCCAGGCTGGTGAGCTGAGTCCAGTCCCCAGGACCACATGGTGGAAGGAAAGAACCAGTTGTCACAAATTGTCCTGTGACTGCCACATGCACGTGGTGGCATGTGCCCCTCCCAACCCCAGGCACACAGATAAATAAATATAATTTAAAAATTGGGAAAAAAACTTCATAGTGACAACTTGCGACATAAAAGCTTGAACTACCGGAAGTCCCATCCAGTAGGGCTGACTTGAAGATCTAGTCCCCACAGAAGGATATTGTAGACTTGAGGGGGATTGTTGTGCAAGCAGAGAGCCAGGTTGGGGAAGATGCTCCCTCAGGGTAACTGTATGGCTAACAACCCTGTGAGTACCATGTGAGTGTAGAGGCTACACCATTCTCCAGAGCCCCAGAGGGTGCCAGTCACCCCCACCTCCCAAAGCCCCTTCTCAAAGACCGGGAGCAGGGAAGCAGTGACAGGAGACCTGGGGGTCACTATGAATGTGCCTGTGGGTTCCAGGGCTCCATAGATGACCCTGACCCCTGATGCATGGATGAGCCCCACCCCAAGCATGGCTAATAAACAAGGAGCGTGAATGCTTCTCCGTTCTCAAAGTCCCTGCCAAGTTGACACCAAGAATAATCGGCATTTAGAGACTAATTACACATCTGGATGAATCTGTTTCAGTCTACTGGATTGGACATAATCATATTAGAATATAATGAATACATTCAAACGCACAATGCCTGATTAAGTAGTCGCTCAGGCGCCTGAGAGGGTGAAAGAGCCTGGCTGGTAACCAAGGGAGCTGCTGTGTGAGTGTTGGGATGGCGGCTGCAGGCTCAAAATGGATTTCCTGGTCACTTTTGGTTTAGAGTCACATCTGTTCTCGATGCCCTGACTCAGGTCGGGCCACACAAGCTCGGGGTGCTTTCCCCAGCTTCATTTTCCTGTTGCTTGGGATGTAAAGAGGGAGTGGGGAGGTGGGCTATGGTGACACCGGCCTGTGATCCCAGGTCTGGGGATGCTGAAGCTGGAAGATTGAGCACCAGCCTGAGCTGCATAGAGTGTTCCAGGGCAGGATGAGTGAGCCACTGTCAGGGAAGGAGGAAGGGACAGTGACAGGAGAGAGAGGAGAAGGGAAGGAAACGGGGTGGGGTGGGGAGGAAACAAAAATGTCTATTAGCCCTGTTTAGTTAGGCCCCAGCTGGGAGCCCTCCAGCTATACTCAAATTGTCCCCTAGTTTCCTAGGGATGGGGTTGGGGAGACTCTGAGTCCTGGGAAACTCCAGGAAGCTAGCCCTCCTTCTGACAGCTAAACTGGTTGGTACCCAAAGTATGTTTTGGCTAAGGACACCTTATTCCTGCTGACCTGCCCTGGGTCCAGGCATTGGCCTCAGTTCTCTGTAACATTCTGGTGCTGGGTAACCCTATAACAGCCCAGCCAGGAGCTGGCTGTATATCAGTAGTACAGGGGTTGACTAGACATATCACCAGTTTGGGAGGAGGGGCTGAGGTCATCGTCAATGGTCAACTTCAGTAGAAGCAACCCTGCTATGTAGATAGAAATGGAACTTTGTAGCTAGAGTTTTCCTGCCTTGCCCACAGTCAGGACAAATCTCTGTCACCCATCAGTCCCACAGCTGCTCAGACCCAACCAAGTAAACACGGAGACTTATATTGCTTACAAACTGTATGGCCGTGGCAGGCTCCTTGCTAACTGTTCTTATAGCTTAAATTAATCCATTTCCATAAATCTATACCTTGTCACATGGCTTGTGGCTTACCGGCGTCTTTACATGCTGCTTGTCATGGTGGCAGCTGGCAGTGACTCCCTCCGCCTTCCTGTTTTCTCTG
This sequence comes from Peromyscus californicus insignis, assembly GCF_007827085.1. Classification (NCBI taxonomy): domain Eukaryota; kingdom Metazoa; phylum Chordata; class Mammalia; order Rodentia; family Cricetidae; genus Peromyscus; species Peromyscus californicus. The sequence goes on from NW_026294540.1 coordinate 20,672,209, forward strand.
TTCTCCTCTCTGTTAGTCCCGCCTATACTTCCTGCCTGGCCACTGGCCAATCAGTGTTTTATTTATTGACCAATCAGAGCAATTTGACATACAGACCATCCCACAGCAGAACTTATATTTAGTTAGTAATGTATTCACTTATTTAAACAATCTAATTAGTATCTATCTATCTGTCTGTCTGTCTATCTATCTGGCAATCATCTAATAGCTATTTATCTGTTGATCATCTACCATTCATTCATCCACATCTATCCATAATCACCTGTCATCTATCAACTAATCATCTGTCCATCTGTCCATCTATCCATCTATCCATCTATCTATCTATCTATCTATCTATCTATCTATCTATCTATCTATCTATCATCTATCATGTGATAGTTTGAAATAAAATGACCCCCAAAGGGGAGTGGCACTATTAGGAGGTGTGGCTTTGTCGGAGTAGGTATGGCCTTGTTGGAGGAAGTGTGTCACTATGAAGGAGGGCTTTGAGGTCTCATCTGTGCTCAAGCCACCCTCAGTGTCTCAGTTTACTTCCTGTTGCCTGCTGATCAAGATGTAAGACTCTAGGCTCCAGCATCATGTCTTCCTGCACACTGCCATCTCCCACCATGAGAATAATAGATGAAACCTCTGAACAGTAGGCCACCCCATTAAATGTTTTTCTTTATAAGAGTTGCTGTGGTCATGGTGTCTCTTCACAGTAATAAAAATCCTAACTAAGACATATCATCTATCTATCTATCTATCTATCTATCTATCTATCTATCTATCTACCTACCTATCATCTATTCATCTATCTATCAATTGTTTGAGACAGATTCTCATGTAATCCAGGCTATTTTCGAACTCATTATAGCTGAGGATGACCTAGAATTCCTGATCCTCCTGCCTCCACCTCTTGAGAGCTGCGATCCCAGGTGTGTGCCACTATGCCTGGATTTACTCTTGTTTTCTCCCGGAGACTCTTAAAGCGTTAAGGTCTTTATTGGCAGGATTTAATGAAGCCAGCTGTCTGTTGTTTTGACAAGTCTGGGAGTCTGGGTTTTCAGTTTCTCTTTGGATATCACATTGCCGGGCTAGCTTCCTTCCCAGCCATAGTCAATAGACTATGAGTTGTGGCTTCCTATTTGAGACAGTTTCCCATTACCCCATACTTTGACTTGTGGTGTCTTTATATTATCTCACTGTCCTTGGAGGCACTGGGTCAACATACCCTGGTTTTTATTTATTAATTTTTCCCATTTATTTTATATACCGACCACAGTTTCCCCTCCCTTCTCTCCTCCTGTTCCCTCCCCCGACTCCCATCTTACTCCCTCCCCATCCACTTCTCTGTCTCCTTTCAGGAAGGGGTAGGCCTCCTATGGGTGTCAACAAAGCATGCATGGAAAGACTGACAGTAGGAGCTTATTCTTGAGGTGCAGGTTAGAGTTCAGAACCCATGTAAACATCTGGAGTTCAGATGCCCAGAACCCATGTCAACATCTGGGTGCTGTGGTGTGGTCTGTAATCCTGGTGAGTGCTGGGGAGGTGGAGACAGGTTAGTCCCTGGGACTTGTTGGACAGCCAACCTCTAACCTAAGTGGGGAGTTCTAGTTTTAGTAAAATACCTGCCTCAAAATATAAGGTGGAGGGCCAGCAAGATGGCTTGGTGGATGAAGGTGACTGCTGGCAAGTCTAACGACCTGAGCTGAATCCCTGGGACACATGTGTATGTGTGTGTGTGTGTGTGTGTGTGTGTGTGTGTGTGTGTGTATAATTTTTAAAATTTAAAAGAAAAATTAAGGTCAAAGAGTGATACACACACCCACAAGTGATAGGGCTGATAAAGTTCCTGAGGGGCAGACCCAATATAATGTCATTTGGGGGTGTGTGTGGTTTCGAACAACACCCACTCATCTTGCAAGGCTGGCCAATGTATCCGGAGATGTTTTAGGTGCTTCAGGAAGTGGGTGGATAAGTTCTTGGAGCAAGGAGCTAAAAAGAATGATAATGGGCACTCCGCCATTATCACAGAACTCAAACTTGAGGATTTGGGCACAAACACCTGCTCCTCTTCCAGGAGATGATACGGGAAGTTGACAGATGGACTTCCAGGATAAATCCTGGAGTGAGTTGTCCTCAGAAATCTCATCAGGAAATGAGGTCACTGGTAATTTGGGGGGACCGAACCATTTCCATTAGGAATCAACTGTAGGTCCCCCAAAGTACATGAGGCCCCTCAGGGCTTAGGAGAAGCAGCTAGTTAGATGGGGGAGGGGATTGGAGGTCTGTCTTCCATTCTTTCCAGAGGCCCATGCTGGGTGTTTCACTTGGTACTCATGGGTGGTCAGTCCTGAACTGTGAGGGGTGTCTTGGCCTTTACCATTCTTTCTGTCTCTCTTTCTCTGTATCTCTCTGTCTGTCTCTGTTTCCATCTCTCTCTGTTGTGGTTTGAATGAGAAATGTACTACACAGGCCCATATGTTTGAACACTATCTGGGAAACTAACAGAACCTTTAGGAGGCAGAGCCTTCTGAAGGAAGTACCTCACTGGGGGCAGAATTGGGGGTTTCATAACCTGATTCCATTTCCTTTTCTCTCTCTGCTTCCTGCATATGGTTTCAATGCAACCAGTCAACTTCCTGCCTGTCTTAGTTAGGGTTTCTATTGCTGTAAAGAGATGCCATGACCACGCCAATGCTTATAAAGGAAAAACATTTAATTGGGGTGGCTTACATTTTCAGAGGTTTAGTCCATTATCATCATGGTGCAACACAGTGGCGTGCAGGCAGAAATGGTGCTGGAGAAGTAGCTGAGAGTCCCACATCTTGACCAACAGGCAACCGGAAGTGGTCTGACTCACTGGGTGTGGCTTGAGCATATATGAGATCTCAAAGCCCGCCTCCACAGTGACACACTTCCTCCAACAAGGCCACACCAGTCCAACAAAACCACACCTCCTAATAGTGTCTTTCCCTATGAGCTTATGGGTGCCAGTGACATTCAAAGTACCACATCGCTCCTGTCACCATGCCTTCCCCACCATGATGGACTGTGTCCCTCTGGAATCTTGAGCCAAAATAAACCCTTTCTCCTCTAAGTTATTTTGTCAGGGTATTTTATTGAAGCAACAAGAAAGGAAGAAACACACAATGGGAGCATATGTATGCATGCAAATATGGCAGTCAGAGAATAACCCTGGGTGGCGTTCCTCAGGTTCTGTCCACCCTGTGTATTTTTGTTTGCTTGTTTTGTTTTGTTGTTTTTTTGAGACAGGGTCTCTCTATTATGTAGCGCTGACTGTCCTGGAGCTCGCTCTGTAGACCAGGCTGGCCTTGAACTCACAGAGATCCGCCTGCCTCTGCCTCCTGAGTGGTGGGATTAAAGGTGTGCACCAACATGCTCGACCTGCCTTGTGTGTGTTTTTTTTAATTGATTAATTTATTTATTCTCTGTGTGTGCATACATCTTGTGCACATGCATGCACATGTGTGTGTGTGTGAGAGAGAGACAGAGACAGAGACAGAGAGAGACAGAGAGACAGAGACAAAGACAAAGAGACAGAGAGAGTTCAAGCATGCATGCCAACCATGGGAGGTCAAAAGACAACCCTTGGGAGTTGTCCTCTCTTCCACCTTGTGAGACTCAGGGTTTGAACTCAGGTTGTCAGGCCCATACACAAGCATCTCTCCTCTCCGAGCCATCTTGCTAGCCTGCCCTTGTTCTTTGAGACAGGCTTTCTCACTAAACCTGAACCTCACCGAATAGACCAGTGAACTCCTGGGACCCTCTCATTTCTGTTTCCCCAGTACTGCGGTTACCAGTGTACATCACCATGACCATATTAATTTTTTTTTAGTTGTATATATGTGCTTGTTTGTTGGTACACTGTACGCACACAGTGTGTGCCTACAGAGGTCAGAAGAGGGTGGTGATCCCCTTGATCTGGAGTTACAGGTGGTTGTTATCTACCATGTGGATGCTGGGAATTGAACTCAGGTCCTCTGGATGAGCAGCCTGTGTTCTTAACTGCTAAGCCATCTCTCCAGCCCATGTCCAGCTTTTTAAGTTTGGGTTCTGGGGATTGAACCTGGGTCTTCATGCTTGTATGGCAAACACTGTGCTTACTGACTGAGCCATTTCCCCAGCGCTGTTCTTGGAGCAGGCAGCAAGAGGGGAATTGTAGTGGCGTGGCTTCTGGCTGGTGGATTTTGCTCTGTCTTGGGCCTCCTGGCTTGGAGCTTCTTGGACACCTAAGGCTCCCTGAGCTGCAGGAGCAATTGTTCCATTTGGGGAACTGTCTCTTCTGAGGCTGTGTTCCTGAGGAACATGGGCAAGCTCCAAACCATTAAGTGGATTGAGATCACAAGCCCGGTGCCCATGAGCTTGGACAGCCTGGCAAAGAGCTCCCAACGGTTCTATGTCCAGGTCCGCAGCTCCATTACCATTAACAGCACTTTCCCGGTGGCCACTCTGCCGCGGGGAGCCTGACAGGGAAGGATTTTGCCTGAGGGAGCCAACTGGAAATCTTCGGGACTCTGTCTTTCCCACCACTCACAGCTCTCAGGGTGCTAGCTCTCCCTTGGCAACTAAAGCCATATTTGAAAATAAAATGTCACTTTTCAAAAATGTCTACTGTCAGCACATGGAAAATTTGTTTTTCCTGTTGAACTTCACGAGATGACGGGAGGCGACCGAGAGAGTCTAGATGCATGCATGCCTCTTGCGTGGGGAGTGGGTGTCAGCGCATGTGAATCAGTGAGTCACAGGGGCATGTGAGAGAGTGGTGTGGCACTGTGCAGGTGGGGACAGCGTGTGCAGTGGCGTCAGCTGTGGGGGTGCCGCGTGGGGGTATAAGAGTACCTGGTATGTGAAAGTCAGAGGAGAGGAGGTTGAATTCAGGTCTGAGGTGACATGGATGTAAGTAGGGGTTCGTCGCCAAGGACTAATGCTGTTGTACGAGTGTGTGAGTGTGAACCAAAAGCACCGTGCTCTGAACGTGTGCCCAGAGATGGAGGCTGTTGAACGTGTACAGACACATGTGGGCATCTGAAATCCATCGTGTTTGTGTGTGTGTCTGAAGATCCATGCTGGTGTGTATTGTGACTGTGTGTCTGAGACTTGGTGTTGTCGTGTGTGTGCCCGTGGTGGGACACCATTCCTAGGGAGACATGTACAAAGGTCTATTCATTCCAGATAAGGGACTGATAACAGACCAAAGTCACCAAACTACCAAAGGCCAACATGGTGAAACAGTGAACATATTGCTTACAGGAGTATGGGTGACTCAGAGACCGTTGCGTCAGTGAAAGGCCACCCAGCATGGGCGACAACTCCTGGAAGCTCACTGCATGACTTGTAGGCAGCTCAACAGGTTGGACAGTCTCCTCTTCTCAGCAGTTCTAACTGCTTCAATAATTTGGGGAGGGAGAGGGAGATGTTTCCTTTCTGTTTTTGTGATGGAACACGCTGACCAAAACTTCAGGGAGCAAAGGGTTAATTTGGCTTGTAATCCAGATCACAGTTCATTATCGAATGAAATCTGGGCAGTAACTTAAGCAGGAACCAGAAGCAGAAACCATGGAGGAATGCTGTTTGCTGTTTGCCCCAGCTCAGCTAACTTTCATAGCCCAGGACCACCAGCCCAGGGAATGGTGCTGCCCACAGTGGGCTTGGTCCTTCTCCAATCAATTAACAATCAATATGATCTTCTACAAACATGCCCACAGGCCAACCTCATCTGGGAAATCTCTCAACTGAAATTTCCTTCTTGGGTGACCCTAGGCTGTGTGAGGTTGAAAGTTAAAGCTAACTAGGATCAAACAGCTTTGTGAATCTGCTAAGTTTCAGAGACTTCCTGAGATGTTTGGGTTGTTTAACTTCCTGAGTCTTAAGGAGTTTCCCTCCAGGATGGACTGTTTCAGCCCAGAGGAAATTGTTATATAGCACTGTGTTATGGTTTGGCTGTGAAGTTTCTCTCCAAAACCTCACATGTTGAAGGCTTGGTTCCTAGTGCAGTAGTGTTCAGAGGTGAGATTTTTTTTTTTTTGGAGATGATCAATTTCTGAAGACTTTGATTTTTATGAATGTATTATCCCAATGGTAGAGTCATAATCTGATGACATTATTGGGAAGGAGTGAGCCTTTAAGGGGGTGGTGGTTAGCTGAAGAAGTGCATCACTAGGGGTTGGTTTGTGAAGGACATACCATATCCCTGGCCACTTCCTGCTTCTCTCTCTGCTTCCTGGCCACCATGGGGTGAGCAGCTTTGCTCCATCACCACCTGCCATGATGTTCTACTTTACAACAGGGGCCGGAAGCAACAAACCAAGCATCACAGACTGATACCACTGAAGCCGTGAGCCAAAATAAACTATTCCCATTTAAGTGGGTTTCCCTAAGCATTTATCAGTGGTGAAACACACGACAAACACAATGTCTAAAGACCAGTGCTGGTGTGTGTGTGTGTGTGTGTGTGTGTGTGTGTGTGTGTGTGTGTGTGTGTGTGTGTATGTGTGTGTGTGTGTGTAAGACCACACATATCTTGCTTAGTAATCTGAACTTGAGAAGTTTCTTCTCTGAAAGAGCTCCCTAAGGTCCCATTCTTTGGGACTTTCCAGCCCAACCACTTAGTTATACCTCCAGCTCTCTTTTTATCTAAAAATTATTATTTATTATTATATATGTGCATGATGTACATGTATGCATGCATGATTTGTGTGTGTGGGTGCATGCATGCCATGGAGTGCATGCAAAGGTCAAAGGACAACTTCATGGAGTCTGTTCTTTCTCTCCACTGTTATGTGGATTCTAAGGCTTGAACTCAAGGTGCAGAGTTAGCGCGTCTTTATCTGCTGAGTCATCTTACTGCTACTTTAAAAAAAAATGTTCTATTTTTGAAACAGTCTTATTCTGTAGCTCAAGCTGGCCTTGAACTTACAACTTACAACCCCCCAAGTAGCTGAGATTTTGGACATGTTCCACCAAGCCTGGCAACACTTTCTCCTTGACTGGGAAAAACAGGGGTGGTAGGGATGGAACCCAGGGTTTCACCGATGCTGGGCAAGCGTCTGCCATTGAGCTCCACCCTTAGTGCAAATTCTCTGTGTGAAGTGCTGGGCTCTTTTGCAAGTAGCCCTCCAGTTGGTGTCTGCTGTTGTTCATTTTATATTGCTTCGGCAATGCCCAAGGGTGTGAATGGAAAAGTACCTAGAAAGATTAGAGTTGCTTCCAGAGGCGCAGATCCGTTTGTTATATAATACTCTCTGGTGACATTGAGCCCTTATTAATAACTAAACATCTGTCAGGACTATAATTATATTTCTTGTGCCACGGTTGTATCTACCATTGTCCTGTGTAAACATGGAAGGGCAGGTGTGAATTATTTAGGCAACTGACTTTGAGTAAATAATTGCTCAGCATTGTTTCCGGCAGTAAGTTTCTGTCAACTCCTTACAGAGTCTCAATATCTTCGCTGATGTTCCTTTGATGTGCCCCCAAATCTCTGACCACATCACTCTGGACCCCTGATGCGGCTGCCCGAGCAACCTGGAGATGGGAAGCCTGAGAATGAGACAAAGGGGGACCAAGAAACCCCCGAAGGGGGAGAGGAGCCACGGAGAAGCCAAGCCCCTGACTTCCCCACCTGGCAAGTCTTCCCCCCAACCCCAAATCCCTGGACCTAGATTGCTTTGCAACTCCCAGGTAGGGGAGTGGGGTGGGGTCTGAGAGTTGTGATGCCCAGGAGAGAGAGGAGAGCCTATGAAAAGTCAGTCCATGGGGGAGGGGGGCGCGTCCCCAAGGATGAGCTCTCAGCAGGAGGCAGAGATCATATGGATTATATTTATATGGATTCTGGAGGAGGTGGGTTTCCATGGACTCCATTTGAGATTCACGCTCAAGGCAAGAGGGTGTGGTTGCAAAGTCACTATCAGTACCGGGTTTGAGAGGGTGTGAGTTTCGAAACAGATGTAACTTGCAGAATGCAGAGCAAGTGACAGCATGAAAATGGAACCTTTACATAGGTCATTTTAATTAATTCTCAAAATATTTCCACGAGGATCTTTTAAATCCTGTGTGTGTGTGTGTGTGTGTGTGTGTGTGTGTGTGTGTGTGTGTGTGTGAAGAGTACTGGAGATTGAACCTAGGATCTTGTATGTATTAGATTAGCACTGTATAGGTCCTTATTAGGGGATTTGGGGGAAGTGCTCTACCACTGAGCCAAATCTCCAGCCCCTCACTGGGGTGTTCTAGGCAGGTGCTCTACCACTGAGTCACACCCCCAGCCCCTCACTGGGGGATTCTAGGCAGGTGCTCTCTCACCATACTATATTCCAACTCATTTTTCTTATTTTGAGACATGGTTTCATTAAGTTGCTCAGCCTTGCCTTAAACCCACGCAGTACCCCAAATAGTCCTCGAACTTGAAATCCCCCTGCTTCAGTCTCCCAAGTAGCTGGACTATGGGGTCTGCATCACCAGGCCTAGCTGTGTAAGAGCATTTTTACAGGAGAAAAGTATTAACAAATACTGAGTAACTGACCTGAGGTCATAGAGTCGAAGGAGAACCCAGAATTCCTATCCAAGTCTCTCTGAGGACAACTATGGTCTCCTCCTCTCCTCTTCCCCTTCCTCTTCTCCCCCTCCTCTCCTTCCCCTCCTTTCCTCCCCCTCCTCTATTCCCCTTCTCCCCTCTCTTCCCCCTCCTCCCCTCCCCTTCTCCCCTCCTCTTCTTCCCTTCTCCCCTCCCCCTCCTCCCCTCCAAACTGTCCTCCCTTCCCCGTCCTCCTTCTTTTTCTCTTTCCCTCTCTTTTCTCCTCCACCTCCTTCTCTGCCATTCCGCCACTCCCTCCTCCTCCTGTCTCTCTTTCTCCGCCTCCTTTTTTTAAACCCCCTCCTCTGCTTCTTCCTTTCCCTCCTCCTGCTCCTCCTCCTCCACTCCCTCCTCTGTCTCCTCCTTTCTGTTCTTCCTTGCCTCCCCCCTGTGTATAGAAGAGGTCGGTTCAGGATGTGGGCCCGATATGTTACCAAGCCACGGGACTCCCTGGGTTTTGATCTTACTCTTTTTCTTTGCCCTGGAATCCTTCCATGCCTGGCTGGTTTTGTGTAGAAGGGAGTTCTAGATCTGTGTGATACCAGCATCAAAGGTTAGTAAGTTCTTGAAATTGGTCGGTTCTGAGATTCTCTCTCTAAGGCTGTTGGTCACGCAGTCTCTTGCCCTCTCCATCCCAGCTCCTATTAGAGGTGGAAAGTGTTCTTGGTGGAGGGATTGAACTTAGGCTTATGGGGGTGGGAGTGGAAATATTTTTGGTGATGCACTCCTTGATTTCTCCATCATGTTTCCCCAGAATTGTGGGAACGGAAGCATAGAGGCTCAGGCACGGGGTCTTGCAAGACTCTATCTAGATTCCAGAACCTTCTCCAAGACCACTCAAGGGCAGGAGCTGACTAACTCCTGGTCAAGAGCATCTTGACATGCAGGGTGAGCCCTCCTGAGGACTCTGAACCAGAGGGCAGCTTGTGTCTAAGAATGGGCTCAGAATGGCTGCTTGAGAAGCGTGGCCAGGTGTTTAGTGGCTTTTGCCATGCCCGCGACCAAAGCCCAACAAAGGGCAACTTCAGGGAGAAACGATTATTTCAACTTGTGATTTGCGGCGCTACGGCCCACCATGGTGGGGAAGGCATATTGGCGGGACTTTGGGGTGTCTGCTCACATGGCACCCACACTTAGGAAGAGTGTGAGATAAACGGTAGTTGTCATTTCAAACTCTTTTTTTATTCAGTCTGGGACCTCAATCTTTTTGATGGGGCGACCTGTAGACGATGTGGGTTTTCCCACCTTAAATATGGTAAGTTCTTTCCTGCCCACCCTCCCTCCTTTTAAATTGTTTTCCTTTGGATCCCAGGCTGATATAAATCCCGTGATCCTCCTGCCTCTTTCTCCTGAGTGCTGGAATTGTAGCTGTGTACCTCCAAGGCCAATACTAAGTTGTTCTGTTGAGATTGAACCTGCGGCCATTTGCAAGGGTGAGCCCGTGGAGAGCTAGCTGTCCCGATTTGTAAGGGTGCTTGAGAAGGCGGCTTGATATGGAGGCCGAAAGAATGTTCTTCCATTTCTGTCCATGCCAGTGGATCTGGCCATTTACGTTGCTGTGTTAAAATACCCTGACCAAAAACTACTTAGAGGAAAAGGACTTATTTCAGCTCACAGTCCTAGGTTTATAGTTCATCTTCGTTGACAACATCAACCATCTTCAAGTAGTCACAGTATATCCACAGTCAAGAGCAGAGAAGAATGGGTGCAAACATGATTTCTCCATGCTCACACCATTCAGGACCTCGGCCTAGGGAATGGAGCTGCCCATGGTAGGTTGGATCTTCCCACAGCAATTCCACAGACCAACTAACAAGCCCCTCACTGAGACTCTTCCCAGGCAACGCTAGGCTGTGTCAAGTTGACAAAGCTGACTATCAGAGAACTGGTCCTGAGTGATTCCCCGGGTGGTCAGTCGTGCCGTTGGCCACCCCCCGAAAAATGGGACAGAGAGATGCCCACGTAGTTTTGTCAAGATACTGCAAAGTAAACAGCCCCACTTCTAGGGTGGTGCTGTGGGCCAATCTGGAGGAAGCTGTTCTCTCTGGGGAGAAGTGGATGTGCACTGTTGATATAGAAGCTAAAAATAACCAATCTTCCAAACAAAGTGTTTTTCATATTTTGAAATGAAAATGTGTAGACAAAGCAGGGGTCTAGAATGTGTGAGTCATTAAATTGCTGACTCTCAAAGCAATGGAAATTCAAAGGGCACTTTTCTCTCTCTCTCGTTCTCCCTCCCACCCCTGTTCTGAATAGCTTTGACAGTCTCTCCGTAAACAGGTCCCACAAACTGCCCCGTGGCCTTATGCTCCTCCCCAGCAAGAGGCTAAAGGAACTCAACTTCTTCTTGCCCCGTTGCTAAGCTGCCTTTGGTTGCTAGGTTGGTGTCATCAGTTCAAGTAGCCCCTTGAAAGGCCGCTCTTATTTTTCCTCTTTGTGTGTCCCCTTCCCCCATGGGACCCCAGGCACTTCCATGGTCCCCACGCTGGGTACTGCGCAGGGTTTGCTCAGTGCTACTGAACTCATCAGACCTAACAAGGATGCTGCAACATGGAGCGTCTCTTAGGAAGCTGGTTTCAGGGGAGAGTGTGTAACACAGGATGCTGTAGTAAGACAAGGCAGTGGGCATCTCCGACTCATCCTTGGATTGTTAATGGAAGGACTGGGTCTGGACGTTGGATCTCTGTCTCTGTCTCTCTGTCTCTCTGTCTCTCTCTGTCTCTTTCTCTCTCTCTTTCTCTCTCTCTCTGAGTGTGTGTGTGTGTGTGTGGCCAGAGAACAATGTCAAGTGTCATTACTCAGGAGCTGTCCCTTTGGTTTTTGAGACAGACTCTCTCACTTGCCTGGAGCATGCTGGTTAGGCTAGGCTGGCTGGCCAGTGAACCCCAGGAATTGGCTCATCTCCACCACCCCAGCACTGGGATTATAAATCCGGGCCACCATACTTGGCTTTTTATGTGGATGTTAGGGATCAGACTCTTCTCCTCATGCTTGCAAGATGACAGGGCCCTTCATTGACTGCACTATCTCAGCAATCAATCAATCAATCAATCAATTACTTAATTTTTGAGACGGGGTCTCGTGTATCCTATACTAACTTCAAATTTGTTATGTGCTATGTAGCCAAGGATGACCTCGAACTTCTGGTCCTTTTTACTCTGCCTCTCAACCACTGGGATTGTAAGTGTGCGTTGCATAAACCATACCTGTTATGCATGCTAGGCAAGTACTTTACTGACTGGACTACACTCCAAGTCCCTGAACACTGATGTTCTAGATAAGAGTTTTCTAAAGCCTTATAGGGGATGCTAGTACTTAAAATGGAGGCAAGAGTTTTCTAAAGACTTTTAGGGGATGCTAGTACTTAAAATGGAGGCAAAGACACTGTGGTTGGAGCTCGGTGTGTGTGTGTGTGTGTGTGTGTGTGTGTGTGTGTGTGTGTGTGTGTGTGTGTATGTATGTATGTGTTTGAGAAGGAGGAGGCCCTTGGGGGCCCTGAGAGGTGGCAAGAAGGTTTGCTAGAGGTTTTGTTAGTTACTTTTGTGTAACTGAGACTAACACACTTATTCTAATAAACTTTGGCTCATAGTTTTGGAGGGTTTAGGCCATGGTTGTTTGCCTCAGTACCCTCTAGCTGTGGACCATCACAGCAGAAGGCATGAATGTGTGACAACACACCGTATCTATGATAAAGTTCAGTGTTTGGATGAAGGGCAGTGAGAGATGAACACATATCAATAAGATAGACCAGTTGAAACAATACATTGTGGTAAGACTCCACACCCACCCTTTGCTAAGCACAAAGACCCGAGTTCAGATTCTCAGAACCCATATAAAAACTTGGACATAATAGCGTTTGTCTGTAAGCCAAGTTCTGGGGAGTCTGAGACAGGAGGATCCCTGGGGCTAGCCTCGTCAAACTGGTGAGCTCCAGGTTCAGTGAGAGACCCTATCTTAAAAAATAAGGTAGATGTGCCATGTATGGTGGTGCACAGCTTTAATCCCAACACTGGGGAGGCAGAAGCAGGCAGATCTCTGTGATTCTGAGGCCAGCCTGGTCTACATAGTGAGTTTCAGGACAGCCAGAGCTATGTACTAAGACCCTGCCTTGAAATTCCCTCCTTCCAAAAGAAAAAAAAAAAGACACACTTGATATCAGCCTCTGGCTTCCATATGCACCTGCACACGCATGTGCACTAACACATACAACAATTGTGTACACCCACAAATTCACAACCAAATGAAAACAAAACATTTTACAGATTCGACTGAGCCTGGTGGGTCATACCTGCAATCCAAGCACCAGGTAGGAGAAGTGTCATGATTTCAAGGCTAGCCTGGGCTACAGAGTTAAGGCCTGCTCTACTTTCATTTCTGTTACTATAACATAATATCTGGGCTTAGCTCCCAATTCCAGGTGACAGTCCATCATCGTGGAGGCAGTTCCAGCAGCAGGGGTTTGAATCAGCCAGCTCGTCATATCACATGCACAGTCAAGAGTAATTGCTTACTGCTCAGCTAGTGTTCGCCACTTTGGTTTTTTGAGACAGGGTTTCTCTGTGTAGCTTTGGAACCTTTCCTAGAACAAATTCTGTAGCCCAGGCTGGCCTCGAACTCACAGAGATCTGCCTGCCTCTGCCTCCCAAGTGCTGGAATTAAAGGCGTGCACCACCACTGCCCAGCTGCATTTTCCACTTTTTAAAATACAAGTCTGGGCTCACGAATAGGGAATGTTGCTGCCTGGATTTGAGGTGAGTCTTCTTACTTCAATGAACCCAGCTGAGAAAGTCCCTCACAGGGATGCCCACAGGCCAACCTAATCTAGACCATCCTTCACTAATTCTCTACTCCCAGGTGATCACAGGTCGTATCAAGTTGACAATTAAAACTAACTGTCACAGACCCTGTCTCAAACAAACAAACAAGCAAACAGACAAATGAACAGACAAACTTAACCTCTTTTCTGGTAAATGCTTACGCACCACGTTTTCATTCAGGGACCGTTATCAGTGAGTCTGCATCTAGGTGGATGTTGGAGAGAAGAGATGACTGTTTTCCCACCAGTTTACAAGCTCATAAAGGAAATGGATTAATGCTCAGAACAGAATTTATGTTTTAGGCTGAATCCAAGATCAAAGCATGTGGTGGTTTAAATGTAATTAACCCCTATAAGCTCATAGAGAATGGCACTATTAGGAGATGTGGCCTTATTGAAGTAGGTGTAGCCTTGTTGGAAGAAGTGTGTCACTGTGGGGATGGGCTTTGAGGTCTCTTTTGCTCAAGCTTCCCTCAGTGTGACTTGCAGACCATTTCCCGTTGCCTGCAAGATGTAGGACTCTCAGCTCCTTCTCCAGCACCACGTCTGCCTGCACACTGCCATGCTCCTCGCCATGATGATAACGCACTGAACCTCTGAAACTGTAAGCAAGCTCCTCCCCGAAAATTAAATGTTTTCCTTTGTAAGAGTTGCTGTGTCTTTTCACAGCAATAAAAACCAAAACAAAGTGTGTCTGAGGTTTCATTTAGGGACATATATCTGAGTGTGTGTGTGTGTGTATGTATGTTTACATGTATGGGAGCATGTGTGTATTTGGGTATGCATGCATGTGTGTGCATATGCCTTTGCAGGCCAAAGGCCAATGTCAGAAATCATCCCCCATCACTCATCCAGCATATTCTTTGAGGCAGGGTCTCTTAATCAAACTCAGGGTTCACTCATATATCTAGTTTTGCTAGCTAGCTTGCTCTGGGGATCCTCATTCTTCATCTTTGAAGGTTAGAATTACTGGCAGGCTGAATTTATGTGCGTTCCGGGGATCTGAATTCTGGTCCTTGAGTATGCACGGTGAGCCACCTCCCTGCCCCTGATGACAGACGTTCTTCTCTATTGTACAGTGATTTAGTTAAGTGATGTCGCCTCCCTCACTCACTCTTGCTCTCCCACTGGCTTGCCCTGTCACAAGCAATACGGCAGTGATCATCTTTGTAAGTCTACCCTTACGAACTTGTGCATATGTACTAAAGACAAAATATTTGGGTCAAGGAAGTGTACCCTGGTGCTGGGGAGTTAGCTCAGTAAAGTGCTTGCCAGGCAGGCATGAGGGCCTGAGTTTAATTTCTAATACCCACTTTAAAGCTGGGTGCGGTGATGCATGCTTGTAATCCCAGTTCTAGCGCTGTGTAGACAGGTGAATGGATGGATCCCCGGGGCTCATTGGTCAGGCTCCTTAATGAGCCCTGGGTCCACTGAGAGACAACGACAACAGCAGTCCCACTCATAAAAATAATAGCAAGGTAAGATGGCTGGCAAGATGGTTCAGTGGGGAGAGGGGCTTGCTGCCAAGCCTGATGACCCCAGTTCAATCCCCGGGACCCACACGATAGAGAGAACTGACTCTCACAAGTTGTTGTTGTCTGACTTCCACAGGAGAGCCACGACCAATTCACACACACAAAAAAATAAATAATCGCAATTTAAAAATTAAAACAAACAAACAAACAAACAAGCCGGGCGGTGGTGGCGCACGCCTGTAATCCCAACACTCAGGAGGCAGAGGCAGGCGGATCTCTGTGAGTTTGAGGCCAGCCTGGTCTATAGAGTGAGATCCAGGACAGGCACTAAAACAACATAGAGAACCATCCCCCGCCCACCAAAAAAATACAAACAAGGTGGATGACATCTGTTGGAGTGACATCTGTGGTTGATGTCTGTCCTCTACGTGCATGTGCACATGAGCGTGCTCACCCCCACATATGTGTGCATCCAGAGGTGTGAACATGCACACATACTAGCATTATCGCACGCACACACGCACGCACGCACGCATGCACGCACACACACATACCTTCTTTTGCTAACTCTTGCCAAATTGCTCTCCAGAACAGTTGTACCGGTTCATCGAAGGACAGGGCTTTTACGGTCGGGGGACACAGAAGTGGAGAGGCTGGAGGCTAGAGAGAGGAAGTACTTGAAATGGCTTGTTAATGGAGCTCATCTCAAAGGACACGAAAGTGAGAGCACTCAGGGTCAAGAGCAGCGTCCTTGATGAACAAGAGAACCACAGCCAAGGTGTGAGCCCGCCGCTCCACAGAACGCGTGATGCCCGATCTTAGCCGAGGAATGATCCTTCTGCCGCATCCTGGATTCTCTGACGCAGGCTCATCAATCTTTCCCTCACTCCCGGTCCTCTTTTTAGTTTTTAGATTTATTTTTATTTTGAAATCATGTGTATTTGTGGGCATGTCCACGCGAGGACAGATGCCCACTGAAGCCGGAAGAGGACGTTGGGGCTGAAGTTACAGGCAGTCGTGAACTGTCTGATATGGGCGCTGGGAACTGAACTAGGTCCTCTGTGAGAGGAGCCAGTTCTCTTAACAGCTGAGCCATTGCTCCAACTCCAATGCATTAAAAAATGTTTTTGATCCATTCTTTGATAACATGTATTGATCACATTTTGATCATTTTCAGCCTCTGCTGCAAAGTTGGTTGGCTTGCTCTTGTGTGGGTCTAAGGCAAACAGCTGTTGTGTCTGTGTGCAATGGTCCCATGTGTTTAGAAGCTGGTTCTGCAGCAGTTGGCCCTGACCAACATTCTTCTCAAATGCCTTGTCTTACCTCAGCCTGTTACTGATGCTATGTAACTTCCAGGTTGGGTGGATTCCTTTGAATAGAATGGTGCTCGGAATGTGTGTGTCTGTATTTTCCTAACTGAACGGAGCTTAGTAGGATCTCAGTCCTGTGTGGGTTTGGTTCACATCCATATTTGGGCCTCTGTGGTCACTGTCTTCTCTCAGTATACAACAATTGCCAAGTCACTCTCCTTTGGGATTGTTGAGGGCAGGTGTGTGTGTGTGTGTGTGTGTGTGTGTGTGTGTGTGTGTGTGTGTGAGAGAGAGAGAGAGAGAGAGACAGAGACAGAGACAGAGACAGAGACAGAGACCTGAGACTAACTGGAGAGTTTCAATGTAGGGAAAAATATCAGTGTACCAAGAAATCTTAGCAGGCCAGCTGTGGTGAAATCCATGAACCCACAATACTCTGGAGGTGGAGGCAGGAGGATCAGGAGTTCAATGTTACCCTTAGCTACATAGCAAGTTTGAGGCCAGCCTGGGCTACATGAGACTGAGTCTTAAGAAAACCAAAGCAAAACAAAGCCAAAGGAATTTTGTTAGACTCAGAAAGAAAAACAAAACAAAACAAAACAAAAACAACCAGCAGCAATGTATTTTCAAGACTCTTTTAATGCATGGCTTTCTTTGGCAAGTCTAGCAAGGCCTGTGAATTATGTCTTCTAAACACAGAGTAGAACACTTAAGGTAATAGCAAAGAAAATCAATTGCAGTCTAGTCTGTCTCGAAGCATTGAACAAATGTGTGGCAGGCACAGAAGGGCACGTG
Source organism: Peromyscus californicus insignis (assembly GCF_007827085.1). Lineage (NCBI taxonomy): Eukaryota > Metazoa > Chordata > Mammalia > Rodentia > Cricetidae > Peromyscus > Peromyscus californicus. The sequence goes on from NW_026294540.1 coordinate 20,689,183, forward strand.
AGTCCTCACTGGCGCATTAACTGATAAGATGTAGGAGTGGGCATGGGGGCAGCTGCACGTCTGAGGAACTGCGGAGCTAAGGGTGAACAGCATTTAAAAATGACGTGTGACCGTGAGACGGTGGGAAAATAGCAGCACATGTCATAGGTCTATCTACTACTCAGTCCTCCCTCCCCTCCCCCTCCCTTCCCGTCCCTCTTCCTCCCTCCCTCCCTCCCCGTCCTCTCTCTCCCTCTGTTTTGAGACAGGGTCTCACTGTGTAGCTAAGACTGGCCTCCAACTTACAGTCGTCCTGCTTCTGTTATGGAGAGCTGGAATTACAGGTGTAGGCCCCATTTTTTCTATCTGATGCCTGTCTTAGTCACAACCACCACCCTTCTTTAGGAAACCTGTCCCAACAGGAATAGTCTCCCTCTGATGCCCAAAGAATTCAACAAACCCCCAACAGTATACTATAGGAGCAGTGTTTTGGAAAGTATTAAACTGGATGCTAATTTTCCTAGTTATTTATTTTGGTTTTCTGAGGCGGGGTGACATGTATCCTGGGCCATGTAGCTGAGGATGACTTTGAACCCTTGGTCCTTCTGCCTCCCTCTCTTGAGTGCTAGGATTGTAGGTCAGTACTCTGCCTGGCTCAAATTCTCCTCTTTAATTGATATTAGGTTGTAAGCTGAGCCCACATTGTTGTGGGGTATTAGATCGCCCTGTGAAACCCCGAGACTGTGTTAATAAAATCAACCTTGGATCAGGGGGCAGAGACAGTGACTAGTTGACAAGAATTAGCTATAGAGAGTCCAGAGAAGATGGATAGAGAGGCACACAGGAAGGAGTAGAGAAGGGTTTAGAGATTCCAGGTCTTTTTGGTTTGGGACAAATGGAGAAATGTTCTCTAGCTAAGTCTCCAGCCAAAAAGGAAGGTCAGTTGGCCCCTCGGATACAAGGTTGACTTTATTAACACTGTCTCAGTGTTTCACAGTGAGATCAAATATCCCACAACACCACATCAAGGGATTTCTTAGGCTGGGCCATCGACAATAGTCATTTGACTTCTTCGAGACACACTAGACTAAACAGCCAAGATATGTGGGCAAAGGCAACTCACACATTGTAGCCTGATAGGGGAAGGTCTTCTCTTTGGATTGTTCTTATCAATGTGAAGGGGAACATCTCCAGCAATGTGTAATTTTGAGATATGCAAGCTATCCCAGCCTCTTACACACTTTTTGCCTGTTTTTTTTCCTGGTGTGTATGTTCTCCAGTGTGCACTCCCATGTGTGTGGTGTGCACCTCCTGTTCACGTGACTGTGGATGTCAGAGATTATCCTGAGGTGCTGTTCCTCAGATGCCTTCTAACCATGATTTTTTTTTTTTTCTTGAGCCAGGGTATCTCACTGTCTTGGAACTTACCAGGTAGCTGAGCTAGCTGGCTGCCAAACTCCAGGGTACCCTTCTCTCCATCTCCTTAGAAGGAGGGTTACAGGCTTACACCACCCTGCCCAGCTCTTTTATGTGAGCTGTTGTGATCAGACTCATGCTTCAGAGCAAACATTCTACTAACTAAGCTATTTCTCCAGACTTTTCCCTAATTTCTTTGATTAGAGAATGGGGTCAGAAGCCAAGATCCGGGTGCTAGGTGTCCTTGTTGCTATGGGACAACTGTAACTTCTAGGCCCTCTCAGCTGACAGGGTCAATAAATATGCACATGTGTATATATATATTATGTATGATCAACACACACACACACACACACACACACACACACACACACACACACACACCACATATAATATATACAATCTGCACAGATTTCTACGTGTAACTATCCTGGTCTAAACATTGATCTATGCTGTTTCCTAATTCACTACCACATGGATCATTCTAGAATCCTCCTTTGCTAAACTATAATGTAGAGCAATTTGGCTCTGACTGTCCACCATCCATTTACTTAATGAGGCCGAATATATTCACAATGTCACGAGAACCATGATGTCATCAACCCACGGGAGGCAACTTCATCAGCTGCGATGCTTGTGTCCAGCGTTTGCCGCATTTAGCTTTACACAGCGGGTCTGTTTCCAAAGCTATTTGAGCTGCAATTTCTTCCTGTCCTCTTCAGTGAGATCATTTTATCTGTCTGCAGTACAAATGAATTTGGTCCATTTTGCGTTCCAGTCTAGGATTCGTTTGAGCTCTTAATTGCTTTACGATTTGTTATTTTCTCTGGGATAGCGTCTCATGTAGCCCAGGCTGCCCTCAGCCTCTGGACTTGAACTAATGATCTTCCTGCCTCTACCTCCTGAGTGCTGGAATTGCAGGCTTGTGTCACCACGCCCACAGGCTTAAGCAACTTTTTAAATTTGCACTCATTCAGGTAAACTTGTTGGGTGAAGTTTGGTGAGTTTTTAGAAATGTATATTGTTGTGAGCATAGTCACAGCAGCATACAGTATACACATGTGCCCATGTGGACACGCTTGGAAGCCAAAGGAAGACAGCAAGTGTCTTCTGTCGCTCTCCGTCTATTCCACCGAGACAGTTTCTCACTGGACCCTGGAGCTGCTATCAGTCTCAGTCTCCCATAGTGCTGGATTACAGGCACATGTGACCTCCCTGGCTTTTTATGTTCTGGGTGTTTGAACTCAGGTCCTAGGTTTGTGCGGCAAGCACTTGAATTCGCCAAGCCACCTCCTCGGCCCATGTCATGACTGTTTGATTCTTCATTTCTTTCCTCTGTACCCTGTTCTTAGAGAAGTCTGTACGGTGCATGTTGACCATATTCACTCCCTTCCCCCAGCCCCTCTCAGATCTTACCCATCCTTCCCTACTCACTCAAGCTTGTGACCTCTTTGACATTTTCCCCTCCTCATTTCTTTTTGTCATTGGATTATGTTGCGATTTTTATGTGCATTCCAGTTTGCTTACTGCGTCTCTACTCATGGAAAGGACACCTTGCTTGCCTTCTATTTTGGGAGATTAGCTACAAAGCTGCAAGCTAGTCAGAGGGCTCAATGGGTAAAGATGCTCGTTGCTAAGCTTGCCGGCCTGAGTTTCACACCCAGGACCCACATGGTGGAAGGAGAGAACTCTTGCAGGTTGCTCACTCACCTCCACGTGTGCATCATGACACACACATCCCACACGTACACTCCTATGGAAGTAAATAAATGTAAAAGTTAAAAAGACCCAGAACTGCTATTAACGTGTGCATGGAGTTTTGCGTACACACATTTTCTAATGGGGTGAATACAGGTTACACGGCTTCTTATGTATTCTCTTATGCCTCAATTGAGGCAGCGTCTCTGCCTTACGTCTGCTGCTGTTCTCTGTACTTCAGGCTACTTGGCCCTAGAGCTTAGGGCTGATGTTCTTGTCTCTTTGTCTCATCTCTCTGTGATTTCAGATGTGTGCCGCGGTAGGTCCTGGGGTTCAAACTCAGGCTGTCAAGCGTGCAAGGCTCCCCTGCTCATCACGGTGAAGGAGTTCTTGCATCTTTCTCTGGTCATACTCAGGTTGTAACTGTGCACCAGGAATGGGAATTAATGTGCAAACGGTAGCATAGCTGGACCAGTTGCTCGACACTCTCCTAGCGGTTTTACACCTACTCCATTGTAAGTGACACCATAGATGTCGGAGAAAGCTGGGACAGCGTCATTGTTTGTCTTCTCGCCACTCATCTCATGGGTAGGAACACTTTTTTAATTTTGAAAAGATTTTTATTTGCGTATATGTGTTGTTGGGTATGTGTATATGAGTGCAGGTGCCTCCAGAGGCCAGAAGACGTGTGTTGGATCCCCTGGAGTTGGAGTGACAGATGATTGTGAGTTGTCCCATGTAGGTACTGACAACTCAGCTTGGGTCCTCTGCAAGAACAGCAAGCGCTCTTAACCACCGAGCCGTCTCTCCAGGCCCAGGAACAGATTTTAGAGCAAGTTTTTCTCTTCTTATGTAAACTATCCCATTCTAGCCATTCTCAGAACAGTGCTTATAACAGTTAGTTCTCATTGTCAGCTTGACTGGACTTAGGTCCATCTAGGAGACACACCTCTGGATGCGTCTGTGAGGGTGTTTCTAGAGAGGTTTAACTGAGGAGGAAAGGTGAGATCTGGATGTAGGCAGCACCAGCTCCTGGGCTAGGGTACCAGATGAACAGAGAGGATGTGTTGGTTTGAATAAGAATGGGCCAATGGGCCCCCACAGGCTAATGGACTTGAATGTTTAGTCACTGGGGGATGGAACTCTCTGAAAGGATTAAGGGGTGTGGCCTTGTTGGAGGCAGTGCATCACTGGGGATGGACTTTGAGGTTTCAACAGCCTGTGCCAAGCCCAGAGTCTCTCATTCTCTCTCTGCTTATGGATCAGGATGCAGCTCTTAGCTACTACTCTAGCGCCTGCCTGCGTGCCACCATGATCTCACTATGAAGACGATGGACTAGACCTCTGAAAATGTAAGCAAGCCCACAATTAAATGCTTTCTCTTATAAGAGTTGCCTTGGTCATGGTGTCTCTTCACAGTGGTAGAATACTGACTGAGAAAAATGGAGAGAGGAGAAGAGCGCTGAGGGTTGTGATCCCCCTTCTCGGGTGTGAACAAGTGGCCTCTTCATGCTCTCGTGACTGCTATGCCTACAACTGTCTGTAAGTCCAATCCCAAGGAATTGGATGCCCTCTTCTGGCTTCCCTGGGTACCAGGCACACACATGGTACACAGACATGCATACATACAGGCAAAGCGCTCATACACATAAATAATTTTTTTTTTTTTAAAAAGAGGGAATAGCAAGTGTTTTGGGCTGAGTGGACCTACTGGAACTGTACCGGGAGGGAGGATATGGAATGCTCCAGTTGCTTTATGTAACAATTTGGCAAATTTTCACACAGTCAATTATGTATCTGTTATATCTCATGCCTTCCATTTCTAGATATTTAAATAACTGGATGTCTGTGTTCATACAAAGAGTCTAATGTGACTATTAATTATAATTTTATTTGAATAATTTAATTTAAATCATTAACATAAACACTGAAGACTCAACATCTCTCTCAGTGTCTCCCCATAGTAACAAAATTCCTGGGAAAATCAACTTACGGAAGGAATTTAAAAAAAAAAAAACAAACTTTAAAAACGCTTATGCCTCAGGAGGCAGAGCCAGGCGGATCTCTGTGAGTTCGAGGCCAGCCTGGGCTACCAAGTGAGTTCCAGGAAAGGCGCCAAGTTACACAGAGAAACCCTGTCTCGAAAAACCAAAAAAAAAAAAAAAAAAAAAAAGAACGCTTATGCATGCATTTACTTTTACATTTGCTTATTTGTTTGTGTGGAGGAAGCATGTGTCCCACAGTGCACATAATGAAGAGGAGAGCTAGCTGGAGCTCGTTTTCTCCTTCCAACCATGTTGGTAACGGGAATGGAACTCAGGTTTTGAGAAACTTGGTGGCAAACGCCTTTACCTGTTGGGCCATCTCGGTGGCTCCTCAATGTTTTTTTGTCTTGATTTATTTTTAGCATATGTTAATTATAGGCAGCAATAGGTTTCAATATATTTTCATGCATGTGTTTCCTGTATTTTGATCACATTCACCCCATTACCCTCTCTTGTCCCGTTGCACTGGGCTGATCTCCCTCTTCCCAGCTAGCCTCCCCCACCCCCCACTTCTCCTCTCATGTCTTTGTGAATGATTTACTGTGGCTCATTCAGAAGTTTCGGTCCTTCTGGGGAGGGGGGTGGGAGTGGTGAAGCAGAGCATCATGGTGGCAGGAGGCAGTGGTAGAAGCTACTTACTGCATGGTGTACAGAAAATGGAGGAAGGGAGAGACGAGAGGGAGAGAGGGAGAGAGAGGGGGAGAGAGAGGGCGGGTAGAGGGAGAGAGAAATAGACCCGTGAAGGATTTGTCTCCAGTAGTGCTTTTCAGCTAGATTTCACCTCCTAAAGTTTCTAGAACTTTCCAAAACAATACCTCCCTCTATATCTCTGTAATTGTACTGAGATAAAGAATCTAGGGCTGCAGCTGTGGCTCACTTGGTAGAGTGCTCGCCTGGAGTGCGAGCACTCTAGTCATCCCAGCACTGAGAAGGTGGAGGCAGGGGGATCATAAGTTCAAGGTCATCCTTGGCCTCATAGCCAGTAGGAGGGCTGACTGGGAGAGAAAGGATCAGGGTTGTGGCTTAGTATTAGATCATCAGCACTGGGATTGGGCTGGGACAGATAAACACGGACATACTAAAAAGTCTGTGTCCCCAAATTCCAATTGTAACGATTCCTGTAGGTGAGGTGAGACAATGGAGAAGTGATAGGAAGGAATAACAAATGGATCGAGATACATTTACTGTCTGAGGTGATGTGAGGTGTGCACACAGATAAAAGCTTACCAAATTAAGAGCTGGCCTCAGTTGGTAGAGTGTTTGCTAGCATGCAGGAAGCCCTGGGCTCCATCCCTGGCCCTGCATAAACCATGGTGATGCATATCTATACTCCCAGTACTGGGGAGGTGAAAGCTGGAGACTCAAAATCATACATACATACACACACATACACACACACACACAATTCACACACATATATGTATTTAGTTTTAAGCAGTCTAGAACTTTACATGCAGTTTGCTGTATTTCAACAATTCTCTAATAAATCCATTTCTTAAAGTGGATTTTGGGATTAGCTTCTGCAATAACAGAATCAGCAGAAATTACCCAGCACTTTAGCCTCTGGGTTGAGCGCTGTTTTTCACTTTTCCTTTTTGTATAAACTCGAGTTCATTAATAGTCTTTGGGGAGAAAAAATCTACCCGTAGCTTTCTGACCAGCTTCCTGTGATCCCACTGGCTTTCCAGCGCTCATTTTCAATTGATTCCACTTCCTCACTTTTGTTTATTTTCTAACTTTTTAAAGAGATTTGTTCTGTTTTCTTTTTAAGATATATCCATTTTTGTTTTATTTTATGTGTACGTGTCCAAGTGAATGTTTGTACGTGCATGCATGCATGCAATGCCCATGGAGAAGAGACCATGGTATCTGGTCCCTGGGATAAGTTACAGGTGGTTGTGAGCCTCCCTGTGTTGGTGCTGGGAGCTAGTGCTCTTGACTGTAGAGCCATCCCTCCAGCTAGAGATTTATTTTATACGTGTGTGTGTGTGTGTGTGTGTGTGTGTGTGTGTGTGTGTGTGCACTTTTGTGCAAATGTGTGTGCCACCCAAGGCCAATCTTGGTCGATGTTCCTCAGGTGCAGTCCACCTTGATTCTTTTATAGTTGCTATTGTTTGACAGTCTCAAGCATTTATATATACAACAAAGTTTAGTCATTTCCACCCCCATTCCTCTCTCCTCCCCCTCCCCCCCCTCATTAGAATCCTTCCCAGATTGTCCCCCTCCTGTTTTCACGTTTTCTTTCTATATGTGGCCCATTGAGGTTAGAGTTTCTTGCTTGACTGTGGTTGAGAGTGTGGGTGTCTGTTTATCAATGGCTCCACCATGGAGGAAAATGACACTCCTTCCCCCAACAACCATTGACTACCATAATCCCTCGGGAGAGGAGTGGAGTCTAATGAGCTCCTCTCCTCTCCTTGAAGAAATGTTGATGGGCCCGATCTTGTGCAGGTCTTGTGCGGATAACCACAGCTGCAGAGGATTCATGGGCACAATGGCTATGTTACTTCCAGAAGACAGCTTTTTGTTGTGCATCTCCCCATCTTCTGGCTTCAGTAAGAAGCTTTTCGAATGAAGGCTAAGAACAGAAGGTGGTTTGAATAAGAATGGCCCCCACAGGCTCATGTATTTGAGTGCTTAGTCACCAGGGAGTGGTGCTATTGGAAAGGATTAGAAGGATCAGGAGGTGTGGTCTTGTTTGAGGAAGTGTGTCACTGGGGATAGGCTTTGAGGTTTCAAAAGCTCATTCCAGACCCAGTCTTTCTCTCTCTCTTTCTCTGTCTCTTTGCCTATGGATCAGAATTTAGCTCTCAACTATTTCAGCTACTGCTCCAGCACATGCATGCAGCCATGCTTCTCATTGTGATACAAAGTGGACTAAACCCCTGAAACTGTAAACAAGCTCCCAATCAAATGCTTTCTTTTATGAGTTGCCTTGGTCATGGCGTCGCTTCACAGCAATAGAACGGTGACTAAACCAAGCCATAATCTCAAATGCTGATGGAGTGTTGGCATCCACCTTGTCTTTCGAGACAGGGTTTCTCATTGTCCTGGGGTTGACTGGTTGTGCTAGGTTGGATGGTCAATGAGTTCCAGGGATCCACTCATTCCCACCTTTGTGTATGTGACTCCACACACTCAGCTGGGAAAAATCTAAATGATACAAACAGAAGGAAACCTAAATCATGCTGGACCCCTATTCTTCCATATAGCAACCCATTATTAACTTCTTCTGGCACCCTTTCTGTTACTTATATATGTACAGGGGGTACATGCAGGGAAGCATATAAGTTAGTCTGGAGAAATGCCACAGTGATTTGGTTCCCAATAACCATGGTGGGTGACTCATAACTGTCTGTAGCTCCAGTTCCAGGGGATGATGCCTTCTTCTGGTCTCTGCAGGCACCTGCACACGGGTGACAGTCATTCATACAGACACATGCACATACACATAAATAAGAATAAATCTTAATAGAAAGTGTACAGATTATAATTCTGCAGCTTTTCATAAACCGAAGATTCATGCTTCCAGCACCAATTAGCTAAGAAAATATCTCCAGTATCCTACAGCTATGATGTGTTTGTGTGGGGTGATTGGGACTGAGGCGTCCTCTTCAGTGTTGTCCTCTCCCCTTTATTGAGAACTAGAACTTGCTGAGTAAGCTAGGTTGGCTGTCCAGTGAACACCAAGGACCCTCCAGTCTCTAATCCCCTAGTGCTGGGATTACAGGTCCACACCGTTATGCAACTTGTTTTTACCTGGGTGCTAAGTACGTTATTCCCTGAGCTATCATCCAGACCCTTCCAAACCGTCTTTGTGTTCTTTCAGAAATAGCCACTCCCCACCAACTGAAGCCGCAGGACTATGTTGACTTCTAGTGACATAGGCTACTGTGTGGTCTGTTTTTAACTTTGTTAAGTATAAACAGAGAGATGAATTTGGCCTCATCACTTTTCCTTCATTCAATTTGTAAAGATCCCCCCCCCCGGCATTTACAGGCTGTTCACTATTGATGTGGCGTGTTCTCAGTTCATATCGTAATTTATTTATCCAGGCTATTGTTGATGGGCACCTGGGTAGTTTCCAGTTTGGAATTATTCTCAATTGTGCCACTGTAAATACTTTAGGACATATATTTTGTGAACATTTGAATACCTTGTGTATTAACTATTTTTCTAAGAAAGAAATTTCTGGGCCATATGCATGAAACTTAGCTGTGTATGACTTTGAATAAAAGGTATTAGGTTGGACAAGCTGTTGTGAAATTTGATTTACGTCTAAAGATTTGAAAATTATTCACCGAGAATTGAATATATATGCAATGTATTTTGGTCATATTTACCTTCAGGTCTTCTTGATCCTCACATGCCAATCTCCCAAAAGCATGATCAGTCTACCAGGACCCTACCCCTGTAAAAAGACTATAGCAGCTATCACCGTAAGGGGTAGGGGTTCACCAGCCCCACCCCCTCCATGCTGGAATGTTGACTGGCTTGATCTTGTGTAGGCAACTACACCTGCTGTGAGTTCCTGAGAGTAATGACCCTGTCATGTCCAGAGGACACCATTTCATGACTGCACCCCTCTCCCCTGACAATCTTCCAGCTCTTACAGTCTTCTCTAGCGGTCCCTGAATCTTGGGAATATGTGATGTAGATATCCCATTATGGATGAGAACTCAATAGTCACTTACTGTCTGTACTTTGACCGGTTGTGAGTGTCTGCATCATCTACTTTCCATGGCAAACACAAGCTTCTCGGCGGAGGGTTGAGAGATGCATTCATCTAGGGGGATAAGGATTAAGTATGTAGGGGATGCTTTGATACTGTGTCCCTTCTGCAAAATAATAGTAGCAGGTTCGTCCTTGAAGTCCATGAGCTCCCCAGCCATGGATTCTTGGGCAGATTCACAGTTGAAACTTGATTTAATACTTAAATGAGTCGGCCATTTTTCAGTGGTACTCCCTAACATTTATTTTTGTTTTATTTATACTTTGTGTTTGTGCTCATGTGTAAGCAGGTTCATGCATGTGCACATCCATGTAGAAGCCAGAGGACAACCTTGGGTATCATCCTCATCAGAGCCATCTATTTTCCTTTGAGACATGGTCTTTCAATGTCCTAGAGTTTACCTTTTAGGATAGGCTGGCCAGTGAGCCCCAGAGATCCTCCTGTCTTTGCCTCTCTGGATTACAAATGCATATAATCATGCTTGCCATTTTGATGTAAGTTCGTATTGTAGAATATTGTTTTAAGATGCATTTCATTTGTTTGTGCTCTGGAGCATTTGTTTAATTATGCAATGATGTGTTGCATTCTTTTCTGTTGCATTTGTTTAACTCTGTGAAGCTGTGCTGCTTTGCCTGTCTAAAACACCTGATTGGTCTAATAAAGAGCTGAATGGCTAATAGCGAGGCAGGAGAAAGGATAGGCGGAGCTGGCAGGCAGAGAACAAATAGAAGGAGAAATCCGGGAGGGAAGAAGAAAGAGCAAGAGAACAAGGAGAGGAGGATGCTAGGGTCCAGTTACCCAGCTACACAGCCAGCCATGGAGTAAGAGGGAAAGTAAGATATACAGAAGTAAGAAAAGGAAAAGCCCAGAGGCAAAAGGTAGATGGGATAACTTAAAATTAAGAAAAGCTGGCAAGAAATAAGTCACACTAAGATGGGGCATTTATATTAATAATAAGCTTCCATGTGTATTTATTTGGTAGCTGGATGGTGGGCCCCCAAAAGAGCAAAGAGCCAAAAAGAGTAAAGAGTAAAAAAAACAACCAACAACATTTTGGTGTTCCAATGTGGGGCCATAGAAAGTTGAACAACAGTTCTGGTTATTAAATTCAGGTCTTGTGGCTTGCAAGGCAAGCAATGTATTGACCGAGCTATCGCCCCAGCTCAGTCATAGTGTTTCTTATATAGGCACACTGTATTTTGATGATTCAATCATTTGTCAATGGTCATTTCTACTGTGGAGTTTTCACTAAGATAAAAACACCATTTATAATCCATCTTTGTTCAACAGAAATACTATCATCTGTGATAATTAGTTTTTTTTTACATATAAGTGTGTGTGTGTGTGTGTGTGTGTGTGTGTGTGTGTGTATGTATGTGTGTATGTGTGTTTATGTGTGTACAATTTGTGAGAGTCAGTTCTGGGGATGGAACTCAGGTCATCAGGGTTGGTGGCAGCAACCTTCTGCTGAGCCATCTCACTGGCCCTACAATAAATTTTGATTTGGAATTGCTAGACTTAATATGCATTTAAAATACTAATACACAATGAAGATAAATCTCGATTGTCAACTTGGGCTTTGGAATGACCTAGGAGACACATCCCTGGACATATCTATGAAGATGTTTCCAGGTGGGATGAACAGAGGGGAGGGGTGAGGACCCACTTTGGATGTGGGTGGCAGCATCCCATGGCTGGGATCTTGAACTGAATTAAAAGGAAGAAGTCTGCTGAGCACCAGTATTCATCTCTCTCTGCTTCCTGACTATAGGTGTGATGGGACCAGCTGGGACCAGCTGCCTCATCTGCCATGATTGACTGTACCTTGAACTGTGAGCCAAAAGTCAACCATTTTCCTCAAGTTACTTTTGACAATTATTTTGTCATAATGATAAAAGCAGTACATGCACATAATTTAATTTCTTGTTTGAAATGATGACATGCAATTGACCATTATTGTCTAAGAGGATACATGTTCATATAGTCTCATATTGGATTTTCTCCATAGTTCTAAATCATGCCAATCTAATGAGATATCTTCATATTTTATAAGAATAGTTCTTTGGTTATTAGTGATTATTAAATCAAATTTACTTTTCACTTTATATATTTTTGCCAATTATTATTATATTGACTTTTTCTCCCTGGCGTTTTGTTTGTTTGAGACAGGATCATATGTAACCGGGCTGGCTTCAAACTAGCTATGTAGCAGAGGATGGCCTTGAACTACTGATCCTTCTGCCTTTATTTCCAGAGTGCTGGAATTACCAAGAGGGAGACAGAGAGAAAGAGGAAAATGGAGAGAAAGAGGAAGGGAGGGAGGGAGACAAAAAGAAATAGATTGAAAGAGAGGGAGAGGAGTGCCCTTCCCTTTTGGAGATTACATTTCAAAAGGAGATAGAGAATTGGACAATAAATCCTAAGTATTTTTATTTTTCTTGAATTACTATGGAAATTACAGACAGATTCATAGTTTTAATTGCCATAGAATAAATGTATATTCAATACCAAGCACAGTTCATTCTTTTGCCTTGACTATGTTACATCTTCATAAGTATTGACTATTGCAGGCGAACTCTAGGACCATTTGACCCGACTCTCACATGAATGGCTGAGCTTCTTCTCCTGTTGCTACGATAAAATCCTGGACAAAAGCAACTCAAGGAAGAGTCAATGATGGTTCACAGCTCAAGAGTGTAGTCCCTCACAGTGGGGAAGGCATGGAGGCAGGAGTGTGAGGCGGCTGGTCACATGGCATCGGCAGTCAGGAAGCAGAGAGCGATGGATGCTGGTTCGTTCAGCTCGCTTTTCCTCTGTTTCATTCAGGCCAGGACCCCAGTCCACGGGATGGCCTGCCCATTCAGTGTGAATCTTCCCATCGAGATTAACTTCATCAAGAGAATCCCTCGTAGATGTGCCTAGAGGTTCGTCGCTCAGGGGGGTTCCAGGTCTCATCAAGTTGACAATCGACATGGACTGTAACAGAATCCCACTGGGATTTCAGTTGTGATCACTTTGAAGTTAGTTTAGGGAGCTCTGCTGTTGTTTTAAAAGTATTAGCAATGAGCTAGGCTCCTTTGCTCTCTTTTCCTTTTATTCAAGGGTCCTTTTATGTATCTTGAGTTTTAAATTTCTCTCCATGTAGACTGAACATTTTATTGCTATTGCAAATGAAAGAAAATACCTTGGTTTTCATTATATTTTATACCTTGTTATTTTCATAGGGGAGAAGGGTATTGATTTTGTTGCATACATATTTTTGTAACTTGATATTTAAGTGAGTTCCCACATGATTCCTAATAGTATTCCAATTGATTTCTTGTTAGGTTCTTTGTTGCAGAATGGTACATTCTAGAAATCTCCATGGTTGGTTGCACTTTTTCGCTAGGACTTGATGACTCTCTGTCCTGTTTAATAACTCTTACCTTGAATTATATCTCGTCTGATATTTACATTGCACATTCCATCATCTTGCTCTATAAAGTGGTCTACGTGATCTATTCTTTCACTGAAAACTATTGCGTCTCCCTCAAAAGAAATAACTGACTGCTATTCTGTTTCAGCCCCAGCCAGTCTCCTGTGACTCAATTCTGACATTAATCAGAATTGTTAGCATAGTTCCCACACATTCAGGATGTCAAGTTCAGATTCTCAGGCCACTCACATGGTTGGCAGACTTGCTATAAATTTGGGGGTTTTCATGATCCCCTCAAGGTCAATAATTTGCCAAAGTGGCTCACAGAAGTCAGGAACCCTCTGCAGTTATGACCACAGGTGTGATGGGTAGTTTTTAACTGTCAACTTGACACAGCCTAGAATCTCTTGGGAAGAGAGTCTTAATGAGGAACTGTCTAGATCAGGTTGACCTATGGGCATGTCTGTAGAGGACTGACTAGGTAATTGATGTGGGAAGACCTAGCCCACTGTGGGTGACACCATTCCCTAGGCAAGCATACTAACTGTATTTAGTGAGAAAAGCTACCTGAGTGATAGCTAGCAGGTAGCATGGATGCATTCTTTTACCTCTGATCTTGACTGTGATGTGATAGAGCTAGCTGCTTCAAGCTCCTGCCACTCCAACGTCTCAGTTACAATGGATTGTAATCCAGAATTTTAAGTTGAATAAACTCCTTTCTCCCCTCAACTGCCTTTCATCCGTGTATTGATCTCATCAACAGAAATGGAGGTAGGACATCAGGGCACAATTGAGGAATGGCCATGTTCAGTGAGACCTGAGCATGAAGTCTAGGAGGTTGTGAGGAGGGCCTCCATGGCCTGGCAGCATCAGGGCATCTTACTGTCCCGGCATGCAATACTGTTCGGCAGCCAGGAGGCTCTGCTGAGCTTTGATAGGGTTTCACTGATTCAATAGCTCCTTTGCATGGTGTATTAGTTCCTCTTCTCATTGGCATCGTGAACACCTTACAGGAACAACTTAAGGAAGGATTTAGTTTTGGTTCATAGTTTGAAAGACTATAGTCTACCATGTGTGGCAGAGTTCATGGTGGTGGGCACATGTGGACTTGACACCTTACATCAGGGCAGACCAGGAAGCAGAGAGGGAATGCCATCTCTCATCTGGCTTTTTCCCTTTTAAAAAAATCAATTAATTAAAAAAAAACAGACAAATTCTTTATCATGTAAAAAAGTAGCAATGCAGAAACTGTTTATATACTCCCTTAAACATTACCGGATTCTTCAGCCCATGGGATGTCCCTGCTAAAGTTGAGTTAATGTTCTTCTAGAATTGTTTCTTTTTGTGTGCATATAAATAGAAGCATAAAAACTGAATAGCTTCTATGCCATGGGATGACAGGTGCTCTTCAACTTGTAATGGTTTTCCCTCTCGTCCTGGTTTTATTTTTATTGCTGTGATAGAATACCCTGACACAAAGCAACTCAGAGGAGAGTTTATTTGGCTCACAATTCCAGCTTAGAGTCCATCACGGTGGGGAAGTCAAGGCAGGAACTTGAGGCGACTGGTCACATCCACAGTCAAGAGCAGAGAGGATTGCATGGATGACTGGACCCAGCTTGTTCTTTTTTTTTTTTTAAGATTTATTTATTTATTGTGTATACAGTGTTCTGTTTGTATGTATGCCTGCACGCCAGAAGAGGGCACCAGATCTCATTATAGATGGTTGTGAGCCACCATGTGGTTGCTGGGAATTGAACTTGGGACCTCTGGAAGAGCAGTCAATGCTCTTAACCTCTGAGCCTCTCTCCAGCCCTCCAGCTTGTTCTTACACTTACACATTCTAGGAGGCTCTGCCTAGGGAATGGTGCCATCCACTCTTGGGAAGGGTGTCTCCACTGCAAGTAACACAATTAAGATGATCCCCTCTGACATGCCGGCAGGTTAATTCGATCTGGAACAATCCCCTCCCATTGACATTCTCTTCCCAGGTGATTCTAAATTGTGTAAAGCTGACAAAACCAACCATTGCACATCCTAATAAACCCATCATATGATGAAAATATTTTTCAGCGGGAGCTGCACTTAATTCTCCTAATTTATGAAACTTCACGGCTTAACCTGGTTTACTTATCTTAAATGTGTTCAGAACACCCACGTTAGACTGTTGCTCAGCATAATCTCATAACACAAATCCTATTTTATAACAAATTGTAGTCTCTCATGGAATTTATTGAGTATTATATTAAAAGTGAAAAGTCAACTTGTTGCATTAGTATGCACACATACCATCATAAAACTGAAAAACTGAATCAAAAGGTTCTACATTGAAGCATCTTATAAACTGGGGGGCTATCTATACATTTAACATTGCTAATGGGCCCCCTTTTTTGTTAATTTGTTTAGAATCGCTACACTTCACTACATAGAAACCATCATTAGTTGAAACCTTACTCAAGTTATTTTCAACCATTTTATTAAATGAGAAGACTTTAGTACGAATTATATTACTTACAGTATTTTTCATCCTTTCAGTAATCACAATATTTCTATGAACATCTTTATGCAGATACATATGTAAAAGGCACTTTAAGCTTTTTTATTTCAAATTTTTATTTGTGTGTGTGTGTGTGCACACGTGCACACACATGAGTGCAATGCCTGCTAAGGCCAGTAGAGGGTGCCAGATCCTTTGGTGCTAGAGTTACAGGAGGTTGTGAATCTCCTATCTTGGGTGATGGGAATTGAACTGTGGTCTTTTGCAAGAGCAGTAAGTGCTCTTAATTGCTGAGCCATCCCTCTAGCTCCAGATACATCCTTAAAAACACACACACACACACACACACACACACACACACACACACACACACACACACACACACACCTCATAAACGTAATAACATGTAAATATATAAATGTGAATTTGTGTGTGTGTGTGTGTGTGTGTGTGTGTGTGTGTTTGTTTATGTATGTGCACTTGTGTAGAGGTCAGAGAACAACTTGCAGAAGTCAGTTTTCTTCTACTCTGTGGGTTCCAGGATTGAACTGTTGTCAGGCTTGGTTGCAAGCCCCTTTATGCACCGAACCATCTTGCCTGTCCCATAAAATGCATTCTTATAAAACAAATGTATGGAGGCAAAGATGTGTGCACTCTAATTTTTGACATGTGTTACAAATAGTTTTCCACTTCATGAACAAATAACTGATTAAATAATCACCCACCAAATAACTAATTAATTATCCAACTAACAAGTAACTAATTAAATTTACTAAAAAAAATTAACTAATCTATTAATTGACTAAGTCATTACCAGATTAGTTAGTGTTTTTTTTTTTCTTTTTTCTGAGACAGGGTTTCTCTGTGTAACAGTCCTGGCTGTCCTGGAACTTGCTTTATAGACCAGGTTGTCCTATGAACTCAGAGAGATCCACCTGCCTCTGCCTCCTGAGTGCTGGGATTAAAGGTGTGTGCCACCACTGCCTGGCTAGTTACTGGTGTCTTGTTTTTGTTTTTAGACAGCTCTGTAGCCCAAGCTAACCCAGAACTCACTGTGTAGCCCAGACTTGCCTCCAACTCAGGAATCATCTCCCTCAGCCCCCCGGGTGCTGGATGACAGGTGAGCACCATGGTGCCCACTCAAGAGGTCCTTCAGCAGCATCTAACCCACTGCTCCCATCAGTGAGTATCTGCTCTCAGTTACTTTATTTTATTTCATTTCTTGTACCTAGCCTGGCACACTTTTCTTTTTTAAAAGTGAATGTTCTATGTATTTACCTTTTTAAATCATAGGAACTTTCAAAATTTTTTTTCCCTCTCTGGTGAATTGTAACATATACTGTGTGCACTTTGGTTCTACTTTAGTTATAAAGTCAATTTATAGTTTTACACATTTAAACTTACATTACTTTTTTTTTTTAGTTAAACCACTTGAAATGAAGTAATTTCTACTGAACTTTTTCCTCTGCAAAACAAGGATGCTTTACTTTTTCTCAACTCTCGCTGTTTTCTAGATAGGGTGTCGCTATGTAGCCCAGGCTATCCTCAGATTCATGATGATCCTCCTAGCCCAGTCTCCTCTTGAGTGCTGGAGTGTCCCACCATGCTTAGACCTGCCTAGCTCTCTCTCCTTGTTTCTCTTCTTCCTTTTCCCTAGTCGACTGTCACTGAGCCTAACATATGACACCCTGATAAACGTGTGACACACACACACACACACACACACACACACACACACACACAATCACGAAAATATAACTGTGGTATCATTGTTCCAGTGTGTGACACTATAGTACAGTGTGTGTGTATGTGTGTGTGTGTGTGTGTGTGTGTGTGTGTGTGTGTAGGAAGTCATGGAAGTCAGAGGAGGGCATGAGTAGCCTACTCAATCACTCTTTGCCTTATGTCTTTGAGACAGAATCTCTCACTGAGCCTGGTGCCCATCAAGCTCCAGTAAACCTCTTGTTTCTGTCCCCTCCTACCTGTAGCTGATTATAGGCTTCACTTGGCTTTTTACATGGGTGCTGGGATCTTGACTCATGTTCTCATGATTGCTTAGCAAGAGCTTTGACCTGCTGAGCTGTCTCCATAGCACCCCCAACTTCTGTTTTGTTTGTTTGTTTGTTTCTTTTTTTTTTTTGATGCAGGGTCTCATAAACCAGGATGGCCTTGAACTTACTATATAGCTAAGGATGACCTTGAACTCCAGATCCTCCTGCCCCTACCTCATGGGTGCTGGGATCACACACTCACATAACCATTCCTGTTTAATGTGATGCTAGGGATGGTACCTGGGGCTTCATTCATACTAGGTAAGTGCTCTACCCACTGAACCACACCCCTAGCCTCAATCTCTTACTCTTTTTCACACTTGGCCATGAGGTAAGCAGGCTTCCTTGGTCATTATGATGGGATGGTTTGGCACATACCTAAAGCAACAGGGCCATAGCAGTCATAGACACAAACCTCTAAAACTGTGAGCCAACTGTGAGCCAAAGCACGAACTTTTAACGTTTTAAAGTTGCCCTATCCCTGGCATTTGCTACCGTAATGGAAAACTAACACACCTATCCTCCAGAAATCTTTTACCAAATTCAGAGGCAGGCACAATGCTCTGTAAAAGACCACATAGTACCCGTGTGTTTGAAAGATTTACTTTAGTTTTTATATTTTTATTTATGCATGTGTATGTGTGCACATACATGCGTGTAAGTGCAGTACCCTTGGAGACCACAAGAGGGCGCTAGATTTCCCCAGGAGCTGGATAACAGGCCATTGTAAGCCACCTTAGACGGGTGTGGGAACTAAACTCAAGTCCTCTGGAACAGCAGTAAGTGCTTTTAACGAATAAACCATCCCTCCAGCCCCACCACCATTATATTTTTTTTTAATTATTTTTATTTTTTGATAGCTGCGCATGTTAAAATTTGGGGATTTACACAAATACGTTCACCTGTTCTCTTTTTTCTCTCCCTCCCTCATGTTTTTTTTTTAAACATTCACTTTATTTTTTCTTTTTCCCTTTTTTTCTAAAAATTGTTTATTCATTTTACACACAACTACAGATCCCCCTCTCATCCCTCCTCCTGCTACCTCCCAGCCCTCCCCCCAATTCTTCCTCCAAAGGGTAAGGGCTCCCATGGGGAGACAGCAAAGCCTGGTATATTCAGTTGAGGGAGGACCAAGCCCCTCCCCACTGCATCAAGGCTGAGCAAGGTGTCTGACCATAGTAATGGGCTCCAAAAAGCCAGCTGATGCACCAGGGATGGATCCTGACCACACTGCCAGAGGACCCTCAAACAGATCAAGCTACACAACTGTCTCTTATATGCAGAGGGCCTAGTCCAGTCCCAAGCATGTGGGTTTCACAGCTATTGGTCTGAAGTTCATGAGTTCCCACTAGCTTGGTTTGGTTGTCTCTGTAGGTTTCCCCATCATGATCTTGACGCTCCTTGCTCATAGAATCCCTCTTCCCTCTCTTCGACTGGACTCCTGGAGCTCGGCCTGGTGCTCGGCTGTGGGTCTCTGCATCTGCTTCCATCAGTTACTGGATGAAGGCTCTGTGATGACAGTTAGGGTATTCACCAATCTGATTACAGGAGAAGGCCAGTTCAGGCACCCTCTCCACTATTGTTAGCAGTCTAAGCTGGGGTCGTCCTTGTGGATTCCTGGGAACTTCCCTAGCACGAGGTTTCTCCCTAACCCTGTGATGTCTCCCTCTATCAAGATATCTCTTTCATTGCTCTCCCACTCCGTTCTTCTCCCAACTTGACCATCCGGTTCCCTCGTGTTCTTCCCCCTCCCTCTTATTTTTCATTCCAACCATTAAAAAACAAAACAAAACAAAACCGTAAGACAGTTCTACAGTAGATAACTTTAAATAAGTAGATAGCCAGTCGGTTACCCACTACTCCATGATGTTTGCATCCATGGATCATTTTTGCATAGATCAGCCACTACTTTTGAGGTTGAAAAATAATGATGCTACACTCCTCTTATTTCTTGTACATTAACTTGCTGGATCCCTCTTCATGTAAAAACAAAAACAAACACACCATTTTACATACCAAAAAAAGCCAACAACCCAAAAAACAATCCCCCAAATCAAAAGTAAAATACCTCCACAAAAAACCATTATCCCTTCTTTCCCTCCTTTGCAAAATGTTTTTTTTTAATTTTATTGTTGTTATTGTAATTGTGTGCAACATGTATGCACTCATGCCAGTGTGTGTGTGTGTGTGTGTGTGTGTGTGTGTGTGTGTGTGTGTGTGTAGGTCAGAGAAACACACACACACACACACACACACACACACACACACACACACACACACAGAGTTAATTGTGGAGTTGTTGGTTCTCTCCATCCACCTTGATGAGGATTCCAGGATTAAATTCAGGTCAATAGGCTTACATGGCAAACACCTTTCCCAAGGAGTCATCTCACTGGCCCCAAAAGATGTTATTTTAGTATCAATATGGACGGGTGGGTGGGGAGCTTGGAGAGATGACTCAGTGGGCAGTAATGCCCGCTGGACCTGAGTTCAGAGCTCAGCACACAGGTAACAAGCCAGTCATGTTCCCATGTGTGCGTGTAACCCCAGGATTGAAAAACCTCACCATGAGGCCCAGATTTGGGTAGCTGCTCTACCTCAAAGGGAATAGGTAGAAAGAAATGAAAAAGGGTACCTGATGCCCTCCTCTGGTCTCAATGGGCTCACACATGGGCTCATGTACAAGCACATCCATGTACATATACAACACACACACACACACACACACACACGCACGCACACACACACACATACAAATACACACTATTACTATGTCATTTTGGATTTATGGATTCTGTCTCTCTTTTTTTAAAATCACTGAGAAGAAGGCTGACTGTGTGACTTTATTATTCCACTGAAATTAATATAGTGCCAAGCATGCTGGTACTGGGGCTGTAACCCAGAACCCGTACTGTGGTAAAGGAAAACAGTCTTCGCCATGTACGCATGGGTAGAAACTTCCAGATGCACCGAGGAAAAGCATTTCTATCTGCAGGTGGTGGTAGCACATGCCTGTAGCCCCAGCACTTGGGTAGTCGAGGTAGGAGGAGAAGGAAGTCAAGCAGTCTTCAGCGATGTAGCAAGTTCACATCCTCTTCTCCTCTTCCTCCCCCATTTCTCTTTTTCTTCTCCTCCCCCCCTCCCTCCTCCTCCCTTCCCACTTCTTCTTCTTCTTGGTTTTGGACACAAGGTCTTGCTATAGATCCCAGGTTGACCTCAACTACAGCAATCCTCCTGCCTTAGCCTCCTAAGGGCTGGGGTTCCAGGCATGTGCTATGACCCTTGGCATACACATTTTTCCCTTTATATTAGAAGTTAAAAAGAATCCTCGGCATTTGCGCCAATATAGTCGCTTCATCCACCGCCTTGACGCAGAGTGATCTCAGTTGTTACTAAAGCAGTGGGTGTGCTAGCCTTTCTATACCGCACATTTACTGCCGTGAGAACAAATCAATACAGCACCTTTGCTCATAAAAAAAAAAAAAAAAAAAAAAAAAAAAAAGCCCGGCCTGTAAGATAGCTCAGCAGGTAAAAGCTTTTGCAACCAAGCCTGTTGCTATAAATTCAATCCCTGGGACCAACATGGTTAGAAGGAAAGAACTAACTACAAGTTGTCACCTGACCTTTACACTCACAATGTGGCACGTGGGAGCATGCCCCCAAAGTTAAAAAGAATGAAAAAACGTAATTGGGCTGGGGAGATGGCTCAGCAGTAGACCCGGGTTCAGTTCCCAGCACCCACACTGGGTCGTTCACCGCAGCCCGTAACTCCAGCTCCATGGCATCGAAGGCCATCTTCCGGTCGGAGTTCCTAGCCTTCTCCTTTTTTTGAGACAGGGTCTGTCTTCTGCTGCTGTGTGTAGTGTACACCAGGCTAGCTGGCCTGTGATCGCCCAGAAATTCTCTTGTGTTCATCTCCCATCTCATGGTAGAAGTCTCACAGAGATCACAGACTTGTGTTACATGGGTTCTGGGGATCTGAACTCAGGTCCTCACAATTGCGCGGCAGGCGCTTTACCCACTGCACCCCGTCTCCAGCCCCAGAGTAGATCCTTTAATGAATCTTTCCCTGCATATTTTTTTTTTTATCATAAGCATCTAGAGAAACTCACTTCCTGTTTCCTCCTGGGAATCCCAGTGTGGATGACTTCCGGAGTGGGTGAACTGATGATGTGACCGCTCCGTGGTGTGGTTAAAAGGAAGGTTTTTATTGTAGATACGAGGGAGAGCACGGCCAGAGGTATCTGGAAGGGTCTAGACTGAACATGGCCAGCAGACTGGATCTGGCCGTGAGAGAGGCAGCAGCAGATGGGGAGGGAGAGGGCGAGAGCTGAAGACAGAGGACAAAAGAGGAGGCACGATTTGGACCTGACTCGGAGGTTTTCTGTTATTTCTCCCATCAACACAGGCAGGATCTTTACTCATGCTCATGCCAGGACACATGCTCGGACACATGTGTGGAGGGCAGGACCACTTTCAGCAGTCAGATTTTTTTTTTTTGTTCTCCACCCTGTTGGGTCTGGGGATTGAACATAGGTCATCAGACTTGGCCGGAAAATGCCTTGATGGGCTGGTCCGTTTCCATGGTCTGATCTATCTATCCTTCCTTCCTTCCTTCCTTTTTTTCTTTTCTTTTCTTTTCTTTTTTTAATTTCCAGCTACTTCGGTTCAGAGCATGGCAGACCCCTTCCTGGCTTTCTGCTCCTGATGGTCTGGAGTGCTGGAAGTCTGTCTGTCAGGTAATGGGGAAACAGAAGAAGGAAAGATGAACGACAGGAAGAAGGGGAAGCAGTGTGACCTGCTCGCTCCAGAAAATGATAACTTACCAGTGACACTGCTGTCGTGGTCCCGTGCCTCGTGTGTGTCACGGAATCCCAAAGCCAGGCAGAGGAAGGGAGTTGCTGTCTCCTCCCGGGCTGTATTTCCCCAGACTGGGGACAATGCTTAATGCTAAGGGCAGCTACAAAAGCGTGATGAAATCAAGTCCCTGTGGTTCATTTTGTTCTGTGTTGGTTTCAGCCTCCGTTCTATAACTGGCAAAACATCTCTTTATGGTACTGGGGATGGAGCTCAGGGTCTTGTGCATGTTAGGCAGGTGCTCCACCATTGACTTCTGCCCTGAGCCCCTCACCGGGGGATTCTAGGCAAGTGCTCCACCATTGACTTCTGCCCTGAGCCCCTGACTGGGGGATTCTAGGCAGGTACTCTACCATTGAGTTCTGCCCTGAGCCCCTCACTGGGGGATTCTAGGCTCTGCTGTTTAGCCAAATCCCCACTCTTATTTAACTAGCAAATGTGTGTGTGTGTGTGTGTGTGTGTGTGTGTGTGTGTGTGTGTGTGTATGTTACACATTTGTGTATGTTCTATTTATACAATAAAAGTTAAAACAAATGTCAGGCTCTGTGGCCCATTGTCTCCCTTAACTCGAAACTCTTTCCATAGTTGTGGTTGGTGAGGACAGTGAGAAATGCTACCTTTGCCATGAGCCCCAAAGTCTGCTACTTTCCTTCAGTTCTTGGGGTCTTTGTCTCCTGAGGAGACAGACCCTTGACTTCTCCCTCCTCCAGGTCACATCTTTGATATGTGTTAACTCCTGGTAAAACGTGGGTTCTTATGCAAAACAGCTGCCTTCTTAATCAGCTCAGTTCTGTTTGTGGGCAAGAGTGTGCTTGTTAACTGTTGGTGTTCCATTCCAGGAGGGCGGTTGAACTCTCTCCTGAGATTCCAACCACTGCTCTCAGCCATCTGTATTCAATTTGGCCCTAACTGTGAGTGGTCTTTGGAATCTCAAACGTGTTAGAGCAGTAGTTCTCAACCTGTGGGTCGTGACCCCCACAACAACCCTCTATCTCCAAAAATATTTACATTATGGTTCATAACAGTAGCAAAATTACAGTTATGAAGTGGCAACAAAAATAACTTTATGGTTGTGGGGGGTCACCCCAGGATGAGGAACTGTATTAAAGGGTCATAGCCTTAGGAAGGTTGAGAACCACTGTGTTAGAGTCTAGGGAAGGTTGATTAAAGGGGGGGCTCATTTATATAGTTATAGGAAAATCATCATCCAGCCTGGGTAAAGATTCTCCACTGTGGCTGTTTTGGGGTCACCCACAGTCCTGTCAGTCACCTCCTCACTCATGCTTTCTAAGTTAAGTCCAATAAAGTCATTGGTTCCCCAGATTGAATTCTGGGGGAACGGTTTGTCACCGGGACAATATGAAGAGGGGGCAGACGTGCTCAGGATGAGGATTCTCACCACACAGCAACAAAGGCCCATGTTTGTCGAAGCTTACTTTAGGCTTGGAGCTGAGTGACCTTTAGTATACTGTTACTTCACAGGGTGGCATTTAATCCTTACGAAGACCTTAAAGGGGTAGATGCTAGCATTGTTCCCATTTTACAGATGAGAACGGCAAGATTCAGAAAGAACAGATAACTTGCCCATAGGCAGCAGGGAGAACAGAGTGAGAACTTCTGCCAAGTGTGTCCTACTCTGGTCATGTGGCTGACTCCTCTTCATGCCCACCCCCACTAGGAACTCCGTGTGTGTGTGTGTGTGTGTGTGTGTGTGTGTGTGTGTGTGTGTGTGTGTAGCTTTGTCACTGGGCTTTGCTGGTCTGCATTCTATCCTAAAAGTCAATTTCTTGAAAGGTCTACAGATTATTACACCTCTCAGCTGGGAGTGGTGATGTGTACCTGCCATTCTAGTACACTAGAGGCTGAGGCAGGGTGATCTCAGGAATTCGCGGCCAAGGCTACACGGAGAGATGCCCTCTAGATAGATAGTCTCAGACGGCAGAGAACCTGACTTCTATCCCAGGAACCTATGCAAAACACTGGGTGGGTACAGCAGTACACACTTGTAATCCCAGCACCGGGAAGGTGGAGACAGGGATCCCTGGAGTTTTCTGGCCAATCAGAGTGTAGCCTACAAGTAAAAATGAGAGACCCTGTTTCAAAAACCAAACCAAACCAAACCAAACCAAACCAAACCAAACCAAACCAAACCAAACCAAACCAAGGTGGATGGTAACTGAGAAATAACATCTATGTTGTCCTCTTACCTCCACATTCATATACACACCCGTACATCCACACACAAAAAGGTACACTGAGAATTCCCCCCCTCTATACCATACTGTTTTTTTTTTTTTTTTTTTTTTTTTTTTTTTGACGGAGTTTCACATAGTAGCTCAGGCTGGCCTAGAAACGCACTAGCAGCAGATTGACGTCTGATTCCAGATTCTCTGCCTCTACCTCCTGAGTGCTGGGATGACAGGTGTGCACCACCATACCTTGCTTATTCGTCACTCTCTATGGAAACCTCTTTTATACACATCAGTCACACACACACACACACACACACACACACACACACACACACACACCTCACCTGGTTCCCCAAGAAAGCTACAAGACAATTTGGGAGGGAAAGCTTGGACATGAAAAGATAGTAATACCCAGTGCTAAGAAATCTTGAATGTCAAAGGTGTTACCACCAGTAGCAAGTACAGCCGGGGACTCAAAAACTGGGTACTCGGGAGACAAGCCAGGAGGCATAGACAGGGGAGGGCATCCTGACTAACTAGTGTGACTGGCTGTCAGTGCCAATGCCCAAACTCCCTTGGCAGCAGGACCAGCCGATGGAGAGGTGATGGCCAAGCTTTTTAGATGAAATGCTACGGATGACTTTTCCCATTCTGTTTCTGATGGGGGTAAAAATTCCCCCCACATCTTTGATTCTCATAGTGTGGGCTCCGGAGCTCAGATTCGTGGTCCCCGCAGGGAGTAAGACCCTGGAGGCTCCGACAGAAAGGTGATGTCAGGAAAGATTAGCTGGCACCAGCCTGGTGGGTGGTTCTTTCTCTCTTAGCTCAGCCTAGCAGGAACAGGAAGGGGCCACATGAGCTTTTTGCTGGGGAGGGGTCTTGGGACTTTGGTCTTTTTCTTGATAAGACGTATCCTGTCAGCAGCTGGACACCTGGACGGCAGCCACATGGCCTCCAGGAAAGCTAAGTGGTGACTCTAAGCTAACTGTTGCCCTTCAAGTGTGGGACAAGGGAGGACCCGGATTCTGTCTGGGTGTAGACTTAAGAGGAAGTCAGCTCCAGGTTAGGGTGCAAACACTCTGTGAAGTTCGCAACCCACACCTTGTGTCAAGGTACCCATTCTTTCTCATGGAATCTATACTATGACCTTGGTAGACGTGAGGATGGGCCACGTGTTCTGAGACTCTAGAGATGCAAGGTGAGAGGTGGGTGGGCATTCTTATGCCCTTCTAGATGTTGTGAAGGGATGACCCACAGTGTTTTGCTCTCACCCTAGTTTTGACTATCAGCCTTTCCGGCGACACCTTCTCCTCCCCCATGGATTTTGGGGACTCAGGTGTAACTGTGGGCATCGGGAAAGAAGGAGTTAAGGTAAGGGTGGGCATGTCTGGGTTGGGGTTGAGGTGTTTAATAGAAACAAGCAATTGGCGAAAGTGAACGTGGGCAGCTTTGGGGAGGAGAGGAAGGAGGGTCAGATGCTAAGCTGCAGCTCGCCCCCCCCCCCCCGCCCCGCCTGTGTCTGCCTGTGTGTGCAGCGTGCACGTGTGTGTGTGTGTGTGTGTGTGTGTGTGTATATGAGAGAGAGAGAGAGAGAGAGAGAGAGAGAGAGAGAGAGAGAGAGAGAGAGAGAGAGAGAGAGAGAGAGAGAGGAGTGAGTGCGCGCGCACCGAGGCGTTCCTCAGGTTGCGCTGCCTGGAAACGGAGGGAGCCATTGGAGAGGCTTTGGGGGTGGGGGGTGGGAGCTCCCCAATCCTGGGAGAAAAGCAGGGAGAGACTGGGGTGGCCAAGCCAGCCCAGTAACCAGGCTTCAGGTTCTGGGGGGAAAGAAGGCAAGAGTGGAAGGGGATCGCCTTGCTAGAGACCGCTAGGCTTCTCCTCGGGAGGAGCCGGGGAGGCACTGGGGAGGAGGCCGGAGCTGCATGGAGTTTCTGGGGCGCGCAACTCCGGCGGGGCCTCGGCCACTGGGCTCCGGGGCGCAGCGAGGAGGCAGCCGCGCACATGGGCTGAGCCCGCGCGGTCAGCGGGCGCGGGAGGGGTAGAGGCGAGCTCGGTGCAGGGGGTGCGGGGCGCACGTTTCCCCAGACGGGGAGGCGAGGACAAGGGCAGGGGAGGAAGGAGCAGCCTGGATCATCGCGGGCTCTGCAAAGATCAGCAGAGACTCAAGGGAAAGGAAAGACTCTCGCTGCGCGGGGTTCCTAGGCGCGCCGCTGGGTTGGGCAAAGCGGCCTCCCAACCGGAGTGGGGGGACGCCGTGGGAGCCGGCGACAGAGAGGAAGGATGCCCGCGCAGGGACGCGTGTGAGCGCCAGGCTGAGCGCTTGCTTTCGCGTCGCCCCCTCCCTGCGGGCCTCGGAGGAGGTGCCTGGGCAGCCGGGCAGCGGAGCCCGGGCTCCAAGAGAGGTGAGTGCTGCTCTCTCCGGGTCCTCATCCCGCATCCTCCCTGCATCCTCACCTCTCTCGCTGCTTCCACGGTCCCTTCCCCGGATGCCCCTGCCCTGGTGCATCTCGGAGTGGGCGGGTGTGCTGCCCACAAGCGCCTCCTAGACCTGTTGGCCCCGGTCTTAGCACCCCACCTCTCAGGGCCGGGGTATCACCCATGCCACCCCGATTTCTCTTGATGCTTAGGGTGGGTGAGTGAGGGACGCTGGAATTGCAGAAGGGCCTGGGTCCACTCGTGGGGATCCCGGGACTGTGCCAGCTTGTGGAGTCTTGGGTGCCGGTGGCCACTGGGCTGCGCGTCCCCCCGCCCCCCCCCCCCCCCCAGGGCGCCCAGGTTGTGGGAAAGGGAGCTCTGGGTGTCAGGGATCCGATCCGCATCTCAGTCTGAGTGGGAGTCCTTGGTGGCTTCATGGTCTCCGAGAAGCTGGAGTCATGGCGATCTATAGGGGGAGGTGGGAGGTATGGTTCACTCCATCTCCAGCTCCCTACCCCTTATGCTCGCCCCCTTGGGCAGGATCGGTGGTCTTGGAACGCATAGGGTGACCCTAGAGGCTTTAGGCAGTCCCACCAGGACCCGAGTGGCAAGCTTTGGAGCTAATCCAGATCCAGGGCAGAGGTAGACTCTGCCTCTGTAGTGCAAGCCAGGTTTGCTGGGATGCCCAGCTTCTCCATACCAGCGCTCCGGGGAGTGAACTTCCTTAGACTTGGTCTGAGGGCGCCTGGGCAGCAGCAGGTAGTTCTAGTCCAGTCTCGGGGCTCTGGAGGACCCCAGGATGCTTCGACCCACGGGCAGGTGGTGCTAAGCCCGGACCCCGCGCTGCGGTTTGATTCCACAGTGCGGGCCACGTGCACCTTCGGCCCCCCATTCGGGGCGTTTCTTCTCAAAACTGTTCCTTTGCACGAGGAGCCTGTGAGATCCCATTTGCGCCTCATTCCTTAGCTCCTGGGGAAGCTGTGTCTGCATGCAGTTCCTTAGGCGCCAAGACTGGGGCGCCATCCCAAGGCCCCAGGGGCTTTTTTTTTTTAAAACATAAAAAGGAGACATTCCTGGGTTCAAGACATAGCAGCCGGGAGAGCCGGTGCTGTGTGGTTGTGAAGTCTGATAAATTGTGGTATGAACTACATTCTGCAGTGGCCAGGTGGAGCCTGGACTGCCGAGTTCCCAAGACCTGTAGAAAGAGCAGGGCACTGTGCTAACCCCTCGCGTGTGCTCAATATCACGGCATTTGTGCACGTGGAGGGACTCGTGTTCTGCATCTAACTGCTGTCTCCCAGTCGCAAAGATCAACTTACACACACTCACACACGCACACTCACACACACACATACTCACACAAAACCACAGGAATCAGAGCTTAGTAGAGGTTGTAAAGCCGTTTGGTGTGAAATTGTCTTACAGGGTGGTGCCCGACATGCTGTCCACTCCACCAAGACAGCGAGACACCACCACTCCAGCTGTCCTTGGGGTTGTTGGAGGGGGTGATTTAACATCTTATTTATTTATCTATTTATTTATTGGTGCAAAGTGGAAAGGAGAGAGTGACTTATTTTTATTATTTATTAATTTCTTATTTTTATGTACGTATTTGAGGGGTGTGTGTGTGTGTGTGTGTGTGTCCAGAGGCATGAAATTTCCATGGAGTAGAGGTTACTGTGCAGTTGAGCCACCTGAAATGGGCACTGGGAACTAAACTTAGGTTCTCTTGGCAAGAGCAGCAAACCTTCTTGACCCCTGAGCCATCTCTTAGCCCTGATTTTATTTATTTAGTTTTTTTATTTTGCATTACTGGGGATGAAACCCAAGGCCGCGTATACATATACTGGGAATGCTCTACCACTGAGTGTGACGTACCCACCTCCTAGAGTTGGTTTTTATTTGCTAATTCTGCACTGGCTGAAGTCTTATGTGACCCTTCAGGCCTCTAGGCAGCTCCCTCGCCACTGCCACCGTGTTTAGTTTAGCGTTCACCCACGGGGCTCAGATCATGGAGATTGCTTGCTTCTTCTCCGAGGAATACATAGGGTTCTGGCAGATGCCCAAGGCTGTTCCTGAGCTGAGTGGCTTCAGAAAGGTGGCATTTTCGGAGCCTGTTGAAGCTTGCTGGGGTTTAATCGAAGCAGCTGGGGCACCTTTGAGAATCGTTTTAGGATTGTTCACCGACATGTCACCTCTCTTCAGACCCCGAAAGTGACTATTGCTACCAACCCAGACTTCACTGAGAGAGTGGGATAGAAGCTCCCTAGAAAGAAAATGAGTAGCCGGGAATGGTGGCTAAGGCTTGTAACTCCAGCACTTGGGATGCTGAGGCAGGAGGATTGAGGCCAGATTGGGCTGCATTGTGAGATTGTGTCTAAATCAACTAACCAACCAATTACATTAGTTAGACCCTGCGTCCAAACAAGTGAACCAACAAAGAAAGCAATAATTTAATTCAGCTCGTACCATTGAGAAAAATCACAGTTAAGTCTTAATGGGGACCCTTGGACCCCCTTTCTCTGTGGCCGACAGTGGGACAGAGTAGGAGTATCTGATAGTTGCTCCTTTTTTGCATTCATGTTTGTGTGTGTGCAGGTGTGTGTGGGTGTACAAGTGTGGAGGTCAGAGGTCAACCTTGTCTGTCGGGTCATTCATCAGCTGCTGTCCATCTTGGGTTTTTTTAAAAAAATTTCTTGGGCTGGAGAGATGGCTCAGAGGTTAAGAGCACTGGCTGTTCTTCCAGAGGACCTGAGTTCAATTCCCAGCAACCACATGGTGGCTCACAACCATCTGTAATGAGGTCTGGCTCCCTCTTCTGGCCTGAAGGGATACATGCAAGCAGAATACTGTATACATAATAAATAAATAATAAATCTTTAAAAAAAAAAAAAAAAAAAAAAAATTTCTTATATTGAATATTTTATATATATATATATATATATATAGTGTTTGTATGTGTGTGTGTGTGTGTGTGTGTGTGTGTGTTTGCTAAATATGTGAGGCTGGCTAGGAAGCCTCAGGGATCCTCCAGGCTCTGTCTCTCCATCTCTGGGATTAGAAGTGTGTGCCGCCACGTCTGGATCAAGCTCAGCGCCTCCCGCTTGTATAGCAAACCCTTTCCGACGAAGCTGCCTCCCCAGCCCGATAGCTACCCTTTTGAATTTATCACTTACCTTCTCATTACAAAACCTGCGATTAGGACTTAGAATACCAGGCAGGAAAGGGTTCCAATTTAGAATTTCTTCTTTCTCTCCCTCCCTCCCTTTCCTTTGAGACAGGAGCTCGGTGGCTCAGGGTGAGCTCTACTTTTCTGTGTCGCCGAGGGTGACTTTGAACTCCTGATCCTTCTGCTCTACCCTCTGACCCCAGTGCTGGAATTACAGGTCCATGCTATCAGACCCAGCTTAGAAATTGCCTTAGCAGGGCACATGTGCTCGGGGGAGCCAGTGTGTCCCGGGGGTCACTGACATGGGAGTGGTTCTGTGAGCTGGTCCTTGACGCTGTATGTACAGTGGGGGAGCTTGTTAACCCGTTACCTAGTGGGAGGGGGACCAGCGGGGAGCTGGCTCTTATTAGATAATTCTGGCTCTGATGATGAGCGTCAGATCTTTAAGTCCCACTCCTTTTTTTTTTTTTTTTTTTTCTTGAGACAAGATCTGGCTTGTAGCTCAGGATAACCTCAAACTTGCATCCTCCTGCCCCAGCCTCCTGAGTGCTGGGATAATAGGCATGTGCTACCATGGCCCATGGAAGCAGGGCTGCAGATGGAACCCAGAGCTTTGCGCAGGCGTGGCAGACCCTGTCCTAACGGAGCCACATCCTCAGCCCAGTTAGGTCCCTTCCTTCTTTCTTTTCGTCTCCCTCTTCTTCCACCTCTTTATTTTCCCCCCTCTTCTTCCCCTCCCCTTCTTTCCCCCTCTCTTTTCTCCTTCCCCTCCTTGCCATAGTTATTATTGTAGATCATTTCACACAGGTACAGGATGGGTGGCCTCTCTTTGCCCTTCCCTCGAGGCTTAGATGCCAGTCAGTAGTCAGAATCGGCAATCTCCGCTCATGGTTACAACCCAGCAGTTGTCGGTGGGATTTTTAAGACAAGCATGCTCCCTGACTCTCAAGCAATGAAACCGTCCTCCTGGCTTAAAGGCTCCAGGTGAGGCTGATTCTCGGTGCAGCCAGGAAGGAGGAGACTCCAAATGCAGCGGCTGCTTCTAACCTGGGGTTTTCAAAGTGATTTATCTTTTTAATTGTTACACATCCCACATCGGCTGGGGATACGGCTCAGTGGGGAGAGCACCTGCCTAGCATACGCAGAGCTCCTTTAGATCCCCAGCACTTCATAAATGGCACGGGGTGGTGCACACTTATAAGTCTCAGCACTCTGTGGGATGATGACTGAGGCAGGAAGAGCAGGAGTTCAAGGTTACCCTAAACTACATAGTGAGTTTAAGGCCAGCCCAGAATATATGAGATCCTGTCAACTTGAACCTCTAAAGCCAAAATACAGTATTAGAGAGTAAGGGATGGTTTGGAGTTCTTGAGCTTAAAGGTTGAGACAAGAGAGGAACCAAAGAGGTTGGGCGTTAGGCAGGAGTCTTTGGTTAGGATCCATTTTTCCATTAGGGCTTGAGTGATATCGGGAGATGTGTCTCTGAAGGTGAAAAACCAGAGGCCTGGACACCGGTGCTGCCAATGCTGTGGACCAGACAAGCATGAGGGGCGGTGGGTGAGACCAATGCCGAGACAGGAGCATCGGTGTTTTACAGACATAGATGTAACACGAATCTTAAAAGGTGTTCTAATAAAAAAACCCAGAGCCAGATACTGGGGTGAAAGCTGAAAGGTCAGAGAAGCAGAACAGCCAGCCACTAGCTTACCTCTATGAAATCCTCAGCCTCCAGAGAGCAAGTTCCTGTTTCCTCATGCCTTATATACCTTTCTGTGTCTTGCCATATTACTTCCCAGGATTAAAGACATGTGTCACCACTGCCTGGTTCTGTTTCTCTCATGTAGCCCAGTGTGGCCTTGAACTCACAGACATCCAGACAGATCCTGGAGGCTAGAACTGTCCAGGGCCTCCTCAATGTGGGTGTGTGCAAGCAAGTGATCTCCAACCCTTTCCTGTTTCCCCAACATTTTACATGTGTGTGTGTGTGTGTGTGTGTGTGTGTGTGTGTGTGTGTGTGCACAGGTGGGCTTGCACACTGGTGCATGCAGCAGAGGCCCTGAGGTTTTTTTTTTTTTTTTTTTTTTGGAGTCTTCCTCAAGGTTCTCCACCTTATTCACAGAAGCATGGTCTCCCAGTTGAACCCAGAGCTCACTGATTGGGCTAGTCAAGCTGGCCAGCTCCCTGGAGGGATCACCTGTCTCCCTTCCAAGTATTTATGGGTAGCCTGCCCTGCCCACCACTTATGCACACTGTTCTGGAGAGCTGAACGCTGGTCCTCATGCTTGTTTGGAGATTGCGTTATCCGTGTAGACCTCTCTGCAGCCCCTGTCCAGCCTAGTTCGCACCTGTGATGACTGGGTGTGTGTTCTGCATGTTTAACACTCGAGGGCACATCTGATGGCAGTGTTTGGTTAGGGGTAAGTTTCTCAAAGGTCATGGGGATGAGAAGTCATTTTCTGGAACAATCTCTATTTTCTTCCTTTCTTCCTTCCTTCCTCCCTTCCTCCCTTCCTTCCTTCCTCTCTCCCTCCTTCCCTTCCCTCCCTCGATCCCTTCCTTCCTTCCTTCCTTCCTTCCTTCCTTCCTTCCTTCCTTCCTTCCTTCTTTCTTTTCCCTTTTCCTGTTCCCATTCTCCATCTCTCTTTCTATTCTTTTGAAAGGGTGTCTCTTGTGTAGATCAAGCTGACTTTGATAGATGACCTTGAACTCCTGATTCTCCTGCCCTCCGTCCCCCCAGTCCAGGGCTTCCAGGTGTGCATTGCCACACCAGCTTTACTAATTTCCACTTGACGTAGGAGGCAGAGGAGGGTCTGACAATAACCACCACAGGTGAGTGGGCTGGTTTAGGTGACAGGGTGGAGAAAGAGTACTCAAGTCTCGCCAAGGCTGTGTACGTAATTGGTTTGCTTTCCTGTAGACACGGCTGTGAGCTGGTCTCCAGGCCTAGACTGTGGGAGAAGGTAGTGACCTATTTTAAAATGTCTCATTAGGGATCTCTGCTGCTGTGAATGTGGCCAGTGAAAAGTAGGTTGCTTTATCTGATGCTCCACAAATCTAGGTGCTCGAGACTCCTTCATTCATCCAATTGGTGTGTACAAAGAGTCTCTCCCAAGCTCCAGGGAAAGCTGTGAATTCATCAGTCAGAAGGCGGTGCTCTCATGGTCTGGAGGTGTAAGACACAATAAAAAGGCGGATCTCTGTGAGTTCGAGGCCAGCCTGGGCTAGAGAGTGAAATCCAGGACAGGCACCAAAGCTACACAGAGAAACTCTGTCTTGAAAAAACCAAAAAAAAAAAAAAAAAAAAAAAAAAAAAAAAAAAAAAATCAAAATAGAATGACAGAAACAGGGTGCGGCAGTACACATCTATTATCCCAGCGCTTGGGAAGCTGAGGCAGGATGGTGGCTGTGAGTTTGAGGTCAGCCTGGGCTCTGTAGCATGTTCTAAGCTAGCATGGGTGACATAAGGAAACTCTGTCTTAAAAATAAAATGAAATAAATAACAGGGTATCACTGAGTTGCAAGGGCGACTTGACATTGGATGGGCAAGAAATGTCTTCCTGGGGAGACATTTACACTGACGCCAGAATTGTATGAAGCCACAAATGGAGGGCTGTGACACGGGTTGGAATAGCCTGTGCCAAGGTCGCTGGGTATGTTCGATGAGTAGGAGGTCGGCTGGTGGAGCAGGAGACCAGTTTATAGATGCATGGAACCAGTTCATGCGGTGTGCGGAGTGTCCCCATACGGATTTTGGAGTTGATGCTGAGTTGAGAGGTGGCTCTGGAAAATTTTAAAGAGGTCAGTGACATAACTATTTATTATTCATTAGTATTTTGAAACCTTCATTAACTCATATGTGCATGGAAGTCAGAGGAACGCTTGCAGGGGTCCGGAGTCAGTTCTCTCCTTCCACTGACTGAGTCCCTGGGATTGAACTCAGGTCATCAGGCTTGACTGTAAGCAACGTGGCAACTGAGCTATCTTGATGATCTTCTTTGCTGCGTTTTTAATTGGTGTGCAGTGATTGCACACACTGTCAGAGTTCATAAGACACTTTCTGTCAAGTACCTCGTATGCTCTGACCATATTCACCCCCATACCCTCTTCTGTCTCGCTTGTTTCCATTTTCTCCCTCCCGAGTCTCCGTCCTTCTCCTGGTCTCTCTTCTGCTTTTATATCATATACAACAGTTGTCTTAATGCATCCCCATAAACTCTAGGGTCTACAAATGAGAGACAATGTGGTGTTTGTCTTGCTGACTCTCACCATTTTCATGAAAGTGACAACATTTCCATCTTCTTCGAGGCTGAATTACCTCCCCCCTCTCCCGCCCCACCCCGCCCCGCCCCGCCCCATGTGTATGCGCATCACGCTTTCTTCACTCATTCCTCTATTGGTGGGCATCTCACTCGTTCTGTATCTTGACTCTTGTGATTATGTTGATTTCTGTCATTCTGGTATATACGTAGGGTTGCTACTCTGGGTCATTTGGTAGTTACATTCTCGTTTTGTGTGTGTGTGTGTGTGTGTGTGTGTGTGTGTGTGTGTGTGTGTGTGGTGTGTGTGCACACATGTGTGAGTGAGCTGATGGATGTTGGGTGGCCTGCTCTGCCAATCTCACCTTATTCCCTTGAGACAGGTTCTCCAACTCATCAGTTTTCAACCTGTGGGTTGCGACCCCTGGGGGGTTTTGAATGACCCTTTCACAGGGTCGCATATCAGATATCCCACATGTCGGATATTTACTTTCTGATTTGGGACAGTAGCAGAATGTCAGTGATGAAGTAGCAAGGAAAATAATTTTATGGTGGTGGTGGGGTTGGTCAGCACAACGTGAGGAACTGTGTTAAAGGGTCACGGTGTTAGGAAGGTTGAGGATCAAAGCTTTAACTGAACCTGGAGCTGAAAGCCAGCAATCCCCATTGATACTTCTGCCCCTGCAGACAGACAGACAGACAGGCACACACACACACCAAGGTTTATACACGGGTGCTGGAAACTGGAACTCAGTCCCCTCATTGCTCAGCAAGTGCTCATACCCACTGGATCATCTCCTCAGGCCCCCATTGGTTTGTTTGTGTGTTTAAGGCTGGGAGGGACTCTTTCTCTATAGCCCAGGCTGCTCTGGAATTTGCAACAATTCTGGCTCTGTCTCCCGAGTTCTGGAATCACAGGCCTGTGCCACTAACACTCAGCTCTCTTGGTTTGTATTTTCCCAAACTCCCCGGCAGAAATGCGTTCTGAACACACCACCTTCCTCCAGGAAACCCAGCCTCCATCTCTTAACAGAGAAATACGGATCGTAGTGCTTCCAAGTGACAGATGGAGAGAAAATGCTTTGCTGACCTTAATTTAGTGATTTCTAGTGTGCCAATTAAATGTGGGGACAGAAAAAAGATGCATTTGTAGTACAATTTCAGTTCTGTTGAAAAAAAAAATGGCATAAAAGAACAAATGGAGAGAAATAGACTGAAAATGTACCCCAGTGGTGGGGGTACAGTGAATGATTGAAATTTTATTTTGGTTTTTGAAAATGAAGGCAGGGGCTGGACAGATGGTTCAGTGGCTAAGGGCTCCAGTAGGTCTTGTAGAGGACCTGGGTTTGGTTCCCAGCACCCATAGGATAGTTCACAATTCTATCTGCAATTCTAGTTCCGAGGGGATCTTGTGCCCTCTTCTGACCTCTGTGGGTACCAGGTGGTGCACATACATTTATGCCGGCACAACATTACTACACATAAAACAGGACTCCGTTTTAAAAGATAATGAATGTACATTTTTCTCACAATTGGAAAACATTTTGAAATTCTTTTGTTTGGCAGTGGAGGAATCAGGGTCTTAGTATGTAGCCCAGGCTGACTTTGAACTTGTGGTAATCCTCCGAACTCTACCTCCCAAAGTGTAGAGTTGATGTGTGAGCCATCATACCTGACCTCTTTTGAATTCTTTTTTAAAAAGATATATTTGTGTGTGTGTGTGTGTGTGTGTGTGTGTGTGTGTGTGTGTGTGTGTGTTATGGACTCTATGTATGGGTGTATCCACCATGTACATACATGCAGAGGCCAGAGGTCAAAAGATGCCTTCCTCTGTTGCTCTCTTCCTTAGCTTTTGAGACAGGGTCTGAACTGGAGACTGTCCGGCTAGTGGGCGACTAGCATCCACCTGCCTCTCACCCAACAGCTCTGGGATGTCAGGTGCACGTGTGGCCATTCCAGCTTTTATGTGGGCATTGGGGATTTGAACCCAGGTCCTCTTGCTTTCACAGCAAGTGCTCTTGTCCGCCGAACCATCTATTTAGCCCTGTTCTGAAAATTCAATGTCAAAAATTCATGGGAGAGAAGATACTTAATGCTAATTTTGCCCTGGCTCCCCAGTGCATGGTCCCTTGTTTTATTTTGTTTTAACTTTTTAGAAAGAATTTTTAGTTTAGAAAGTACACTTCTCTTGCATTGGGAGAATGTCTGCCTTGCAAGAATGAGGACCTGAGTTTGATTCCCAGAGCTCATGTGAGAAAGCCAGGGATGGTAGAGCACACTTGTAATCACAGCGCTGCGGAGGTGGAGATGGGAAGATGCCCGGGGATCCCTGGTCAGCCAGACTGTCCTCCATGATGAGTTCCAGATCAGTGAGAGACCCCGTCTCAAAAAACAAAGTGGACAAAAATTCCAAAGAAGGATAGCACAGGCTATTCTCTGGCCTCCATATGCATGAGCATAAACATGTACACACATAAATGAAATAAGCTTTTCCTTCATTGAGACAGGGTCTTATTATGTCGCATGGACTGACACAAAACCCTTGTTCTTCCTGCTTCAGTCTTCTGAGTGCTAGGAGCACAGGTGTAGCCCACAATGCCCAGTTCAATGGTCTTACTTACTTGCCTATATTCTTTTTCTTTTTTCATTTTGAGACAGGATGTCTCATAGTCCAGGCTCCTCAAACTTTCTTCAAGTAGCTGTGACTGACCTTGACTATCTGACTCCTCTGCACCCATCTCCCAAGTGCTGGGATGGATTGTAGTTCAGCTCCATCACACCCAGATCACCCAGCAGCCTTATTTTTCAGAAACTCTTTGTAACCTAGACCCTCTTTTGTTTTTAAATAGAAATCAAGACAATATAGAGATGTTACATTAAGAAACAAAAGTGCCTATCTAATGTTCGCTCTCCAGACCATTACCATTTCAGACACTTATTTTATAGTTCTTTTGTGTGTGTACATATTAAAATCCTCACAGTCTTGGGGCTGGAGAGATAAGTCAGTGGTTAAGAGCTATTGCTGCTCTTTCCAGAGGATGTCAGTTTGGTTCCCAGCACCCACACTGAGCAGCTCACAACCACCTATGACTCCAGTTCCAGGGGATCTGACATCCTCTTCTGGCCTCTGCAGATATTGCCCTCACATGCACACCCCCCCAAACTCCCACATAGACATACACAATGCTTAAAATTAAAAAGAAAACAAGTCTTTAAAAACTCCTCACACCTTGATTTCATTGATTTAGAAGCTTGCTCTAACAAGTTACTCCCCCCAAATCACTTCTGGAATTCCTTCCTCTGAGAGTATGAAACATGGATGATTTTTCACCCCTTAAACAAATTGTGAGGGAACTTAAAAGCACAACTTAGCAGAGAGAAATGAAATTTGCTGCCTTCTTGGTACTCACAGTGTTTACTGAAAGCATAATTTATACTTATAAAGAG
This sequence comes from Peromyscus californicus insignis, assembly GCF_007827085.1. Classification (NCBI taxonomy): domain Eukaryota; kingdom Metazoa; phylum Chordata; class Mammalia; order Rodentia; family Cricetidae; genus Peromyscus; species Peromyscus californicus. The sequence goes on from NW_026294540.1 coordinate 20,727,349, forward strand.
TAGAGCAATTAAATATTCATTAAAAAACTCATCTCTGAACATTACACATTATTGTTCTAGGGCAGGAGTCCCAAAGTCAGTATCGTAACTACAAATCATTGGCACTTTTTCATTAACAAAAGTTTGGCAATAGGAAAACAGATTAGGTGCTAAAGCTAATTATGTTGCTGACATATTTATTTTAGTGGAATACTATCTTTGGAAAGCAGGAAAAGAAAAATACAGAGTGCTTGTCACTCGGAGGCATGGGTGTGTGTTTGGATGACCTATCTGTTGCCCTGTGATAATTGTCGTCTCAGAACACACTAGGTTTGGAGGTGTGCCGGTCAGTTTTGATTGTCACGTAGATATAAAATAGAACTGCCCAGGAAGAGAAAACCTCAGCTGAAGAATTGCCCAGGTCAGATTGGCCGTGGCCATGGCTCTGGGGCACTGTCTTAACTATTAACTGATGGGTGGGCCTAGCCCACCATTGGTGGTATCACTCCCTAGGCAAGTGGGCCTGGGCTCTATAAGAAAGCTACCTGGGAATGAGTCTGTGATCAAGCTAGCACACAGCATCTTCATGGTTCCTGTTATACTTCCTTCGGTGTGAGCAAGTTCCTTGGCCAGAGGTCATGCTTCGTGGAATAGCAAGAAGGCTTGTGACCTGGAAGCGTGAGATGAAGTACACCCTTTCTCCTCTAAGTTGCTTTTGGTTAGAGCAGTTTATCACAGAAACAGAAGCCAAATTAGGACAGGGTCTTGTGGGTCAGACATTTATGTCCACAACTCAGTATACATATCACAAGCGGCGTTGGAGTGGACTTTCATTCTGCAATCTGGCAGTTCCGTCCTGGACTCTGACCAAACACTTGACAGAAACAGTTTAGTGGAGGAACAGTTAATTTGGGCTCACGGTGTGTGAGGAGCAGCCTAGCATGTCAGGGAAGGCATGGTGGCTGGTGGCGATTGATGGCGGTGGGTCTCCTACTCTGTTTTGTTCACACACTATGGCAGATCAAGAAACCTATGGGCAATTCTGTGGGGCCTTTTCTTTCCTTAAAAAAAAAGATTTATTATTTTAATTTAATGTGTATGAGTGTTCTGCCTGTATGTATATATGTACATTGTACACTTGCCTAGTATACATGGAGGCCAGAAGAGGGTGCTGGATCCACTGGTACTGGAGTTAAGGATAGTTGTGAGCCACCATATGGGTGCCGAGAACTGAACCCAGATCCTCTACAAGAAGGGCAGGGGCTCTTAACCACTGCACTGTCTCTCCAGCCCCTTTGGGATGTGTAAGAAGGCCAAGCCCCCTGTGGGTGGTGCCATCCCCTGGGCAGGTGGGTCTGGGCTATATAAGAAAACTGAGTAAGCTATGGAGAATACGCCAATAAACAGTATTCTTCTGCAGTTTCTGTTTCAAGATACTGGCTTGAGTTCATGCCTTGGCTTCCCTGGGTGATGGACTGGAAGGTAAAATCTAAATAAATCCTTTCTTCCCAAGGAAAAGTCATGATGTTTATCACAGCAGTAGATGAGCAACTAGGACACACACACACACACACACACACACACACACACACACACACACACACACACACACAGTTTCTTGCTTAAGGGAAAAATGAATGCATGTGTGTTCCTCACTGCTGTATCAAAACACCCGATGAAGGCAGCTTGAGGAAGGAAGGAAGGGTCCATTGTGGTTCCCGGTTTGAGGATAAGGTCCATCATGGCGGGGAAGGCATGGCGGCAGGAGCCTGAGGCGGCTGGTCCCATGGCATCCACAGTCAGGAATCAGAGAGAGATGGATGCTGGTACTCAGCTCCCTTTCTCCTTTCTGTTAGCTTGGGAGCTCAGCTCATGTGATGGTGACATCCCTCATTCAAGCTGGGTCATCCTACCTCAGTTAAGAAACTCTCTCACAGATGGGCCCAGAGGCTTATAGCTTATCTCCTGGGTGATCCTAGGTATTGTTAAGATGGCAATCAATATTAATCACCACAGTGCAGGAAACTTGTCAGAGGTTGTTTCTCTCTCTCTCTCTCTCTCTCTCTCTCTCTCTCTCTCTCTCTCTCTCTCTGTGTGTGTGTGTGTGTGTGTGTGCGCGCGCGCACGCACGCGCGCATGTAGGTATGAGCATGCTGCAGTGAGCGTGTGGAGGTCATAGGACAATCTGAGCTGTGGGTCCCCACCTTCTGTCTTGTTTTGATGCACTCTCTCTTTCCTTGTGGTGCTGCACAGCAGGCTAGTTGCTCTATGAGCATCTGGAATTCTCCTCTTCCTGCTTTTCTTGCTGTAGGAGGACTGGACCTATGGATGCGACCGGGTCTGGCTTTTATGTAGGCTGTAGAGATCAAACTCGGGTCTCTGTGCTTGTGTGGCAATTGATTGAATGGCTGAACCATCTCCCCAACCGAGAATGCCACTTCATCATGGAGGGAACTTCGTCACCTCGCTGTGTAGAGGGAAAATCAGGATCACAATGATTAAGGGGCACGTGTTTGGTCTCGTAGGTCCACTCTCCGATGGGGCTTCCTTTTCTCCACTCACCTGTGATTCTGTGAGTGGAAAATGATTTTATTTAAGCAAACTCAAGAATTAGGGAGCCACTTCAAACATGATGAAAAGCGGGACAGTGTGTGAGTTTCATCCATTCCACAGGCGTAATCTGTGTGTGTACTGATAACAGGCCTAATTGCAGTGTAAACATCTTTATAGCCGCAAACATCTGTACTGCACACTGATGGCGTGTTGCAGCCTCTGGCATTCCTGCTGCTCATTTGAAAAAATCAGTTGCTCTGCCTTTAATCTGATCTATGGTTGATGGCTCATTTTATACAGATGCACATAAGAACACACTCTGTATCTAGCAAGGCACACAGAATCACAGCAGCCCTGAGAGTACTACCCTATCTCATATGTTTACTATTCCCCCCTCCCCACTTCATTGATGGAGAAATAAAGATGCATCAGGAATGCTAATGCAGGCCTCTCAGGTCAGCTATGGCAAGAGGGTGGTAAGTTCAAGGCCATCCTGGGTTCGAGACCTTGTTTCAAAATCAGTTGAGCCCCTACCTAAAATTCCCCAGTGAGGAACTAGCATGGGAGAGCTTTTGTCTAGAATCCCCCGGTAAGGGGCTCATAGAATGCCTTCATAGCATGTGAGAGGCCCTGGGTTCAGTTCCCAGAACTACAAACAAAACAAAACAAAAAAATGAAACAATAAAATCTAAGACACAAGCAGGGCTCGTAAGTTGTCCAGGGGAGCAGGTTAGTGTGTCTGGGATGGACATTCACAATCTTGCCTTCAACGTTTGTAACTCACTTATTACAGAGCTCATTGACCCTGGGCCTGAGTTTGTTACAGCGGTTAAAACACTTCCTCATTTCTCATTTGGGTGAATCGTGGGATGAAAAGCTGAGGAAGACTGCGGATTTCTTAAGATGGATATGGTATTTTCAAGCCCGTTTTGTGGGCTGTCCCCAGTCCCTCCTTTCCTTCCCAAGTCATTTGGTGGTCAAAGTGAAGGGGAGCTGCGGAAGATTCTCATTGCCCATCAAGACCCAACCTTCAAGTTTGTTGAATGGGTGCCACTGCGTTCCTGAGTTCTGATAGCACCAGTATGGCTGACTATTGAAGCCTTTAAAGCTACCTAGAAGTTGTCTGGTTCTCAACACCCAACACGATTACAATTAGTTCTCTTTAGTCTTCTGGAACTCCATGTAGAATCCTCTGGGGCCCTCACAGGCTAGTAGACAATGGAGAAGAGTGCCATATTTTATCTTATGAGGTTTTGAGATAATCTCATGGATCCTGGTATGTTCTCAAACTTGCCATTGTACCAAGAATGACCTTGAACTCCTGATCCTCCTGCTTCTACCTCCTGAGTTTTGGGATGTCAGACAAGTACCACCATGCCCAGTTTGTGTGGTGCGTACAGGGCCTCATGAATGCTAGGCAAGCACTCTACTGACTGAGTTACAACCCCAGCATCCCATGTATTAAAAGGAGGGATAAATGGTGTTGATGTACTCTCCTTGGTCCACACTGAGATTTCAGTGTCATTCTGGAATCATGAGGTATGATACAAGTTGACTCAAAATCTCATACACCAGAGAGACCAAGGCCAGCAAACACTTGTCAGGGCCCCATCAAGCTTTCTGGACTTCCAGCCTCGGGGCCTGGAGGTCCATAGGCTTGGAGATACCTGTGTGAAAGTTTTGCCTGAAGAGGGATGTTGGCCTCTCTGACTTGGAGTCATGTAGAGCAGGGAGTGGGTGTGGCTGTTTTCAGTGGCTAGGATAATTTTAGAACTCATCAGTTAGGCTAGTCTGGGTAGCCAGCAGGATCCAGGAGCCTACCTGTCTGCCTCCACATAGAATTCTTCTTCTTCTTCTTCTTCTTCTTCTTCTTCTTCTTCTTCTTCTTCTTCTTCTTCTTCTTCTTCTTCTTCTTCTTCTTCACATGGGTTCTGAGGTTCCAACTCAGATTTTCATACTTGTATGGCAAGACTTTATGAACTCACCAAGCCATATCCCCAGCCACTAGTATTGGAATCTTTAGCATTTGAGTTCAGCAATTCTCTAACGTGTCTGAACATTAAATCCAGCCCACTCCAGGGAAGCTTTAGGTTTTAGTACTACTACCATCCTCCAACACCAGTGACATCAGAATCTTCTAGGTGGATGGACAAATTGGGCTATAGCTCCTCCATGAGCCTCATGGAACAGCCAATGTTGAGATCTATGGCTCTAAGCCAGTATCTATTTTTTTTTTTCCCAAAGGAATCTGACACAAGTTTCCTAGACACAGGGAATTTTGGTCTTGGGGAGAATAGAAGTGGAAGCATACCACATGCCTAATAGTGGTGGACTACCCTGGATATAACAAAGTGCAGGGGCAGGAGGGCCATCTGCCTGGATACTGAGCCTCCTGTGAAGGGCTTCTGGAATCACTGTTATCTCATGAGATCATTAGCATCATTGATGTGTATAAATGCATTTTAACTGTATTGACCCCTATCACATCACCCCCTCTTGTTTCCTTCCTGCTCCTGCCGATCCCCTTCCTCTTCCCAACTAGTCCCCCACCTCTCTCCCCCCACAGAGAGAGAGAGAGAGGGGGGGGGAGGGAGGGAGGGAGAGAGGAGGAGGAGGAGGAGGAGGAGGAGGAGGAGGAGAAGACAGACAGACCCACTGAATGTAACTAGTGTTGCTTATAGAAGCATGAGTGATGGGTTATTTACAGAGGCACAGGCAACTTACTGGTGGCTACATCACTGAAGAAAATGACCTCCCACCCCTGATAACCATTAACTACCTATATATAGATCCTCAGCCTTGTGAGTATCTTCCCCTTAGGTACTGTTAACTGTATATACAGATCCTCCAGGATGGGCAGTACTTCCTAAGTCTCTCCCCCTAGCAACCATTAACTGTGTATACATCTTCAGGGAGGGCTCATCCTCATGAGCCCCTCCTCACGCCATGACAAAATGTTGATGGGCCCAATCTAGTGCACAACACGTAAGAAAGAGAGGGCAGGATGTAAGAAACACTTTTTTTTTAAAAAATTGAGACAAGATCTCTCTATGTAGTCCTGACTGTCCTAGAACTCACTGTGGAGACGAAGCTGGCCTTGAACTCAGGGACACACCTGCCTCTGTCTACCGAGTGCTGGAATTAAAGGCGTGTGCCACCATGCCAGGCCTACCACTTGGTTTTTACTATAAGAAATAGACCCAGGGTGATCTGTCCAGAGCCCATTAAACCAGGCTCATCCTGGACCAGGGTAAGTGGGCTGTGGTGAAGACTGGAGCGGGGAGGGGGGGGTCGCCAACTCCCCTGTGATGTTGCTCTGGGTGCAGGGAAATGGTGAGACAGAAACATCCAGAAAGACTTTGGGTACAGTCACGTTACAGGTACCTGTGACTGGAGACACATATCTCTGTGAATTACACTTATGATTTTTTTTTTCCCATCTCCTCCCTCCAACAACCCCACCCACCTCAATACAACGAAGCTCTTTGCTTAGGCCTCATACCTTGGTAGAGGTTTGCAGGTGAAACTCTACTCCTGGCTTGGCACAAAACCACCATGCTTCCGACCCCAAACATTGTCTCCCATCATGGAAGCAAATAAAAAATACTTCATAAGTGCAGGAATTTGTATTGCAAATTCATTAAACCCCTTGTGAGAACAGTACCTACTGATGCTCTTTGGCATTTACCACCCAACCGTGATGCGCTCAGCTTGGGATGACTAATAAAGTGTATTTAGCAGACCTTTTCCTCCCACTTTTTTTTTTTTTTTTTGTCTTTTTTAAACATTTTATTTTTAACTTTACGGATATGTGTCTTTGTGAGAGTTACGTGTGCATGCATGCAGGTGTTCATGGAATCCAGCAGAGGGCGTCAGCTCTCCCTGCAGCTGTAGTTAAGAGTAGTTGTAAGTCACCTGACCTAGGCGTGAGGTTTGAACTCAGGTCTTCTGCAGGAACAGTACATGCTCTTAACTGCTGACCCCACTCCCCATCACACTCCTTTAAACTTGAGTCTGTAATAATTGACTGGTTTTTTTTGAACAGCATCTCACTATGTAGCCTAGAATGCCTTGAGATCTCTATGTAGACCAGGCTGGCCTCAAACTCACATAGATCCACCTGCCTGCTTCTGCCTCCCCTAGTGTTAGGACTAAAGGGATGCACCACCACCCTAGGGACAGGGGCATTTTCTTATCCATGTCTTGCTTTGGAAACTGACTTGTGATGAAGATGGGGAGGGTGAACTTTGGGGGACTCTAATGGTCCAGGTTGGGTGTTTTTCTCTTTAATTGGAAGAGGACACTCAGGAGGCACGAGGAAGTTGGCTTCAGGATGCTGATGGTGCAGTTGGAGCTGGTTATATAAGCAGCCTTTTCTAAGTAGTTCCCATACATTAGCGCATTTAATCCTTTTAACAACCTTGTGAGGTGGATACTGGGATAACCGCTGTTTTTATAGACGTGGATACAGAACTGTGGGAAGTTTAGGCATAACAGTCTTACTTACCTTGATGGATTCATTGTAAGACCCCCCATGCAGGAGATTCCTGGAACTATAGATCATACTGAGCTTGTATGTGTATTTTTTCTTTTATATACATGCGATGATAAGATGTAACTCATAACTTAATGCCCAGCGAGAGATCAACATAACTACTATTAAAATACAAGAATGACGATAACCATCAAAACATACTTTCTTTTCTTCTACCCACAAATTTAATTTTTTTTTTTCTGGCTCTGGGAATTGAATACAGGGCTTGCTCGTCAAACACCGTACCCCTGTGCCACACTCCAGGTTTTTTGTATTTTGAAATAAGGCTTCACTAAGTTGCCGAGGCTGGCCTTGAACTCACTGTGCAGCCCCAGCTGGCTTTCAACTTGAAATTCTTCCGACTTAACTGAGCTGACTGGCCTGTGCCCCCAGGTCCACCTGCCCTTTTCCACATTTATGGCTGTAAGTTCTATAGCCTGATTGACAACAGAGAAAGCAGCGCAGATTTCTCTTCCTTCTCGGTCTCGTGGGAGAGATTCATTTTTCACCCTGCTCTTGGCCACCTTAACGTATCGCTTTTATTCTTTCCTTATTACATGGAGGGCCTCTACTTCCTCACTTAAAAGAAGCATAATGTGGCTTTCCTTGGGCAGCTCCAAGCTGCCGGTATCACCGGCACTGCACTTGGAGGCCATTAGTAAGTGAAGTAACGGTTACATAACTATGCAAGGATAGTCAGCTTGATTAACAAGATGGCTGCTGAGTGACTGATGAGAAAGTAGGATATGCAGTGTGGCTCGTTGAACAACTGCCAGCTTGATAACTGGGGTGGCTATTCAAGGGCTAACCGGTGAGACACATAGACAGTGTGAATACGCTGGACAGCGGCAAATCTGGGAACTGAGTGACTAACTGGAAGATAGCCTATATGATACGGAGGCACTAAGCAACAGTCAGTCTATAAACTGACATGGCTACCGAATGACTAACAAGAGGTTTGTGTATACGTCATGGATGCTCTGAACGGTGACTGATACGGTAACTGAGATAACCACTAACTGACTAATGGAGGGGTGTGGTGTTTTGAATGAAAAGTGTCCCCCACAGACTCATGTCTCTGGATACTTTGTTCCCAGATGGTGGCGCTGTTCTGGGAGGTTATGGAGCCTTTAGGAAGTGGAGCCTTGCTGGAGCATGCCCAACATTGGGGGGTGGGCTTTGGGGGTTTATAACCCCGCCCCACTTCCTGCTTTCTCTCTCTCTATCGATTTCCTGTGTGTGAATGAAATGTGATCAGCCAGTTTTTTCTCCTGCCGGTGTGCTATGTCTCCTGCCTGGCTATGGTGACCCCTCCCTCTGGAACCTTAAACCCAAACAAACTCTTCTATAAGTTGCTTTTGCTCATGGTATTTCATTAGGGGAACAGAAAAGTAACTAATACAAGAGGGTAGCAGGGACGGTGTGGATGTGTTGCACAAACTGACCTGATAATTGAGATGGTTGCTGAGTGACTAACAGCAGGGTAGTATATATAGCACAGAGATACCGGGCAACAACTGTTAGGTGACAACTGAGGTATTTACCGGATGATTAATGGGAGGGTAGCATATACAATGTGGATGTCTGATAACGGAGATAGGACTAAGCAATTGATGAGAGGGTAGTGTATACAGCATGGATACGCTGGACCAAGGGAAGGAGGGTGTTGACAGTTGGGGGTTTTATTGTGTTCCTCAGAATGGTGTGTGAATTCAAGTCCCCAGCTCCTACACTCAGAATAAGAACCTATTGCTTCTCTCTGGCTCTCCTGTTATGTATGTAGGGTCAGCATGTCAGTCTTGTGGCATGGTCTTCGTGTTCTGACTCCATTGCTGTGGCTGCTTTTCTGTCTGGACTTGAGCCAACTCCTAGCTCCCCCCACACCTTATTCTCACCTTTCTCCTCTTTCCCTTTCCTTCTCGTGTTCTCTCTTCCTCACCCCTCACCTTCCTATTGTTTCATTTTCTATTGGCAACATCTCATTATGTGCCCAGGTTGGGGTTCAACTTAAAATCCTCCTGCCTCATCCTCCCACATTTAGAGACTTGTTTCCACCAAACTCACTTTTCTAAACCCACCTCCAGCTGCTGCCAGATCCCTGCTCAAAAAACAAAAGCTGAATAACGCCATTCAGATCTTCTGGAACCTTCAATTTGCTTCTGACTGGTTTGAAACAGGGTTCCCGATCCCTCTGTTTGGCTTCCTAGCTCTTCTAACCCACCTCTGCTGCCTTAAAAATCCCATCAAAGTAACAGACCTCTGTGTCTTTGCTTTGCCAAGAAGCTTCTGGGACATTGAAAGGCATGGTTGAGTTTGACCTTCCCATGGCTTTGACCTTGGCCCCATGTTGAAACTAAGATATCTATTTTCTATTTAATAGTCCTTACCTATTCCTTTCTTTTGATGCTTACTGGCTTATTCCAGTAACACTTTAAGAAACGTGGGTCATAAAATACAAAGGATTTTAGAAGGTGTCTCTCCTGAGAGGAAATCGTGCTCTCTGTACCAGCAGGAAGTCATGTTTCTCATCTCTCTACTAAGTCACAGGGAAGGGACTTGGTGGGTGAGTGTGAGTCCTCTCCACAGTTGTTACTAAATGCCTGTTTCACACCTTGATTCAGGTACGTTAGTTGCTTTTCTGTTGCTATGGCCAAGGCAGTTTATAGAGGAAAGAGTTTATTTGGGCTTAGGGTTTCAAAGCGTTGGAGTCCATAATCGCAAAGCAGAGGTACCAGATGTGGTGGTTGGAACGGCAAGCTGATAGCTTCACCTAGACCCATAGGCAGGAAGCTGAGCGCAAACTCAAAATGTTTTAAGTCCTTAAACTCTCCAAGGCTGTTCTCATTGACATACTTCCTCCAGCAAGGCCATACCTTCTAAGCCACCCCCAGCAGTGCCACCAACTGGGGGTCATAGATTCACATGCCAGATCCTATGAGAGACATTCTCATTCAAACTAACACATTCCATTCCCTGCCCCCCACCTAGACTCATGGCCATATATATCATAATACAAAATACATTTAGTCCAACTTCAAAAGTCCCCATAGTCTCCCAATTTCAAACATGTCTAAAAGTCCAAAGTCTCTTCTGAGACTTAAGTCAATCTCTCAACTGTAGCACCCTAGTCAAAAAGCAAATTACAGGGCTGGAGAGCTGGCTCAGTGGTTAAGAGCACTTGTTGCTCTTGCAGAGGACCTGGGTTCAATTTCCAGTCCCAACATGGTGGCTCATAATCATATGTAACTCCAGTTTCAGGGGTTATGACACCATTTTCCTGATCTCCAAGGGCAACAGACATACACGATACAGACAGACACACAGACAGAGAGAGAGAGAGTCAAAATACTCATACACATAAAATTTTAAAAATATATATTAAAAAGTAAATTATATATTCTAACATACAATGCCAAAGAACATATATTACCATTCCAAAAGGGAGGAATGGGGGAATATTGAGGAAATACTGGACTAAAGCAAGACTGAGATTCAGCAGGGCAAATGGCAAATCCTATAACTCCATGGTCAGTGTCAAATAGTTTAGATGGTTATGCCTTTCCTGCTTTGCTGCTCATACATACTTCTCTCTCTTGGGCTGGTTCCATTCCCTGTAGTCAGCTCTTCTTGACAAATATCCCAGGGCCCTGACATTTCCAAGTCTTGGGGGTCTCCAGTGCAATCTCGGCTTCACTTCCACAGCGTCATATGCTAACCTTTCATGCGGTCTCCATGCGGGGACTCCTCTGCCACAAATTCCCTTGTTCCAGTGTCTCTTTGAAAGAAGAGAACAGGATTCCAGGACCCCTTTATGTGCGCATCCTTGCTATATGGATGACACTGCCAAGTTCAAGTGCTAGTTTAGGATAGACTGGCCCCTTTGGACCACATTTGCAGAAGCTTTTGGGAATAGGAAAGTTTTAATTTCACAAGTTGGAAGCTTAGCTGGGTGGGATCTTGGCCTGCGGGCCCCTTCCCTTTATTCCAATGCCTCTCCTTAATAACGTTTAGGTCCTTAGCAACTGCACCCTCTCTTCTAGCACAAGCCTTGGCTGAGCATTAAGCTTGCAAATGGCCTTTTCCTCTCCAAACTGTGCATTCCTTCTTCTTCTTCTTCTTCTTCTTCTTCTTCTTCTTCTTCTTCTTCTTCTTCTTCTTCTTCTTCTTCTTCTTCTTCTTCTCCACCTCCTCCTCTTCCTCCTCCTCCTCCTCCTTCCTTTTCTTCTTCCTCCTTCTCCTCCTCATCCTCCTCCTTCTTTTTCTTCATTTTTGATTTACAGTTCCAGAAGGTTAGAGTCCTTGATGGTGAAGTGGACCTGGCAGGCATGTTGGCTAGAACAGCAAGCTGAGAGCTCACACTTGGGCCTCTGAGGGTCCTATATTCAAAGCCTAATTCATTTGGAGGCCAATCCTGTGGGGCTTGATCTGGACACCTGGTCTTCTGGAGTGGTGTGACCTGGATGTCAGCGTGGGAAGAAGCAACTTACCTTGGTTTATAAGGCGTTCTCCCTTCAAGTCACCCTTTGTCATGTGCAGTAGAAGATGGAGATAATAATAGTTAGGTGCCTCTTTGGCTAGAGGGGTGGGTGGTAAGAAAGGAAAGGAAGTGTGTTCCCTAAACAGCTTCTTTCAGTACTTTGAATTCTTCAGACAAAGAAGCATGAGGCTAGACAAAGTAAAATCAAGGTGTTTCTTAAAGGAACTCATTGAGGAATTTGAACAGATGAATAAAGCCATCAGCAGCATTGAAATCCCGTCATTCATACTGGGGCCCCTTAAGGCAGGAACTCCTCTCATGGATTGAGTGAAGTTTCTAGATCATTCAGTTATGACTAGAGGGAGGTGAGGGCAGAGAAAGTGGTTTGTATAAATAGTCCTCGAAACTCAGCCACAAGCAGCATCAAGCAGGCTGGTGCTGCATGCAGACCACTGGGAAACAGAATTGGCCATCTTTCTCAGAGGGAAATACTCTTCTGCATGGTGAAATACCATTGTGTGTGTGTGTTCTCCTGTGTACACATGTGTGTGAAGGTGCATGTACATATGTGGAACACAGAGGATAACCTCTGTGTTTTCTCAAGTCCTGTCTAGGTTTTTTGTTTTGATTGCATTTGCTTATTTATTTTTATGTTTGGGCATATTCATGGAGGTCAGAGGTTGGTTCTTTCTTTCCACCATGTGGGTCCTAGGGATCCAACTCAGGTGGTCAGTCTTACTGGCAAGTGACTTTCCCCACAGAGTCATTTCACCGGCCCATCCTTTTATGTGACAGGGTCTCTCACTAGTTTAGAACTCATCAAGTTGATTCTGTCCAATAAGTCACAGGGGTACTTCTGCCTCTACCTCCCCAGTTCTGGGATTGTAAGCTTAACATCATACCTGGCTGTTTTTGTTTTTTGTTTTCATTCTGAGCAGTTAAGGGACTGGGAAGATGGCTCAGGTGGTAAACTGCTTGCTGGGTGTACATGAGGACCTGGGCTCCACCCCTAGCACTTATATAAGAAAGCCATATAGGGTGGTGTGCACTTGTAAGCCCAACACTGGGAGCAGAGACAGGAGGACCCTTGGGGCTCACTGGCCAGCTAGCTTAGCCTAATATGTGAGACCCAGGTACAATGAGAGACTCTGTGTCCAAAAATATGATGGGGAGAGGTTGAGGAAGACACCTGCCATTAACTTCTGACTGACACATAATAGCTGCATATGCATACATAAGAACACACACATGCATACACGAATATGTGAATACACATAAACACACACACACACACACATGTACACACACACACACATGCACACACACATGTCAAATAAACCAATTGTGGTGACATCAAATCCATAATCTTCCTGCCTCTGCTATGGAGTGCTGGAATTCCAGGCATGCTTCATCATGGCCAGTGCTAATTTATTGATTTTTAAAAAATTAATCAGATACTCAATCCTTTCCTTTTAAAGATTTTAAACTTTGGAATCATACTTATGCATGCCTTTAATCCCAGCACTGGAAATGGCAGAAGCAAGCAGATCTCTGTGAGTTCAAGGTCAGCCTGGTCTACCTATTGAGTTCCAGGTCAATGAGGTTACATAGTGAGATTCTGTCTCTTTCTCTCTCTTTCTCTGTCTTACACACACACACACACACACACACACACTCCCCACACCACAATAAGACCCCCTAAAAGCCAAAACCAAACCAAGAGGAAACAAAACACCCTCCCAAAACAAGCAACCAAATAAAAATGCACACTCACTTTCAGGATTGCATATATAACATTTGCTTTTATTTTTATTTACAAATGATAGATTCCATTCTTTTTAATTACATAGTCCATAGCTACAAAAGCAATTGGTATTAAATTAAATGATTTTTGAACACACAGAGCAGCCTCTTGGCAGCCCAGGGAGCTGTGCTGTGAAGCAACGGAGTCAGGAATATGCTTGGCTATTGGAATTCTGCATCCAGTCCTGGGAGGGTGGTCCAGCCATACCCCCCTTCTGGGCATAGACTAGTCCCCAAGTTGGTGTCCTCTGAGGGTACTTCTCTCTGGCTCTGCATTCTCTCATCCTCTCTTTCAATGACCTGTGGGCCACTTGGGGACAGAGGACACACGGGAGAAGGCACTGATTCTGAGGGCGAAGGATAGGGCTCTGTCTCAGCCTCCTGTGGCTCTGGCCAGACCGGACGTGCCAATGTGTGCCTCTCGGTGTCTTGGCCCAGTGTCTGCGTCCTTTCTGATGCAACCCTGGACAGGCACAGAATTCATCACAGCCCATGGTCTCTAGTCCGTCTGCAGTCTACCTTCTACTTCTCCTTTGGAGTCTCTCCTCATTCTTCTTTGTCCTTGTAGCTTAAAGGACTCCTTCCCCTACCCACCCATTTTTCATTCTTATTTTAGCAGCGTTTTTAGGAATGAGAGAAGAGAAATAAGATTTTTTTTTGGTTTGCAAATTTTCAGCCAGGAGTCTACTATATATTTCCACCCTCAAACTTTTTAAAATCCTTATTTTTAGTTTGTGTGTATGAGTGTTTTGCTTGCACGTATGTCTGTGCACCTGGAACCTACAGAGGTCAAAAGAAGGCACTGAATCTCCTAGAATCATAGTTATGGATGGCTATGAACCCACATGGGTGCTAGGAACCAAATCCAGGTCCTCTGCAAGAGCAGCAAGTGCTCTTAAGTGCTGATCCGTCTCTCCAGAGCCTCATCAAACTTTTAAATCCATCTCATACAACTTTTGGCTTATGCTAAGATATTCTCTAATTAACAATATTGTTATTTTTTAAATGGGCATTAATATTTCCCAGTATTATTGAATCACCCATCCATGAATAAAATGATTACTCTTGCTAGATGCCTCTGTCTATTCAGTGTTACTCTGATTTTTGATAATGTCTCCCCCGCCCCCGCTCCCCCCCCCACTTTTTTGAGACAAGGTCTTGTTGTATAGCCCACGATGACTCTTGATTTACATAGGTCAGGCTTGAAGTTGCCGGGTAGCCCAGTCTAGCCTTGAACTTATATAGCCCAGACTGGTCTTGATCTCATAATCCTCCTGCCTCAGCTTCTTGAGTGCTCGGATGACAGGTGTGTGCCAACATGCCCAACTCTTTGTACATTTTGAGGCCTGCAAAGTCTTTGAGTTGGACCCTGAAGAGACGTCAACGTCGGTTAAAGAATGACACGGAGGACAGTGAGTGGGTATTACCAGGGAGGCAGTTGGGACAGCATGACAGGACAGAATCCTGAGGTTTGAGAGTGCTAGCAGGTGCCCCTTATGAATGCCACATGGCAGTCTTTTGGCTGGACCCCGCTTTCCTCCTGGCACTTCATCCTGAGACCCCGTGGCCCCACAGAGCCTTGCGGCAGGGAGCAGAGTCAGTTTGCCATGCCAACTCAGCGCCTTCTCCAGGCCTGACGTTTAAGGTCATTTCAGGGAAGATGACTAAATTAGGCTGTCTTTTGTACCTTGGTGGACTGGAGTGGCTTGTGGGACACTGTCCAGTGTTGTCTCTCCTGGCTGGTGGGGACAGGGAGGCGGGGTGGAGACAGAAGACAGTGATCGGCAGGGCATTTTGCTGCAGTGGTGTCTGGTCGTCTCTTGGCCCCCTTCCCTGCCTGCTGCCTCTGACGTACGCACCAGTGTCCCTCGGGTGCCCTCAGACAAGGGCTCCTCAAGGTGGCTTCCTTGCCTCACTGACAAGCGTCTCCACCTTGCTGAAGTCCTCCTGCTTTTCCTCAGGATCCTTTCTGCTGGGCCTTTGGTACCTGTGGAGGCCAGGTCTGCACCCCACACTGCCTATGCGCTGTCACAGGAAAGTGACTACTTTTTGATTCCTTAGGGACATCTTTGAATCTCCCACTGCCCCTGTGTATTTATTCATAGACACACACACACACACACACACACACACACACACACACACACACACACACTATTTCCTCTTCTCTTTTTTATTTTTTGAGAGTGGGTTTTGCTGTGTTGCACAGGCTAGTCTGGAACTCATAGTGTAACTCAGGCTGGCTTTGAACTTGCAGAGAGTCTCCTGCCTCAGCTTCCCAAGTGCTGATATAATAGATGTGAATGACTATGCTCAGCTTTGTGTGTGTGTGTGTTTCCAAAACAAGAGTTCTTGCCTCAGCGATGAACTAGGAATGAAGCAAGAGGGGAAATTTGGGACCTGCCCTTAGGAAGAATTAATGCTTTTTTTTGGATGAATGAATGCTTTCTCTTTTCAGTTCTGGGGCTTGAGCCTAGGGTAGGCTACACCCCCAGCCCATTAGTGGGGCATTCTAAGTGGTCATTCTGCCACTGATCTATGCCCCTAACCGTGTGTGTGTGTGGGTGTGTGGGTGTGTGTGTAAATTAGAGAACAGGTTTTAATATTGTCCCCAGGAGTTGTTCAACTTGTTTTTCGAGACAGTCTTTCATTGGCTTAGCCAAATACACTAGGCTGGCTAGACACTGAGCTCCAGGGAATCCTCCTGTCTCGTCCTCCCCAGTGTTGGGATGCAGAGCATATGCCACTATACTCTGCTATTTACACACTTCCTGGGGATCAAACTCTGGTCTTCATGCTTATGTGGTGAGTTCATTGGCAACTAAACCATCTCCTGGCCTGCCCTGCTTCCTATGCATGCTAATTCTCGGACATTTTCCTTCGGTACCTTCACACCAAATGGGTGTGTTCCCTGGAGAAACTGCTAACATCATTCGGACTCTGTGAGAGCTCTTGCTGCGGAAGTTTCTGCCTTTCTGTTCCCACTGCACCCTGGGGGTGTGCTCTGCTCCTGCCTCACTGTGCAAAGATAGCAGATTCAGGGGATGAGTTACAGTCTTTCTGTAATTGTGATTCTTGGGGAGACAAGCTCCTTTAGATCATTCATTCAACGTGTGTGTGTGTGTGTGTGTGTGTGTGTGTGTGTGTGTGTGTGTGTGTGTGTGTGTGTGTGTATGTGTACTTATATGCCAGTATGCATGTATGGAAGTCAGAGGACAACCTTGAGTGTAGTTCCTCAGGCTCTGTCTACCTTGTTTTTTTGAGGCAGGGTCTCTCACTGTCCTAGAACTAGCTGAGAAAGCTAGGTTGGCTGCCCATAAGACCCAGGCATCCTTCCATTTCTGCCTCCCTGGCTCTTAGATTCCAGATGCCTACTATCACATCTAGCATTTTAGTTGATGGTGGGGATCAAATTCAGGACCCCGTGCTCATGTGTCAAGGACTTTACCAAGTGAGCCATCTCCCCAGGCACTGTTTTTTTTTTTTGTTTGTTTGTTTTAGATATGGTTTTTCTATGTAAGCCTAGCTAGCTTCCTGCTCCAGTCTCCTGACTGCTAGGATTATAGGCAAGCACCACAGTGCCCAGATCAATACCTTTTTTTTTCAGCATTCCAGATGTATTCAACTCCAAGCTCACATGAACATGGCATCCCAAAAGTTCATAGGTCAGCCATATCTGATATTGTGGGTCCCCTCCCCTCTTTTCATTTTTAATGTGTGTAGTATGCCTGTGAATGTATGTATATTTTTTGCATGTGTTGGGGCACACCCTTGTGTGGGTGTGCATGCACGTGTGTTTGTACCTGTGGCGATGTAAGGTTGATGCCAGGAATCACCCACCCCCCCTTCTCTCTTCCACGTTATTCACTGAAGCAGAGTCTGTCAGTCAAACCCAGAACTTACCACTGTGGCTACTGTAGCTAGCTAGCCTGCTCTGGAGATCCCCAGTCTCTGCTCCCTTTCACAGCCGGAATGACAGGCTGGCTGTCACAGCATGACAGGGGTTTCTGGGGATTTGAACTTTGGTCCTTAAACTTGTCCAGCAAGCCCTTTAACCACTGAACCATCCTTAAAGTCTCTTTTTCATCTGGAACTGAGAAAAGCCCCTTCCACCCGCAGCTTCTACTCTGACCCCACGCCTCTGTGAAGGTTAGGCAGTGAAGGACAGGCTCTTCCAATACACCCTTCAGGTGAACTCACGTCTTAGGTTAGGCTCATTTTTGCTTCTTCGGTCAGCATGCCCCGTCAGTTCATGTCTCTCACCAGCAGGCGCCCAGCAGTGCCTTCCTGCATTCACTGTCCTGTGCCAGGCTGTTGGGATGACTCTGTGCCCAGTTGTGACATTCTGGCTGCTGTTGGCAGGGCCTGTCTAGCCAGCCTCATCTCCCCATGCACCTGGACCAGAGGCTCAGCCAGGTGGTTGCTGGGGCCAGTCCGTCTGACCTTGCGTTATTCTCAGGCACCTACACAGACCAGACATTATTTAGTCTCTGGATCTCACGTCTTGCTGCTCTACAACTAATAAAAAAGATTCTTTACTGGAGGGAGCTAAGAGGCTCACAAGGTTTAGGAAGTGAAGACTGGGGAAGTGAGACGGGTCAAGTTCTCACCATACACGTAAGCACGGAGACTGGGTTTAGGTCCCTAGCACACACATAAAAGAACCAGGGGCTATGGTGCACACTGTAGTACTAGTCCTGGAGAGCCAGAGATAAGTGGGTGCCTAGCCAGCTTAGCTGGATAGGTAAACTCTGGGTTCAGTGGGAGAGCCTGGGTTCAGTGGGAGAGCCTGGGTTCAGTGAGAGAGCCTGGGTTCAGTGGGAGAGCCTGGGTTCAGTGGGAGAGCCTGGGTTCAGTGGGAGAGCTTGGGTTCAGTGGGAGAGCCTGCCTCAAAGAACAAAGTGGGAAGTAATACAGGAAGACACCCGACATTGATCTCTGGCTTCTGCATGCACGCATACACATGCGTACCTGCACACATTGTGTGCACAACCCACATAAAAATGTACATAGCACACATACCCACAAACCTCCTCTCTCCCCAAGATTGAGGGAGCTAATGGAACTTTAGGACTCCCAAGGTCCCACCCCAGGGTTATGGACACAGTAAACAATTACCAGGGAGAGTAGACTGGATTCAGTGGAGCTGTCTGGAGTGGCCTCCAGGAGGCATGCAGCCTTTGTGAGTTGTCACCTCATACGGGGGTGGGTTTTCCGCCCATGGAGCTGACGTTGGGAGATTTCACAGTCCCATGCAGGTTATTGTGTCCCGGAACAAAGAAGAGGATAAAGACAGCAGCTAGTAGCAGCTGAAGGGAGACGGTTTGCTTAGTAAGAAAGGGTAGATTTTAGCCAGGCGGTGACGCTTTTAATGTTAACACTAAGGAGGTAGAGGTAGGTGGATCTCTGTGAGTTCTAGGCCAACCTGGGCTAGAGAGTGAGTTCTAGGAAAGGCGCCAAAGCTACACTGAGAAACCCTGTCTCAAAAAAAAAAAAAAAAAAAGGGTAGATTTTCAAGCAGGGATGGTTAGGAGGGGAGAAGACACTTTTGAGAGAGAGAGAGAAAGAGAGACAGAGACAGAGAGACAGACAGACAGAAAGACACACAGAGAGAGAGATTTTAGTAGCTCAACTGCTCTGCTACATAGAGTTGGAACTTCTGTGTTAATTCACCACCAGCTTTGGAGCCTATTTGCATAGCAAGCCTCATGTGTATGCTGTCACATCTAGTTCTACATACGGTTTCATGCATCACATGTGTCATTTGCCTTTGAGTCATCCATGCTCCGGTAGCCACTCACCCCTTCACCTTTAAGAAATGCTAATAATCTCATCGGTTCACCGAGCTGGATTTCAGTGGAACCATTTCCTCGGTCTGTCATCGGTACCAGGTCCGATGATGTGTAGATTCTTAAAGCTGCCCCAGGAAAAGTTGCCCAGCACACGCTGTGACTTCTGCAATGCTGTCTATGCACACACATGCCATCTATGGACACACATGCTATCTATGCACACACATTCCATCTATGGACACACATACCATCTATGGATATACATGCTGTCAATGGACACACATGCTGTCTATGGACATCTATTCCATCTATGGACACACATGCCATCTATGGACATCTATTCCATCTACGGACGTCTATTCCATCTATGGACACACGTGCCATCTATGGACACACATGCCATCTATGAACACACATGCCGTCTATGGACACACATACCATCTATGGACACACATCTATGGACGTCTATTCCATCTATGGACACACATACCATCTATGGACACACATCTATGGACACACATACCATCTGTGGACACATATACTATCTATGGACACACATGTCATCTATGGACGTCTATTCCATCTATGGACACACATGCCGTTTATGGACACACATACAATCTATGGACACATATGTCATTTATGGACACACATGCTGTCTATGGACACACATGCTGTCTATGGACACACATGCCGTCTATGGACACACATGCCATTTATGGACACACATGCCGTCACGGAACATTTTGTTTTGTACTCCTGCTGGCTAGTTGAACTGACCTCTCTCATGCCCGGATCAGCAGCTGCCCCCCCTTGGACATACCCCCAGTTCTGTGGGAGAATGAAACAGAAACTTAGGAGGACACATGAAGTCCTTATCGTTCGTGCTGAGATCTATTTCCAAACATTCTCACCCTGCCGACTCAGGAATAATAGGTGAATTTCAGACTGTTTCCCCACTCAAGGGTGGAGTGGATGAGTCTAATTTTCAGGCTATTCATTTTATGTAAATGAGCCTAAATGAGACTGATTGGTCTCCAGGGGTCCTGAATGTTTTTCTTACTGAATCTGTCAAAAAACTCTTATGTAGAGATAGAGTTAGTCCAAGGTTGTTTTATTTGTTTGTTTTTTTTTTTTTTCAGTGCTAGGGGTGGAATCCTATGCTAGCGAAGTTCTCACTGAATTGGATTTCTTACCCTTCTTTTATTATTATTTTATATGTGTGTATGTATATGTGTTATGTGGTATATGGATATGTGTGCATGTGTTCGTGTGTATGTGTGTGTGTGTGTGTGTGTGTGTGTGTGTGTGTGTGTGTGTGTGTGTATGTGTGTTTCTGTGCTCATGTGTGAGTGTGCATGTGGATGCCAGAAGTCAACCTCAGGTGTCATTCACAACTTTAAAATTAGATACATTCATTTTATGTTGTGAGTGTTTTGCCTGTATCACGTGAGTACTTGGTGCCCTTGAAGGTCAGAAGACAGCATTAGATCTGGAGTTATAGATGGGTAGTTGTAAACCACATGTGGGTGCTGGGACGTGAACCTAGGTCCTTTGAAAGAGCAATAAGTACTCTTAACCACTGAGCCATCTCCCAAGCCCATCAGATATCATTCTTCAGGCACCATTGGACTTTATTCTTTTTTGAGACAGGGTCTCTCATTGGGACGTATGGTTTCCTAAGTCACCTAGGCTGGCTGGTTAGTGAGTCCCAGCGCCTCCTTGTCTGTACCTCTCCATTGCTGGGGTCACAGACTTAGTATTACCACCTTGCCTTTTCAGTTGGGTATTGGAGATCAGACTCAGGTCCTCCTGCTTATGTGGTAAACACTTTACTGATAGAGCCATCTTCCTAGCCCCACCCCTTATCTTTTTGGGACAAGCTACTTTTACTAAGTAGCTCAGACTAGCCTGAAACTCTCTAGGAAGTGAGGCCCCATGACCGAGACCTTCACAATGGAATTAGCAGCCCTTCCAAGTACAGATGGCCAGAGCTCATCCACCACACCCCACTATTTTGTGTGAGGACACAGAGAAGGTACACATAGGCCCAGCAGAGGGTGTTCACCGAACTCTACTATGCTCATTCCTTGATCTTGAACTTCCAACCTCCATTATTTTTTCAAAAAAAAAAATGTTTTCTGTTGGTTAAACAATGGAAGTACAGTCTTTTGTGATGCCAGTCTGGTCTTAGACTGTTAGTGCAGACTTGATAGCACCATTCTGGAGAATGCTCCAAAATCAAGGTTGGGTACCATGAGTAATTATTTCCTACAGATACAATGATCCTTGACCTCCCACTGTCTTGGGAGAGGACTGTTGATGATGATAACAGGGTATTTGCCTCCTTGAGGTGTGACACAAATAGTTACCCATTCAGACGTATCTGGTGAAGGTGGCAGGACAGCCAGCCTTACATGGGAATATGAAAAGAAACCACATAGAGTTATCATCATCACCATCATCACCATCATCATCATCATCATCATCACCATCATCACCATCATCACCATCATCATCATCATCATCACCATCGTCACCATCATCATCATCATCATCATCACTATCATCATCATCATCATCATGGGATTTCAGGTAGCCCAGGCTGGCTTCAAACTCCCTATAGAGCCAAGGATGACCTTGAACTACTCATTCTCCTGCCACCACCTCCCCAGTTCAGGGGTTATAGATGTGCATAATGCTTATTGTAGTG